>NC_038042.1:17498507-18172661 GCF_002211085.1 Panicum hallii | reverse complement strand
CCTGCCTTTAGGACTCTACAGCCGGCTTCCCCATGCTCCAGTGAAGCTCCCCCGACCTAACCCTTAACGCCCCCGACCACTGGACCCTTGCTCCCGCTTCCACCTTCGCCGCCGGCCATCGCCTCCGTCGAACTACCACTGCTGGTCACCCTTACTCCAATTCCAAGGGTTCTCAGGTGCGTGAAGGGTTGTTGATGCTTCCCTCCCCTTTGATTCCACCGCGGTGATCGCCGTCGACCGTGCGTGCCGGTCAACCCCGCCACCCCTCTGTTTTGGACCGTCAGGGAGCTCGGGTTGAAGAAGCAAAAGCCCAGGGGGCTATTTGCAAACTGTAAGACTCAGAGGAATAGTTCTGTTAAGGACCTGTGTGCAAGAGTCTTTGTTATTTCATGTGAGAGTCTTTTCTGTCTTGTAAAATTCGTAACAAATCACAGAAAAATCCTAAAATGGCAAAACTGGTTTTGTTAGAAACTAGATTTCAAACTCTATAACTTGGTTAATAAAGTTTAGTGTGAAACAATTTACCTTTATCCTATGATAACCTAAGATTAGGGAATGACTTATGTGTAACTTGATATTCAATACTTGATTACTTAGGAAGTTTAACTTAAATATTTCATGAACTTTAGATAACTTGATGCAAGGTTACAAACTTAACTTTAATTTAAACTTAATTTCTTTTATTATGAAACTTTCAACTTTAAAATAAACCTAATTAATAACCTTCTCTAATTGGAATCTTTTATAATTCACTAATGTGATGTTTTGTAATGCTAATATATAATCAATTTCATGATTTTCATTTAAAGTTTTGAATTTAAATTTTAGTTCATTTCAAATTTAATCTAAACATTTAATTTGTATTACAATAAAATTCTACCATATCTTTATAAATAGTGTTTCAATCTAAACCCTTTTTATTCTATGCATGTTTGTGTGTTGATTGGATGAGTTATACTATTTAAAATGTGATTTGTAAAATTCAAATTTTACCTTATTAATTTAGTACATTTCATATAGATTTAACGACACTTGACGACGAAGATTACGAACTGGTCTTAGGACAAGACCAAGGTTTTTCAGAAGATCCAGCACAAGCCGTCGAAGGACTAACTGAAGTTCCGAACCCGAGTTCGAAATCTCTGACTTTCCTGCCCCTACCCTGCTCCCGAAGGCAAGCCCCGGACATATCCCACTACTTTATTTACACTGCAATCTATACCTATCTATATTATATCTTGCATTAAGTCTAGGAGTTGAAGTGAAACCCTAGATGCATGAAACCTAGGAATCCAATGTAATGCTCCCGAGTCCTTATCGGATAGATGCTCCGCTAATAGGACCGGTAGAAGTCGGGTGATTTCCTGTCACTCCGCGCGATATAGGAGTTGCATGTTTACATTTCTGCAACCACTATAAGGATGACGGACAGGGTCATGTGTTGTGTCATGACCTGGAAGTTTACCCTGTCTGTTTTGATGAAAAGTTTTAAGGCCGAAATGTTTGGTAGTGGTGGCTAAGTTTTTGAAAGTACTAGCCACATGCCGCGAAATATGGTAAGCGGTAAGCCTAGTAACCAATCGGCCCGGCAAGTGACATACCTCCCACCACTCGATTTTACGTTATGTATACACGCACCGACGTGCGGGAGTACGTTCTGCAAGGCAGACAGGAATACGGTTTTTGTAGTCGCGCTACAGACGTATGTCCTGTACACATTGGGTGTGCGTACGGTCCTGCAGTCGCTTGTGGTGGACCTGATCCACGACCCGGAATGAAAGGCAAACGGTTGCTTCGGAATGATCATTGGATCTTCCAAGCGTGTGTGTTAGGTTTACCTTGCAAGGTTAAATTCGATTCGAATCGTCCGCCTCTCACGAGGATTGAGACTGCTTATCCCTTCTGCCACATTGAGTAAGAATGGAACTAAGGATAGATAATCTTGTTGAATGATAATCACTACCTTGCTTGCTTAGTATAGGTGCTAATCTAGAATAAATACTCAACTAGAAAATGAGAGCTAAAACTTGAAAATAGTTCATACTCTTTGTTACTTTCAGCTGAAAATAAACCCAGAGCCTTTACAATGCCTTCATGAGTCTAGTTATGGGCTAAGTATACCCAATCCCGGGTAAGCCTTGCTGAGTATTAGAATACTCAGCCTTGCCAATGTTGTTTCAGGTATAACCTACGAGAACCCACGGACAACCTTGGGTGGCCAACGTCCGTTCCGTTTGGCTGGTCCGTGGAGTGGGACCCGTCCCCGGCCGGCACTGACCCTCCGGAGTGACACCAGGCCTGGGCTAAGCTTGGCGTCCGTCTTCGCAACGTGTGTAGTCGCGTAAAACTTTTTCTTCCGCTGTGAGTTTAGACAAGCTGTTATGCTTGTCAGTTGAACATGGTTATGTATAAGTTTACTTATCTTTGAGACTCGGTTGTAATAATGCTGTATGGTTGTAAATTAAAAGTTGATGAGCTATTCTGTGATGTGAACTCGCCTTCGTGCGAGATAAACCTGCTTCGATCCTGCTGAACCGTGGTTGAATCGGGCGGAGACCCGACAGACCAAAGGATTGTTCCGTTTGAAGTGCGTTAAGCCGATTGCAGTTGTACGGCGATCAATAGCGCACTTGAGCCGGAATAATTCGACCGGTTCTGCCACAGCTGGTATCAGAGCTGTAGGTTTATCTTTACATCTAGAATAGCTCTTAAAAGGTGTTTTCTGGATAAAAGTTTGCCAACAAATGAGTTTATAAAATACGTTGGATCCGTTAAGGTTGTGCTTAGAACGTAAAGCCCTAAGGGTTTATATGGGAAAGTATCAGGTGGCAAATGGTATCTATATATGTATAGATAGTTCTAACTTGCAGCACTACTTTCCGTCAAAACTTAAATTCCTGCACAACCCAACTTTACTTCCTGTAACGACATCTACGAACGGAGGTAAGAAGGTAAGGATCCTCAGCCAACTGAGGGAGCTTGGCCTTCCCGTCGGTGATGCGAACCGAACGCTGTTTCTCAAGCAGTGGCCTACTTGAGATGCTGCCAATATACCAACTTAGGTTGATTATATTGGGAGTATATGGTTCGGCGCAGGGTATGGCGATCGCTGTTCATGCCCCCGCATATTGCGGTACCCCCGTGAATACGTTGTTTCGATAACGTATGTTAACGTTGTCTGTACGGCGGTAATTGTACAGATGCTGTTTCTATAGTGAGCAGTAATGATTGGGGACGCTTTCATGTCGTGCTGCCATGAAAGGTTCATGAGATATATATATATATATCTGTGTTTTCTTCTGCAGGTACACTAACCACGTTTACGCTATTAGGACGCGTAGGGTTTACCGACTAGTTATATATAGTGAGAGACGTATGGTTATGCCACCGAAATTGACTACGTAAGTCCGAAAATATTCGGCAGTTGTTTTGGTTGTGAGGGCGAGTAGCGCGTGCATGCATCTTTTGCCAATAAAAGAAATTTTATACATCATGGATATGTTGTTTGTTTTTGGAATAGGGTAATGAAGAGTTAAGGACAGCTTTAAGCTGGGTATCTTATATGGGATCTTAGTTCTCCATCTGATTTCCAGCCTTTGCTGTTAACAAAAATTGGTTATCTTGATCTGATTATCTTGTACTCTTTTAACAAGATAACAAGTTTTACCATTTGCATCCTGGTCGCAGATGGCATCACCTTCCAATGTTTTCTGGGATCCGGAAGGGCATCTCCACACTAATGCCCTTCACTAGGAGGGTTTTCCCCGCTTGCTATGGGAATCTTTGCAGGCTTTCCATTATACAGAACCCCTCAGTACGACGCTGTTGAACATGTGGAAGACGGAATCCATAGGGCCTATGTTAGGATGAGTATACCTCAGCATCCTTTCCGTTCACGATGGCAGCCTATTGAGATCAGTACGACGGGCTACAGAATTATGGACGCCATTGAAGCAGCAGCCCTAGAAGCCATTTATGCTTTTTGCAGTCAACACCCCGAGGAAGTTGTAGGACAACCTATAGGTTTGTTCGCCACAACAGATCCTAGTGAAGTGGAGCAAGATCTCAGAATAATTCCTGAAAGTCATAGGCTGGAAGGTCCACCAGAAGAAGTGGTGCAAGGGATGAGACGTTATACGAGTATACAATACCACTATCATATGTTGCTACGCCGTGAAATAAGCCATCTGATCACTGCTGCGCGAAGTTTTCACGGAGACGCTGCCAGGTACTTTACCCAGGCCGATCAACTTCAAGCAGTGGTACTTGAGAAGAATGGAATAATCGCTACTCAAAACGAGACCATCCATCATCGTGAAGATCAGATCAACGAGAGTGATCACATAATCACTCAGCGGGATACTGTTATTGAATTTCTACAGGCACAAGTTCAAGATCTGATCCTTGCAGTGGATGATGCTCAAGCTCAGATTGAAGAATTGCAGCAGCCCCCGATTCCTCCCGTTGCACCTGTAGCACCTGAAGCTGAAGAGGAAGATCCCGAGGAAATCGAAGGAGTCTCCGAACTTGATTCTGAGCATGGGGATCCAGTCGTCAGTCCCCATCATTCCTCCTCTGGAAGCCAGTCATCAGTGGGCAATTTTGATGACTTTTAGTCATAGTGACAGCGTGGTGGATTAGATGTAATAAATGTATAAGATGTAACATAAGTAGTGGGTAGAACATCTAGTTATAAAGCCACTTGTTGTATATGTGGCATGTATTTTTGGGTAAAAGTTTGTAACCTTGGGAGTATACTGATGTAAGATAAGTAGTATCTTTATAGTAATCCAAATCCTAAGTTTCGGTTATCCTGCTCAACATCTGTGTACCTGTTATAAGTAGATTGAATGGAGCATATGCATTACATTTCAGCTGGATAAATTGCATATTATCTGAAATTGGAGCAAGATTATGGTTGATAATGGATGTCTCCTTTATTTCAGATGGTTGGAGCTACTCGAGGAACCCCGGAAGGATTCCGGGCAGGACAACCTGGTAGTTCTCAGCAACCACCACCGCCACCTCCGAACTTGGCCGAGGTTATGGCCCGGCAAACCGAGCTTCTAAATCAACTTGTACAAGCTCAGATGGGCCATTTCCAGCAGCAACCTCGAGGCCGAGGAGAACCTCTATCGGCCACTTATCAAGACTTTCTCAGCACCCAACCTCCACTATTCCACAAGGCCGAGGAGCCTTTAGATGCGGATGCCTGGTTGCGGACCATTGAGTCCAAGTTCGCCTTATTGTCCGCTCCATGTTCAGAGGAGAACAAAGTGCTCTTCGCCGCCCAGCAACTTCGAGGCCATGCACGTCTTTGGTGGGACCAGTTTCATGCAATGCAACCCGCCGAACACGTGGTCATTTGGGATGAGTTTCGGACTGCATTCCGCGCACATCATATACCAGCAGGACTCATTGAGCGGAAGCTCAATGAATTTCTAAGCCTGACCCAAGGTACCCGTACGGTTACACAGTATGCACAGGTTTTCAATCACCTGTGCCAGTATGCGGGATCACATGCGGACACTGATGCCCGCAAATGTGATCGCTTCCGTCGAGGCCTAAACACCAAGCTCAAGGAATGGTTGAATTTAGTGAAGGCCAACGATTTCAATGAGTTGGTCAACATGGCCATTACTCAGGAAGATTGCATCGCCGCCCATAGAGCAGAAAAGAAACGAAAAGCACCCACAGGGCCTGCAACTCCACAGTCGCCGCGATATCGGTTGGTCCCGAGTAATGCCCCTCGAGCTCTGCCTCGAGGCAATATCTCAGGCAGATGGGTAGCCCGCCCTCCCCAGCAAGCACAATTCAATCGCCCACCCCTGCCACAAAATCAGCAACAACCTCAACAAGGTCTGCGGCCGAGCTTTCCGCCAGCTACTCCAGGAAACAACAATAATCGTTGTTTCAATTGCGGAAGCCCGTCCCACTTCATTAAGGATTGCCCTCAACCTAGGAAATCATTCCAAGGGCAAACATCTGGTCCAAACTACAAGGGCAAGGGTAAGAAACAAGTGGTGCAGGTCCGACAAGGGAGGGTGAATCTCACTACACTCTCCGAACTCCCTGAAGGGGCACCGATAATGACGGGTACATTTTCTATTAACTATCATCCCGTTATTGTTCTTTTTGATTCCGGTGCTACCCATAGTTTTATCAGTAAAGAATGTGGAAGTAAAGTAGGATTGGATATGTACCCTACTAAAGAAGATTATAAGATAATCACTCCTGGTGGGAAAACCCTATCAAATCAAATCTGTATGAAAGTACCACTTCTATTGGGTAGTCAGGTAATAAAAGCAGATTTACTTCTGTTAGACCTAAAGGGAATGGATGTCCTTTTAGGAATGAACTGGATGGCACAGCACCATGTGTCTTTGGATATCTCTTCTCGCACTGTGGAGATAGATTCACTCGAACACGAACCTACCATCCTCTATCTTCCACAACCAAAATCATTTAACTCTTGCACCTATGCTGCATCTAAGGCCAAACTTGAGGATATTCCAGTCGTTTGTGAATATCCAGATGTTTTTCCAGACGATTTGCCTGGAATGCCTCCAGACAGAGATATCGAGTTCATCATAGAACTCCAACCTGGTACAGCCCCTATCTCTAAGAGACCCTACCGAATGCCTCCTAATGAATTAGCCGAGTTAAAAACCCAACTCCAAGATCTTTTAGACAAAGGCTTTATTCGTCCCAGTGCATCACCATGGGGTTGTCCAGCTCTATTTGTGAAAAAGAAAGACAACAGCTTAAGGCTGTGTGTTGATTATCGTCCTCTCAATGCGGTGACTATCAGAAATAAGTACCCTTTACCCCGCATTGATATCCTCTTTGATCAACTAGCCGGAGCTAAGGTGTTTTCTAAAATAGATCTTCGTTCCGGCTACCACCAAATTAAGATTCGGCCTAGTGATATTCCAAAAACAGCCTTCTCCACTCGGTATGGTCTATACGAGTATCTCGTCATGTCGTTCGGTCTCACTAATGCCCCAGCCTATTTCATGTACCTCATGAATTCTGTCTTCATGCAAGAACTCGACAAGTTTGTCGTAGTCTTTATTGATGACATCTTGATCTATTCTAAAACTCCAGAAGATCATACTAAGCATCTCCATGTCATCCTTCAGCGATTAAGAGACCACCACCTATATGCCAAATTCTCTAAATGTGAATTTTGGCTAGATACAGTCAAATTCCTAGGCCATACCATTTCTGGTGACGGAATATCCGTCGATCCCAGTAAAGTACAAGAAGTGATGGACTGGAAACCTCCGACCTCCGTCCATCAAATTCGTAGTTTTCTCGGTCTAGCTGGCTATTATCGCCGTTTTATTCCTGACTTTTCCAGAATAGCCAAACCTATGACTGAACTACTAAAGAAAGGTGTAAAATTTTCCTGGGATCAAAAATGCGAAGATGCATTTCATATTCTCAGAAATCATCTTACGACTGCTCCAGTCTTAGCTCAACCAGATGTCTCAAAACCTTTTGACATCTACTGTGATGCATCGGGAACTGGACTTGGTTGTGTACTTATGCAAGACAACCGAGTAATTGCATATGCATCACGAGCACTTAGGGTTCATGAACAAAACTACCCTACTCATGATCTTGAGCTTGCAGCCGTAATTCATGCTTTAAAAATCTGGAGACATCATTTGATGGGCACGAAATGCCACATCTATACTGATCATAAAAGCCTCAAGTACATCTTTACTCAGGCAGATTTGAATATGAGGCAAAGACGCTGGCTAGAACTAATCAAAGATTATGATTTAGAAGTACACTATCATCCCGGCAAAGCTAACGTTGTTGCCGACGCCCTCAGTCGCAAGGCACATTGCTCCTGCTTGTCCGTTGAAGCGTTCAACGAGACCCTCTGTTGGGAAATGAGAAAGCTCAATCTAGAGATCATTTCCCAAGGTGACTTAAACCATCTTTCGGTTAAAGCCACACTTAGAGATAGTATTGTTCTAGCACAACAGCGTAATGAAGGGGTCAAAATCATTAAACAAAAGTTAATCCAAGGTGAAGAAAAGTACAAATGCTTCCGAGTAGATCCTGAAGGAGTTTTATGGTTCAACGAACGTATTGTTGTACCCAAGGACCATAAGCTCCGCAGGCAAATAATGGACGAGGCCCACTTGTCCAAATTCTCTATGCATCCTGGCAGTACGAAGATGTATCAGGATCTGAAACAGAACTTTTGGTGGACCCGTATGAGGCGAGAAATTGCCAAATATGTGTCAGAATGTGATATCTGTCAAAGAGTCAAAGCCAGTCATTTGAAGACTGCTGGTATCCTTCAACCTCTACCCATTCCCTCGTGGAAGTGGGAGGATATCAGTATGGACTTTATTGTTGGCTTGCCCAACACTTCTCGGAGGCATGACTCTATTTGGGTAATCGTTGATCGATTAACCAAGACTGCACATTTCCTTTCCGTGCATACCACATATAATGCCAAAAGGTATGCCGAGATTTATCTAGATCAGATTATTCGACTCCATGGAGTACCTAAAACGATCATTTCAGATCGTGGAGCACAATTTGTTGCTAGGTTCTGGGAACAGCTTCATGATGCTCTTGGGACTAAATTAATTCGAAGCTCCGCCTACCATCCCCAGACGGATGGGCAAACTGAGCGAGTAAACCAGATTCTGGAAGATATGCTCAGAGCTTGTGTACTCCAGTTTGATAAAAATTGGGATAAATACTTGTCATTAGCAGAATTTTCCTATAACAATAGCTATCAGACAAGTATTAAGATGGCCCCCTTTGAAGCATTATACGGTCGCCGATGCCGAACTCCTCTGAGTTGGTCACAAACCGGCGAGCGTAGAATTTTTGGACCTGATCTAGTTGTAGAAGCAGAGGATAAAGTCAAGCTTATCCAGAACAATCTAAAAACTGCCCAATCTCGACAGAAAAGCTACGCGGATATACGAAGAAGACCATTACAGTTTTACGTTGGAGACTTCGTATATCTTCGAGTATCGCCTATTCGAGGTATTCAAAGATTCGGTGTAAAGGGGAAACTTGCTCCTCGATACATCGGACCCTTTGAAATCCTTGAAATTTGTGGACCTGTAGCTTATCGTCTTCAACTTCCACCTCAATTAGCGGCCATCCATAACATCTTTCATGTATCCCAACTCAGAAAGTGTGTTAAGATCCCTACCGAAATCATCGATTCCCAAGCTATCGAAATCGAACCCGATCTGACCTATATGGAATATCCCATTAGAATCCTTGACACTAAAGAGAGAAGTACCAGAAGAGAGACCACCAAAATATACAAGATTCAATGGAACCATCACACAGAGGAAGAAGCAACATGGGAAACCGAATCTTATCTCCAACGCAACTTTCCCGATTTCTTCCAATCCAATCTTCGAGCTTGATCTTTTTGTCCCATCCTGCTTCGGAATCTCGGGACGAGATTCTTTTTAGGGGGGAAGGCTGTAACACTCAGGTAATTAGTTAAGTCATACCTTAGAATTTAAGTATGCTTGTATGTTCAAAGTTTGGCCAAGAATGTATTTTATGTATGCAATGCTATGAAAGAAAGGATGTTTATGTAATTAATATTAATTATAGGTCCTTTTATGCAAAATGGATGGAGGTGAGGGAAAAGTTTAAAAGCATAAGGGTTATTTTGCAAAAATTAGTATCTGTGGTCAAATTGCAAAATTATGTGTGAAGTTACCATAGGATGTATGTGCAAAAGTAATTTTACTTAGGAATTTACATAAAACATGAAATATTTACTAAGTTCATTTTATTTCTGAAACTATTGCTCAACTGCAGGTGAACCTTAAAGAGAAGTTGTAGAGTTTGAAAAACCATGCAGTTTTGCTTTTTGAACCATCTTCATTTGAGCATTGGTTTAAAAGTTACAAGCCCTTTTCAGTGAGGCCCCTGCCTTTCTCTGAAATGACAGATCAGTCCCTGAGTCAGTTCACCCCCTTCTTCCTCCCTGCGCTCTGCTCCTCTGTTCTGCTCTGAGGCTCCTGCCACCGGCACAGTGCCCGGAATTTGGTCACCGCCGGCCATCTCCTGCGTCTGCCCCATCCACGCGTCGCCCCTCCGCTCGGCCACCGCTCTACCCCCCCCTTGCTGGCGTCCTGCCCGCGCGCCACGGCGCCTGCGGCACTGCCGCACCGCCGCCGGCGCCTCTCCTGCCGCCGCCGCAATTCCTCCGCAAGCCGGCCTTATTTCCCCCTCTCTTCGGTTCAGTAGCATCAGTAGACTCCCCTTGTTCCATTTGCCCAGAAAAATTTACCTGCCCAGCTTGTGCCGAGCTCCTCCCACCTTTGCCGCCCAACCCATTCCTCCGGTGAGCATCGGGTCACCGTGGGCCGCCACACCCAAGCCACCACCGCCTGCACCAAGCCCTCCGGGAGTTTCCCCAGTGCCCACCGGTGCTCCTCAGCCCTTAGCCGCCCCTCAATTCCGGCCGAGGGGCTGCCTCGACCAGCGCCCGCCCGCCGCCGCCATCTGCCCACCGTGGGCCGGCCGTCTCAGCCACCCTCCTGCCTTTAGGACTCTACAGCCGGCTTCCCCATGCTCCAGTGAAGCTCCCCGACCTAACCCTTAACGCCCCCGACCACTGGACCCTTGCTCCCGCCTTCCACCTTCGCCGCCGGCCATCTGCCTCCGTCGAACTACCACTGCTGGTCACCCTTACTCCAATTCCAAGGGTTCTCAGGTGCGTGAAGGGTTGTTGATGCTTCCCCTCCCCTTTGATTCCACCGCCGGTGATCGCCGTCGACCGTGCGTGCCGGTCAACCCCGCCACCCCTCTGTTTTGGACCGTCAGGGAGCTCGGGTTAGAAGAAGCAAAAGCCCAGGAGGCTATTTGCAAACTGTAAGACTCAGAGGAATAGTTCTGTTAAGGACCTGTGTGCAAGAGTCTTTGTTATTTCATGTGAGAGTCTTTTCTGTCTTGTAAAATTCGTAACAAATCACAGAAAAATCCTAAAATGGCAAAACTGGTTTTGTTAGAAACTAGATTTCAAACTCTATAACTTTGGTTAATAAAGTTTAGTGTGAAACAATTTACCTTTATCCTCATTGATAAACCTAAGATTAGGGAATGACTTATGTGTAACTTTGATATTCAATACTTGATTACTTAGGAAGTTTAACTTAAATATTTCATGAACTTTAGATAACTTGATGCAAGGTTACAAACTTAACTTTAATTTAAACTTAATTTCTTTTATTATGAAACTTTCAACTTTAAAATAAACCTAATATATAACCTTCTCTAATTGGAATCTTTTAATATTCACTAATGTGATGTTTTGTAATGCTAATATATAATCAAATTTCTATGATCTTTCATTTAAAGTTTTGAATTTAAATTTTAGTTCATTTCAAATTTAATCTAAACATTTAATTTGTATTACAATAAAATTCTACCATATCTTTATAAATAGTGTTTCAAATCTAAACCCTTTTTATTCTATGCATGTTTGTGTGTTGATTGGATGAGTTATACTATTTAAAATGTGATTTGTAAAATTCAAATTTTACCTTATTAATTTAGTACATTTCATATAGATTTAACGACACTTGACGACGAAGATTACGAACTGGTCTTAGGACAAGACCAAGGTTTTTCAGAAGATCCAGCACAAGCCGTCGAAGGACTAACTGAAGTTCCGAACCCGAGTTCGGAAATCTCTGACTTTCCTGCCCCTACCCCTGCTCCCGAAGGCAAGCCCCGGACATATCCCACTACTTTATTTACACTGCAATCTATACCTATCTATATTATATCTTGCATTAAGTCTAGGAGTTGAAGTGAAACCCTAGATGCATGAAACCTAGGAATCCAATGTAATGCTCCCGAGTCCTTATCGGATAGATGCTCCGCTAATAGGACCGGTAGAAGTCGGGTGATTTCCTGTCACTCGCGCGATATAGGAGTTGCATGTTTACATTTCTGCAACCACTATAAGGATGACGGACAGGGTCATGTGTTGTGTCATGACCTGGAAGTTTACCCTGTCTGTTTTGATGAAAAGTTTTAAGGCCGAAATGTTTGGTAGTGGTGGCTAAGTTTTTGAAAGTACTAGCCACATGCCGCGAAATATGGTAAGCGGTAAGCCTAGTAACCAATCGGCCCGGCAAGTGGACATACCTCCCACCACTCGATTTTACGTTATGTATACACGCACCGACGTGCGGGAGTACGTTCTGCAAGGCAGACAGGAATACGGTTTTTGTAGTCGCGCTACAGACGTATGTCCTGTACACATTGGGTGTGCGTACGGTCCTGCAGTCGCTTGTGGTGGACCTGATCCACGACCCGGAATGAAAGGCAAATGGTTGCTTCGGAATGATCATTGGATCTTCCAAGCGTGTGTGTTAGGTTTACCTTGCAAGGTTAAATTCGATTCGAATCGTCCGCCTCTCACGAGGATTGAGACTGCTTATCCCTTCTGCCACATTGAGTAAGAAATGGAACTAAGGATAGATAATCTTGTTGAATGATAATCACTACCTTGCTTGCTTAGTATAGGTGCTAATCTAGAATAAATACTCAACTAGAAAATGAGAGCTAAAACTTGAAAATAGTTCATACTCTTTGTTACTTTTCAGCTGAAAATAAACCCAGAGCCTTTACAATGCCTTCATGAGTCTAGTTATGGGCTAAGTATACCCAATCCCGGGTAAGCCTTGCTGAGTATTAGAATACTCAGCCTTGCCAATGTTTGTTTCAGGTATAACCTACGAGAACCCCACGGACAACCTTGGGTGGCCAACGTCCGTTCCGTTTGGCTGGTCCGTGGAGTGGGACCCGTCCCCGGCCGGCACTGACCCTCCGGAGTGACACCAGGCCCTGGGCTAAGCTTGGCGTCCGTCTTCGCAACGTGTGTAGTCGCGTAAAACTTTTTCTTCCGCTGTGAGTTTAGACAAGCTGTTATGCTTGTCAGTTGAACATGGTTATGTATAAGTTTACTTATCTTTGAGACTCGGTTGTAATAATGCTGTATGGTTGTAAATTAAAAGTTGATGAGCTATTCTGTGATGTGAACTCGCCTTCGTGCGAGATAAACCTGCTTCGATCCTGCTGAACCGTGGTTGAATCGGGCGGAGACCCGACAGACCAAAGGATTGTTCCGTTTGAAGTGCGTTAAGCCGATTGCAGTTGTACGGCGATCAATAGCGCACTTGAGCCGGAATAATTCGACCGGTTCTGCCACACCCGCAGCCCTAGCCCCCTCCCCGGCCCTGCACTGCCGCCGCCGCCCAGACCTCCGCCCGCCGCCCCTGGCCTCCGTGGGCAGCCCGCCCCGCGCCACCCCGGCCCACGGTGAGTGGAGGAATGAGTTTCCCTCGCTCCCCTCCCCGCGTAGCCCTACCCCGGCCGCCGCCGTGCCCTAGGGCCGCCGGATTTGGGTGGCGCCGCCGGCCCCTGTCCCCCCCTCCTCTGTTCTGGTAACGAGAGGAAGAAGAAAGGCAAAATTGCCTTGAGCCCCCTGCCCTTTTGCCTTTTCCCTAAAGGACCACACCTCCCCTTAAGCCCTTTTCCCAAATAACCCCCCCCTACTCATCCTATTTAGTAAATGAACCCCTCCACTGCACAAGATAATTACGGATAGGTCCCTGACCCTTTTTAGAGTACCCTGATTATTTCTAGAAATTACAATCAAGCCCTCCTCTTCCCGACAGAAATCACAAATAGGTCCTCAGGCCCTATTTCCTTCCCTAAAACCCCGTTCGGCCTATCATTTTATGCGCCAAAAATCCCCCGTTTGCCCTGAAACTTTACCACGACATTTCTAGCATAATGACGGCCGTGCCATCAAGAAATCCCCCGCAAATATTATTTCTACCATTTTTTCTTAAGTTATTTCCGATTCAGACTTGTAGATAAAACCGTTACCTCTTTTCTTTATTGAATGTTGTTTATGTGCGCCGTAGATCACGAGGTGACCGAGGGAGAGCCCGTCGACGAGCAGTGCTACGAGCAAGAGTCCGAGAACCAGTGCCGCGAGCCAGAAGGACAGTACCTCGATCAGGACTTCCCGGAAGGCTTTGTGAATGGCAAGTCCAATCCCATCCTTTGATGCATTCTTATCCTAGATTTATAAATACAACCTATTGGCCTGTTTTGTAAAGTGCATTGTTTTATTGCAAGACCTGGTTGGATAGCCACCCCTTGATTGCTATAACCCTACCCCGATGACCTAGGATTTGCTGGGCTAGGCGTAAACTACATGACAGAGAAACCTGCTACCTAGTTTTTCCTCTCGTTATATTGTAAGCCATGATTACAATCGCTTTACTAAGGATAAGGGTACGGGTGTTTTAGAAGATCAGAACGGAATGTTGGGGAAACAAAAGAAAGGCTTAACCTGGCGGGATGGACGGCGTTTTCGGTGCGAAATGCCGCTTGCGTGCTTGTACCTTTGTGGTTGAGCATGAGATGTCCGTCTAGTCGGTATAAGGACGAACTGGGGTGTCATCTTGCCTAACCCTTTTATCGTACAACCACTCGACCGTTGTGTGGGCAACGGCTTAGCATAAACCCCACTAGTTGTTCTACTAGCCAAAACTGGAGAGCGGTAAGTAACGGGAGACCATGGGGAAGGGATACGATCTGTGTGAGTGATATTCCGGTTATGACTTCATGAGTCATTAATCCCGTGGTAGCTTCCGCGTTGGCTAGCTAGATCCAGCTAAGGTGGGTAATGGCTTTGTTAGGATCCGCCGCGACACTAAGGTGTTCGTAGCGCGGTACCCTACTTGTGGGTAAAGTGTACAACCTCTGCAGAGTGTAAAAATCTATTCGAATAGCTGTGTCCACGGTATTGGGCGCGTTACGGCATGGTCACTTCAATAGATGTTTCGGGATGATTGGTTTTGTGACATAGGTTGTTCTGAAAGTATTCGGCAGTTGCGCAGTAAGCTACTGCGGACGCCGGGTTCGATGACACTAAAACTTGGATCCTTCGTGCAGGATCAACACCACATAAGATTCGATTACTATAAAAATGTTTTGAGAAAGTGCTTTTACTAAATAAACCCTTGCATGTGTAAAATCTTGCTTTATCGCAAATAAACCCTAACCCCACCCTCGATATAACCTGCATGATCTCTGTTATCACCCCCTCCGCGGGTGTGGTTGGACTTGTTGAGTACCTTTGTACTCACCCTATATATATATGTGGTTTTCTCAGAGGAAGACCCGGACTACGTGATCGAAAACGACGAATAAGGGTTGTGTCCGCGCCCAACTCTGCCTGTGGTGTTGGCCCTCCGCAAGATGCTTCTGCTAGCGTGTTACTCTGAGCCCGAGTTGGATCCCGCGTGGGTCACGCTTTGGTGTATTACCATAGCTATTTTATTACTAGTTATCGTCTGTATCGAGTGCCCGCCTCCTCGGAGGTTTGTACGGTAATGTACCATCTGATGTAATAAATGTGTATCAGCCTCCTGGGACTGATTTGGATATCACATTTAAGTCTCCTCGGATGAGGGGATGCTTCAGATGACTTACTGACGGACGAGGCCGCCGAAAATGCAGATCTGCTCGTAACGGACCACCACGACCTTCTGGTCGTTGAGCAGCTCCTTGGCGATGATCGAGGAAAGGTGGCCGAGCATGTGGTGGCGTGTGTCCACCACGTTGCGCTTGGCGCCCACGCCGAAGCCGGACACCATCGCAGGAGGTACCCCTATCCGTATGTACCGACAGAGGCCCCCGGGCCCACCTCAGGTGAGGAACGAACCCGCTGGTGGGGCCATATCCCAGTGTTGTGCTGGGTGGACAGTTTGCTCCCGTTGTGAAGGGGCAGGAAAGTCCTTCTCCCTTGGCGGGATCCCCGGGGGGGGGGGGGGAGGCGTCCTCCGTCCGCGCTCCGCGCACCAGATGGTTCAGGTTCTTGTCTTATTCGAGCCCGTCCCGCGGCTCTGGCAGTTCGGATTCCACCTTTTCCCCCCGCCTCCAGCAGCTGCTCCCTTGACTGGCGGGCCTGGGCCCACCGATCATAGAGGGTGAGAGGCGGGGGCCTAGTGTAGGCAAACCTTCGGCTTCTCCTCGGTCGCTGCGGAGTTCGAAGAGGTGAGCAGCTTGCCTTCTCCAGACGCCGCAGCGCCCCTTCGTCTCCGCACGCACATTTGCAATCTGCTTCTTGCGCTCGGCATTTCTTCTTTCTCCGCCTCCTTTCGATCCGAGTCCCCGTAGTGCAGCAACCACCGCCATGTCTCTGCTTCGCACCCGCCACCGCTTCCAGCGCGAGAGCCAGCTCAACTCGGTGCGCCGTCTCCTGGGGTGGACCACGCCGGAGCTCACCGGGAAGATCCGGGCAGGCTCGATTCCCCTCAACGACCTGGACGTGGGGGAGTTCCTCCTCTTCAACTTGTATGCCATGTGCGGGCTGGTGCCGCCGATCTCCTCCTTCCTCCTCCTGCTCCTGGAGGAGTTCGGCTTCCAGCTTTAGCACCTCACCCCCCACGCCGTCCTCCTCGTGGCGGTCTTCGCCCACTTCATGGAGATGTTCGTGGGGGTCCGTCCCTATGTCGCCATCTTCAGGCATTTTTACGCCCTGGTCGGGTCAGGGAGGAGCAAGCGCGAGATCGGCGCCTACTACTTTCAGCTCCGGCAAGGGACGGCCGGCTGCTACATCAGCGCCTTCTCCAACGCCAAGTGGGAGGACTGGTGTGACAGCTGGGTCATCACCACGACCGACGCTAATGACCGCCTGGAGCTGCCGACGGAAGGACCCCTCAGTGATCGCAGCACCTGGAAGGCCAAGCTGTCACTACCGGAGGAGCTCGACCCGGTCCTGAGCCGGGTCAAAACTCTAGTGAGGGGCGGTCTGACGTCCATGATGGTACTGGGCGATTTCCTGAGGCGTTGCATTGCTCCCCTATAGCAGCGGTCCAGGATGGCCTGCATGTACACGGGGTCGAACGACTGCTGCAGGATCGCGCGCGAGCCCGGTACAGATCTGACCCGCCCGGAGCTGGAGGCCACAATCCGGGCAATGACCGGCGAGACATACTCCCCGGAGTCGCTGGTACTCCCGAGGGGTATCAAGGCCCTGTGCGAGGACCAGGCGGTGCGGTCGGTGGTCCTAGCGTCGATGCCAACCCTTGACGAGGGCGGCCTGGCCGTCCGGCAGGTGGGAGGTGACCCCAATCGTGGGATCCAGATCCCTAGCACCTCACCCGACCGCCAGCAACGCACCAACCAGGGTCCCGGCGGGTCCAGCCACGGAGGTCCGACCCCCGTCGGGAAAGGGAAAGGGAAGGAACCGGAGCCGGAGCGCCGCCACAAGCAAAATGTGGGCGCCACCCCAACCCGGAGAGACGACGAGGCGCGGGGAGCGGCCATCACCTGGAGCAGCCAAGAGGAGGGGTCCTGGTCACGGAGGCTCCAGCGCGGTGACGGGTCCTTCGTGGGGGAGCCGGCCCCCAAGCGCCAGAAGACGGCGGAGGCGGAGGGGTAGAGCAGTCGCCAGGCTCCGCCACCACCATCGCAGCACCAGCAGCCGCAGGGGAGGCCGGAGGAGGTGCAGCGGTCTTTGCCACAGCGATGAACTCCACCGCCGCAGCCAACATCACAGCGCCCAGCGACGCCGCCACCACCACCACCATCACAGCCAGGGCCGCAGGCCCCGTCTCCGCCGCCAAGGACGCCCTCAGCGGGAGGACGCCACCAGACGACCGGGGAGTCTTCCACGGGAAGGGAGGACCCCCCCCCCCCGATCGCCTAGGGAGATTGGGTGTGGCCAGACCTCGAGTAAGCTGCTTACTCCTCATGCTTTTCTTTGTTCCATTTAATTTCTGGGTCCTAACCTCGTTGGTACGTGCCAGGGCCCTTTTTCCAGACACGTCCACCGCGCCTGCTAGTGATTCACCGGCCGGGGGGTCCGGCCCCCAGCCAGCTCCATCTTCCCATGCTAGGAAGTTGGCGACAACACCAGCAAGGTCCCCGTCCCTGCCAGAACCGGTAGGGTCCGGACCCGGAGGTTCGGAGCCTGAGGCCGCACCCTGGGAGGCCGAAGCTGCACCCCAGGAGGAGGCAGCTTGACCTGCTACCTCGGCCGAAGAACCAGTTGCGGCGGCGGTGCCAGATGCCATGGCGGAGGCCCCTCTAGCAGAACTGGCTGCAGAGGAGGTTGCGGCGACGGTAGAGGCAGCAGCTCCGGAGGTTGCAGAGGTCCCCAGCTCCAACCCACAACCCGTGCAGAAGGACGAGCCAGAGGTGGTGTACGAGAGGCACCTCCTCCTGAAGCCAGTGAAGGTTCCACTCTCCCGCCTCATGGTCAAGGGCCAGCGGGTGATGGAGGAGATCGAAGAGGGCCTCCGGTAGGAGTGGGAGGAGCTGGAGGCAGAACGCCACCGACTCTCCGACTAGGAACGCCACCTGGGGGAGCGCATAGAGACGGTGACCTCCTGCTACGCCGAGGAGCAAGCCCACCTTGAGCAGGAGCACTATGAACTGCAAGAGCAGTTGCGCCGGACCCTCAACCTGGAGGCGGCGGTCGCCCGACGGGAGAAGGCGGCGGCCCAGTGGGAGAAGGTGATGATCGAGTGGGAGCTCGCGATGGAGGAGAGGACGAAGGCTGCTCTCAACCTGACCAACCACACCAAAGCTGCGTTGAGGTTGATCGAAGAGCAGCGCGGTGCCCTCCAGGAACAGGAGGCGGCCATGGCGGAGGAGAAAACAAGCCTCTCCGCCCACCGGGAAGAGCTGGCGACCCGGACCCGGGGGCTCAAGGAGCGGGAGACAGTCCTCCAGGCGAGGAGATGGTGTTCCAGGAGAGGGAGGCCAAGGTGGAGGAACTCCTGGCGGAGAAGAGCGTTGGGATCGACCGGGTCGTGGGGTGGGTCAGTGAAGCGAACCCCTTCCTGGATGCCCTTGGGCTAAGCCCCATCCAGGTCGCTGAGGCCCCTCCTTCACTTGGCGCCGTCCTCCCGGTGTTGGACTCCGCCGCCGAGTGACTGCGGCACATGGAGTCCGCCGTCCTCGACAGCTTGGAAACCGAAGGGCGAGCGGTTGTTCGGACGATGGCAGAGTACATCCTACCTGCTTCCGAAGCCATGACCCCGCCATTCCACTGACTCCAGTCCTGGTTGGTCCCGTTCGAGCGACGGTGGTTGCCGCACGGGAAGGAGTGCAAGAGGCGGCGGACATCATGGTGTCCTGCATCAAGCGCCGTCCCGGACCTGCAAGGAGAAGGGATCCCAACGGACCACCAGAACAATAGGAGTAGCTCCTCCTTTTTTATATATATAATGTAATGTAATGCTGTGTACATTATAAGTAATGTATTTGCTTTGCAAAAAACGAGACTTAGCCGTTTTATGTATCTGTTTTGCGAGAAAACTTAGCCGTTTTTCCGATTGCCGATTCTGTCGTGTGCTCTCGTGCCTACCGAGGTCCCTTGGTGTAACACCCTAATGTAATTTTCCCAAATTTTAATGAATTTGTTTTGGCTCAAATAAAATTTCCAGGGATTTCCCCAATTTATGTTGCATTTAAGGTAATTTTATAACACCAGAAAATAAAATATATTATAAGATCAACATGTTTGTGCATTCATGCTGGAGCGTTGTTTTCCTTGTGTTGGGTTTATAGGGTTTGAATTCAAATTTATTTGAATTCAAATAGTTTTGTTTGAATAGTTTGAGTATAGAAAAGAAAAAGGAAAGAAAAGAAAGCAGCCCAAAACCTCTTGGGCCGGCCCTCTCCCCAGCAGCCCACTTCCTTCCTCCCTCCTCCCTCCTTCCCGCGTGGGCCGGCTCGGCCCAGCAGCCAGCCCAACTCCCCCCGAGCGGCCCCCTCTTTTTTGCCTCCACTGCCAACCGGGCCCCCCTGTCGGCGCCCCTTTTTCCCGTCCGAGCCGAGCCCGCTCCCTCCTTTCTCTCTCTGGCAGCTTGGCCCCCGCGCGTCAGCGCCTCCTTCCCCATTTCTTCTTCCTTCCAGTGCCCGACCCCCTCCTCTGTTTTTCTTCCCCGCTGGTCCGGCCGCTCGGTCACTGGCCGTGGCCCGCTCCGCCGCACCCCGGGCCCCCTTTCCCCTGCGCCGCACCCAGCCGAGCCGCACGCTGGCCTAGTCCCCACGCCTGGGCTCTTCTAGAAGCGCGCCCGCGCTCGGTTTGGATCGAGCCGCAACGAAATCCGCGGGAAGCGCGGGGTCTGTTGCGCGAACGACCCGCACGCCAAGGCCGCCTTACCCTTTTTCTTGGCCGCAGCCGTCCCTCGCGCTCTCCCTCAGCCGCCACTGCATCGCCCAGCTATTCCCGTACCCTCGCGCCGCCGTGCCGTCGCTCGGAGCCGGGAGTGCGCCGCTGCCGATCCACCTTGTGCCGCCGCGATTCGACCCCGGCACCACCGATCTTCGGCCTCTAACCGCCGTCGTAGCATCCTGGGGTGGTAAGGATCGCGCCGTGCCCCTTCTCCCTCCTTCTTTCCCTCTGCGCGAGCGAGCTCCCCTCGATGCCGTGAGCCAGCGCCGCCCCCCGCCGTGGGCAGCCCCGACCCGAGCCCTAATTTGCTTTCTTGAGCGCCTAGATGTGTTCAGCGCGTCGTGCTCTACCTCCAGGGCCTGACCTTGTCCAAGATGGAGCCCGGACGGCCAAGTTTGCCCACGCCGGCGAGGCGCCGCCGCGGAAGCCACCTCCGGCGAGCAATCGCCGCCGCCGGCCCCTGATCCCCAACCCCCTTTGATGCATACCGATAGATCCCGATCCAACGGCCCTAATTAGAGCGTACTGCTTCAGCCTGATCTTTTTGCTAAAGAGTCCCTATCCTTTTGAGAAATCAACCCGCGGTCCACCTGTAGTTCAAGAATATTTGCAGTTAGGTCCTGTTTTATTTGTTTAGACCCCTGAGCTCCTAGGAAATTGAA
Organism: Panicum hallii; assembly: GCF_002211085.1. Taxonomy (NCBI): domain Eukaryota; kingdom Viridiplantae; phylum Streptophyta; class Magnoliopsida; order Poales; family Poaceae; genus Panicum; species Panicum hallii. The sequence continues at coordinate 18,151,769 of NC_038042.1, read as the reverse complement.
CCCGCTGTCCATGCCCTGAGTTTTTGCGGGTTAGACCCCAGATCTAGCCTTTAATTGCGTTTAGACCCTTAGTTTTTGCGCAGAACCCCCTGGTTTTCCTATTTTTCTTACAGAAAAGCCCCTGGATCTTGTTTTAGCCCTAGATTTCGCATCTTAGCTCCGTTTTAGTTGGTTTTTGCGCTCTCGCGATCGTTGTAACACGTAGAATAGTTCTATCATAGTTTAGTGTGTTGTTTTTATGTAATGTTGTACTGTTTCTTATCTTTTGGCCTTGTTTGTATGTATGTGTATGTGCTAGACCATGTTTTGGCGTTGCGATCGTGAGTAGACGCTGAGCCTTTGGACGAGTACCAGGAGCCCCTTTCTGCAGAGCCGTTTGAGCAGCAGCAGGAGAACTTTGAGGAAGGCAAGTATAACATGAGCATCCTATCACTTTTAAATACAATTTCATACTGCATTTTAATATTGTAAGACTATAAGGATTTCCTAGCCACTTTTATCCTTTATATAAATACCTTGGGTTGCATTTTGGTTAAGTTGTGCTAGGTGCTGCGCTCTCACACAGTATGGTCCTTTTTAATTAAATTTGATTAATGGTATATGCAACTTGATCCTGAGAGTGGCCCTCTGTGCTGTGTGCTTGAGCGGCTCACGTCTCGTTAAAATATGTTTTATAGAGACATAGTTTAGGGGGCCAGCATGGTGCTTAGTGCTTGGTTGGCCACACTCCATAAGGACCGGTTCATAGAGCGACAACCTGGGATAACCGCGCAACCACAAGACTGGAATGGGACGGTCTTGACTTACTAATTAGGTCATTTTGGTTTGGGAGTAACTTACCTGTGTGGGCAAGAGGGGTGGTAAGCTTCAATGGTCCCTGCTCCTCCGGCTTGGTCTATGCTGTGTGCTTGTACCCCTGTGAGGTGGGCCCCATCGTCGCCGATCCAGAAACCTTAGCGGTTACACCTTACTAACGTGGTCCTTTGTAACGGTCTTGTAGTGCGCTTGCTAGTCATCTCACCTAAGGAAGTGTGATGAACAACTAGCGTAGCTCACGACTTGTGGGTAAAGTTGTGCAACCTCTCGAGAGTGTAAAACTGATATATCAGCTGTGCTCACAGTTATGAGCGGCCCAGATCCTCCGTCTGATTAATAGGGTGTTTACCTTTGGTGGTTTGGCTTGGTCTTCAGTAGTCTTATGCTTAACCTTGATTAATTATTATGTAACTTGGGTTATGGTAATTCATCCACTTGTAGTAATTAGCTTTGATAAAATCTGCGAAGATTAAAAGCTAATGCAATTGAGTCAGCTAACCCTAGAGCCTCATAATTCGTGTTAATACTTGTTTAGTACAAGTTGTGTACTCACACTTGCCTCCTCTACTCTTCTATTCTATTTGGGATATCTTCGGCTGCTGCTCAGTACCAGGCGACGTGGAGGACTACATCAACGGACTCGACGATTTCTAGGCGTTGTCTCCCAGTTGACGTCCCTGTGGCGCCCTATTCTTCATGTATTTATTTTATACTTCCGCATTCCTTGAACTGATTCTTGATTCAGTTGTATTAAAGATATTCATTTATAATTTATACGTTTTTATTTTCGAGATACGTGTTGTGATATCTTGATGATTCTGTTGTATATATGCGTGACCTGATTCTGGTGCATATATGATTGCTCGATTTATGTTCTTATAAATCGGGTGTGATGTCAGACCCGGGGCCACCGGGCTGGGCACATTACGTAGTCTAAGAGATTAAGCCCTTCTTATCTCTTATTTATCCCGTTTAAATAGGAGATAGAGCTAACCAACACGGAGGGGATCTACTCGAGATATGCTCTGGTATGATTCCTCGACGGAGGTTGGTTAGCATCTTTGTAACTCTGACCTCTCGGATATATAAGGGAGGTCAGGGACCCCCCCCTAAAGACAGAAGATCATTAGGTCATTCTACACCAAAGGGAATACAAACCACCATACAGGACGTAGGGTGTTACGCTCCGTGCGACCCGAACCTGTCTAAAAGTCTTGTGTTCCTTGCACCTTCGAGTTCTTGATCTCGGCATCTCCTCACCCAAAACTTACCACCTTGGGTATATCCCTCGGTGGGCAGCCGGTTAAACACCGACAGCTGGCGCCAGGTAGGGGAGCACGTCGAAGATCCACCGGCGAGCTCGATGGCGTCTTTCAATTTCATCAGGTCAGTTCCCTCTCGGGGTACGACGTTCGTTTTTGGTTCGTGGGTCTGCATCGCAGATGGTGCGGATAATTTTCGGCGATTCCTCGTCGACATGAAGCCAAAGACCCTCGCTGCGGATCCTCGCAGCGGCCTCGACAAGTTCGTCGACGAGCTCGACAACTTGCCGCTCCATACTTCCGCAGCACAGGTCGAGATGGAGTCTGCTCCAGGCTCGACTTCTTCTGATGTTGCGACAACTTCCCCTGGTTTGGACTTGTTCCAATCTAGGGATTCGCATGGTCGGACTCAACTCAGCTCATGCAAACCGGCCATTGATCTTCAGGAGGCCAACGCATCTGGGTCCCTCTCCGTGTTAGAGAAGGATCTGGACTTGCTGCTCCAAGACGAAAAGCCTGAAGCCACCGCGTGTCGGGGGGCTTCGGGTTGTTCTGGTCCCGGTGATTTGGTGATTACCTCTTTGCCGAAGGGGCGCAATGTGCATTGGAGGGGCATGATGCTCTCCGATCTACCTGAGGCAGAGGGCCGGCTTGTGGCTCACCTCGAGCCATTGCCCTTCCAAGAGGGCAGGCCATTGGCTGCGGTGGCGGAGGGGTCGACTGAACTAGTCGACGAAAGCTCTCATGACCTCTCCTCCCGCCAGGTGCTGATGGCCGAAGAAGGCGAGGACGGTGGGGACTTTCCCATCGACAACTTCGAAGCAATCTTCGAAGATGAGATCACGGCCAACGTCGGTGACGAGAACGATGCCGATCGTGAGGCGCGGAGGGCCAGGAACAGGGCCCGCACAATCCGGCGGAGGAGGGCTAACGAGCGAAGGCGGTTTCAGGACTCCGGTGGCCAACATCGCCAGGGTGACAGCCATCCTCGAGCGTAGCCACGATCCGGAGGTACGTCAAGCACTCCTCTACGCGCAGAGGGCTTGGATCCAGTTGGATCAACACAATCCGGCATCCATCATCCGGGAAGAACGCGTGGACGAGAGTTGAAGTCAGGCTCGCAGTCGAACAGCTGGTGGCCGTCCTCAACACCAGATCAGCAACGACAACGCACGTGGGAGCCAGGCCCCTGTCGGGAGAAAACAGCCACCGCAAGGGGGTCATCTGCGACAGGCCAATCGACGACCTCCCCCGGAGGACCTGCGCCAGCACATCAACGAAGGTCGCGACGCGCGCACCGTGATCTCCTCCAGGCGCAAGACACGCGAAGAAGTCAAAACTGAAGGTACTGACTGTAGCGATCGATTCCCTGCTTTCTCTGCTTGTTTTAGCAGCTACAAGTACCCAGAGGGCTTCAAGCCAATCGGTATCACCAAGTACGACGGCAAGCAGGCTCCCAGCAGTGGCTCCGTTGCTACTCCACGGCCATCGAGGTCGCAGGGGGCTCAAATATCACCAAAGTCGTCTACTTCCCGATGGCTTTGGATCCTGCACCGCTCACTTGGCTGGAGAGCCTCGGCAGCAACTCCATCGACTCCTGGGAACGACTTAAGAAGGTCTTCATCGACAATTTCCAGGGAGCGATTACTCGCGCAGGTACTCGACACGATCTTGCCCAGTGCAAACAAGAATGTAATGAGCTTCTGCGGTCCTACACGCGTCGCTTCTTCGACGTCCGCGCCACCATCGCGAACATCTCGAAGGACGACATCATCGACTTCTTCTACAACGGCATCACCGACCCGGGCATATACAGGGATTTCGGGCGGAACAGGCCACAAACTGTTGCGGGCCTTCGTGATATGATGCACGACTGGTCCGAGCAGGAGGAGAAGATGCGGGAGCGGTTCCAGCGGCGCCAGGACAGCAATCTGCGGCGCCCAAACGACAACCGCAGTGACAAGGGCCAGCGGGACTTTTCGGGGCCACCTCGGAAACGAAAGCCAGATGAGGTCATCGCGGCTATCGATCGTCCTTCGCGGGGCAAGAAGTCGACGACGCAGGAGGAGTTTGAGAAGCTCCTGCAAAAGAAGTGCCCATGGCATCCGGGCGCCAGCCATGCTGCCATCGACTGCTATCACCTTCGGAGGACGTTCAGCAACTCCGGTGGCGGAAAGAAGAACAAGAAGCCTGCTGACAAAGAACCTGAGGATGACGATCAAGAGGATCACGGGCGCAACCCGAAGTTTCAGGACGCGTTAAAGGTTGTCAACGTCATCTTCGGGGGAGACGAGGATTTTTGTTCCAGGCGGGATCAGAAGCTGCTCCTCCGGGAGATTTTGTCCATCGAGCCGGCGGTACCACGACCACTCCGTTGGTCGGAGGTCCCCATCTCGTTCTATCATGGTGACCAATGGACGAGCTTTTCCGAGCCTGGCAAGTTCCCCTTGGTCCTGGATCCTGTGGTGGCGGAGGTCAAGCTTACCAAGGTCCTCATCGATGGCGAGAGCAGGCTCAATCTCATCTTCATCAGCACTTTGAAGAAAATGGGCCTGGATTTCAAGGATATGCTGGTTCCCAGAAAGTTCCCCTTTTACGGCATCGTCCCAGGTAATGCGGCACACCTGCTTGGTACGGTGGTCCTCCCAATCACCTTCGGCACGCGGGAGAATTATCGTACTGAGTTCATCAAATTCGAAGTGGCTACTTTGACTCTTCTTACCATGCAATACTGGGTCGTCCGGCACTTGCCAAGTTCATGGCAGTGCCGCATTATGTCTATCTGCTTCTTAAGATGCTAGGACTCGGTGGAGTGCTCACCCTCCTCGGCGACTTGAAGAAGTCATACGACTGCAATCAGGAGGCGATCCAATACGCTTCGACTACTCGCGTGCCAGATGCTTCGGGAGAAGTACTCGCGGCCGCGCAGCAGCTCTCCCAGACTGGGCTGGAGATTCCTTCCAAGAAGGCCAACAAGTCGAGCATCCAGTCGACTAATGATGTGGCCCTCAAGACGATCCAGCTTCAGGAGGGAGATTCATCTAAGACCGCCGTCATCGGTGCGGGCTTGGGTGACAAATAGGAACTCGCGCTCGTCAGCTTTCTTCGGGCTAACCGAGACATATTCGCATGGAAACCAGTGGATATGCCAGGGGTGCCCAGGGAGTTGATCGAGCATGCTTTGAATGTACACCCGAAGGCTACGCCTAAGAAGCAACGCCTGCGGAGGTTTGCCCACGACAAGCGTGAGGCCATTAAACGGGAGATCGCTAAACTTCTCGCGGCTGGATTCATTAAAGAAGTAATCCATCCAGAGTGGGTAGCGAACCCCGTTCTTGTAAAGAAAAAGAACAATGAATGGAGAATGTGTGTCGACTACACTGATCTCAACAAGCATTGCCCAAAAGATCATTTTGGGCTGCCGCGCATTGACCAAGTTGTCGATTCGATGGCTGGTTGTGTCCTTTTTTGTTTTCTTGATTGTTACTCAGGGTATCATCAGATCACGCTCAAGGAGGAGGACCAAATCAAGACTGCTTTCATCACCCCGTACGGGACTTACGCCTACAAAACAATGTCCTTCGGGTTGAAAATGCAGGAGCAACATACCAGCGTGCGATCTAGATGTGTTTCGCGGATCAGCTGCACCGAAATGTTGAGGCCTAAGTGGATGACGTGGTCATCAAGACCAGGGATTCCGATAACTTGATCGCAGATTTGGAAGAAACATTTAGCAGTCTGCGCAGATTTCGGTGGAAACTCAATCCCACCAAGTGCGTCTTTGGAGTACCTTCAGGAAAATTGCTCGGGTTCATCGTCAGCAATCGGGGCATTGAAGCAAACCCTGTAAAGATCACGGCCATCACTGATATGGAGGCTCCGGCCACAATCAAGGATGTGCAAAAGGTAACAGGTTGTATGGCGGCTCTGAACAGGTTCATCTCCCGGCTCGGGGAGAGAGGACTACCTTTTTTCAAGCTTCTAAAATGCCAAGATAAGTTCCAATGGACGGAGGAGGCTGAGCGGACCTTGCAGGATCTGAAATATCATCTTCAGTCACCTCCGATCCTCTCGGCACCATTGCCCGGGGAAGATCTACTACTTTACATCGCGACAACAACTCATGTTGTCAGCAGTGCTATTGTAGTCAAGCGAGGCGAAGAAGGCCATGCGTTTGGAGTGCAGAGGCCTGTCTACTTCATCAGCGAATTCCTCTCCGAATCCAAGGTACGGTATCCAGCTGTTCAAAAGCTCTTGTATGCAATCTTAATCACATCAAGAAATCTACGCCATTACTTTGACGAGTACAAGATCACTGTGATCACGGACTTCCCGCTGGCGGATATTCTTCATAATCAAGATGCCACGGGTCGCATATCCAAGTGGGCAGTGGAACTGGGGGCTTTGTCAATCGACTTCAAGCCACGCACTGCAATCAATTCACAGGCTCTAGTCGACTTCATGGCTGAATGGAGGGAGAATCAGGTCCCAACCCCAGTGGACAAGCCACAGCACTGGACCATGTATTTCGATGGTTCTCTCAAGCTCGACGGTGGCGACGCTTGGGTTCTGCTTATTTCTCCACGAGGTGAGCAGTTGAAATACGTCCTTCAGATCCTGTGGGCGGTATCCAACAATGAAGCCGAGTATGAAGCTTTGCTTCACGGGCTTCGTTTGGCGATAGCACTAGGGATCAAGCGACTACTTGTATATGGTGACTCTCTTCTTGTCATTCAACAGGTCAACAAGGAATGGGACTGCAACAAGGAGACAATGGATGCCTATGTACAGGAAGTACGCAAATTGGAAAGCAAATTCTCCGGCTTGGAGGTTCATCATGTATTGCGGGAGCACAATGTTGGCGCGGACACCCTGTCCAAACTGGGGTCCACGCGTGCCCAGGTCCCGTCGGGAGTCTTCGTCCAGGAGCTCAAACAGCCATCCATCAAGTCTTCTTCGCAGGTAGGCATCAACGTGGGTCCCCAACAACCCGATCGAGAGGTTATGGTGCTGGAAGAGGACTGGCGAGGGGGCTTTTATCGACTTCATTCGAGATCAACGATTACCAGCGGGAATCGACGCCAGGAGCGCAGAAGCAGCTCGCGTCTTACGAAGAAGCAAGGGTTTCGTCCTGGTCGACGGTAAGCTCTATCGGCGAGGCGCTCGGTCAGGGGTTCTCATGAAGTGCGTCACAAAGGAAGATGGTTACGACATACTACGGGAGATCCACGATGGCGTCTACGGCAACCATACGGCTTCAAGAACACTGGTGGGGAAAGCATACAGAGTCGGTTTCTGGTGGCCCACCGCAGTGACCGACGCGGAGGATCTCGTGCGCAGGTGCCAAAATTGTCAATTCTTCGGCAAACAGACGCACGTTCCAGCTCACAGCCTCATCACCATACCGCCATCCTAGCCTTTTGCCTGCTGGAGTTTTGACATGATCGGGCCCTTCACGACGGCGCCCGGCGGTTTTACCCATGTTCTGGTGGCTATCGACAAGTTTACTAAGTGGATCGAGTACAAGCCGATAGCCAAGCTCACGCCAGATCGGGTCGTCGACTTCATCTCAGATATTCTGCATCGTTTCAGCTTCCCCAACTCCATCATCACGGACTTGGGGTCAAACTTCACGGCGAACCAGTTCTGGGAGTTCTGCAAGAATGCTTGCATCGAAGTTAAATATGTCTCGGTTGCACACCCAAGGGCCAACGGACAAGTCGAAAGGGCGAACGGCTTGATTATTGACGGCCTCAAGAAGAGACTTTATGATGAAAATAGCAAGAAGGGAGGCAAATGGGTGCATGAGCTGCCACATGTCATCTGGGGGCTTCTGTCACACCCGATTTATAAGAACATAAATCGAGCAATCATATATGCGCCAGGATCAAGTCACGCATATATACAACAGATTATCAAGATATCACAACACATGTCATGAATAAAAACGTATAAATTATAAAATGAATATCGTTATTACAACTGAATCAAGAATCAGTTCAAGGAATGCGGAAGCGTAAAATAAATACATGAAGAGCGGGGCGCCACAGGGACGTCAACTGGGACAACGCCTAGAAATCGTCGAGTCCACTGATGTAGTCCTCCACGTCGCCTGGTACTGAGCAGCAGTCGAAGATGTCCCAAAGAGAACAGAAGAGAGGAAGATGCAAGTGTGAGTACACAACTTGTACTCAACAAGTATAACACGAGTTATGAGGCTCTAGGGTTAGCTGACTCAACTGCATTAGCTTTTAGCCTTGGCAGAATTTTATTAAAACTATTTACTACAAGTGGATGAATTACCATAAACCCGAAATGCATAAGAAATTAATCAATATTAATTAGGAACTACTAAGAACCATCCAAACCAAAACCACCCGGGGAATTTCTCTAATCAAAGGTTGATAACCCCACTAATCAAAAGGAGGATCTGGGCCGCTCATGACTGTGAGCACAGCTGATATATCAGTTTTACACTCTCGAGAGGTTGCACAACTTTACCCACAAGTCGTGAGCTACGCTAGTTGTTCATCACACTTCCTTACGTGAGATGGCTAGCAAGCACACTACGAGACCGTTACAAAGGATCACGTTGGTAAGGTGTAACCGCTAAGGATTCTGGATCAGCAACGATGGGGCCCACCTCCGGGGGTACAAGACACACAGCACAGACCAAGCCGGAGGAGCAGGGACCATTGAAGCTTACCACCCCTCTTGCCCACGCAGGTAAGTTACTCCCGAACCAACACGACCTAATTAGTAAGTCAAGACCGTCCCATTCCAGTCTTGTGGTTGCGCGGTTGTCCCAGGTTGTCGCTCTATGAACCGGTCCTTATGGAGAGTGGCCAACCAAGCACTAAGCACCGTGCTGGCCCCCTAAACCATGTTTCTACAAAAACATATTTTTAAGGACGCACAAACCACTCAAGCACACAGCACAGAGGGTCGGCTCCAGAATTAAGTTGCATAAGATCATTAACAAATTAATTAAAAAGGACCAAGATATGTTATAGCACAGCAACCTAGCACAACTAACCAAAATGCAACCCAAAGGATATAGATAAAGGATATAAAGTGGCTAGGAAAGTCCTTATAGGCGTACAGTATTAAAATGCAGTATGAAATTGTATTAAAAAGTAATAGGAGATTCATGTTATACTTGCCTTCCTCGAAACTCTCCTGCTGCTGCTCAAACTGCTTAGAAGATGGTGGCTCCTGGTACTGGTCCAAAGGCTCCGCGTCTACTCACGATCGCAACGCCAAAACATGTCCAGCACATACACATGCATGCAAACAAGGACAAAATATAAGAAACAGTACAACATTATATAGAAACAGCACACAAAACTATGCTAGAACTATTCTACGCGCTACAACGATCGCGTGGACCTAAAGAACACCTAAAACGGAGCTAAGACGCGAAATCTAGGTCTAACACAAGGTCTAGGGACCTAAACGTAATTAAAGCATAGACTCAGGGCCTAACACGCTAAAACCTTAGGGCTGGATGGCGGGTTCAAATTCTATAAAGCTCAGGGGCTTCGGTGCAAAGATACAGAGCTAGCCGATCAGAACACCAACCATCGGACTAGCCGATCGGACTAAACAGATCGGACAGAAGACCTATCGGCTGAAGGTTATCGGCAGAAGGAATCGGGAGAAACTATCGGTTGGCTCTGTCGATACAAGAATCGGCAGGCGTGCAGATAATTCATAGGAGACCAAGGAAAAACGAGGAGATCTTCTAAGGTTGATGGATCGGCCAAGAAGTGGTGGATCGGCCAGGACAGAGAGATTGGCCAAGCTACAGCCTATGCAAAAGGAACAGGCAAGGGTCGGAACAACATCGGCAGTTCTGTTAGAACTAATCTTGATTTAGTTTCTGCATGTGCACGTTTGTTAAGTAGTACTTGCATGCAGTCAATAATGTCGTGTAGAAGTGTAGAAATTTGCATTGCAGCAGTGAGTGGTGCCGAAAGAAATGTAATGGCGATGCGTGTGAAACGAGCCGTGTGATCTGCGAAGCGGCCGGAGAAGCGGCCGGAGGCTCCAACATCTGATGCATGCAGTGTGACCTGCATGAGATGAGCACGGCAGGAGTGCATGCCCTGTTAGTTCGGGTCAAGGCCATGAGGAGATTTCGTGGCAGGAGAATAGGATGGATAGGCTTGCATGCCATCTGCACGTTTGCATTAGTTTAGGAGAGTATGGCGCAGTCTACGCATGGATCAGACTAGCCGGTTGTTATCCTTTGCATGTACTTCAGTCTATTTATATGTACTTCAGTCTATTTGCATGACTGTAGGACGAAGCCTAGATAGAAATGGTCGAGTTTAGGGATTTCCTTTCGCTTGCTCTGCTTCCGCAAAACCCAAACATTCATTTCTGCTTCTATTCCTTGAGTTCTAAACCTCGAGTTTGCTAATCCTCTCTGCATTTTTTCCGAGGATTAGTTTGATAGATCCCGTAGACGTTGGCCTGAATTCGTTTAACCCTATAAGTGTAGGCTATCCCAATGAAAATACGCTAGAACGAGTGTGTTAGTCGAGTAGTGTGATAAACTCGACTAAGTTGTGAACATTGGATGTTTGTTATTGTGCAAATGTGTGATTTGGATTTTTGGTTGATTGTATAGTTTAGAAGTAAAATTCTTTATGCAAATCGATCTTAACGCAAACTTGAATCGAGTAATAAAAAATTGAGATAGATCGTGGGGGGGTAAAACCGTACATTCCTTCCTCTCTATTTTATCCTGTCAGAGTTTTCCTTCCCGAAGTTATACCATATCTATCTCTTATAAATTTCGCTGTGCTGCAAACAGATGGTGAACACCCGAAGCACCGGCACCGGTTCTGGCCAGCAGGGGCAGAACAACTAGAGCACTGACCAGCCGCTGCCGATGCCTCCACCTCTGACTCCGGAGCAGTTCTTCCAGCTCCAGATGCAGATGATGGCCACCCTGAACAACACCGTTCAGACGCTGCAGCAGATTCACGCTCAGCCGCCACCTCCTCCACCGCAGCAGCCCCGTGACAGGCGCGCGGACTTTCTGAGGGGTCAGCCGCCGACGTTCGCTCATGCGGCTGATCCACTTCAGGCTGACGACTGGCTTCGTCAGGTGGAGCGCCAGTTGGATGTCGCTCAGTGCGACGACAGGGAGCGAGTCCTGTACGCAGCAGGGCAGCTACGAGGCTCAGCTCTCGATTGGTGGGAGTCCTACCCAGCTCGAGACCGTGACACTCTCACTTGGGCCCAGTTTCGGGAGCGGTTTAGGCACCATCATATCCCTGCTGGAGTGATGAAGATGAAGCACAAAGAGTTCCTTGCGCTCAAGCAGGTACATTCGAGTAAAATCTTTCCACAATTTCTTTTTGAGCTCAAACCCACCCTTGTTGTAAGAAATGCTGAGTAAATTCCCATCTTCTTTCCGGCGATTATCATTTCAGGGAGCAATGACGGTGACTGAGTACCGTGACCGCTTCCTCCAGCTCGCACGCTATGCCCCCGCTGAGGTCGCCCATGATGGCGATAAGCAGGAGCGCTTCAGGGAGGGACTGGATGACCACCTGGAGTACGCGCTCATGAACCACCGCTTCGACAACTTCAACCAGCTGGTTGATGCTGCCCTCAACACCGAGCGCAAACGCCGGGAGATTGAGGACAAGAAGAGGAAGATGGCTCCTGCTACGTCGGGTAGCAACACTCGGCCTTGATACCAGTACCCGCAGCAGCAGCAGCAGCAGCACCAGAGGTAGGTCCAGCAGTACTAGCAGCGCCAGCAGCAGTACCCGCCTCGTCTTCAGCAGTAGCAGCAGGCGGGACCGGGCCAGAGGCTTCCAGCGCCTCCGGCACGCTCTGCTCCACCGGCTCCACCAGCTCCGCGGCAGGGAGTGCCTACTCCTCCTGCCGGGCAGTAGGCTCCAGCATTCCCACGGGCGTGTTATCACTGCGGCGAGCCGGGGCACTACGCCAACGTCTGTCCCCGGAAGGCGCAGGCAGGACAGCAGGGGCGTGCAGCACCGCCCAAGGCCCCAGCTCAGGGCAGGGTGAACCACGTGACGGCTGAGTCAGCGGCCGAGGCTCCCAACGTGGTGATTGGTACGTTCATGGTCAACACCCACCCTGCTACAGTGCTTTTTGATACTGGTGCTACGCATTCTTTCATCACCCGATCTTTTGTTGAGCATCATGGTATTCATACTAGCACATTAAAGAGGGGCATGTTAGTATCTTCACCGGGAGGGCAGTTGAGGTCTCATATCATCTGTCCCAGAGTCAGTGTTGTCATAAGGGGGGTAGAGTTCAGTGCTAATCTGATGGTGCTAGACACCAAGGGTATTGATGTGATCCTTGGGATGGAGACTCTTGCTAAGTGGGGAGTCCGGATAGATTGTGCCCAGAGGACGGTTCTTCTGTCAGCACCGGATGGTCAGGAGGTTACTGTTGGTGCCACAGAGCCTTCTGGATTTCTTCATCAGATGGAGGCTAGACCCACGGATGGTATTCGCGTGGTGTCCAAATTCCCGGATGTCATTCCGGATGATTTGCCAGGTATGCCGTCTGATCGCGATATTGAGTTTTCTATTGATCTCTTGCCTGGCACAGCTCCTATTGCTAAGCGGCCCTATCGTATGGCTCCTGTTGAGCATGAGGAAGTTAAGAAGACTATCGATGAGTTGCTAGGTAAGGGTTATATCCGTCGCAGTTTCTCTCCTTGGGCTTTCCCTGTATTGCTTGTAGAGAAGAAGGATGGCGCGAAGAGAATGTGCGTCGATTATCGGGATCTGAATGCAGTCACTATCAAGAACAAGCATCCATTGCCTCGCATCGAGGATCTTTTTGATCAGCTTCAGGGTGCTTGTGTATTCTCGAAGATTGATCTGCGTTCTGGGTATCATCAGCTGAAGATTCGTCCTGAGGATATCCAGAAGATGGCATTCACTTGCAAGTATGGGCTATATGAGTATACAATCATGTCTTTTGGCTTGACCAATGCTCCGGCTTTCTTCATGCATCTGATGAACAAGGTTTTCATGGATTATTTGGACACCTTTGTGGTGATATTCATTGATGATATCCTGATATATTCCAAGTCAGAGGCAGAGCATGAGAAGCATCTGAGGCTTGTATTGCAGAGGCTCAGAGAGCACAAGCTGTATGCCAAGCTCAGCAAGTGCGAATTCTGGATTGACGAGGTTCCATTCCTCGGTCATGTCATCTCCAAGGGAGGTATTGCTGTGGACCCCGGAAAGGTGAAGGATGTGCTTGACTGGGTGGTACCGCAGACGGTGAAGGAAGTCCGCTCTTTTCTAGGCTTAGCAGGTTATTATCGGAGGTTCATTGAGAATTTCTCCAAGATTGTGAAGCCTTTGACTTCCTTGCTGGAGAAGGGTGTGGATTTCTCTTGGACTGATGAGCGTCAGAAGGCCTTTGAGGAACTGAAGAAGAGGTTAACTACGGCGCCAGTCCTTACTCTGCCAGACCAGAGTAAGAGGTTCACAGTGTATTGTGATGCTTCGAGGGATGGTCTTGGTTGTGTCCTGATGCAGGAAGGCAGAGTTATCGCTTATGCCTCGCGGCAGTTGTGCCAGCACAAGCTGAATTATCCCACTCATGATCTGGAGTTAGCCGCGGTGGTGCATGCTCTAAAGATATGGAGGCATTACTTGTTTGGGCAGAGGTGCGACACTTACACCGATCACAAGAGCCTCAAGTATATTTTCACTCAGAGTGAGCTGAACATGCGGCAAAGAAGATGGCTAGAGTTGGTCAAGGATTATGACCTGGAGATTCACTATCATCCGGGCAAGGCTAATGTTGTGGCAGATGCTCTGAGTAGGAAGAGCTATGTTAACATGGCCGTGGCTTTTCAGATGCCTCAAGAGTTATGTGAGGAGTTTGAGCAGTTGAATCTGGGTTTCTTGCATCACACCTCGAGTGCATCATTCGAGGCAGAACCCATGTTAGAGGCGGAGATCAGGCAACATCAGAAAGAAGATAAGAAGCTGCAGGAGATTCGTGAGTTGCTCAAGATTGGCAAAGCCCCTCATTTCAGAGAGGATGATCAGGGTACCTTGTGGTACAAGGGCCGGATATGTGTGCCGGATGTAGCAGACCTCAGGAGGTTGATTCTGAGTGAGGCTCATGATACAGCATATTCTATTCATCCGGGCAGCACGAAGATGTATTATGATCTCAAGGAACGATTCTAGTGGTATGGGATGAAGCGTTCAGTTGCGGAGTACGTGGCTATCTGCGACACTTGTCAGCGTGTCAAGGCAGAGCATCAGAGGCCAGCAGGGTTATTGCAGCCGTTGAAGATTCCAGAGTGGAAATGGGAGGAGATCACTATGGATTTCATCGTTGGCTTGCCTCGTACTCAGAAAGGGTACAACTCCATATGGGTAGTAGTGGATCGGTTGACGAAGGTTGCCCACTTTATTCCGGTGAACACTACTTACTCTGGCGCTAGACTCGCAGAGTTGTACATCTCCAGGGTTGTCTGTCTGCATGGTGTTCCAAAGAAGATCATATCTGATCGAGGATCTCAGTTCACTTCATGGTTCTGGGAGCAGCTGCATGATTCGTTGGATACGAAGCTGCGCTTTAGTACCGCTTATCATCCTCAGACAGATGGGCAGACAGAAAGAACCAACCAAGTGTTGGAGGATATGCTTCAAGCCTGCGCTATTCAGTATGGTACCAGCTGGGATAAATGCCTGCCGTATGCGGAGTTCTCGTATAACAACAGCTATCAGGCCAGTCTGAAGAAATCTCCTTTCGAGGCCCTGTATGGCCGGAAGTGCAGGACTCCGCTGTATTGGGATCAGATTGGCGAGAGGCAGGTATTTGGTCCAGATATTGTTGAGGAGGCCGAATAGCTGGTACAGCAGGTGCGAGAGAACTTGAGGGTCGCACAGACTCGTCAGAAGAGCTACGCGGATGTGCGTCGTCGAGATCTGACCTTTGCAGTGGATGATCATGTATACCTGAAGGTCTCGCCGATGAGAGGAATCCGCAGGTTTAATGTGAGAGGGAAGCTAGCCCCTCGATACATTGGTCCGTTCAAAGTGTTGGAACGGAAAGGTGAAGTGGCATATCGTTTGGAGTTACCTCCCAGTCTCTCAGGAGTGCATGATGTGTTTCATGTGTCTCAGCTGAAGAGGTGCTTGAGGGTGCCAGAAGAGCAAGCACCGATAGAAGGGTTGGATGTGCAGGAGGATCTGACTTACATCGAGCATCCGGTGAAAATTTTGGACACATCCGAGAGAGTTACCAGGAACAAGGGGACCAAGATGTGCCGTGTGCAGTGGAGCCATCACACGGAGGATGAGGCGACTTGGGAGCGAGAAGATGAGTTGAGAAAGACATATCCCGATTTCTTTGCTAGCTAGCCTATCCGAATCTCGGGACGAGATTCCTGTAAGGGGGGTAGGTTTGTAACACCCTAATATAATTTCCCCTAATTTTAATGAATTTATTTGGGCTTAAATAAAATTTTCAGGGTTTTTCTTTAATTTTGTGGCATTTAAAGTAATTTTATAACGCAAGAAAAAAATTTATGATAGGATCAACTTGCTTGTGCATTCATGCTGGAGCATATGTTTTCTTTTTGGTTGAGTGCATAGGAGTTGAATTCAAATCTAATTTGAATTCAACATAGTTTGGTTTAGTTTGAAATAGGAAATAGGAAATAGAAATAGGCTCGGCAGAGCAATCAGCTCGGCTCTTCTTTTCCTTCTGTGAACCGGCTCTCTTTTTCCTTCTTTCTCTCCGATTGGCTCTGGCCCTAACCGTCAGCCTCGTCTGTTTTTCTCTCGTTCAATCGGCTTGTTTCCTTCCAGAAGCTAGTAGATCAGGCAAAGCTGTTGGCTGATCCGATCTTTCCGCGAAGTCACAGGCGCACACGCCAAGGACCCTACCTAATAAAAGGCCTCGCAGCCCCTGTTGCCCTAACTCAAACCTAAATCCTAGCGCCGCCGAGCTTTTGCTGCCGTCGGACCTTGCCAAGACGCCGCCGCAGCTCTGCCGAACTTCTGCCGTCCGATCATCTGCGCTGTTCTCCGTCGCGGTCCTACCGACCTGCGCCGCGCCACGCCACTGTTCTATGTCGCCGTGTCCGATCAACGCCGCTCTCCTGCGTCCGATCCTCGCCGCGCGGGCTACTGCTCGCCGACCTGACCAACCCCTCAGTGAGCCACCCGATCTCTCTCCTCTCACGCTAAGTTCTTTAACTATATCAGTTAGGCAGCTTCTTTGCTGTTCTTTCGTATCAGTAGTTTAGCTGATGCGACCCGTAGATTAAACTTAGCGGCTGCTAGACCTGTCTCTAGGTCTGTCTCTTGTTTTGGCCATTACGTGGTTGCTTCTAGTGCCAGCTGTTCAGCCGATTTGATCGGAGCTGTTAGCCTCTGCCGATTCATAAGACCTGATGATTCCTGCCGATCCTTTAACCCTGTTGAACTTGTTGGAATCACTCGCTCTCTAGGTGTTTATCACAAACACACTAGCCTTTCCGGTGGCTCACACTCACACACACGCAAGAAACACAGCAGCACAAGAAGTCCTTTTTTTTTGGTCGACGCAAGCCACACTGCTCTCATCGTTTTCATTCATATAAATAGACTGAAGTACATGCAAAGGATAACAACCGGCTAGTCTGATCCATGCGTAGACTGCGCCATACTCTCCTAAACTAATGCAAACGTGCAGATGGCATGCAAGCCTATCCATCCTATTCTCCTGCCACGAAATCTCCTCATGGCCTTGACCCGAACTAACAGGGCATGCACTCCTGCCGTGCTCATCTCATGCAGGTCACACTGCATGCATCAGATGTTGGAGCCTCCGGCCGCTTCTCCGGCCGCTTCGCAGATCACACGGCTCGTTTCACACGCATCGCCGTTACATTTCTTTCGGCACCACTCACTGCTGCAATGCAAATTTCTACACTTCTACACGACATTATTGACTGCATGCAAGTACTACTTAACAAACGTGCACATGCAGAAACTAAATCAAGATTAGTTCTAACAGAACTGCCGATGTTGTTCCGACCCTTGCCTGTTCCTTTTGCATAGGCTGTAGCTTGGCCAATCTCTCTGTCCTGGCCGATCCACCACTTCTTGGCCGATCCATCAACCTTAGAAGATCTCCTCGTTTTTCCTTGGTCTCCTATGAATTATCTGCACGCCTGCCGATTCTTGTATCGACAGAGCCAACCGATAGTTTCTCCCGATTCCTTCTGCCGATAACCTTCAGCCGATAGGTCTTCTGTCCGATCTGTTTAGTCCGATCGGCTAGTCCGATGGTTGGTGTTCTGATCGGCTAGCTCTGTATCTTTGCACCGAAGCCCCTGAGCTTTATAGAATTTGAACCCGCCATCCAGCCCTAAGGTTTTAGCGTGTTAGGCCCTGAGTCTATGCTTTAATTACGTTTAGGTCCCTGGACCTTGTGTTAGACCTAGATTTCGCGTCTTAGCTCTGTTTTAGGTGTTCTTTAGGTCCACGCGATCGTTGTAGCGCGTAGAATAGTTCTAGCATAGTTTTGTGTGCTGTTTCTATATAATGTTGTACTGTTTCTTATATTTTGTCCTTGTTTGCATGCATGTGTATGTGCTGGACATGTTTTGGCGTTGCGATCGTGAGTAGACGCGGAGCCTTTGGACCAGTACCAGGAGCCACCATCTTCTAAGCAGTTTGAGCAGCAGCAGGAGAGTTTCGAGGAAGGCAAGTATAACATGAATCTCCTATTACTTTTTAATACAATTTCATACTGCATTTTAATACTGTACGCCTATAAGGACTTTCCTAGCCACTTTATATCCTTTATCTATATCCTTTGGGTTGCATTTTGGTTAGTTGTGCTAGGTTGCTGTGCTATAACATATCTTGGTCCTTTTTAATTAATTTGTTAATGATCTTATGCAACTTAATTCTGGAGCCGACCCTCTGTGCTGTGTGCTTGAGTGGTTTGTGCGTCCTTAAAAATATGTTTTTGTAGAAACATGGTTTAGGGGGCCAGCACGGTGCTTAGTGCTTGGTTGGCCACTCTCCATAAGGACCGGTTCATAGAGCGACAACCTGGGACAACCGCGCAACCACAAGACTGGAATGGGACGGTCTTGACTTACTAATTAGGTCGTGTTGGTTCGGGAGTAACTTACCTGCGTGGGCAAGAGGGGTGGTAAGCTTCAATGGTCCCTGCTCCTCCGGCTTGGTCTGTGCTGTGTGTCTTGTACCCCCGGAGGTGGGCCCCATCGTTGCTGATCCAGAATCCTTAGCGGTTACACCTTACCAACGTGATCCTTTGTAACGGTCTCGTAGTGTGCTTGCTAGCCATCTCACGTAAGGAAGTGTGATGAACAACTAGCGTAGCTCACGACTTGTGGGTAAAGTTGTGCAACCTCTCGAGAGTGTAAAACTGATATATCAGCTGTGCTCACAGTCATGAGCGGCCCAGATCCTCCTTTTGATTAGTGGGGTTATCAACCTTTGATTAGAGAGATTCCCCGGGTGGTTTTGGTTTGGATGGTTCTCAGTAGTTCCTAATTAATATTGATTAATTTCTTATGCAATTCGGGTTTATGGTAATTCATCCACTTGTAGTAAATAGTTTTAATAAAATTCTGCCAAGGCTAAAAGCTAATGCAGTTGAGTCAGCTAACCCTAGAGCCTCATAACTCGTGTTATACTTGTTGAGTACAAGTTGTGTACTCACACTTGCATCTTCCTCTCTTCTGTTCTCTTTGGGATATCTTCGACTGCTGCTCAGTACCAGGCGACGTGGAGGACTACATCAGCGGACTCGACGATTTCTAGGCATTGTCTCCCAGTTGACATCCCTGTGGCGCCCCGCTCTTCATGTATTTATTTTACGCTTCCGCATTCCTTGAACTGATTCTTGATTCAGTTGTAATAAAGATATTCATTTTATAATTTATACATTTTTATTCGTGACATGTGTTGTGATATCTTGATAATCTGTTGTATATATGCGTGACTTGATCCTGGCGCATATATGATTGCTCGATTTATGTTCTTATAAATCGGGTGTGACAGCTTCGGACTCAGCCGTCCAAAGCCACAGGACAAACACCTTTCTTCCTTGTATATGGATCTAAAGCTATTCTACCAGCCGATATCATGTGGAAGTCTCCAAGGGTCGAAATGTACAATGAAGGCGAGGCGGACGAGGCGCGGCAGTTAGAGCTCGATTCTGTGGAAGAAGCTCACTGCACCGCGCTTGTTCAGTCAGCTCGGTACCTGCAGGGGATCCGGCGATATCATGATCGCAACGTCAGGGAGCGGTCATTCAGTATTGGTGATTTGGTCTTGCGTCGTATTCAGGACGAATCCGGCCTACACAAGCTCAATTCAAGGTGGGAGGCCCGTTCGTCGTCAAGCAGGTTACAAGGCCCGGGTCTTATCGACTACAATATCCTGAGGGTCAGGATGTCCCGAACTCCTGGAACATTCAGAACCTGCGCAAGTTCTACCCTTAAGACGAGGCCCGGTGATAGCTGAATCCCCGGGGGCTGAGAAGATCTCTTTTCCCCGAATCAATTTGGAGGCTACGAGCCACATGACTCGGGTTGTACATTCCTTCCTACTTGCACGACGGCCATGGTCACGTGCAAACACTTATATAAAAATCGACTTCTCGTCGCGAAAAATGCGGGGGCTACGGCCACGTTCATCCCCCTTCGACTTCAGTTCCTGACGGAACCCTCGGCTCCGTCTAACTCCTCTACATATCGAGATCCGCCGCGACCTCGGATGCTCGCACGCGACAGCAGTCGCATTTTTTCCAACACAGTCGATCCGCTCGACTAGCTTAACAGCAGTACGCTGGAAAGGCTCGCATAAAGAGCTATCTCGACTACATCCTGAGTGGCTGCACTCAGAACAGTCTTGTTTCTGCCAAAAAGAATGGCAAACTCGTGGCACCGCCCGCACCTGCTCCTTGCAAGCTTGATCCATCCGTCCGGGTCTTACCTAGCTTACGGAGCACGCTCACAGCAGGAGCGACCTTCGACTACACTCCGAGTCGCCGCACTCGGGGTAGTCCCTTTCTGCCCTACGCACGGCAATCCCGCGACGATGCTCGCGTTCTTTCCTAACAAGTTTAGACCCGCTTGATCGAGTTGTGGCTAATCTGTTAGACGAGTGTTAGCTACCCATCGGGTCGTTGCACCCAGGGAAGCGTCTACTACTTGAGCCTTGTAAGCTTGGATCCCAATTCAGCTACGGCACGCCAACAAGTAGAGATATCGAGTGAATATTTACATAAGAGAATGATTACTTGTTTCTCATACCCTAATCCTGCAGTACACTGTGTACAATTTGTTCTGCTACAGGTTGGGCTTCTCGCAGGTACTCTTCGCATCGCTCGTCTGTGTAGTCCGCCGCCATCCCCTGCGCAAAAATGCCCAGCTGCGCGTTTGGCACGAAGGACTTTACGTACGCGAGGGCATTGCTCACGCATGCGACTGGAGCTTCAGATAAGAACTTGAGCACTTTCTTCGGGGCTTCGCGGAGTCGCTCCAGCAGGGGCCGCGGGCCCGCTTCGCCTTCTTCTGGGGGATCCATCATGTCCACCAGCTCTTGGGCGGCCCCCCGGAGGTCCTCCAGCTCCTTGCGCAGCTGCTCGTCCTTCTCGCCCAGCGTTTTGACTTGCTGAAGGTAGTCGACGAACTGACGTTCAGTATCGCCAATCACCTTCTACAGCCTTTCGACATCATCTGTACAACGATACAACATATTCTTCACGTCAGTAAGCAGCTCCTCTTTGTGTTTCGTTATTTCCTAAGCTCTGCGGTAAGGGTGCTTCAGCATCTAAGGGGAGTTACTAAGGAAAAGTACTCGAGGGGAGCGAGGGCCTACCTTGGTGCGCTTTCTTCTCTGCCTTGAGCTGCTCCTGGTACTCTGCTTGTTGCTCCTTGAGCTGTTGTTGGAGCTCGGAGTTGGCCTTCTCGAGGTTCTTCAGGTCATTCTTGAGCAGCCAAGTCTCTCGAGTTCTTTCTTGCTTCAGCATGTCCAGTTCTCGCTGCAGATAGCAATTCTTTGTAATTTCCTCGGAGACGCGCTTGTCCAGGGCAGCTAACTCTCGCGCATCACTCACAACCGCGCGGAGTTTCTCTGACTTGTTCTGGGACTTGGTGATTACATGCTGCACAAAAGGTGGAGATTGAGTCATAAACAACCCACCAATGTGCACAGCTGGAACATTACCCAAGTACTACCATGGAAAAATCGTATAACTCCTTGAAGGTGCTCTTGAAGGTCTTCAGATTTTCTGCCGTTACCAGGAGGTCGTCCACCAAGTTTTTAAATCGCACACCATAATAGAAATTCGGGGCATGAGCACCTCATAGTCTCGATGCAGCCAAGCAAGTACTCGAAGAAGGACTTCAAGACGAAGCTTCAGAAGAAGTCGAAGACTGCTTCGAAAGTACTCGATAATCCTGCGGTACTCAGCTACGAAGAGCTCGGGGGCTTGTCAGACCCGGGGCCACCGGGCTGGGCACATTACGTAGTCTAAGAGATTAAGCCCGTCTTATCTCTTATTCATTTTCTTTATCTCTTGTTTATCCCGTTTAAATAGGAGATAGAGCTAACCAACACGGAGGGGATCTACTCGAGATATGCTCTGGTATGATTCCTCGACGGAGGTTGGTTAGCATCTTTGTAACTCTGACCTCTCAGATATATAAGGGAGGTCAGGGACCCCCCCCCTAAAGACAGAAGATCATTAGGTCATTCTACACCAAAGGGAATACAAACCACCATACAGGACGTAGGGTGTTACGCTCCGTGCGGCCCGAACCTGTCTAAAAGTCTTGTGTTCCTTGCACCTTCGAGTTCTTGATCTCGGCGTCTCCTCACCCAAAACTTACCACCTTGGGTATATCCCTCGGTGGGCAACCGGTTAAACACCGACATGTGACACTTGGCCCCCTGGGAGGTAGTCGCGATGAATTGGGACTAGCTACCATTAAACTGAGGTCCTGCACATGACTTATAATCGTCGCTTAGCAATTGTCCCCACGGGGTCCGGACTTCGCCAGTGAGGGTCGATTGAGTTGCATAGCGGATCAGAGCGCCAGGACCTGGGTTCAAGGAGTGAAGGGTCTGGGTTTCCGGGTCCGTGGTTCGAGGTACTACGGTGCTTATCCTAGGGGGGCAGGGCGTGTAGGCTTAGGGTACGGAACCAGGCTAAGTGGCTATACTACCCTGGACCCCAGCAAAGGACGAGCACGTTTCCCTGAAGCCAGTCCCCAGAAAGCCGGTCCCTTCCCTCCTATGAAGCAGAGGTCCTGGGGCAGAGACACAACGTAGCAACTCAATGCAAGCCTGGGCTCGTCATGAGAATTGAGGACCACGTGGGGGTTAGGGTAAGCAGGAAACAAAGGGAAAACAGAATTGTGTAAACCTTTAAAGACACGCTGAGAATAAATTCTTCCTTAATAAACTGGTACAGGCAGACTGTGCGATGTACGCTAGGGGCCGGGTTTACGAGGACGGATCTCCACCACCCTGGTCCGCACGGGGATGCTATCATTTACAAAGGAAAAATTTTCTCTCAGCTAAGTCTCTAAGGGTAGAACTTACGGAGGAGCTCAATATTCCACGGATTGGGTAGCTGCATGCCTTCCTCCGTAGCCAAGCGAACAGATCCGGGTCGGCATACTTTCGTCACCTTGAAGGGACCCTCCCAGCTGGGAGAGAGTTTATGTAGCCCTTCTCGGTTTAGGATTCGCCTTAAGACTAGGTCCCCGACCCGGAGCTCCCTACTATGCACGAACCGTTGATGGTAACGCCGGAGCGCTTGGTTGTACCGTGCATTTCGGACTGCTGCTTGCCATCTTCGCTCCTCAACGAGGTCTACGTCTTGGCGATGCTGCCATTCCTGCAAGTTCTCATCGAAAGCTTGGACTCGTAGCGAGCCCATGGTGATCTCCGGGGGAAGGCACGTTTCGGCCCCGTAGACCAGGAAGAAAGGTGTCTCCCCAGTCGCCCGGCTGGGTGTGGTCCGGTTCCCCCGCAGCACACTTGGAAGTTGGTCAACCAATTTTGCGCCATGTTTCTCAAGATCGTTGTAGGTTCGGATCCTGAGCCCTCTAAGGATCTCAGCATTAGCCCGCTCGACTTGGCCATTGCTCCTGGGATGCGCCACGGAGGTGAAACAGAGCTGGATACCAATATCTTCGCAGTACTCTTGGAAGTATTGGCTCATGAACTGAGTCCCATTGTCAGTAATGATCCGGTTCGGGACCCCAAACCGACACACAATTGACTTGAGAAAGGTAGTTGCTGATGTCTTGGTAATGTTGACCACGGGGGTTGCATCCGGCCATTTGGTAAATTTCTCGATGGTGACGTAGAGGTACCGGTACCCGCCGACGGCCCTAGGAAAAGGTCCCAAGATATCCAATCCCCATACAGCGAAAGGCCAAGAGGGTGGAATCATCTGCAGTGCCTGAGCTAGAGTGTGTATCTGCTTTGCATAGAACTAGCATGCCTTGCAGGACCTTACCAGCTCAGCTGCATCCTAGAGCGCTGTCGGCCAGTAAAAGCCATGCCGGAAGGCCTTACCGACCAGCGTGCGGGATGAAGAATGACTTCCGCACTCGCCTCCATGGATCTCTGCAAGCAAGTCACAGCCCTCTTCCCGGGTGATGCACCACATGAGGATGCCGTTGGCGCCATGGCGGTAGAGATCCCCTTCTACCACCGTGTATCGCTTAGCCAACCGGACTATGCGCTCAGCAGATGCTTGGTCTTCAGGAAGGAAGTTGTCTTTCAGGTAGTCCCGGACCTTGGAGATCCATGCATCGGGACCTTCCTGAGAAACTGGGTGCGGCTCCTCGAGGTCTTTGGGACCCTTGAGGGTGCACACAACCCTTGGCGGGCTCCACGGATGGAGCGCCGCTAGGACCGCTAGCTTCGAGGTGCTAGTCCGACCCCCTTCACCCAGTCCGGCAGGCTGGGCGGAAGGCTTCAGTAGACATCTTTGGAAAACACCCTCTGGCATGGGTGCCTGAGTCGATGCCTTCGCAGAGAGTGCATCAGCCGCTGAGTTGCCTTCGCGTGGAACGTGTTGCAGTTCCAGCACATCGAAGTCCTTCTCCAGCTTCCTCACATGGATGAGGTATGCTGCGAGCTGGGGGTTGTTGCAGCAACATTCACCCCGGACCTGCCTGATGACGAGTTGGGAGTCTCCATTGACCAGGAGCTCCCGGACCCCAGGGAAAGGCCACTGTGAGTCCAAAGATTAAGGCCTCATACTCTGCCATGTTGTTGGTGGCCTCAAAGTTGAGGAGCACCATGTACTTCACTTGCTCGCCGTTTGGGTCAATGAGGACCACGCCAGCCCCAGCCTTCTTGCTACGTGCGGACCCGTCAAAGAAGAGTGTCCAGTGGGGTCCGGTGAACACTGGAGCCCTGGCTTCTGGAGAGGGGTCCGACCCTTGGTCCGGACCTCCTGAGACGCATGGCGTTGGAGTCCATTCTGCAACAAAGTCCACAAGGACTGGCTCTTGATGGCGTGACGTGGCTAGAAATCGACTTGAAATCCAGCAAGCTCTGCTGCCCACTTGGTGATATTGCCCGTGGCATTGGAATTGTGGAGTATGGCCCTCCAAGGATAAGAGGTCACCACCACAATCTTGTGGGCCTGGAAATAATGACGGAGCTTCCGGGACACGATAAGTACAGCATAAAGGAGCTTATGCATCTCAGGATACCTGGCCTTTGCCTCATGGAGGACCTCACTGATGTAGTAGACCGGCTTCTGGACAGTCTTGACTTTACCAGTGAGACGTGGTCCTTCCTCTTCAGCTGGGGACTTGCCGGACCCCAGGCCACCTGATTCTTCCCCGGGTCGGGACCCA
This sequence comes from Panicum hallii, assembly GCF_002211085.1. NCBI lineage: Eukaryota > Viridiplantae > Streptophyta > Magnoliopsida > Poales > Poaceae > Panicum > Panicum hallii. The sequence goes on along the minus strand of NC_038042.1, from coordinate 18,126,797 downwards.
GCCGGACCCTCCGAAGCAGGGTCGGTTGTCACACTGGTGGAGGCCGGACCTCCACCTCCTACAGGGGGAACCACGAGGGCCCCCTGCAGGAGCTGCTCGGACCTCTCAGCGACTAGCACCATGCTAATCACTTCAGTCGTCACTGCAAGGTAAAGAAACAGCATCTCACCTAGGTCCGGTGCTATCAGGACCGGCAGGGAGGTGAGGTATTGCTTCATCTACTGGAAGGCTTGTTCTGCCTCTTCAGTCCATGCGAATGGACCGGACCCCCTCATCAGATTTCCCGGTGTGACACCAGGAACCCAAGGAGCTTTCCCGAAGAAACGCCAAAGACACATTTCTCAGGGTTAAGCTTTGTAGAGGTCGCGCGTAGCTTGTTGAAGGCTCGAGCTAAATTTTCTAGAAGGGAATTCGATTCTCTAGTCTTGACAACGATGTCATCAACATGCACCTCTACTATATCTCTAACCAAATCACCTAAAGTGATGTTCATTGCATGAGCAAAGGTGGGTAGAGCATTAAGCAGTCCATATGGCATTACTATATAACAATAAAGACCATCCACTGTTACAAAACCAGTATGGTTCCTATCATCTTTAGCCACTTTGATTTGATGAAAACCAGAATAGGCATCTATGAAGGACAGCAAGTCACACCCGGAGGTGGAGTCTACAATTTGATCTATTCGAGGAAGTGGATAAGGGTCTTTTGGACATGCCTTATTAAGATTGGTGTAGTCGATGCACATCCGAAGCTTCCCATTAGCTTTCGGGACGATTACCGGATTGGCCAACCACACTGGGTGGTAGACCTCTTCGATGAAGCCAGCCTGCAGCAGCTTGCAAACCTCTTCACGGATGAAGTTCTACCGCTCGATGGACTGCTTTCGTGGCTTTTGTCGCACCGGCCTGGCATCGGGGTGGATCTTCAGATGGTGCTCAATCACCTCCCTAGGGATCCCGGGCATCTGTGATGGTTCCCAGGCGAACACGTCAACGTTTGCCTAGAGGAAGGCGATGAGCGCGCTTTCCTATTTCTCTGCCAGGTTCCCGCTGATGTGGGTGGTCTGGGAGGCCTCCGCTCCGACTTGGATGGTCTTCACGGGAACATTGTCTGTATTAGACGGACGGACCTTGGGCGCCTTGGCCGGAGCCTTGGCACATGAGGATGAGGGGTCGGACCCCTCTGCGCTAGCTGCCGTGGCAAGCCCTGCTGCCAGCGCATGGAGCTTCTCAACCGCCATGATGGCAGCGGTCCGGTTGCTTCTGAACGGTGAGGACGCCTGCCGGGGATGGCATCTTGAGGACCAAGTACCCGTAATGGGCAACGGCCATGAATCGGTACAGAGCTGGTTTGCCTATGATGGCATTGAAGGGGAGGTTAACCTCCGCAACTTCGAACTGCACGTTCTCCGTGCGGAAGTTCACCTCCGTCCCGAATGTGATCGGCAGGGAGATGGCCCCCACCGGGTAAATGGGATTTGGGCCCACTCCGGAGAATGGGCGCGAGACGGAGCCAGCTTGGACTCTGGGATCTGCAGGTGTTTCAACGCTGCATAGCTGATGACACTGAGGCCAGCGCCTCCATCGATCAGCATGTGGTGGAGCCGGACGTTGGCAATGGTGGTTCCTCGTTAACTTGCGAGGGTCAGCACTTATTTCGTATGGGGTGCCGTGACAAGCGGCAGCACCCCAGCGTCTGCCATGTTCTCAGGGCAGTCAGACGGCCCGAAGGAGATGGTAGTGCTCTTCCACCGCTGGTGGGGCGCCACCTTTGGTGTCCCCGGCTTCACCGAGAGAACCTCTTGGCGAAGGGTTTTGACATCCCGCCGGGAGACGAGCTCCGAACTGCCGCCGTACATGATGTACAGCTTTTTATGACACTCATCCCCACTGGACTCGGAGTCAGACTGTTGGAAGAGACCATTGAGGTTTTTGTTTGGGGTTTGATACCCCAACTCCCTCTCCATCGCGGCTGCATCAGCATCGGAGGCCTTCTCCTTGCCGGACCGCCGCAAAGGGGAGGAGCCTTCCCAAGAGGCTTGGTCGCGCCTCTTGCTAAGGCGCTCCGCGAGCTTCTAGATCTCACGGCACTTGGTGGCGCTGTGGTGAGCCCCAGGATGAACAGGGCACGACCCAGGGTCGGTGCGCTGTTGATGTGGGCGCTTGCCACAGGAGTTCTGGCCCCCGGCCGCTGCTGCTGCAGCGACCGGACCCTGAACTCGTGACTTATCGAAGCCACGGTTCTTCTTGTTCTTTTTCTTGCCGCTGCCAGGGGCAGCGACACTGGGCCCACACATCTGAGTGGGTCCTCCTTGAAGGGCAGAGTGCCATGCATGACCCTCTGCAGCCCTGGTGCATTTGTCCGCCAAGGTGAACAAGGTGGTGACGGTCTCCACCTGGTGTGTCGCCAGCTTCTCCAGCATCTTCTCATCACGGACCCCCTGACGGAAAGCCGTGATGATAGATGCATCGGAGATACGTGGAATGGTTCCATGTACCTTGGTGAAGCGGGAGATGAAGGCCCGGAGGGTTTCCCCGGGTTGTTGCCTCACGGCGTGGAGGTGGGCCTCCACGCCATGCTGCTGATATGCGCTGGTGAAGTTCGCTGTGAACTACGCGCAGAGCTCTCCACAGGACTGGATGGATCCCGGAGTGAGGTTCATGAGCCAAGTCCGGGCTGACCCGGTCAAGGCTACATGAAAGTAACTTGCCATGATGGCATCGTTACCACCAGCTGCTGTGATGGCGGTGATGTAGACCTGCAGGAATTCTGACGGGTTGGTTGACCCGTTATACTTTTCCAGCAGGTGCGGCCGGAACTTGGATGGCCAGGCAACCGCACAAAGGTGGTTTGCGAGCTGCGTAGCCCACCCCAGACACCGGTGCCTGAGCGAGTCCCTGCGGCCTTGTCACAGCCGCGTTAAGCTCGGGCTCGAGATCCCGACGCTCAATATTGAGTCAGCAGTTGCGCGCTCGCTCGATGGAGGTGCGGGCATCCTCTCCCGCACGTCTGCGGTTGTGCTCCGCCCAGAGATCTTTGGTCCATGCACTCCTCACTGATGGAGAGTGCACAGAGCTGGATGCACCGCCTTGACGACGGCGCTGCCTGGACGCAGATCCCCCCGCTGAGCCTGGTGAAACCTGTGCCAGGTTGAGGAGGTGGTCGACGTCGTCACGCCATTGCCTCTACGCGTCAGGCGAGGCTGCCTCACCAGGTGGGTTGTGGAGCAACTCCCTGGCTGCCACGAGCGGCCCATTTGGTGCGGGCTGCGATTGGGCCATGGAGGCTCGCTCCGCAGTGCGCTGTGGTGCAACACGCGCCGCCACCCTGGATGGGGGACGGCGCGAGGCGTGTGGTGTGGATGACGCCACTTCCTCACCCAACAGAAGGTCGTGATGCCCATTTTCCCGTGCCATTGCGATCTTGAGCCTTGACCAACTGCCAACCAAACCTAAACTATCCCTACCTGGCGCGCTAAATGTCAAAGAAAATCTCCAGCCGGGTGGCAGAATGCACCCACCTAATCCTAGTTTAGGAGGAGTTTGGAGGAGACCTAGGAACGCTTGATCAAAGGGTGGATGAATACGGAAAAGGCACTGGGATTTAGAGTGGTTCGAGCCACCGGAGCGTAATACCCTACGTCCACTTGAGTGTTGTATTGCTTGAGAAAGCTTGGGAAATTGTTGGACCTCGTCCCGGGCCCTTGTCTGTGTGTGGATCTCGTGAACCTTATGGACTTGTTGACTTGTGTTCTAATGAGCGCGCCCTCCCTTTTATAGACTAAGGGAGGTGCACACACTGAGCGGGACCCCGACAGGTGGGCCCGGTGACTGGAGCCTGTAATATGAGAGATATGTGATCTTCTTCTCCAGCTCCTTCCTGTAGTCCTCTCGATAGGGAAGTTGATGTGCGTATCTACAGCTAGGATATGGTCATGTGCCGCCTTACCGGCATAGTACCTACTGTCAGTGTTCGCACAATGGAAGACATGCTGTCACTGTTGGGTCAGTACCCTCTGACAGGTGAAGGGGCTACGCTGACCCGCCACGCCGTCGCCTCCGCGCACACTGTGGCAGCGCATGCCTCGACTCTTCTGTAGCAGATGATCATCACTCTTTGCTCATGCGCACGACGCCGTGATTTGACTGTACGGTGCCTGCCCGCGCACAGTGCACAGTGATACGACGCGCCGCCTTGGAAACAGGCGGGCTTACCGTGGTATCAGCACACCTGCCCAGTGTGACAGTGGACAGGCCATGCCCTGTCTTGGGCGCGCTCAGCCCACCTACCCGTATTTAATACGGTAGCTGGGCTGGCGTCCCACGGAGGGCCTTCTGCCATAGGCACGTGGCAGGGTTGGCCCCGCAGTTGCCTCCCTGGCAGGTTGAGGCAGCACGTGGCGGCACCGGACCCCTTTCCTGGGGGAAAGGGAGGTCCGGGCCCCCGAGGCCAGTCCGGATGGACAGGCCCATGGGGGTCTGGCTCCCACGTGTGGCGGCGCCGGACCCTGCGGGGGGGTCCAGGCCAGTGGAGGTCAGACCCGAGCACCCTGTCCTCGTGGGGACGTGGAGGCGCCGGACCTATATGAGCACGGGGGGAAGGTCCAGAGACTATGACCCCAGCTGTCAGGCTTGGGCCGTACGCCCCATCACCAAGAGGACAAGGGTGAGGTTACGGATAACCTTGCGCCCATCTGGTTGGACACCCTGTCGGATGACTTACTGATGGACGACACCGTCGGAATTGCAGATCTGCTCGGAACGGACCACCACGACCTTCTGGTCGTTGAGCAGCTCCTTGGCGATGATCGAGAAAAGGCGGCCGAGCATGTGGTGGCGCGTGTCCACCACGATGCGCTTGGCTCACACGCCGGAGCCGGACACCATCGCAGGAGGTACCCCTGTCCGTATGTACCGATAGCGGCTATCTCCAAAACCCACGGGTCACACACAGCCAGCCCAAATTGATCCTAAATCAATTCCCGTTCCCAGATATCATCTCCGCCGCACACCGGCCGCCCCACGCCGCACTCCGTTCGTGGACCCAGAAACGCGCGTGCCTGTCCGGCCGCACCTCCTCAAGCGCTTGGGACTTGGGAGCAAGGAGAGGGGGAGGGAGAGAGAGCTGGGAGGCAGGTGCAGCAGGATGTGGGACGGCCGGCAGGAGCAGATTAGCACAGGGGAGCTCTCGGCTGCCACGATAGTTATGTATTGCTCGGATTTGGATGAATAGAGATGGTGCAGATGAGCTAGTGATATAAGGCAGACGCAGACCCTCTATGCAGCTTACTATCTTATGTTTTATCTTATGTTTTGAGAGTTAAACCGAAAAGATACACTCTAAACTCTCGGGGACCTCTAAGTTCACTCCTCCACCCTCCATTCCTATAGGATATCTAGGGTCCTCCACCCTCCATTCCTATAGGATATCTAGGGAGCTCTATGTTATAAGCTAGATTTAAATGGTATTGCTGTAGTTGAAACAAACTTGAAAGCCCTTAAAAATAGAGGCACCATTTAGCATCTGGAGTGTCGGGTTTAGAGGCTATTGCTGGAGTTGCTCTAAACAGCCTCTATCTTAAGTTTAGAGTGCACTCCAACATATCCTCTGCTGCTCTCTATTTTCGGGAGGTCTCCAAATTCCCTTCTCCATCCTCTATTCCTGGATCGCTAGGTCATTCCGATGTTTCTGCCTTTGATTGGTTCGAGTATAAATATGTGGCCATTTGAAACTCTTTTCAACAAATTAATTTAACGCTCATGTTCTCTCATAGATGCACTCCGTATCCATAGACCATAACATAACGCATCAAGCATCCTCCAATATGAGTGCAATGCAATGAAGGAAAATATGAAAAATTATTTCTACATCTAAAGGGGTAAAATTGTCTTTCACACCACCACTTGACAGCGATCTAACATATAGACTGCAGTGGCATGTAAGGAATAAAAAATTAAAACTGTTGGCAATGAAGGAAAGGTATAATTTTTATAAGAGTATAAATTTTAATAGCATATAAAAAATTTTCTCTACAGGAGGACCGAAAGAGGACTATGGTTGGACCAGGCATCCAGGCAGCCATTGTTATTCTTGGATCGCACTTCTCCTATTCTGCATGAGACCATGACCCGGCTGCATTAGACTCACTGACCCGACCTGGACCGGCACGGACGGGGTGGTGCTTCAGCCAGCCAGCCACAGCATGCGCCTAATCTACAAACGGATCTTCGTTCCTCTCCTCTGTTAGCTCTCGCTTTTGTCAGATGTAAATTAAACTCTCCACACTATTTTACATCCAGTCATCCAGATCGCTGGTGCCGTAGCATCGTGACACTGCATCACTCGTCCTGTCCTGCACTTCTTGCTGGCAGCCGCTGGCGTTCGGAATCTTGGATACATTCATTTACATATGACCACCAAAGCGGAAAAGGGTTTGCAACCAGACAAACTCCACTGCACTTTTTATCCCCGACCACCCCTCTCAATTCTAAGCCCCAACCAATGCAACTATGCAAGGCAGGCACCACACTGAAACTAAACTGTTATTACGGCATGATTGCAAGCAAGGCATATTCCTGTGCATCCAGCTGTTGCTCGCTGATCAAGCGCATGCCTTCTTTTTTTTTTTAAGAAACCAGCGCATGCCTTCTTGTGTTTGCTATTCCGGATTAATTGCATCCATGCCAACTACGGCGAGATCGATCGGTATCACTTTGCAGCTTTTTATTTATTCTATATATGTTGAAGGCTGCCCAAGTTATGGACCAACCCATCCACGTGAGCTGGTCTAGCTACTAATAACAGCTGTCTCCAGGGTAACCATATAAAAGAGCTAGCTAGCGGAAAGATGAAACGAAAATGTACATGCGCATATATAGTTTGATTAGAGGAGTTGTTGCTGATCGAACTAAATCATGAATGTTTTTAGTGTAATATCCTTGACTAAACACAACTTTACTACTGGTACTGTATCCTTGATTTAGACTTTAATTTGAGGAGACATATCACAATGTAGCGAAACGGGTCGGATGTGAAAGGATCGTGGGCCAAGAAGGGGGATGAATTGGGACCTTTTCAATTTCTATCAAGTCCTTAACCTACAATAAGTGTTGCCCAATCTATAAATTTTGAACCTATCAACTAGAGCACGCTAACAAGAGCATCCTAGGTAGATAAACACACTAACATGATCAATATGCCTAGGGAGGAACACACTATCAAGGATAAAGCCTAGACAAGAGAGCACACTATCATCCAATTGCCTTAGTTTGCAAGCAAGAAGCAAAGGAAACAACAAGTAAAACCAAAGTAAATGCTTGAATCTAAATAAGAAGGACACAAGACAACCAGAATTTTTTCCCCTAGTATCGAGGAGTTGACGCTCCCCCTAATCCACATTGGATTACCCACTAAGGGTTGAGCTTCCTTGTATCACCACGAAGCAAGTCATCACTAAGAATACTCCTTCTCCATCTCCGGAATGGCGAGCTTCAAGCCATGTACAATCTTCTCTACTTAGGGCTCTCACAAACTCCAATAGCTCACCAATAGCCTCCAGGTCACCAAGACCATCTAAGTGCCGTCAAACACCAACAGTAACAAATCCTAAGCCTTCACTTGACCTACACTAAGATGACCCTAAGCTCAAGCACACTTGCTACTCTCAAATAGATTATTTCTTCTTGATTGGATCAAACTCTCAAGCTCAAACTCTTCTTCTCATGTCTTTAAGTGCTTCTCTTATGCTTTGGAGTGGCCTCAGGTATCTAGGGTGTCAAAGGTAGCTCAAGTGACACGGGAGAAACTTAATTATATGCTAGAGATCAAGCCATAGCCGTTGGAAGCAACTTTCACGAAAAGCATAAAGCGTTGGTTAAACCGGTCATAGGCGTCAGTTCAACCGGTCACACTGAGCTATGAATAGTAGTCGTTAAGCCCTAATAGTCTTCTTGGCTGACATCAATACACCAACGGTTAACACCAACGCTTGTCGGTTTAACCAGTTGTGAAGAAATTTCTCAGCTAGGCTACTGCAAACTCCAAAATGCTCTCTGTATCAATAAACAACCAATGCACTAACGGTTCTGATAGTACTGTCGGTAAAACCGGTGCTATAGACTTTCTTGAGACAGGCTGCTGCAACTCCAAAATGATATCTATATCAATAAACTACCCATGCACCGACGGCTTCACTGAGAGCGCCGGTTCAACTGGTTCTACTGACTTGATCATAGTAGAAATTCTCCATTGCACCGATCAATTTATTTTCAAGGGTATCGGTTTAACCGGTCACCCATTTCCTACTGACACTTAACTTAGTTTTTCATTTCAACTTGGTCACCTTATCAGTGTTTTGGACACCTTGACTATGGATTGGACTCCAACCATGGGACCTAGAAACTCTACAAATCTTGATCTCACAAACTTGTTAGTTCCATTGGTTATATTGTCACACAATCAACAAAATCACAATTATAGCCTAATGGGGCCATGTTTCTTACAGGATGACCATCAGTGATGCAACTAGAAGGTTTTAGGAGCGTGGATGATTTTTTTAGGCCAAGTGCTAATGCCTAAAAGTACTAAACTTTAGCATAAGTGTATTCAAACAGGAGTGCTAACAGGGTGATTTAAATTTTAGCCAAGACTCAAAAACTTTAGCAAGGCTACGAGTGCTAATAGGTGCTAAAGTTTACCACTCAACTTTAGGCAATCCAAATAGACCCTAAGCAACATATTATATGACAACTTCACTATATGTGGGCTACTAATTCCGTAGACCTAATGGACCCAAACATAAAGGAGCTTGGGCAGGGGCCAGGGTCGCAGATGTTGGGTTGGCTATTGTTCGTTACGTTGTTTTCCTCCTCGCCTCTTTCCTTTTCGCCAGCGCCCAATCATTAGTCACCTCATACAAACCTTGCTACCCTGCATCCTGCTGTAGACAAAGGTACCTCACCAACTCCACTATCACCTCCTCTGCCTTGCCCCTCTGCCACATGCTCTTTCTCCACTTACGGCTAGCTGCTTGATGCCTTGACCCTATCCTGCTCACTGTGACAGCCCTGTTACAGCCTGGCCCACCGCCAACACTATCACCTGCACCTAGACATGACCCACCACCTCACCGTCCTACCACAACCCACCACAACGTTAGCTCCAGGGAAGATGTTGTCTGTAAGTGTAAACCCAAAAACCCCCAACCTTAACCTAACAGCCAGGGTGTTCTCGGGCAAGGTTTATGTGGGATAGGGTTGCGCGTTCACAAGATCACTTCTCTGGTCACGAAATTGCATTTACCTTTTGATTTGATGGCAATATGTCTATAATCCACATCTTTATTTTATCAGTTTAGATAATACTTTGTTGGTGGTTACAAAAAGCCCAAATAAGTGTGTGGTGACTCTTAGACTATGGATAGTGAAGTCTCCCCTCCTAGCCCTAGCTATCCCCTATTTATAACCTACATCATAAGGGTCTCGAGCTAATTATTTGTTCGTGTGTGTGGTGGGGGCACGGGGGGGGGGGGGAGTATATAGGGGTCATTTCCTTCCGAACATCCAAATTGCCACCTTCTAGGGTGGCCATGGCATCTGGTACGACTAGTGCAACTCCAACAACCGCTTGGGTGTACACATGGCACCCCCTCCCCCCTAGCAACATTAGCGCTTGCTTAAGCCACCTGCATGCTCTCCCTCGTAGGCCTATGTACTGTGGCAGAACCGCCTGAATTATTCCGGCTCAAGTGCGCTAATGATCACCGTACAACTGCAATCAGCTTAACGCACTTCAAACGGAACAATCCCTTGGTCTGTCGGGTCTCCGCCCGATACAACCACGGTTCAACAGGATCAAAGCAGGTTTACCTCGCACGAAGGCGAGTTCACATCACAGAATAGCTCATCAACTTTTAGTTTACAGACATTCATACATTATTACAAACTGGGTTCAAACATAAGTAAACTTATACAAACCGTGTTCAAACTGACAAGCGTAACAGCTTGTCCAAACTCACAGCGGAAAGAAAAGTTTACGCGACTACACACATCGCGAAGGCGGACACCAAGCTTAGCCCAGGGCCTAGTGTTACTCCGGAAGGTCACTGCCGGCCGGGGACGGGTCCCATTCCACAGACCAGCCAAAAGGAACGGACGTTGGCCACACAGGGTTGTCCGTGGGATTCTCGAAGGTCATACCTGAAACAGATACTAGCAAGGCTGAGTATTCTAATACTCAGCAAGACTTACCCGAGTTCGGGTATACTTTAACCCGTAACTAGACTCATGAAGGCGTTGTAAGGTTCTAGGTTGTTTTAAGCTGAAAAGCATCTAAGAGTATATTCTATTTGCAGGTTTTAGCTTTCAGATTCTAGTTTGATTACTTATCTAGGTAAGCACCTGCACTAAACAAGCAATGTAGATATTATCTTTCATCAAGTTTACTTTCTCAACAATTCACTTTTTACTCTCTGTGGTAAAAGAGATAAGCAGTCTCAATCCTCGTGAGAGGCGGACGATCCGAATCGAATTTAACCTTGCAAGGTAAACCTAACACATACGCTTGGAATACCAACAGGGCATTCCGAAGCAACCGTTTCCCTCATATTCCGGGTTATGGATCAGGGCCACCACAAGCGACTGCAGGACCATACGCACACCAATTGTGCAGGACATACGTCTGTAGCGCGACTACAAAACCCGTATTCCTGTCTGCCATGCAAAATGTACTCCCACACGTCGGTGCGTGTAAACATAAAATAAAAGTCGAGTGGTGGAAGCGCGTCCATTTGCTGGGCCATTTGGGTACTAGGCTTACCGCTTACCATATTTCGCGGTATGTGGCTAGTACTTTCAAACGCTTAGCCACCACTACCACATGCTGCGACCTTATCCACTTTTAACAAAACAGACAGGGTAAACCATCAGGTCATGATACAACACATGACCCTGTCCATCATCCTTATAGTGATTGCAAAATTGTAAACAAGCAACTCCTATATCGCGCGAGTGATAGGAAATCACCCGACTTTTACCGGTCCTATTTAGCAGAGCATCTAAGCGATAAGGACTCGGGAGCAATACATTGGATCCCTAAAATTTTATGCAACTAGGGTTTCATTTCAACTCCTAGACGTAATGCAAGATATATAAAGTATAAGATTGCGTATTGCAGTAATTTGAAATACTGGGTTATGCACCGGGGCTTGCCTTCTTGAGTGAGGTTGGGGGTAGGAGTGTCAGAGGCTTCTGAACTTGGGTTCGGGGCTTCAGTTAGTCCCTCGACGACTTGCGTTGGGTCTTCTGAAAAGCCTTGGTCTTGTCCTAAGACCAACTCGTAGTCCCCGTCGTCGAGCGTCGTTGATTCTATATGAGATGCAATAAATTAAGTAAGGTAAGATTTAAATTTAGGATCTTATATTACAAAAGTTGTAATTCATCAAATTAACACACAAGGGTTCATAAAATAAAGAGAGTTTAGGTTTGAAACACGATTTATAAAGGAATCACAAGGATATTGCTAAATTATTGCAACCAAGAGCTAAAATATTTAAATTTGAATTTGAAGTTAAACCCAAATTTAATTTGAAAACTTTAAGCAAAAGATCATAAAGTTTTGGAAAATTAATTATACACTAAACATTAACATATTAGAGAATGACAAGAGATCTCAATTAGAAAGGGTTACACAACATGTTTAGCTAATATTCAAATTCGAAATGCCCAAATCAAAAGATGTTAAGTTTAAAACAAATTTGAGTTTGGAATTTTAACACAAAGTTACATATAGCTTATAGAACATACATGCCAAAAATTCATAAGCCACAAGGCAAGAAATATAAAGGTTAAGTTCAAACTACCCTTTAACCTTAGATTTAAAATAGAGATAAAAGTATTTGGTTTCAAGCTAAACTTCATTAGCAAAGGTTATAGGGTTTAAAATCTAGTTTCTAATAAAACTAATTTTGCCATTTTTGGATTTTTCTGTGAATTGCTACGAATTTTGCAAGGCAAAGAATACACCCACATGAAATAACAACTACTTCTATTACAAACTGGTCCCTAGGTTTTACAGAAAACCCCCTGGAAAGAATACAATCGATGCAATTGGGTCCAAAGCCACGACCGGCGGTGGGAGCTCGGGTCCGGCCAAATTCCGGCCACGAAGTTCGCCAGCGGTGAGGGGCAAGGGGAGGGAGAGCATGAGGGGATCTCGGGCTACCCACCGGTGGTCTTGGGCGGGCTTGAGATGGCCGGAGGAGGGCTGCCCACGGAAGACCGAGCCGGCGGCCGGAGGGAAGCTGCTGCGGCGGCGCTCCGGCGTCTGGGGGAAGGAGGGGCCGGGCTGGGGAGGTGCAGCGGGGGCCGGGGAAGGTAGGGGTGCTGCCAATTTGGGGAGGGAGAGGGTGGAGGAGGAAGTCCCGCGGTGGACCGAGCTCGACGACGCTAATGGAAGCGCGGCGGCAGTAGGGCGCGCGAGCAGGACTGGAACATCCTTTTTATAGGCAAAAGGGATGGAGGAGGAAGGCCAGGGCGAGCTTAGTGTCGGCTTTGAGCCGCTACGGGGGGAGGGGGGGAGAACCAGAGAAGCTCGGCGGCGGCAGAGGCGCCGACGGGCGGCGCTGGCAAAATCGCAGGCGGCGTGGCGCTCGGGCAAGGCGCCAGCGAGGGGAATTAGGGTGGTGGAGGAACGGCGGGAAGACATGTGGGCGAGGGAGAAGCTGGAGGTGGAGGGCGGCGGCCAGGAGCGGCGCACTGCGCCGGTGGCAGGGGCGCCAGAAGGGCAGAGCAGAGGAGCAGAGGATCAGGGAGGAAGAAGGGGGAAGAATGGAGCCGAGTACCATTTTGCAAAACCAAAGAAACATAGGGACTTCACTGTAAAGAGCTTATAACTTTTAAACCAGTGCTCAAATGGAGATGCTCCAAAACGTAAAAGTGCAAAGCTTTTCAAACTCTACAACTTCTCTTTAAGGTTCATCTGCAATTGAGCAACAGTTTTGAAGATACTATAAACTTAGTAATATTTTCAAACTTTACGTAAGTCCTATAAATAAAACTACTTTTACACATATATCCAAGGGTAATTTCTCATATTTTTTCAATTTTAACCCCAAGTTACCATCTTTTGCAAAACAACCCTCATGCTTTTGAACTTTTCCCTCCATATCCACCCATTTTGTACAAAAGGACCTAGTTAAAAGTAATTATATAAACAACGTTTTTCCTTAGCATTGCACATATTAAGCACACCTTTGCCATATTTTACACATAAAAAAAACATACCAGAACTCTAGGGTGTGACCAAACTATTTACCTGAGTGTCACAGCCTCCCCCACTAAAAAGAATCTCGTCCTGAGATTCCGGAACAGAATGGAATGGAGTAATCAAGCTCGGAGGTTGGCTTGGAAGAAGTCGGGAAAGTTATGCTGAAGATAGGATTCAGTTTCCCATGTTGCTTCTTCTTCCGTATGATGGTTCCACTGAATCTTGTACATTTTGATGGTTTCCCTTCTGGTGCTTCTCTCTTTAGTGTCTAGTATCCTGATCGGATGTTCTGTATAGGTCAGATCTGGTTCGATTTCAATAGCCTGGGATTCGATGATTTCGGTAGGGGTCTTGACACACTTCTTGAGTTGGGATACGTGGAAGATGTTATGAACGGCCGCTAATTGAGGAGGAAGTTGAAGACGGTAAGCTACGGGTCCACAGACTTCAAGGACTTCAAAGGGTCCGATGTATCAAGGAGCAAGTTTTCCTTTTACACCGAATCTTTGAATACCTCGAATAGGAGATACTCGAAGATATACGAAGTCTCCAACTTGAAATCATAACGGGCTTCTTCGTATATCAGCGTAGCTTTTCTGTCGAGATTGTGCCGTCTTGAGATTTGCCTGTATAATTCTTATTTTCTCTTCTGCCTCACTGACAAGGTCGGGTCCGAAGACTTTACGCTCGCCGGTTTGTGACCAATTCAAAGGAGTTCGGCATCGGTGACCGTATAATGCTACAAATGGGGCCATCCTAATGCTTGTCTGATAGCTGTTATTATAAGAAAATTCTGCCAGTGACAAGCATTTGTCCCAATTCTTGCCGTACTGAAGAACACAGGCTCTAAGCATGTCTTCCAGAATCTGATTTACTCGTTCAGTTTGTCCATCCGTTTGGGGATGATATGCAGAGCTTCGGATTAACTTAGTCCCAAGAGCATTTTGGAGTTGCTCCCAGAACCGAGAAACGAATTGTGCTCCGCGATCGGAGATGATCGTCTTAGGTACTCCATGAAGATGAATAATCTGATCCAAATAGATCTCGGCATACTTTTTAGCAACGTACGTAGTATGCACGGGGATGAAGTGTGCAGTTTTGGTTAATCGATCTACGATTACCCAAATAGAGTCATGCTTCTGGGAAGTATTAGGTAGTCCAACAATAAAATCCATACTAATATCTTCCCATTTCCAAGAGGGAATGGTTAAGGGTTGGAGGGTACCAGCAGTCTTCAGATGACTGGCTTTGACTCTTTGGCAGATATCACACTCTGAGACATACTTGGCAATTTCTCGTCTCATACAGGTCCACCAAAAACTTTGTTTCAGATCTTGGTACATCTTTGTACTGCCCGGATGTATAGAAAATTTGGACAGGTGGGCTTCGTCCATTATTCGCTTCCGGAGTTTATGGTCCTTAGGTACCACAAGACGTTTGTTGAACCACAAAACCCCATCGGAATCCACCTGGAAACATTTATACTTTTTCTCTCCCTGTATTAGCTTCTGCTTAATGATTCCAACTCCCTCATTACGCTGCTGAGCTAGAATAATGTCATCCCTAAGCGTGGCTTCAACTGAGAGATGGTTTAAGTCACCTTGGGAAATGATTTCTAGATTAAGCCTTCCTATTTCCCAACAAAGAGTTTCGTTGAAAGCTTCGACAGATAGGCAGGAACAATGTGCCTTGCAACTAAGGGCATCTGCAACGACATTAGCCTTGCCTGGATGATAGTGTACCTCTAGATCATAATCCTTGATTAGTTCTAGCCAGCGTCTTTGCCTCATATTCAAATCTGCTTGGGTAAAGATATATTTAAGACTTTTGTGGTCAGTATAGATATGACACTTTGCACCCATTAAATGATGTCTCCAAATTTTTAAGGCATGAACGACAGCTACTAGTTCGAGGTCATGAGTGGGATAATTCTGTTCATGAACTCTGAGTGCCCGCGATGCATATGCAATCACTCGGTGGTCTTGAATAAGGACACAACCGAGTCCAGTTCCTGATGCATCACAATAGATATCAAAGGGTTTTGACACATCAGGTTGAGCCAAGACTGGAGCAGTCGTGAGATGATCCCTGAGAACATGGAATGCATCATCGCATTTTTGATCCCAAGAGAACTTAACACCTTTCTTCAGTAGTTCGGTCATAGGTTTGGCTATTCTAGAGAAATCCGGGATGAACCGACGATAATAGCCGGCTAGACCAAGAAAACTACGGATCTGATGGACTGAGGTTGGAGGTTTCCAATCCATCACTTCTTGTACTTTACTGGGATCGACGGATATTCCGTCACCAGAAATGGTATGGCCCAGAAATTTTACTGTATCCAACCAAAACTCACACTTGGAGAATTTGGCGTACAGGTGGTGGTCTCTTAATCGCTGAAGGATAACATGAAGATGTTTGACATGATCTTCTGGAGTTTTAGAGTAGATCAAAATATCATCAATGAAGACCACAACAAACTTGTCGAGTTCTTGCATGAAGACGGAATTCATGAGGTACATGAAATAGGCTGGAGCATTAGTGAGACCAAACGACATGACAAGATACTCGTATAGACCATATCGAGTGGAGAAAGCTGTTTTTGGAACATCACTGGGCCGAATCTTAATTTGGTGATAGCCAGAACGAAGATCAATCTTGGAGAACACCTTGGCTCCGGCTAGTTGATTGAAAAGAATGTCAATGCGGGGCAAGGGATACTTATTTTTGATAGTCACCGCATTGAGAGGACGGTAATCAACACACAGCCTTAAGCTATTGTCTTTCTTTTTCACAAACAGGGCTGGACAACCCTAGGGTGAGGCACTTGGACGAATGAAACCTTTGTCTAAGAGGTCCTGGAGTTGGATTTTCAATTCAGCCAACTCATTAGGAGGCATGCGATAAGATTTCTTGGAGATAGGAGCTGTACCAGGTTGGAGTTCTATGATGAACTTGATATCTCTGTCTGGGGGCATTCCAGGTAAGTCGTCCGGGAAAACATCTGGATATTCACAGACGACTGGAATATCCTCTAGCTCGACCCTAGACGTAGCATAGGTGCAAGAGTTGAAAGACTGTGGTTGTGGAAGATAAAGAAGAGTAGGTTTATTTTCTGGTGAATCTATCTCCACTGTGCGAGAAGGGATATCTATAGATACATGGTACTGGGTCATCCAATTCATTCCTAAAAGAACATCCATTCCTTTTAGGTCTAGTAATAGTAAATCTGACTTTATCAAAGTATTACCTATTTGAATTGGCATGCCTCTACAGACGTGATTTGAAAAGATGCTACCACCAGGAGTTGTTATCACATATATCCCATTAACAGGATAAATATCCAAACCTATCTTAGTGCCAAGCTTTGTACTGATAAAACTATGGGTGGCGCCGGTATCAAAAAGAACAATAACGGGGTAATGATTGATAGAAAATGTACCCGTCATTATCGGTGTCCCCTCGGGAAGTTCGGAGAGTGTAGTGAGATTCACCCTCCCTTGACGGACCTGCACCATTTGCCTCTTACCCTTCCCCTGGTGGTTTGGATTAGATGCCTGCCCTTGGAAAGATTTCCTAGGTTGAGGGCAATCCTTGATGAAGTGAGACGGGCTTCCGCAATTGAAACAACGATAATTGCTGTTTCCTGGAGTAGCTGGCGGAAAGCTCGGCCGCGGACCTTGTCGTGGTGGCTGTTGATTTTGTGGTAGCGGTGGTCGGTTGAATTGTGCCTGTTGGGGAGGTCGAGCTACCCATCTGCCAGGCAAATTGCCTCGAGGTGGAGCTCGAGGGGCGTTACTCGGAATCAACCGATACCTTGGTGACTGTGAAGTTGTAGGCCCTGTAGGTGTTTTCCATTTCTTTTATGCTCTGTGGGCGGCAATACAATCCTCTTGAGTAATGGCCATATTGACCAACTCATTAAAATTGTCGGCCTTTACCAAATTCAGCCATTCCTTAAGTTTAGTGTTTAGGCCTCGGTGAAAGCGATCACATTTGCGGGCATCAGTGTCCGCATGAAATCCAGCGTACTGGCACAAGTGATTGAAAACCTGTGCATACTGCGTAACAGTGCGGGTACCTTGGGTTAAATTCAAAAATTCATTGAGCTTCCGCTCAATGAGTCCCGCTGGTATGTGATGTGCTCGAAACGCAGTTCGAAACTCATCCCAGGTGATGACGTGATCAGCAGATTGCATAGCATGAAACTAGTCCCACCAAAGACGAGCAATGCCTCGGAGTTGCTGGGCTGCAAAGAGCACCTTGTTCTCCTCTGAACATGGAGCTGGTAATAAGGCGAACTTGGACTCAACAGTGCGCAACCAGGCATCTGCGTCCAAAGGCTCATCGGCCTAATGGAATAATGGAGGTTGAGTGCTGAGGAAGTCCTGGTAACTGGCCGATAGAGGTTCACCTCAACCTCGAGGTTGCTGCTGAAAGTGGCCCATTTGAGCTTGTACAAGTTGATTAAGAAGTTCAGTTTGCCGGGCCATAACCTCGGCCAGGTTTGGAGGTGGCGGTGGTGGTTGCTGAGAACTACCAGGCTGACCTGCCCGGAATCCTTCCGGGGTTCCTCGAGTAGCTCCAACCATCTGAAATAAAGGAGACATCCATTACCAACCATAATCTTACTCCAATTTCAGATAATATGCAATTACCAAACGGAAATGTAATGCATATACTCCATTCAATCCACTTATAACAGATATAAGGATATTGAACCAGATAACCAAACACAGAATTTAGATTACTATACAAATACTGATATCCTTACATCTCATATCAACACACTCAAACCATTACAAACCTTTGCCCAAAAGCACATGCCACCCATACAACAAGTGGTTCTATATCTAGATAAACTACTCCACCTAGATTACATCTTTTTTTTACACTAGTTATAACTAGATTATCACTCACTCAACCACATCTAAAAGTCATCAAAGTTTCCTACTGATGACTGACTACCGGAAGAGGAATGATGGGGACTGATGACAGGATCCCCGTGCTCAGAGTCAAGTTCTGAGACTCCTTCAATTTCCTCTGGATCTTCTTCTTCAGCTTCGGGTACTGCAGGTGCAACGGGAGGGATCAGGGGTTGCTGTAGTTCTTCAATATGAGCTTGAGCATCATCGACCGCAAGGATCAGATCATGGATTTGTGCCTGTAGAAATTCAATAACAGTATCACGCTGAGTGATTATGTGATCATTCTCATTGATCTGATCTTCCCGATGATGGATGGTCTCATCCCGTGCTGCGATAATCTCATCCTTTTTAGTCACTAAAGCTTGAAGCTGATCCACTTGAGCATTTTGTCTATCAGCTTCTCTGTAGTGACCTCGAGCAATATAAATCGCTCGGCCCAACTCACGACGCAGAAGTAGATGGTAATGATATTGTACATTCATAAACCACATCATTCCTTGGAGTGCTCCCTCCGGTGGACCATCCAATCTATGACTCTCAGGGACGATTCTAAGATTCCATTCTGGCTCATCGGGATTCGTTGTTGAGAATAACCCGATGGGCTTTCCTACAACTTCTTTCGGATGCTGAATACAGAAACGATAGATTGCCTCTAATGCCGCTGAATGGTCATTCTAACATGAGCTCTATGAATTCCATCCTCCACAAACTCGACAGCATCGTACTGAGGAGGCTCCGTATAAAGAAAAGACTGTAAGGATTCCCAGAGTAGACGAGGGAAACCTTCCCAATGAAGGGCATTGGTATGAAGATGCCCTTCCGGATCCTAGAAAACGTTAGGAGGGGCTGCCATCTGCAACAAGAATGCAAATGATGAAACATTTTATCTTGTTAAGAAGGTACAAGATAAACAGAACAAGATAGTCAATTCTGATAACAGCAGGGACTGAAAATCAGATGAAAGCCTAAGATTCTATACAGGATACCCAACCTAAAACTATCATTAAAACTCCATTAACCCATTCCAAAGACAAACAACACATCAATTATCTTTGGTCACATCAAACATATATGACAATCCCTTTGTTAACAACAGATTATGCATGCACGTACTACTCGTCCTCACAACCAAAACAACTGCCGAATATGTTCGGGCTTACGTGATTAGTTCCGGTGGCATATTCATACATCTCTCCCTATATATAACTAATCGATAAACCCTACGCGTCCTAATTTCGTAAGCGTGGTTAGTGTACCTGCAGAAGAATACATATATATATATATATATATATATATATATATATATCTCATGAACCTTTCATGGCAGCACGACATGAAAGTGTCCCCAAATATTACTGTTCACTATAGAAACAGCATCTGTACAATTACCGCCGTACAGACAACGTTAACATACGTTATCGAAACAACGTATTCACGGAGGGTACCGCAAAATGCGGTGGTATGAATAGCGATCGCCATACGCTGCGCCGAACCATATACTCCCAATATAATCAACCTAAGTTGGTATATTGGCAGCATCTCAAGTAGGCCACTGCTTGAGAAACAGCGTTCGGTTCGCATCACCGACAGGAAGGCCAAGCTCCCTCAGTTGGCTGAGGATCCTTACCTTCTTACCTCACGATCGTAGGTGTCGCTACGGAAAGTATGGTTGAATTATACAAGAATTTAAATTTTGACAGAAAGTAGTGCTGCAAGTCAGAACTATCTATACATATATAGATACTAATAGCCACCTGATACTCTCATATAAATCCCTAGGGCTTTACGTTCTAAACATCAACCTTAACGGATCAAACGTGCTTTGTAAACTCATTTGTTGGCAAACTTTTATCCTGAAAACACTTTTTAAGAGCTATTCCAGATGTAGATGTAAACCTACAGCTCTGATACCAGCTGTGGCAGAACCGCCTGAATTATTCCGGCTCAAGTGCGCTAATGATCACCGTACAACTGCAATCAGCTTAACGCACTTCAAACGGAACAATCCCTTGGTTTGTCGGGTCTCCGCCCGATACAACCACGGTTCAATAGGATCGAAGCAGGTTTACCTCGCACGAAGGCGAGTTCACATCACAGAATAGCTCATCAACTTTTAGTTTACAGACATTCATACATTATTACAAACTGGGTTCAAACATAAGTAAACTTATACAAACCGTGTTCAAACTGACAAGCATAACAGCTTGTCCAAACTCACAGCGGAAAGAAAAGTTTACGCGACTACACACGTCGCGAAGGCGGACACCAAGCTTAGCCCAGGGCCTAGTGTTACTCCGGAAGGTCACTGCCGGCCGGGGACGGGTTCCATTCCACGGACCAGCCAAAAGGAACGGACGTTGGCCACACAGGGTTGTCCGTGGGATTCTCGAAGGTCATACCTGAAACAGATACTAGCAAGGCTGAGTATTCTAATACTCAGCAAGACTTACCCGAGTTCGGGTATACTTTAACCCATAACTAGACTCATGAAGGCGTTGTAAGGTTCTGGGTTGTTTTAAGCTGAAAAGCATCTAAGAGTATATTCTATTTGCAGGTTTTAGCTTTCAGATTCTAGTTTGATTACTTATCTAGGTAAGCACCTGCACTAAACGAGCAATGTAGATATTATCTTTCATCAAGTTTACTTTCTCAACAATTCACTTTTTACACTCTGTGGTAAAAGGGATAAGCAGTCTCAATCCTCGTGAGAGGCGGACGATCCGAATCGAATTTAACCTTGCAAGGTAAACCTAACACACACGCTTGGAATACCAACAGGGCATTCCGAAGCAACCGTTTCCCTCATATTCCGGGTTATGGATCAGGGCCACCACAAGCGACTGCAGGACCGTACGCACACCAATTGTGCAGGACATACGTCTGTAGCGCGACAACAAAACCCGTATTCCTGTCTGCCATGCAGAACGTACTCCCACACGTCGGTGCGTGTAAACATAAAATAAAAGTCGAGTGGTGAAAGAGCGTCCATTTGCCGGGCCATTTGGGTACTAGGCTTACCACTTACCATATTTCACGGTATGTGGCTAGTACTTTCAAACGCTTAGCCACCACTACCACAGGCTGCGACCTTATCCACTTTTAACAAAACAGACAGGGTAAACCTTCAGGTCATGATACAACACATGACCCTGTCCATCATCCTTATTTTGATTGCAAAATTGTAAACAAGCAACTCCTATATCGCGCGAGTGACAGGAAATCACCCGACTTTTACCAGTCCTGTTTAGCAGAGCATCTAAGCGATAAGGACTCGGGAGCAATACATTGGATCCCTAAAATTTTATGCAACTAGGGTTTCATTTCAACTCCTAGACGTAATGCAAGATATATAAAGTATAAGATTGCGTATTGCAGTAATTTGAAATACTGGGTTATGCACCGGGGCTTGCCTTCTTGAGTGAGGTTGGGGGTAGGAGTGTCAGAGGCTTCCGAACTTGGGTTCGGGGCTTCAGTTAGTCCCTCGACGACTTGCGTTGGGTCTTCTGAAAAGCCTTGGTCTTGTCCTAAGACCAACTCGTAGTCCCTGTCGTCGAGCATCGTTGATTCTATATGAGATGCAATAAATTAAGTAAGGTAAGATTTAAATTTAGGATCTTATATTACAAAAGTTGTAATTTATCAAATTAACACAAGGGTTCATAAAATAAAGAGAGTTTAGGTTTGAAACACGATTTATAAAGGAATCACAAGGATATTGCTAAATTATTGCAACCAAGAGCTAAAATATTTAAATTTGAATTTTAAGTTAAACCCAAATTTAATTTCAAAACTTTAAGCAAAAGATCATAAAGTTTTGGAAAATTAATTATACACTAAACATTAACATATTAGAGAATGACAAGAGATCTCAATTAGAAAGGGTTACACAACATGTTTAGCTAATATTTCAAATTCGAAATGCCCAAATCAAAAGAAGTTAAGTTTAAAACAAATTTGAGTTTGGAATTTTAACACAAAGTTACATATAGCTTATAGAACATACATGCCAAAAATTCATAAGCAACAAGGCAAGAAATATAAAGGTTAAGTTCAAACTACCCTTTAACCTTAGATTTAAAATAGAGATAAAAGTATTTGGTTTCAAGCTAAACTTCATTAGCAAAGGTTATAGGGTTTAAAATCTAGTTTCTAATAAAACTAATTTTGCCATTTTTGGATTTTTTGTGAATTGCTATGAATTTTGCAAGACAGAGAATACACCCACATGAAATAACAACTACTTCTGTTACAAACCGGTCCCTAGGTTTTACAGAAAACCCCCTGGAAAGAATACAATCGATGCAATTGGGTCCAAAGCCACGGCCGGCGGTGGGAGCTCGGGTCCGGCCAAATTCTGGCCACGAGGTTCGCCGGCGGTGAGGGGCAAGGGGAGGGAGGGCACGAGGGGATCTCGGGCTACCCACTGGTGGTCTTGGGCGGGCTTGAGATGGCCGGAGGAGGGCTGCCCACGAAAGACCGAGCCGGCGGCTGGAGGGAAGCTGCGGCGGCGGCGCTCCGACGTCCGGGGGAAGGAGGGGCCGGGCTGGGGAGGTGCAGCGGGGGCCCGGGAAGGTAGGGGTGCTGCCAATTTGGGGAGGGAGAGGGCGGAGGAGGAAGTCCCGCGGTGGACCGAGCTCGACGGCGCTAATGGAAGGGCGGCGGCAGTAGGGCGCGCGAGCAGGACCGGAGCATCCTTTTTATAGGCAAAAGGGATGGAGGTGGAAGGCCAGGGCGAGCTGAGTCTCGGCTTTGAGCCGCTACGGGGGGGGGGGGGGGGAAGAACCAGAGAAGCTCGACGGCGGCAGAGGCACCGGCGGGCGGCACTGGCAAAATCGCAGGCGGCGTGGCGCACGGGCAAGGCGCCAGCGAGGGGAATTAGGGCGGTGGAGGAACGGCGGGAAGACACGTGGGCGAGGGAGAAGCTGGAGGTGGAGGGCGGCGGCCAGGAGCGGCGCACTGCGCCGGCGGTAGGGGCACCAGAAGGGCAGAGCAGAGGAGCAGAGGCTCAGGGAGGAAGAAGGGGGAAGAATGGAGCCGAGGACCATTTTGCAAAACTAAAGAAACACAGGGACTTCACTATAAAGAGCTTATAACTTTTAATCCAGTGCTCAAATGGAGATGCTCCAAAAAGCAAAAGTGCATAGCTTTTCAAACTCTACAACTTCTCTTTAAGGTTCATCTATAATTGAGCAACAGTTTTGAAGATACTATAAACTTAGTAATATTTTCAAACTTTACGTAAGTCCTATAAATAAAACTACTTTTACACATATATCCAAGGGTAATTTCTCATATTTTTGCAATTTTAACCCCAAGTTACCATCTTTTGCAAAACAACCCTCATGCTTTTGAACTTTTCCCTCCATATCCACCCATTTTGTACAAAAGGACCTCTAGTTAAAAGTAATTATATAAACAACGTTTTTCCTTAGCATTGCACATATTAAGCACACCTTTGCCATATTTTACACATAAAAAAAAACATACCAAAACTCTAGGGTGTGACCAAACTATTTACCTGAGTGTCACATGTACTATCTGGGCCCAAATCCTGGAGGCTGGAGGTTCCCGCAGGGAAACCTAGGCGTAGAGGCTAGAGGTTCTGTTGGTGTTTTACCACCACACCCACCGAGGGATACCCCCGAGGTGGTGAGTTTGTAGGTAGGTTGTCGCCGAGATCAAGAACTCGAAGGTCAAAGGATTGTGACACCCTAGGTGTCAAAATTTTAAAACACTAGGAAGGAATGTGTAATGTGTGTATTGGATTGAGTGAAAATTTGATGAATGTGTGACAATAAGGACTTGTGTGTAATTTTTTCAAAAATATGAGTCCTTTTGTGTAAAATGTTTGAATTACAAAGGTAACTCTTAAATTTCACTAGGGGTCAATGTAAAAGTGTTAGTCATCATTACATTACCTAAACTTGCAATTCAGTCCAAAAGTATATGGAATTTACCTAACTAAGGACAAAAACTTTGAAAAGTTTGAATTGAGTCCAAAGTTTTTAAATAAAGCTCTATCTTTTGAGTTTCTGAAGTTGAACCCTAAATAAAAGTGATAGGGTTTGAAATGTTCTACAACTTTTATTTTGACCATTTTCTTATTTGAGCTTTAGAACAGTGGGAAATTTTGGTTTACAGTAAGGTCCCTGGAGTTTTAAAGTTCACAATTTAGCCCCTGGCGCCCCCCCCCCCCCTCTTCTTCCTCCTCTGCTTCCCCTCTGCCGTGCCACAGCGTCGCCGCAGGCCATCGTGCCGCGCCGCCTGAGGCTACCCTCTGCTCCAGCGCCGCTCCACGTGCCGCCCTCGTGCTCACCCACTGCCTCACCTCCTTCTTGCTGGCCCTCCCCAAGCCCACCACGAAGCTCTGTCGTCCGCCCGAGCTGCCCCCTCTCTGCCGCCGCGGACAGCCACCGCTTATCGCCGCTACAGCCGTGCCGGTGCCATCTCCTGCTTCTGGCAGCACCCACGCATCGCTCCCCTACTGACCGCCGCCCTAGTTCTTCCCCGCTATCTTCCCTCGAGTGCGCCACGCTGCCCCGCCTATGCCCGAGCTCCGCCCGCGGCCGCCACGCACGCCGTCGATCGCTAGCAGCAGCTACTCCTTGCCGTGCCCTCTCCTGGTCTTAAAGCATGCTCCAGGATGTTCCTCTACTCCTTTTACCCCTCACGCGCCCGCTGTTGCCTTCTTCATTTCTCTGTTCGACTACTTCCGCCGGACCTCCGCCGCAGCCCCTGCCCGCCGCCCTGGACACCTCACCCCGCCCCTTCTCAAGCCACACCATCACCTCCTACAGCTTCGCCGTGCTCCTGTGAAGCTCGCCCATCCTTCAATCGACTTCTTTGATCTCCAATTTAGCCTTCCCGACGCTCACCGGTGATCTTCTCTTTCGCCGTCATCACGGTCGCCGTCGGTCACCTCCTTCCCGTAGCTGTTAGCCCCAATTGAATGCTGCAGTGCATCACTCGTGGCTCACTGATGCTTGTGTGCAGGACCTTTGCTGCCGTTGATCACCGGAGCACCGCCGTCGTCGTCAACCTTTCTGCCGCCACCTCGGTCTATCATAGAGATCTACCTTTCCGACCACCCCAACATTCGCCAAGGTGCTTAATCAAACCGCCTTAGTTCCCTTGAGCTCCTGCCCAACCTCTGGTCCACAGCCGGTGCGCCGCCACGCCGGAACACCATCGCCGTGGTTGAGCTCCATGGCCGCCGCCTCGGTTCACCGCCGTTTGTCACACCCTAAAATATTTAATTTTAGGATGTGAATATCTTTTACAATGAGTTCATCTATAAATAGGATTTTCCGAGAATTTTAAAGATTTTCCTGGCAATTATTCTATTTATCCTAGAGCTAGATCCATTTATTTTATTACTTGGAAAGCCCTAAAATTCTTTTTCATGAGTTCGAAGTATTTTATATGAGTTCCAAGTATTTTATTACTCGGAATTTTTGGGGAATTCTTCTGGATATATTTTTCGTGGTTTAAAAATTTATCTGGACTTTTCTAGATTTATTTTAAGCTTAAAAATATACTCTGGAAAATATTTTCTATTTTTGACTCTCATCGTACGGACCGAGCCTTATCTTTGTTGTACATCCTTTAAACCTTATGCTCTCCGAATCTTTAAGATGTCCCATCAAACTCCCGATCCTCTAACCGTTTCCTCCGATCAAGTCATGCTTGAAAACGACGCCTCGTGGCTCATCTTCAGTGTTTTTCCGACGATGTTCGATCACCGTCAGCCCCAACAACTTGGCCTGATCTCTCTTTTCTCTTTTTCGCGTTCTCGAATAGCTCGTTCGTATTTAACCAGCGCTGTCAGCTCGTTTTCCTATTCAGCCTTCACCCGAGCTCGCGCTCGCAGCGCCGCCGCTGCTTGCGAGACCGTGCGCCCATGATAGAAGTCTCGAGCGCCGAGACCGCGTGACCCTCCTGCTCGCAAGGCCAAGCGCCCGAACCGTTGCGCCTCTACGACCTCCTTCTGCATCGCCCCCGAGTTCCTGCAGACAGTCGCTCCTTTCCCTGATCCTTCTCTATGACATCACGGCCCCACCTGTCATCTTCTTTTCCCGTTTTGATTTCTGTTCAGGCCCAACCCGTGCACAGGGAGAGCTCGGACTCCCCGCACAGCACCCCTATAGAGGGCGAGCCAAAACCCTCGGGCCGTGCCCTACCCTGCCGCCACACGCCCCTGCTGCTCGTGCCTTTCTCCCCCCCCCCTCGTGTGCAGCCCCTGCGTCCTCCCCCGCGCAGCAGAGCACCAGCACCGCCATCGCCCAGGCCGTCCCCCTGTTGCATCGCATCTCCCTGCCGAGCGCCGCCATCGCGTCCTCCTCCCCCTGCCCCTGCGCGCCCTACACTTCTCCTCCGGCGCCGCCCCTGCAGAGCTTCCCCTACCCGTCTCCCTACGTCGCACCCCTGTTGCTGCACCGCCCTGTGCCTATGCGCACCACCAGGAGCCGCGCTCGCCCCAGTGCCGCCCCTGCACGTCCCTGCCCCATGCAGAAACGTCGCCACCAGGAGCACCGCCCTCCCCTGCGTGTCTGCGGCCCTGCACCCTTGCCCTGCCCACCTTCCCCCTGCAGCCGCAGCCTTTCCTGCAGTGCTGCCGCTAGGAACAAGAGCGCAGCTGCCCAGAACGCCATGAACAGACCCGCCTCTGCCTCTTCCTCCGCGAAATTCGATCTCCACGATGCATCCCCGCGGTAAGTATGGTATGGAATGGAATCCCCTCGTCGTCCTCTTTCATTTGCCCCACTTCCCGCGATCTCCCGTGCCCCAAATCGACGGGAATTTGAGCTACAGTACCCACCGGCGCCATGGGTGCTGCGCTATGAAGGTTTTGCGATTAGGTCCCTAGAAGATCATGTAATTTTTCCTGTTCTTTCCTGTGTCTTGCAGATTTTGCAGAAAACCCCCTGGATCTATTACATCTTCTCAATCCAGCCCCACCCGTGGTATTTTTCAGATCTAACCCTAAACTTTTCTGTATTTGCGAGCACTATTTTCTGAGTCTAGTATTTCTTTTCTGCTAACCCTTGAAAGCTATAGTTAATTGCGTATAGGTCCCTGCAATGCTGTTTCATGCATAGTTTCCGCGTTTTAAATCCGCTTCGGTCCTTTCCTTTTGCGTTAGTCTTCTAAAACCATAAGCTATCGTCTAGTAGTGTTGTTGTACCATAATTCCTATTTTTAAAATTAGATATCAATTTAACTTGAATAATATTCTCTCATCTAGTTTTTCGAAATAAAATCCAATTAAGTTTTTATTCCGGTTTTCATAATTATTGTAACTTGATTAATATCAACTGAAATGTGTTTGTAATTTATTTTGTTTAGTTCAACTCGAATCATAAAGTTATGCGTTTAGATGTTCTCACAAGTTTTCTTTTCTAATTAATTATTTAATTAGTGTAATTTGTACATAGAGAATTGTATATAAAATTTGACTAAGTTCTATTTCATCTTTATAAATACAAATATAATATGAGTTAATTATAATTAGAGATATTTCTCTTTTATATCTTTTACATTAGTTTTCTAAATTAAAATAAATGAACTCCTATAGTTCTTTTATCTCTTTTATAACATAAATCTTTCGATAGTTGTTTCTTTTCAACCCTAGCTCCGTTTTCCGCGTTTCTTTCGTTCTCGTGACCGTAGCAGCGAGCCCTATCCTTTTGTACACTCTTTTAAAGCTTTCTGCTTGTTTGGTGTACCATTCTTAGTAGTTTTTGTTTGTTTATTTGCTTGTATGCTTGGGCCCGATGCTTGTGTGACGTTAGAAGGAGCGCGATCGAAGAGTTTTGAAGATTTAGAGTTTCAAGAACAAGAGTTGAAGAGAACAAGAGTTGAAGACTCTGAGCAGCTATTCTCTAAATGGAAGGCAAGTGTTTCCTTGATCATTCTTTTGTTCTAATAATCACAATAAATATAACATTTTCTTTATATGCATGCATCGGTCCTAATATTGATGGATCCTAATTAAGGATATACCTAGTCTTTATGATCATGCCGTGTCAACCTGGGTTTTACATTTACGTTGGGTAGCTATTGCTTAGTTGCTATAACTGGTTCCGGTTCGGGAATAATATATAACAATGATGATGATAATGATGATGCTACACCTATTTTATCCATGTTCATGCTCTTTGTGGTGTTAATCACAAGATTATATGTTTTAATCGGAACATGGAGAACCACCCAGGAAAATAGTGCAACCACAATACTATATGGCTCTGGTCTTGGCTAATTAATTAGAGACTCTAGTTTATGATAATCTTTATAGTCTTTCAATTCCCTTTTCGTGATACTGTTGCTGATTATTCACTAATGAAGTCACTATATGTATGGAACTTGATCCTAACATACATACAGTTATGCATTCGGTTTTGTCTTTAAAAATCGGGTGTGACATCGTTCCACCCCCTCCGGTCAACCCCGACCATCACATCACCCCTAGCTAGGCCCGCGCAAGCCCCCTGGTACTTCCTGACCAGTTCCCCATCGCCGCAGGCGACCACCATCGCCGGAATTTAGCCGGCAAATTTCAGCCTCTCTGTCCTGATAAACCAAGGACCTAATTGCGTTGATTTAAATCTTCCTGAGGGCCTGGCTGCAAGATTCCAGTCCCTCCCCTCAATTCCAAATCAGTAATTTTTAGAAATTTGTAGAAATTCGTAGGAAATTCAGAAAAATGTCAAACTAGTTTTGTTTGAATCCTTGAAGTAAATTCTACAACTTTTGTTACTAGAGTTTGTTTGAAACTAAATGCTTTTATAGTTATGTTAAAGTTTAGAAAAAGGGATATTTTGTATATAACTTTTGCATGCTAACTATATTTCATGTGATTTTTGGTATGCAACCTGTTTAGGATATAAGTAAACTTGTGTGCAAATTTCACCTTTAGTGCAGAACTTTAACTTAAACTTATTTAAATTTTGTGCAAATCAAGTTTAAAATGAAATCAATTTATTCAAGTATGATGCTAATGTTTTCTTGCTTAGATCTTTTAACCATATATAGTTCTGATATTAAATGACTTAGAGTAAAATTTTAAAGCAAATAAGAGCACTGTTTATCCTAAGGTTTGGATTTAAATTTGAAATTTAAACTTAATTCAAATACCTTAATTTCTGCCTTCAAGAATTTATGAAATATTTACAATAAACTCATTTACTAGAATTAAACACACTTATCAAAATTTAAGACCAGAACCTTTATAGATTTCAAATTAAAAATAAAACTTGTTATCATAAGTTTAATTTACAAGAAGTAGATTAGAATTCTTAGAATTCAAAATCCTTGTTTTGTGATGCTTTGACTTTAAATTATTGGATTGCAACTTTATCGTGAAATGAAATAGAAACGTGTGCATTTCCGTAACTGTAATGTTTGCATATCATATAGACTCGACAACTCTCGCTGACGGAGACTACCAACTGATACCGAAACCAGAAGGGGATAATTCTGAAGACCCCGGGCATATCATCGGAGATATAACTGAAGCCCCGAACCCCGGTTCGGAAAATTTTAGTACTGACATCTCTGACCCCAGCCCCACCAGCGAAGGCAAGCCCCGGACATAAACCGCTATTTTTATTACACTGCAATTTATATATCTATGTATATTTACTTGTGCATTTAAGTTTCTAGGACTGGTATTGAGACCTTTGTTGCATATTCCTAGGAACCTATATATTGAATACTAGAACCAGAGTCCGACTAGCTGCTCAGCTAATAGGACCGGTAGAAGTCGAGTGATTCCCTATCACTCGCGAGCTTTATAGGAGTTGCAATGTTTGCATTCCTGCAACCACTATAAGGATGACGGACGGGGTTGTGATTATGATTCATGACCTTGGTAAAAACCCCATCTATGTTGATGAAAATTTGATAAGGTCGTAGTGTGTGGTAGCGGTGGTTAAGCGTTTGAAAATACTAGCCACATGCCGTGAAATATGGTAAGCGGTAAGCCTAGTAACCAATCAGCCCGAGGAGTGGACATATCCCCCACCACTCGTAATTTAGTTTTTCGCACACGCACCAACGTGCGGGAGTACGTTCCGCAGCGGATGAGAGTACGTCCTACAGTCACGCACACTGTAGGGGTACATTTCGCATAGCGGACAGGAGTACGGTCATGTAGTTGCGCTACAGACGTACGTTCTGCATATTTGTGTGCGTATGGTCCTACAGTCGCTTGTGGTGGCACTGATCCACGAGTCGGAATGAAAGGCAAACGGTTGCTTCGGAATAATTATTTGATGTTCCAAGCGTGTGAGTTAGGTTTACCCTTGCAAGGTTGTGAAATTCGATTCAGAATCGTCCGTTTCTCGCGGAGATTGAGACTGCTTGATCCCTTTGCCACATAGAGTAACAAGAGCAACCTTATGACTATCAAAGATGATGTTTGTTTAAAAGATTCTATCATGCTTGAATAGTTATAGTTGCTTACCTAGAATGAATAACCAACTAGAACTTGAAAGTTAAAAGTTGAAATTAAGGATCTACTCTTTGTTGCTTTTCAGCTGAAAATTTTACCTAGAACCATTACTGTAACACCCTAATGTAATTCCCCTAATTTTTTTAATGAATTTATTTGGGCTTAAACAAATTTTCCAGGCTTTTCTCTAAATTTTGTGGCATTTAAAGCAATTTATAACACAAGAAAAATAAAATTTATCATAGGATTAAATTGTGTGTGCATTCATGCTGCAGCATTGTTTTCCTTGTGTTGAATTTATAAGGTTTGAATTCAAACCTATTTGAATTCAAATAGATTGTTTGAATAGTTTAGGAGTGGGAAAAGAAAAGAAAAGAAGAGAAAAGCAAAGCAGCCCAACCCTCTTGGGCCGGCTCTCTCCCAGCGGCCCAGCTCCCCTCCCCCTCTCTCCTTTCCCTCTCGGGCCCCCCTCTTCTCTCCTCCTTCCCCCGCATGGGCCAAGCCGGCCCATTCCCTCTTCCCCAGCCCGAGCGTCCGCGCCTCTCTTTCCTCTCGCTGCCAGCCCGGGCCCGCCCCCTTCTCCTTCCTCCCTTCTTCTCCGGCGCAACCTCCCTCCCCGAGATCCCCGGCGAGCTCCCCTCCTCGGGCCCGCACGTCAATGGGACCGCCGCCACCCTACAAAGAGCCGCCCCACCCATCTGCACCCTAACCCTAGCTCCTGCGTCGCCCGAGGATCTCCAGCGCCGCCGCCCCTTTTTCCTCTGCCGCCCATCACCTCTGTGCCACCGTGGGCACGCCGTCACACCGCGCTACAGCCCGTGATAGCCTGCGCATCAACACCGCCTCACCACCCCGGAGCTCCAGAGCCATTCACCAGCGACCTCGGCCCGTTCCTCGGTCCGAATTTTCCCCAGAGCACCGTCGCGGGTAAGTCCTCCGCCGCCGAAATTGCCCGCCGCCGGTGAGCCTCACGCCTCCCTGACCCCTCTGCCAGCTTCACAGGTCAACCCCGAGCCCGACCGTGGGGTCTAGGCACCTGGGGTACCCCGGCATCACCGTCCCCCGCGAAGAGCCGAGCCCTTCCGCCGCCGGTCGTCGTCGTTCTCCTCCGTCCGCCGCCGCCCCGGCCTCCACAACCCTTTGGTGCGCCTCCCCTCCTCTTCCTGGTTATTTTGCGCCAACCCCCGTAAGCTTTGGCAGGCCGCAGCCCCTGGAACGCCGCTCGCCGGTGATGACCGCCGCCCCTCACCGTCGCGCGCGAAGCCCGAGCCCCTCTAGGCCCAGCCGTAGCCCTAGGTCGTCTCCCCGTGGTCCTCCCTGGCTAGAAGTCATGAAGCTTCGGCCCCCGGAGCGGCGGGAACGCCGAGCTCCGGCGAGCCCGAGCCGCGCCGCCGCAGCAGCCGCCGCCGGCGTCGCCACACCGCCGCCCGGACCCCCCTTACTTTCCCTGAGCCGTCTGATGCAGATCCAGTGGCCCAAATCGATTCCACACGCGAGTCAAAGGGCAGCGTACCGGTCAGCGCTGGCGATTTTGCTAAAGAGTCCATGCGCTTTTCAAGAATCAACCCGCGGTCCACCGTAGTTCAAAAATATTTGCAGTTTAACCCTGTTTCTTGCGCGGACCCCCCTGAGCTCTTTGGAATTAGAACCCGCCGTCCAAGACCCAGGTTTTCATGTGCTAGCCCCTGAGTCTATGCTTTAATTACGTTTAGGTCCTCAGTTTTTGCACAGAAACCCCTGTAGTCCAGTTTTTCTCGCAAATAGGTCCCTGGATCTTGTTTTAAGCGTAGTTTTCGTGTTTTAGCTCCGTTTTAGGTGTTCTTTATATCCACGTGATCGTTGTAATGCGTAGAATAATTCTAGGCCAGTTTCATGTGCTGTTCTATTGTATTGGTGTACTGTTTCTTATATTTTGCTATTGTTTGCATGTGTGTGCATGTGTGGCCCATGTATTGCTGTTACGATCGTGAATAGACGTCGAGCCACCGGAGCAGTACCAGGAGCAGCCATCTTCCGAGCAGTTCAAGCAGCAGCCGGGAGAGTACGAGGAAGGCAAGTATAACATGAACCTCCTATCACTTTTAAATACAATTTCATACTGCATTTTAATACTGTATACCTATAAGGACTTCCTAGCCACCTTTATATCTTTACATATATCCTTTGGGTTGCATTTTGGTTAGTTGTGCTAGGTTGCTGCGCTATAACAAATCTTGGTCCTTTTTAATTAATTTGATTAATGGTCTTATGCAACTTAATTCTGGAGCCGGCCCTCTGTGCTGTGTGCTTAAGTGGTTTGTGCGTCCTTAAAAGATGTTTTTGATAGAAACATGGTTTAGGGGGCCAGCACGGTGCTTAGTGCTTGGTTGGCCACTCTCCATAAGGACCGGTTCATAGAGCGACAACCTGGGACAACCGCGCAACCACAAGACTGGAATGGGACGGTCTTGACTTACTAATTAGGTCATTTTGGTTCGGGAGTAACTTACCTGCGTGGGCAAGAGGGGTGGTAAGCTTCAATGGTCCCTGCTCCTCCGGCTTGGTCTGTGCTGTGTGTCTTGTACCCCCGGAGGTGGGCCCCATCGTCGCTGATCCAGAATCCTTAGCGGTTACACCTTACCAACGTGGTCCTTTGTAACGGTCTCGTAGTGTGCTTGCTAGCCATCTCACCTAAGGAAGTGTGATGAACAACTAGCGTAGCTCACGACTTGTGGGTAAAGTTGTGCAACCTCTCGAGAGTGTAAAACTGATATATCAGCTGTGCTCACAGTCATGAGCGGCCCAGATCCTCCTTTTGATTAGTGGGGTTATCAACCTTTGATTAGGGAGATTCCCCAGGTGGTTTTGGTTTGGATGGTTCTCAGTAGTTCTTAATTAATATTGATTAAATCTTATGCAATTTGGGTTATGGTAATTCATCCACTTGTAGTAATTAGCTTTAATAAAATTTGCCAAGACTAAAAGCTAATGCAGTTGAGTCAGCTAACCTTAGAGCCTCATGCTCGTGTTATACTTGTTGAGTATGAGTTTGTACTCACACTTGCCTCTCTACTCTTCTGTTCTATTTCGGATATCTTCAACTGCTGCTCAGTGCCCGGCAACGTGGAGGACTACGTCAGCGGCTTCGACGACTTCTAGGCATTTGTCTCCCAGTCGACGTCCCTGTGGCGCCCAGCTCTTCATGTATCCATTTTACGCTTCCGCATTCCTTGAACTGATTCTTGATTCAGTTGTAATAAAGATATTCATTTTATAATTTATACGCTTTTATTCGTGACATGTGTTGTGATATCTTGATAATCTGTTGTATATATGCGTGACTTGATCCTGTCGCATATATGATTGCTCGATTTATGTTCTTATAAATCGGGTGTGACAATTACAAGCCTTCATAGTCTAGTTAGATGGCTAAGTATACCATGAAATGGGTAAGCCTTGCTGAGTATTAGAATACTCAGCCTTGCAATGTGACTTTTTGTTCCAGGTCATCCCCCTGAGGACTCTACCCTTTCTGTGCCATAGCCCTATGCTCTTCCCGATGGTTGGTCCGTGGAGTGGGATCCGTCCCCGGCCAACATAGGTCGCTCCAAGTGATGTTGAGCTTGGGCTTAGCTCAATATCCGTTCCGCGACATCTGGTAGCATCGTGTTTTATGTTTTCCGCTGCAGATACTCTACTCTGAACAAGTTTTGTATAAATTCATACTAGTTAGGTCTTGCTACTACATATGTTGGAATACTAATGTAGTATTATGTTTGTAATATAAAATTGTTGGTGTTTGTATCTCTGGACTCGCCTTCGTGCGAGGTACCTTGTTTTGATCCTGAGTTAGGTGGTTTTATCAGGACTTTACCCAACAAACCACGGGGTTACACCGTTTGAGGTGCGATTGAGTCCTTACTGCTTTCCGAGAAATGATCAGCGCATTTGAGCCAGTGTAATTCAGGTTGGTTCTGCCACAGTTGGTATCAGAGCTAACAAGTGTACATCAGAGATATGAATTGCCTTAAAAAATACTTTTAGTATAAAAATTGGACCAATAAAGTATTTTACAAAACTACGTTGGTTTCGTTAAGGATTGTGCTTAGTACGTAAAGCCCTAGGGTAATATTATTATGGGAATTAGAGGTGGCTATAATATATATATATATAACTCTAACTACCAGCATTACTTTTTCTGCTAAAACTTAAATTTATGCACAACCACTTTACATTCTGTAATGACACCTTCCACGATGAGGTAAGAAGGTAAGGATCCTCAGCTAACTAGGGAGTTAGCCTTTGTGACAGTTCAAGTACCTGTAAGCTAGGCACATAATTTGTTAGTGTGAAGTATGTGCTTGTTAGTGTAAAGCTTGTGTATGTTTATGTGAAGCTTTTGAAAATTTAAAGTGCAAGAAAAAGGGTATTTTTGTAATTATGGAAAAAACTAGGGTTGTTTTTGCAAAATGTAATTGGATAGGAGGTAACTTCAAAATAAGTGAAGGGTGGTTTTGCAAACATGTTTTTCTTACTTTATCCCCTGTAAAAAAAATATATATATATTTTTATCCAAAAGTTTCATTTGAAATGTATGTGTTGAATTGTGTAAAAATTTGGGTAAAGTTGTGAAAATAAGGGTATTTATGTAATTTTATAAAAGTACAAGTCCTTTTAGGCAAGTAGTTGAATTACAAAAGTAACTTTCAAAGTTACTCAGGGCTAAAGTGTAAAAAGGTGCAAGTCATCATGACATGTCTATCAAATCATTATGACGTGTCTATCCCGTCATCATGACGTGTCATAAATGCTTGCATTTAGGTCCTAAATATTATGAAATTACACTCTTTAGCACAAAAGTAATTCAAATTCAACCTTTATTCAAAGTTTAACATGTAAAGAGATAAGCTTTGAGTTTATGAACTTGAGCCCTAAAGCAATGTTGTAGAGTTTGAAAAACTCTCCAACTTTCGTTTTGGGCATTTCTTCATTAGGGTTTTAGATTAATGAGAAATTTTACTTTACCAAGAGGTCCCTGCAATTTTCTAAATTTGCGCATAAGTACTTGGGAAGTCCTATTTCTCCTTCTTCTCTATTCTCCCTCTCTCTGGCGTCCTTTCTTTTTTCCCCCCCGGCGGCGCCTCTGTCCATGTATTTTTTCCCCTACCTCCCTCCCTCGGCGCGGCTCCAGGCGGTGGCGCGGACGTCGGCGGGCGGCAGGCCGGTGGGCCCCGTGGGTGAGGCCCTCCAAGCGGCGGCGCAGACGTGGGCGGGCGAGCCCGGGGCGCGGGACCGGCGGGGCGCGCAGCGCGGCGCGGGCGGCCGCGGAGGGCGCGGCCCCGGTGCGGTCGGGCCTCGGCCCGCGCGGAGGCGGAGGGCGCGGTTGTGGCGCAGCGCAGGCGTGCGCGAGCGGGCGCGGCGTGGCAGCGCGTGAGCGAAAGAGGAGCGGATGCGGCACGCATGCGGCTCGGGCGTGCGCGGATGGAGCTGAGGCGCGGCAGCTCGGGGCGGACCCGCCCAGGGGGCAGCGAGGCCACGCACAGAGATGGCCCGGCGCGGGTCCGGCGCGTGGCGCAGCACCGGCGACGGCGGCGGAGCGGCGGCTGCGGGCGGATCCGCACGGGAGCAGTGGGGTTCCTGCTGGGTGTCAACGTGCTGGCGGGTGTTCGAGCCGGCGCTCGTCGGGTGGCGGTGTTGATGGCCCTGGTGCGGGCGGGCTTCGGTTCTCGCGGAGGCAGAGGGGGTGAGTGTGGCATGGCACAGGACCGGCAGCCGGCTCGGCTCGTTTCTGCAAGCGCGTGCGCGTGCGAGGCAACAGGCCACGCGCGAGCAGGCTAGGGGCCAGTGGAGCGGGAGCGTTCTGCCGGCGGCGGCGGTAGGCCGGCCCGGATGGCGTCGCAGCAGGCGGAGAGGGCGGCAGAGCTACATCTTGTGCGAGCGGGAGCGGCGCACAGGAGATGCGACTAGGCGTGGCGGTCCTGCAGGAGGCTACGCGGGTGTGCCGGCTGTGTTTCAGCAGCACACATGTGTGAGCAGAGGAGGCTCAGCCTGTGAGCAGGAGAACCCTGAGGTTCGTGGAGGAGTTAGCATAGCGAACCAATGCGGCCCCATCGTCTCCTCCCATAAATCCACGACGTCCAGCAACTCCTATTCCTCGTCGATCGCCCGAGCAAGACCACAACACATCAAGGAAGCTCCTGGACCCTCTTATCGAGCCTCTTCGAACCCCTTCACCGAAACATCGTCGCCGTGGCAAAGCCAACCGCCGTCATCACGGGTCACCGTGAGGAATACCCCTCCGGCCATCCTCCACCACTACAATCCCCGGCAAGCTTCTTCATCACCCGATGAACCTCTCCAGTCCCACCTCACCGTCCTTCCCGTACCGGAACCTTGCCACCGTCGAGCACTTCTCACCACCGATCCTGCTCGCCACGGGAATTTACTTTCCACCCGTTCTCCTCCACAACCAAGGCTAACCCAAGGTTTGCCCTGACCCACTAAATCTTCCTAGCACCGGCAACCCCTTTGTCGGAACGTTGTTGTCTTCTTCCTATTCTCTATTTTTCCCCGACCAGGGACTTAATTGCTTCGATTTAGAAAGTTCTAGGGTGTTCTCTGTAAAATTTCCAGAGCTTTCTTTATTTCAAATCAGTGAACTTCTACATTCCATAGAAATTCGTAAGAAATTCATAAAAATACAAAACCAGTTTTGTTTGAATCCTTAGGTCAAAATCTACAAGTTTTATGTTGTGATCTTGAGCTGAAAGTCTTTGATTTGTGATCTAGGTTAAATATTAGGAAATGAATGCTTTATTTGTACCTTATATTATATGCATGTGTTGTAGCTGAAAGGTAAATCATAGGATGTATGTCTCAAGTGGAGATGTATGATATTTAGTTAATCCTTTCACACGAGTGCTCATATCTCTGCCATCAAGACTTTGTCCTTGTTTTGATTGCCGTTTACTTAAGGTCCTTTTCGTATAAGGATCCTTGTTAGTTCATGTGCACCTGCTGCTTAGCTAATACATCTCTGCAGCTATGCTTCAGCATCGGCTATAAGCTCAGCCGCTAAGCATCCGTTTCCTTTGAGTCTATGATGTTTCTGTGTAACAGCTGTCAGCCGATGCAATTCATATGCTTCTACCATCGGCTGG
The DNA here is from genome assembly GCF_002211085.1 of Panicum hallii. NCBI lineage: Eukaryota > Viridiplantae > Streptophyta > Magnoliopsida > Poales > Poaceae > Panicum > Panicum hallii. Next base: position 18,089,013 of record NC_038042.1, on the reverse strand, counting down.
TTAGCCGATACGGTTGTTATCTTTCTAATATCGGCTACTGCCAATACAATTCTTTTGTTCTGTCCTACATCGGCTGCACATAGTCGATGTATCGGAGATGCCCACATGATCTTTAGGTTCTTGCTATTGGCCGATCCAAGCTGATTCTAGTTGTTTTCCATATCAGTCAAATATGGCCGATCAATCCTTAGTTTTCCCATCCTTATCCATGCAATTCTATCAGCCGATTTATCAGCTGAGAGATCGGCTATATACCTATAGGTCACATACCCTCAACCACACTCCAATCGGCTGTACATCTATAGAACATATCCCCATTGGCACAAACCTATCAGCCACATCCTCTTTAGTCTAATTCCGCACTTGTGGTCTCATCAGCCTAGTCCGATAGTAGTGTTCTGTTCCACCTAGTTCTAGTAACAAGTCCGGCTTGGATAACCCCATCGGCTGTACGTCACTCAATTATTGTGCTGACGTAATCAAGCCGATACAATCACACCTAGTTACCTAGGATAACACCTAAGCACATCTCAGTTAAGACACAGTTGCTTTAGGAATCACCCCTCTGCTAAAGTAATCGATGCTTTCATCGATCAATTAGGAACCCAATGCACCTATCCATCGGCTACACAGGCCAAAGTACACAACCCTAGATCAGTAAACTAGCACAGTAGACATGCCTCTGTTAGGCACGACCAAAGCACATCAATAGGCTAAACCTGATGCATCCTCATTGGTTAAGACCAAGACCAATGCACCAACCAATTAGATAGACCAGAAACATGCTGATAATCCAATCGGCAAGATCCTTCCTTATTCTATCCTTGGAGTACTGTACTTTCAGCGTTCCTCTCTATATCAGCTGATTTAACCTCGAATGAACCCAAATCGGCTAATCTTTTCTACTCATATACAGAGATTGCTCCTGCTGATTTCTCTTCCAAACAAAAATCAGCAGATTTCCTAAAACTGTATAGAGAGCTTCCTTCTTTACCAATTCTATCAACTGAACCCCTGTCGTTTCCAATCAACTCTATTGTAGTTTTCAATAAATAGCCCATCTTAATTGATTGTCCACCTAAAGCTCTATCCAAGTTTAGTTGCAGATCTTTTTGATTGCTATACGAGTAATATGTTAAATGAATGCTGGATTGCAACTTTATCGTGAAGTAAAATAGCTTTAGGTGCACACTTTGAACATGATGTTTGCATTGTAGATACGACTACTTCCGCAGACGGTACCTACGAGATCTCCCAGAAGTCTGCAGAGAATGTTTTTGAAGACCAAGGGAAGGTCACCAAGGGATTATCTGAAGCCCCGAACCAAAGTTCGGAAGATCTTAACTTTACTGACTCCAGCCCCACCAGTAAAGGCAAGCCCCGGACATAACCCGCTACTTTATTTACACTGCAATCTATATCTATTTATATATTTCCATGCATTAAGTTCTTACGAATTGCTTGGAACCCTAGTTGCATAATTCCAGGAACTGATGTACTGAACACTAGAACTTGAGTTCGAATAGCTGCTATGCTAATAGGACCAGTAGAAGTCGAGTGATTTCCTGTCACTCGCGCAATATAGGAGTTGTAATGTTTACATTCCTGTAATCACTATAAGGATGACGGACGGGATTTATGTGAAGTATCATGGTTGAGATGATACCCCGTCTGTGTTGAAGAACTTGCTAAGGCCGCAGTGTGTGGTAGCGGTGGTTAAGCGTTTGAAAGTACTAACCACATACCGCGAAATATGGTAAGCGGTAAGCCTAGTAACCAATCGGCCCGAGGAGTGGACATACCTCCCACCACTCGTATTTTGGTTCTTCCTGTTACTCGATTCGACGTGTAGGAATACGTGTTGCAGGGCAACCAGGAGTATGGTCATGTAGTCGCGCTACAGACATACGTCCTGCACATTGGATGTGCATATGGTCCTGCAGTCGCTTGTGGTGGCCCTGATCCATGAGTCGGAATGAAAGGCAAACGGTTGCTTTAGAACAATTGTTAGATGTTCCAAGCGTGTGAGTTAGGTTTACCCTTGCAAGGCTGAAATTCGATTCAGGAATCGTCCGTTTCTCACGGAGATTGAGACTGCTTGATCCCTTTACCACATAGAGTAACAAGAGCAATCTTATGATAAGTAATACTGAGGTATGCTGTAAAATGGCTCTACCTTGCTTGAGTAGTTATAGGTGTTTACCTAGAATGGGTAATCAACTAGAACCTAAAAGCTAAAAGTTGAAATTAAGAATCTACTCTTTGTTGCTTTTCAGCTGAAACTAAACCCCGAACCATTATGAGCCTTCATAAGTCTAGTTACATGGCTAAGTATACCATGAGACGGGTAAGCCTTGCTGAGTATTAGTATACTCAGCCTTGCTAGTTATATGTTTTCAGGTAATGCCTCTGAAGACCCTAAGATCCTACTCTTCCCCTGTCTTGGCCCTGTGCTCTTCCAGATGGTTGGTCTGTGGAATGGGATCCGTCCCCTGCCAATACTGATGATACCGAGTGATGTCGTGCCCGGGCTTAGCATGACATCTGTCTTGACGACGTGTTGTAAATCATCACGTATGTTTTCCGCTGCCAAAAACCATAACTTTAACAGTTTGTAATAATTTCTCTAGATTTGAAACTTCGTACTACTTTTAGAAACTCTTGTAATGTAATCCCCTGTGATGTATAATATGATGGTGACTGTATCTCTGGACTCACCTTCGTGTGAGGTAACCTTATTTGATCATGTATCGGTGGTTTATCGGGACACTACCCGACAGGCCAAGGGATTATACCGTTTGAAGTACGTTGGAGCCCTCTGGAGTGGACTCGCGTACTTGAGCCGGTATAATTCAGGTTGGTACTGCCACAGCCTTCCCGTCGGTGATGCGAACCGAACGCTGTTTCTCAAGCAGTGGCTTACTTGAAATGCTGCCAATATATCAACTTAGGTTGATTATATTGGGAGTATATGGTTAGGCGCAGGGTATGGCGATCGCTGTTCATACCCCCGCATTTTTGCGGTACCCTTGTGAATACGTTGTTCCGATAACGTATGTTAACGTTGTCTGTACAGCGGTAATTGTACAGATGCTGTTTCTATAGTGAACAGTAATGTTTGGGAACGCTTTCATGACAAGCTGGCATGAAAGGTTCATTGGATATATATACTGTATTTTCTGCAGGTATGCTAACCACGAATCGATAGGTTCTGTACGGTTAGGATCTGTCGACTAGATATTATAGGAAGAGATGTATCTATATGATGCCACCGTACCTAACCACGTAAGTCCAAAGATATTTGGCAGTTATTTTGGTTCGTGAGGACGTTAGTGCGTGCATGCATCTTTAAATTGATTATAAATTAAAACTCGTGTTTATGTTGTGATGGGGATACTTAGAGCGTGGTTATCCACAAGTGCAGCCTAGAAATGATCACACAGCCATAGGTTTTAGTATCTCGGTATCTTTGTTCATCCGCCAAATCTATCATAACTATCTAATCTCCAGTTCTTGCTATGACCAGAATCCAATATCTTGTTCCATTTACCTTGTGAATTCTCAGTTGGATGTATATCATGGTACATTCCAGCATTTCCTGAGCCTAACTCACATTTTTTTCCGCAGCCTTCTTAAAACCCTAAGGAATTTATATCTAATCTAACATTTGAATCCTTTTGATTCAGATGGCAGATGTTTAGAGAATTTATTAGGATGCTGAGGGGTATGCTCACACCGCTTGCCTGCATTGGGAAGGGTTTCCGAAAATCTTGTGGGATACACTTTGTATATTTCACTATCGGTACCCACCCCAGTATAAGGGTCGTGAGTTTACTGAGGTCAGAGTCCCGCGATGCCGTGCTATTGTTACTGTTCCCCAACATCCTATCCTTGAGTGGCAATCCATTGAGATAGAAGTTGTTGGATATCATCTCGTGGACACCTTTGAAGCAGCAGCCCTCAAGGCTATTACCACATTTTGTGAACAACATCCGGAGGAAGTCGCAGCATATCCCATTGGACTGTTTCCGGCAGTTTTTGCACATGATACTGAGTGGAACTACAAAACAAACTATTTTGGACATTTAGTTGGAAGTTTCACTGAAGAAACCCTCAGGGCAATGATTAGGTATATGAACGCTCAGTATCGTCTCCAGTCACTTAAGCAAAAATGTGTGGACGATATGGTGAATCTGGCCTAGGATTTTCATAGGAGTCTTACCTTGAAAGATGACCAGATTCATTCGCTTGGTCAAGGAATTGCCGGGAGAGATACTACCATTGGACATTTGGAGGTGCAGATCTTTGAGGGTGATGCTCAAATTCTCCAGCGCAACACCGTAATTGACTTCTTGCAGGAACAAGTCCATGACTTGAACCAAGAGTTAGGTGATGCCCTTGGTCATATTGAGATGCTTCAAGAACAGCAAATGCCTCCTCTTGTGCCGAATGAGTTAGAAGAAGAAGAAGAAGATTCAGAAGAAGAACCTGAGGAAATTGAAGGTGTGTCTGAAATAGATTCAGAACACAGAGATCCAGAACCTAATCCTAAGCTCAATCATTCTTCATCCGGCAGCCATTCTTCATCTGGCAGCCAGTCTTCTATGGGCAACCTCGACGACTTCTAATTCATACTTGTCGTCGATATCTTAGTTGTGTTCAGTGTAGTATAGTGTGATATAGGGGATGTGTAATCTAGTTTGACCTAAGGGCCACTTGTTGTAGTATACGTGGCAAGAGTAGGTATGGTTGAATAGTAATTAGTACATTACCCGAATGTAATTTACAGACCACCAGTTGTAATCTATAACTCAAGTTTCTATTCAGTCATCTATCGATATGTCAATCTGTTGCACCATTTTATATATTTTCTCTTGTGCGGTATATTCTGAAAATGGAAGCAAGGATAATCTGATGTGATGGACATCTTCCATGTTTTTCAGATGGTTGGCGCTACGCGTGGAACTCCTGAAGGATTCAGGCCAGACCAGGCTTGCGGTTCCCAACAACCGTCACCACCACCCCCAAATCTAGCAGAGGTTATGGCACGACAAACGGAACTTCTTAATCTGCTAGTACAGGCACAACAGAACCAATATCGTCAACAATCACGAGGAGGTCGTGATGACCTCAACCCCCAAGTGGCAAGCTATCAGGATTTCCTCAGTACTCACCCCCAGTTTTAGTAAGGCTGAAGAACCTTTGGATGCCGACGCCTGGCTTCATACCATTGAATCAAAGTTTGCCCTTCTTACTATACGATGTGCGGACTCGAGCAAAGCTCACTTCGCCGCCCATCAACTTCGTGGTGCTGCCTGCATTTGGTGGGATAACCATTGCGCCATGCAACCTGATGGCCATGTTATCTCCTGGGAGGAATTTCGGACTGCCTTCAGAGCACACCACATACCTGAAGGGCTGATGGAGCGGAAGCTGAATTAATTCCTAGCACTCACCCAAGACACCCGAACAGTATTGCAGTATGCACAGACTTTTAATCATCTATGCCAATATGCGGGTTATCATGCGGACAATGATGCCAAGAAACAGGATCATTTCCGTCGTGGCCTTAGTACCAAACTCAAGGAACGCCTGAACCTTGTTAAGGCTAATAATTTCAGTGAGTTGGTTAATATGGCCTTAACCCAGGAGGATTGCATTACGGCACATCATGCCGAGAAGAAACAGAAGACCCCTACTGGACCCTCGAGTGCTCAGTCACCGAGGTATTGTGTTGTTCCCAATGTACAGATCAGAGCGCCGTAGCGGAATGCCCCACCTGGCAGATTCGTTTTCCGCCCGCCCCAACAGCAAGGCATGTACAGACCTCCAGTGCCTCCGCAATAGCCGCAACAGTTTGGCATAAGGCCAAATGCTCAACAATTTCAGCAAGGAAGTAGCACCTACCACTATTTCAATTGCGGGAGTGCGGATCATTTCATCAGAGACTGTCCTCGGCCCAAGAATCCTCTTCAAGGGCAGAATTCTAATCAGAACAATCAGGGCAAAGGAAAGAAGCGAGTAATGCAAGTCCGGCAAGGGCGAGTTAACTTTACCACCCTTGCACAACTTCCAAAAGGAGCCCTCATCATGACAGGTATATTTTCTATCGATAATATTACCCGTTATTATCTTATTTGATTCTGGTGCAACCTATAGCTTCATTAGTAACAAATGTGTTGCCCGAGTGGGACTTGATTCTTGTCAAGCCAAGGGGTCGTACATGATCTCAACCCCTGGGGGAAAGATTGGTTCCAATCAACTAATTAGATATGCCAATACAATTGGGTAGCAAGGAAATAAAAACTGATTTGGTTTTGCTCCCTTTAGAAGGAATGGATCTCATACTTGGGATGGACTGGATGACACAACATAAGGTGTTGTTAGATATCATCTCCCAAGTTGTTGAGATTGATTCACCATATGATGGAACCACTACCGTCTATTTACCCCAACAAGAGCATTTCAACTCCTGTGTGTTTGCAACCACAGACATCAAATTGGAAGACATTCCTATAGTTTGTGAATATCCTGATGTCTTTCCGGACGATTTGCCCGGAATGCCACCAGATCGGGACATCGAGTTCATTATTGAGCTCCAACCTGGCACAACCCCTATTTCCAAAAGGCCATATCGAATGCCGCCTAATGAGTTGGCCGAGCTAAAAATCCAACTTCAAGATCTTCTAGACAAAGGTTTCATACGCCCAAGTGCTTCACCTTGGGGATGCCCCGCTCTCTTTGTAAAGAAAAAGGATAATAGCTTAAGGCTATGTGTCGACTATCGTCCACTCAATGCGGTCACTATCAAAAATAAGTACCCTCTCCCCCACATTGACATCTTATTTGACCAACTAGCTGGAGCCAAAATCTTTTCTAAGATTGATCTACGTTCTGGTTATCATCAGATTAAAATCAAGCCTAGTGATGTTCCAAAAACAGCTTTTTCGACCAGATATGGACTTTAGGAATATCTGGTTATGTCTTTTGGACTCACTAATGCACCGGCATACTTCATGTATCTTATGAATTCAGTTTTCACGCCGGAGCTTGATAAATTCGTTACAGTTTTCATCGACGATATTCTGATATATTCTAAGACTGAAGCAGATCACGCTGATCATTTATGTATTGTTCTTCAACGACTACGTGATCATCGCCTTTATGCCAAATTCTCTAAATGTGAATTCTGGCTTGATAGTGTGAAATTTTTGGGACATACTATCTCCAGTGAAGGCATATCGATTGATCCAACGAAAGTTCAGGAAGTTATGGATTGGAAGCCTCCAACTTCAGTCCATCAAATCCGTAGTTTTCTTGGATTGGCAGGATATTATTGACGATTCATTCCGGACTTCTCCAAATAGCCAAACCTATGACTGAGCTACTTAAGAAGGAGATTAAATTCCATTGGGATGATAAGTGCGAAGAAGCATTTCATACATTGAGAAAGCTTCTAACCACTGCTCCAGTATTAGCTCAGCCAGATAGTACCAAGCCATTTGATGTCTATTGCGATGCTTCCGGAACTGGACTTGGTTGTGTGCTTATGCAAAACAACCGGGTCATTGCTTATGCCTCTAGAGCACTTCGGAATCATGAACGAAATTGTCCAACCCATGATCTTGAGTTAGCAGCTGTTATTCACGCTCCCAATATTTGGAGACATCATCTTATGGGCGCCAAGTGTAACATTTACACTGACCATAAGAGCCTCAAATATATCTTCACTCAAGCTGACCTAAATATGAGACAAAAGCATTGGCTAGAACTGATCAAAGACTATGATCTTAAGGTACATTACCATCCTGGCAAAGCCAATGTGGTTGCGGACGCACTTAGCCGTAAGGCACATTGCCATTGCTTATTAGTAGAAATCTTCAGTGAAACCCTCTGCTATCAAATGAGAAATCTCCATCTGGAGATTATTCCTCAAGGCATCCTGAATCTCATATCTATCGAATCTACTCTTCCAGATAGAATCATCATGTTGCAATTGCATGATGACGGTATCAAAATTATCAAATAGAGGCTATCTCAAGGAGAAGCAAAATATAGATGTTTCCACACTGATCATCAAGGAGTTCTATGGTTCAACAATCGTATTGTTGTACCTAAGAATCATCAACTTCGTAAACAAATCCTTGATGAAGCACATCTTTCCAAGTTTTCTATTCATCCTGGTAGTACTAAAATGTACCAAGACCTTAGGCGGAACTTTTGGTGGACCAGGATGAAAAGAGAAATTGATACGTATGTATCCGAGTGCGATACATGCCAGAGAGTCAAAGTCAGTCATCTAAAAGTGTCCGGTACACTCCAACGCCTACCTATTCCATCGTGGAAGTGGGAAGACATTAGTATGGATTTTATCGTTGGTCTTCCTAACATATCTCAGAAACATGATTCCATCTGGGTAATCATTGATAGACTCACCAAAACTGCTCAATTTCTTCCTGTGCATACAACTTATACTGCTAAGAAGTATGCCGAAGTCTATCTTGATCAGATTATTCATTTGCATGGTGTCCCTAAGACAACTATTTCTGATCGAGGGGCACAATTCATTGCACGCTTCTGGGAGCAATTGCAGTTTTCTCTCGGAACCAAGCTCATTCGAAGCTCTGCATACTATCCACAAACTGATGGACAAACTGAGCGGGTTAATCAGATTCTTGAAGACATGGTCCGAGCTTGTATCATTCACTATGGTACGAACTGAGATAAATGTCCAGCCTTGGCTGAATTTTCTTATAACAACAGCTATCAATCCAGCCTTCAAATGGCCCCCTTTGAGGCGTTGTACGGTCGAAGATGTCGAACTCCTTTGAGTTGGTCTGAATCCGGTGAATGCCAAATCTTCGGACCAGATTTAGTTACCAAAGCTGAAGATAAAATTAAGCTTATTCAAGCCAATCTTAAGGCCGGCCAGTGTGACATCCCGGAAAAATTTACCAGAGAAATCATACGCTAAAAATATCTTTTTCAGAAACCTTTTTGTCGAAGCCCTAATTCCCCGAAACCCCGAATCCGACCGCTGTCACCTCCCCCTTTTCTCCTCGCGCAGCGTGCGAACGTCCCGCGCGCGTGGCCGACCAGCCGCGGTCGCCGCCGCGAATATCGCCGGCGCGTGTCACCTTTCTTTCTCCCTTTCCCTTTTCCTTCCACCATTTCTTCTTTTCCTTTTCTTTTCCCCCATTTTTCTTCTCCTCCTCTTTTCTATTTTCCTTCTATTTTCTTTTTCCACTTCTTTTCCTTTTCCCTCCCTTTTCTTCCCTTTTTCCTTTCTTTTCTTTCTTCTTCCCCTTCCTCCCTTCTCTCTCTCCTTTCTTTTCCCCCTTGCCACGCGCCCAAGCACCGCTCAGCCGCGCGCCGTTCCTGCCCACGCCGCGCACGAGCCCTGCCCCGGCCTCCCTCCGCGACGCGCACGTGCAACGCGTGGCCGTGCGCCACGCCGTGCCGCCCGCCGCTCGCACCACCGCCCCTGGCCCGCGCCTCGCCGCGCCGTGCGCGCACGCGCGCGCCCTCCCCTACGCGTGGCCGCGCCGCCCGTCGCCTGCCGCACCACCGCCGCGCGCGCTGCTGCCTTCCATGCCACTGTGCCGGCACAGCCCCCCCCCCCCCACGTGCGACGCCTCGGCGCCCTCGCCACCATGCCGCACCACGACGGCCGCGAGCGGCCAAACGCCATTAATTGCCGCCCGCGGAGCCGCCAGCCGACCCCCCCCCCCGCCTCACCGCCTCGGCCGCCTAGAAATAAGGCCGAGGGGCACCCCGGCACCCCCACAACCGCCGCAGCACGCCCAGCCCCCGCCTCCCTTGCCCTAGTGCCGCCCCCGCCGTGCTCCCGAGGCCGCCGACGCCCGCTCGCGTCGCCCCGCCTCCTCCCGCCGCCCCGGCCCGAGGTAAGGCCGGGAATCAAACCCCCTCGCCTTCCTCCTTCTTTCCCCCCTGCTACGACCACCGCCGGGGCTCGGGCCGGTCGGATTGGCCGCCGCCGGTGCCCTGCCCCCCCTCCTCTATTCCCATGGGGAGAGGAGGAAGAAAGGGGCAGATTTGCCCTTAGGCCCCTCCCTTCCCCTCTATCTGTTTAAGGGCCCCTCCACCCTTTTGACATCTTTGCAAGAAGAGCCCCCTCCTTTTGCCATTTCCCAAACTAGACCCCTCCACTATATAAACTTATTTCTAAATAGACCCCTCACACTTTTTGCTGTGCCCCTAATGTTTCTAGGATGTACAAATAGGCCCTTTCCTTTTCCAGAAAGTTTACGAATGAGCCCCTGGACCTCTGTTTAACCCCTGAACCCTCTTTAACTCGTCATTTTATGCGCCAAACGATCTCCGATCGACCCGAAACTTTACCACGCCCTTTCTAGTATAGTTCTAACCATGCCAATAAGAAACCACCCAAAAATATTACCCCTATCTCCATAACTAAATTATTTCCGATTCAAGCCCAACGATAAAAGCTTTTAGTTCTTTCGCTTGATTGTGTGCCTGTTTGTTTGCGTCGTAGGACACGGAGTGAACGAGGAAGGTCCCGACTGTGATCAAGCGAACGAGGACCAGTTCTGCGACCCTGAACCCGAGGGACAGTGCTTCGATCAGGACCTCCCGCAAGGATTTGATGATGGCAAGTTCAATCCCGCCCTTTGATGCATGTTTCTGTCCTAGTTTTTATGAACGCAACCCGTTGGCCTGTTTTATAAAAATGCATGGTTTTGCTTGAGAAAATATGGTAGGATAGCCACCCTTGTTTTGTGATAACCACCCCTTGTTTTGTGATGACTATTCCTTGACCACCTGTTTTATAAATAAAAACGTGTGTGTGCGGGAAGAGGTAAAATGTGGTTTTGAAAAGTAAGTTAGACGGGATGGATGGCATTTCTATGTGAATTGCCATTGGTGTGCTCGTACCTGTGTGGTTAAGCAAGGATGGGAGATATCCATCTTGTCACCCCTAAGGACCGAGTTGATGTGTCATCTCACCTAGCTTCCTATCGTGCAAACCACTTGACCATTGTATGGGCAACGGCTTAGCATAAATCTCACTAGTTAGTCTGATAGCCATCAGGAGAGCTGAGAGCAACAGGTGATCAAGGAGAAGGGATAAGCTCTGTGTGACTTATGCCCAGGTTAAACCTCGGAGATAGGTCGAATGACCCCTTGATGGATCCCGTGGTGGCTAGTCAGGTCTAGCTAAGGTGGGTAATGGCTTTGTTGGGCTCTGCACCGACACTAAGGTGATCGCGCTGTGGTACCCCACCTGTGGGTAAAGTTGCACACCTCTGCAGAGTTAAAATCTATTCGAATAGCCGTGCCCACGGTATTGGGCAAGTTATGGTGTGGTCACATAACAGGTGTTTCTCTCTGGGAATGGTTGGACTGGTGTGGGTCATTTGGAAAGTGTCCGGCAGTTGTGCCGTGTGCTACGGTGGACGGGGAGCCCGGTAGCAGCTTAAAACTTGGATCCTGTGTGGATCTACATCATGTGCTCCTTGGTACTAGAAAACTTGTTTTGAAAATGTTTTTAAACGAACCTTTGCATACAACCGAGTTTTCCGCAAATGAACCATAACTTTATCCTTGGATCGTCCTGTGCATTGATTTATGTTATACCCTCTCCGTGGGTGTGATTGGACTTGCTGAGTACGTTTGTACTCACCCCATTCTTACTTTTCATAGCAGAAGACCCAGACTACCTCCCCGAAGATGTCGAGTAGGGTTTCGTCCTGCACCCAGTCTTGCCTGTGGTTAGGGCCACCGCTGGGGTTCCGCATGGCACAAGACTCTGATGACCCTCTTTTCGTAGCTAGTGTAGTAGTGTGGGTTTTAGTTGTAATCCTCGCGATAGTGGCGCTTCACTGCCCATTACCGCGTAGAGTTGTACGGTGATGTACCATCTGATGTAATAAAAGTGTTATCAGCCTCCTGGGACTGACAAAGCATCACTTTTAAGTCTTCCCTGATGGGGGGACGCTTCAGGTGGTATCAGAGCCGTAGGCTGGCCATAGGACGTGACCCTAGAAACGAGACCCTTTTTCAGGCCCCAGGACTTGTTCTGACTTAGCTCTTTTCCTGCGTAAACACTCACCACTGGTTCTTGCCCTATTCCAGATGGCTGACAATGGATGGGTTGATGGAATCTGCCACGCAGAACCCGGTCTTCCTAAGTTATTAATACTCAGCCTGGAACGCATCGGAGTTATGGAACCACCAGAGTATGCCTACCGGGAATACACCTCCAAGGGCATCCTTCGGTGCGACATGATGGTCTTCGTGGGAAAAAGCACCCGCCACCCTGATGTGGTCCCCTGGTTCATCTCCACCTCTGGCTTTCGCTTCCCTTACACTTACCAAAAGGCCGCCCGTAAAGCCCTGCAACGACTGCATGTGATCTACAAGCACCACCTTCAGCGGACTCCTATGGGATTTTTCCCACCTACTGAAGGAAGAGGACGCACTTGGATTGCCCGGATGAGAGGACTCGGAAGAGAAGAAGAAGACCTAGAAGATACGGTCTCCCACCTATCCATCTACCTTACCGGCTTGGATGAACTCTACCGCGAACAGGCAGCACAACTGAAGCAGCTAATCCATAGGGCAGAAAAGGCAACCCAGGAACTGGAAGAACAACAGATAAGAGCCGCACGCGCCGAATATTCCTTAGCCGCCCTCCAAGCCCAGATGCAGGAATACGAAAACCACGGAGGAATAGGTGGATGGATAGAGGAAGAAGAGGAACCTGAGGAAACCCATTGGGATAAAGGTACTCAGACCGAAGATGAGATGATGGATCGGTGCCTCCCAATAAAGAAGCGCCCTATCAGAATCGGGGAAGAAACCCCATGATAGGAGTAGCACTCCAAGTTAGAACCCTACCCTAATAACCACGCACCTATGGGAACTGTACCCCCTCCATATTGCAATAATAAATGTTACCTACTCCCTTTTGTACCTGTGCAAGATTGTTTACCCTATCCTTGTTTCAGATGGCTGAGGAAGGATGGACCCAGGGCAATTGCCAAGCTGCACCTGGCTTTCCCAGCCTTTTGATCAACGCCCTGGAAAGCCTTGGCGTTACGGAACGCCCAAGGTACTACAGCAGAGAGTACGAACACCATGGTACCCTCCGCTGCAGGGTGATCCTGGTCATCGCCAGGAGCAACCGCTACCCCGACATCCAGCCATGGCGAGTGACTGCCACAGGGTTTAGGCACCAGGACACCTACCCCTTGACCGTCAGAAAAGCACTCCGTTATTTATGCCGGATTTTTGAAAGACATCTCACCCCCACACCAGTGAGGTTCTTCCCGCCGGCCATCAGAACCCCAGTTTGGGAAGCACGCATGAGAAGTCTGGAACGACGTCGCCATGAAGAAGGCCCTCTGTACCAAGTGGCTACTTATCTAGCCACCTTGGACCAACTCTTTGATGAGCAAGCCAACCTCCTGAGGGAACAAACCCATCAAGCCGAGCAAGCAGAGCTCGCAGTAAGACTGCAGCAGATCCGAGCAGCCCAAGCCGAGGCAAGAGCCGCAGCCGCGGTCAGCAGCGAAGCAGTCGCCCAAGAGAGCCTCAGGCAGGCCCAAGACCGGTGTATGCAGGAATGGACCCGAAGCGGAACACCAGTCCCGGCAATTGGAGAAGACCATGTTTTACTCGGGACACCCGTCATAGGGTGGGGACCACTCTTTGGAAATTCACAAGCCCCATCCGAGAATCCTGAAAGTTCTGCTACCGCCGTTGAAAGAGATGGTGCTGCGCAACCCTTGGCAAATGGAAATCCAAAGAACGGCGAGCAAGGATTAGTCACACTCCCCGCCCCAGAAGAAGGCACGCCCCGCGAGTGAAATAACCGATGCCACCCTAGTGATGTGTCCCCAGCCGCTTTTGCTTAAGTCGTGCCCTTAGGCCTGACCCCGGACGAGTAGTACGAGACCTAGTCTTACCCCCAAGCTGTACCCCCTTGCAGTAATGAAGTTGTTTGTGCTTGTTGTTTGTGATGTTGTGTGCTAGTTTGTTGTGTGCTACTTGTTTTACTGGCAGGAGGTAGATTCTGCCTTATATATGAATTAAACAACTTAAACATCACATAATCGTAACCCCACTCTACCCAATCAGCAGATGGCTCCCCGGAGCGTCACGAGGGCCTCCCGTAGCCGGAACCCCGCAGCCGCTGGTGCCGGAGCGCAGCCTGTTGGACAAAATCTTCCTCAAGGAGAACAGGAAGTAAGCCAGAACCGAGGAGAAAATCAAGGAGGAGAGCAACTACCACCACCCCCACCCCTCGGAGACCTGGCACAGATAATCCACAACCAGACCCTTATACTAGAAACACTGGCCAATGCCCTCGTTAACCGGCAACCACGAGGGCAGAACATGAATGACAAGCTGACAGCTTTTCTAAGGACCAAGCCGCCCACCTTTGCCGGATCCTGCAACCCTTTGGATGCAAATGACTGGTTACGAGTAATTCAGAGGAAACTCGAACTGTTTGAATGCCAGGACCGAGACAAAGTCCTTCTGGCAGCCCACCAACTCACCGGAACCGCATTAGCCTGGTGGGAGAATTATTGTGCCGCAGCCGAGGATGCCTCTACCATCACTTGGGAGGAATTTGTGAGGGAGTTCCGCCGTTATCACATCCCTTCGGCCACCATGAAGCGCAAGGCGGATGAGTTCCGCGCACTGCAGCAAGGAAGCATGACGGTGGAAGAGTACACCCACCGGTTCATGGAGTTAGCCCGATATGCACCGGAGGAAGTGAACGATGATGACAAGAAACAAGACATGTTCAAGAAGGGACTAAACCCAGAACTCCGGACCTTGCTTACCCCACAGATCTATTCTGACTTCAATACCCTGATGAACAAGGCTATCCTTACGGAAAGGGCCAAAACCGAAGAAAGGAAGGATAACAAACGCAAATTCCTGGAAAGTAAGGCCCGCCAACAGGACCGTTTCCAAAAGCAGAGGAATTTCAGCTACACTGCACCGAGATCTCCGGCCCCAATGCAGTATAGGACGCAGTCTCAAGTGACAGGACCACGGGCCCCTAACACACAGCCTAGGAGCCAGAGTACCATGAGGGCCCCGCAGAGCAATGCAAGCATGGTCGCCTCCGACAACAACAATGTCAAGGCCTGTTTTAACTGCCGTGAGATAGGGCATTTCATTGCCAATTGTCCTTATGCCAAGAATAAGCCGGCTACATGAGCCTTCTCCAACACGGTGAATGGACCCAGACCAGCCCTGACCGGTGCCAACCGAGTGCCCATCCGCAACAATGACAACAGTCAGTAGACGAAGCAGCCCCAGCAGTCATTTGGACGAGCCCGCGTCAATCACATCGACGCGCAGGAGGCTCAAGAAGCTCAGGGCGTAGTGCTCGGTGAGTACCTAGTCAACTCAGCTCTGGCAACAGTACTATTTGATTCTGGAGCATCGCACTCGTTCATATCCTCAAGTTTTGTGGAAAAACACAAAATACCTACAGTACTACTAAAAACACCCCTATTAACCCGGACGCCTGGAGGCGACATCAATTGTCAATTAGGTTGTCCACGGGTAAGGATCAATTTAAGTGGGGTAGAATTTCTAGCAGACTTGGTAGTACTTAAGCCTGAGGGAATAGACGTGATCCTTGGAATGGACTGGTTAAGCCGACACAATGGTCTCATAGGTTGTACTGACAAAGTGGTACACCTAACAAACCCCGAAGGAGTACAAGTAATCTGCCATACCCGGGAAAGTGAGTTTAACCCGATGGTGTTTAGCATGGAAGCCAAGCCCTTAGAAGGAGTCCCGGTAGTAAACGAATACCCAGATGTCTTTCCCGAAGAACTTCCCGGTATGCCCCTGGACAGGTTTATAGAGTTCGTCATAGACCTTATCCCTGGAACCTCCCCTATAGCCAAGAGACCCTATAGGATGGTGGCCTCTGAGTTGACGGAATTAAAGAAGCAACTATAAGAATTGCAACGAATTGGCTTCATCAGACCAAGCTCGTCGCCCTGGGGAGCCCCAATTCTGTTTGTCAAGAAGAAAGATGGGAGTATGAGGTTGTGTGTAGATTACCGGGCACTGAACGAGGTTACCATTAACAATAAGTACCCCCTCCCCAGGATTGATGACCTTTTCGATCAGCTAAAGGGAGCCAAGTACTTTTCCAAGATCGATCTAAGGTCAGGATATTTTCAGCTCAAGATTAGAGAAAGTGACATCCCTAAGACAGCTTTTGTCACCCGTTACGGGCAGTTTGAGTTCACCGTAATGTCCTTCGGACTAACCAATGCCCCTGCCTATTTTATGAACCTCATGAATAAAGTATTCATGGACGAGCTAGATAAGTTTGTCGTAGTCTTTATCGACGACATACTTGTCTACTCCAAGAGTATTCAGGAACATGAACAACATCTGCGGGTAGTATTGGAAAAGCTGAGGATACATAGGCTATATGCCAAGTTTAGCAAGTGCGAATTCTGGCTGGAGAGAGTAGCTTTCCTTGGTCACATTCTGACCGCGGAAGGCGTAGCAGTGGACCCAAAGAAGGTCGAAGCAGTTTCCAACTGGCAGCGACCAACCAATGTTAGTGAAATCAGGAGTTTTCTTGGATTAGCTGGGTACTATCGGAGATTTATCGAGGGATTCTCCAAGATAGCCCGACCCATGACGGAACTTCTTAAGAAGGAGAAGAAGTTCGCCTGGACGGAATCTTGTGAAAGAAGTTTTCAAGAATTGAAGCAAAGGTTGACAACTGCCCCAGTGCTGACCCTGCCGGACATTCATCGGGAATTTATCATTTATTGTGACGCATCCCGACAAGGATTAGGGTGTGTGCTGATGCAAGACGGGAAAGTCGTTGCATATGCTTCCCGCTAACTCAGGACTCATGAGCAAAACTATCCGACCCATGATTTGGAATTTGCGGCCGTAGTGCATGCCCTTAAGATTTGGAGACATTACTTGATTGGAAATAAGTGTGAGATTTACACCGACCATAAGAGTCTGAAGTATATCTTCACCCAGCCAGATTTGAACTTAAGGCAGAGAAGATGGTTGGAGTTGGTTAAGGACTACAATTTGGAAATCCATTATCACCCCGGAAAAGCGAACGTGGTAGCCGATGCCTTAAGCCTGAAATCCTATGGACCCAAAGATGACCATCTACGCGAGGAAATGGCACGATTAAATGTGCACATTGTTCCTCGAGGTTCCAGCCATGTGCTGAACATCCAATCAACACTAGAGGATAGAATTAGAGAGGCTCAAAGCTCAGATCAGGAGTTAATAAAGATCTGCAAACAAACTGGAGAAAACAAAGCACCGGGTTTCAAAGTGGACGATAAGGGAACGTTATGGTACGAGAATAGGATTTGTGTACCCCAGAATGGAGACTTCCGGCGGATAATCATGGACGAAGCCCATGACTCGGCCTACTCCATCCACCCAGGATCCACCAAAATGTATATGGACATAAGGCAAAAATATTGGTGGAATGGAATGAAGGCGGATATTGCACGATTTGTGGCCCATTGTGATACTTGTCAAAGGATCAAGGCCGAACATCAAAAGCCAGCAGGATTATTGCAACCCCTACCCATTCCGGTTTGGAAATGGGATGAGATAGGAATGGACTTTGTAGTGGGCCTACCTAGAACACAGAAGGGACACGATTCTATATGGGTAATAGTGGACCGACTCACTAAATCGGCTCATTTCATACCCGTACGAACTAATTAAGGTGGAGAAAAGCTAGCGAAGCTTAATGTGGAAAATATAGTAAAGTTACATGGAGTGCCTAGTAGAATTGTCTCAGATAGAGGAACCCAATTCACCTCTAGGTTTTGGAAAAGCTTGCATCAAGCCATGGGCACCAAGTTAGATTTCAGCTCCGCATATCACCCACAGATGGATGGTCAAACCGAGAGGGTAAATCAAATTATGGAGGATATGCTGAGAGCATGCGTCCTGACCTACGGAAAGGACTGGGAGCAGAGTCTGCCTTATGCAGAATTCTCGTACAACAATAGTTACCAAGCCAGCTTGGGTATGTCACCATTCGAAGCTCTCTATGGAAGGAAGTGCAAAACTCCCCTAATGTGGTCAGAAGTTGGAGAACGTGCCCTAGTGGGACCCACGCTTATAAAAGAAGCAGAAGAAAAAGTAGCAGAGATCCGCGAGAAATTGAAAGCGGCTCAATCCCGACAAAATAACTACGCAGACAAGAAAAGGCGAGAAATAAGTTTCAACCCAGGAGATTTTGTTTATCTCAAGGTCTCACCTATTCGAGGGACCCGAAGGTTTCAAGTACAAGGAAAGCTAGCCCCTCGTTACATTGGACCTTACCAAGTTTTGAAGAAAGTCGGAGCCGTAGCATATCGATTGGAGCTACCAAGAGAAATGGCAGATATACACCCAGTGTTTCATGTCTCGCAACTCAGGAGGTGTTTGAGAATACCCGAGATAGAACACGTGCCAACCGAAGCAATAGACTTGCAACCGGATCTGCGATACCAAGAAGTACCGGTCAAAATTCTGGACACTGTCACTAGGAGGACAAGAAACTCCGAAGTATGGATATGCAGGGTTCAATGGAGCAGACACGGAGTAGAGGAAGCAACTTGGGAACGCGAGGAGGCTCTAAAGAAGGAATTTCCCCATCTGTTTAGGAGCCAGCCGAATCTCGAGGACGAGATTCCGTTTAAGTGGGGTAGGTTTGTGACATCCCGGAAAAATTTACCAGAGAAATCATACGCTAAAAATATCTTTTTGAGAAACCTTTTTGTCGAAGCCCTAATTCCCCGGAACCCCGAATCCAACCGCTGTCACCTCCCCCTTTTCTCCTCGCGCAGCGTGCGAATGTCGCGTGCGCGTGGCCGACCAGCCGCGGTCGCCGCCGCGAATATCGCCAGCGCGCGTCACCATTCTTTCTCCCTTTCCCTTTTCCTTCCACCATTTCTTCTTTTCCTTTTCTTTTTCCCCATTTTTCTTCTCCTCCTCTTTTCTATTTTCCTTCTATTTTCTTTTTCCTCTTCTTTTCCTTTTCCCTCCCTTTTCTTCCCTTTTTCCTTTCTTTTCTTTCTTCTTCCCCTTCCTCCCTTCTCTCTCTCCTTTCTTTTCCCCCTTGCCGCGCGCCCGAGCACCGCTCGGTCGCGCGCTGATCCTGCCCACGCCGCGCACGAGCCCTGCCCCGGCCTCCCTCCGCGACGCGCACGCGCAACGCGTGGCCGTGCGCCACACCGTGCTGCCCGCCGCCCGCACCCCCGCCCCTGGCCCGCGCCTCACCGCGCCGGGCGCGCACGCGCGCGTCTTCCCCTGCGCGTGGCTGCGCCGCGCGTCGCCTGCCGCACCACCGCCGCGCGCGCTGCTGCCTTCCATGCCACTGTGCCGGCACAGCCCCCCCTCCCCCCCACGTGCGACGCCTCGGTGCCCTCGCCACCACGCCGCACCACGACGGCTGCGAGCGGCCAAACGCCATTAATGGCCACCCGCGGAGCCGCCGGTCGACCCCCCCCCCCCCCCGCCTCACCGCCTCGCCCGCCTATAAATAGGGCCGAGGGGCACCCCGGCACCCCCACAACTGCCGCAGCACGTCCAGCCCCCGCCTCCCTTGCCCTAGCGCCGCCCCCGCCGTGCTCCCGAGGCCGCCGCCGCCGCCTGCTCCCGTCGCCTCGCCTCCTCCCGCCGCCCCGGCCCGAGGTAAGGCCGGGAATCAAACCCTCTCGCCTTCCTCCTTCTTTCCCCCCTCCTACGACCACCGCTATGGCAGAACCAACCTGAATTATACCGGCTCAAGTACGCGAGTCCACTTCCGAGGGCTCCAACGTGTTTCAAACGGTATAATCCCTTGGCCTGTCGGGTAACGTCCCGATAAACCACCGATACACAGGATCAAATAAGGTTAACTCATACGAAGGTGAGTCCTGAGATACAATCACCATCACATTTTACATTATAGAGAATTACATTACAAGAGTTTCTAAGAGTAGTACGAAGTTTCAAATTTAGAGAAAACATTACAAACTGTTAAAGCTATGGTTTTTAGCAGCGGAAAACATACGCGATGATTTACAACACGTCGTCAAGACGGATGTCATGCTAAGCCCGGGCACGACATCACTCGATATCACCAGTATTGGCCAGGGACGGATCCCATTCCACGGACCAATCTTCTGGATTCCCGAGCGCCTGTGATTGGAGAAGGGGGTCGTCGGGAAGAAGAACAGAGGAAGAAAGAGGAAGAAAAAAAATGTTTTGATGCTGTTGCCTCCGGTGGGAAAGAAGATAAGGGCGCCAGGGATAAGAGAATAGAGGAGAAGGGGAAAGAGATTTCCCAAGGACTTATGCGCAATTTCAGAAAATTGCAGGGGCTCGTTTGTAAAGCAAAATTTCCCGTTGATTTAAAACCCTAATGAAGAAATGCCCAAAACGAAAGTTGGAGAGTTTTTCAAACTCTACAACATTGATTTAGGGCTCAAGTTCAAAAACTCAAAACTTATATTTTTACACGTGAATCTTTGAACAAAAGTCGGATTTGAATTGCTTTTGTACTAAAGAACGTAACTTTATAAAATTCAGGACCTAAATGCAAGCATTTATGACACGTCATGATGACGGGATAGACTCGTCATAATGGTTGGATAGACATGTCATGATGACTTGCACTTTTTGCACTTTAGCCCTAAGTAAATTTTGAAAGTTACTTTTGTAAATCAAATACTTACACAAAAGGACTTGTACTTTTATAAAATTACATAAACACCCTTAGTTTTACCATTTTACCCAAACTTTTACACAATTCAACACATGCATTTCTAATGCAACTTTTTGGATAAAGATATATTTTTACAAGATATAAAATAAGAAAAACATATTTGCAAAACTACCCTTCATTCATTTTGAGATTACCTCCCATCCAAATATATTTTGCAAAAACAACCCTTGTTTTTTCTGTAATTACAAAAATACCCTTTTTACTTGCACTTTAAATTTTTTTTAAAAGTTTCACATAAACACACATGAGCTTTACACTCACAAGTACATACTTCACACTAACAAAATATATGTCTAGCATTACAAGTAATTGAACCGTCACAGCCTTCCCCCCTAAAAAGAATCTCGTCCCGAGATTCGGACAAAAGACTCTTAATGGGAGAGAAGCAAATCATCCATCAGAAGTGGCAAAAAAAACAATCACACCAAAGAAGGTTGATGTTGATGGTAAAAGCCGTTGGAGTATGATGAGCTGAGTATAGCGAGAGCATGGATAGACTGTAGATGGATGAGTTTGACGAGAGAAGAGGGAGAAAGGTGTTCAAGTTCTCATAGAGCTAAGATCATAACATGAAAACGATAAATGTCGGCGACATTCATCATAAAACTTATGGTTAGCAAGTGAGGATAGTACGAGAGATGGATAAGTGATGTGTGAAACATTCCTGCTCAGAGTCTATTATAAGAATAATTTGGATGATGTTGATTATAAAACATGCCTATCTATATACCGATGCAATCAAGGAATAATGACAAAATGCTCCAACCATGAACGTGATGCACTGTTGAGATGTATGCTTGCAATGATGGTGCAACATGAGGATGGAGAATTCCATGCACAATCAAGATGGTGCATAAGACACAATGCAATTGCCATGATGCTGGCCAAATGATGCATACACCATGATGCAAGGATGATGATACTTGCAATGTATGCACGTATGAAATGCATGAAGTATGATGCATACCTTCATGAGTTGATGATGCATATAACTCGCACTCTACAACCGTTCTCTCGTAACTAACACCTGGGTAGTCCTATATCCTTAAGCGAAGCTCAAAAGTTAGGACACTAGTAAGGTTGCATAAGAAGAGATTGCTGTGGGGTTACGTCACATATACCTAGACACTAGTGCGCCCCTAATGGCTCAATCATGTGGCTGCAGCGCACATGAGGCCTTAGGTTCCGACACGGCATCATGGTCATGTGATTAAACACCACCACAAAAGAGGAAAAACAACCCTGTAGTGCCAACAGCAACAAGATAGACTTAGAAAACCGAAGACAACCCAAAGTTGTACTGGATACACACCTGTTAGTCAGTCTACGGATTATCGATGACGATGCAACACCATGCACTGACCAAAGATGGTATATGTTATGATGCATGATTTTTGCTGGGAGAATTGTATTCACAAAGTAATTATTGTTATACATCTTTTTAATTTATCCAAAATCATCTGAGCAAAAATCGAAGGTGCAACATTCAGATGTTGTAACCAGAATAGCCAACAAGATATGGTACAACATCGAGAAAGGACAGATGATTCACTGAATAATGGATCCAAGGGTTTGCTGACAACTATCAAGATTTAACCCTCAAGGAAAAGCAAGATCAAGGGTTTGATTCAGCTGTCAAGCTAAGATCGGCGATAGGGTCCAAACAAAACCCAATCCACTTGATTCACAAAAGACTTCCTTAACTTTAAGATAGCCTAACAGATTACGTTGGCTCCTACAACACAAAGTCTAGGCAGGCATTCAGATACAAGCACATGTTTCAGTACATCAACGTAACAAACAAGGCAATCAGGTCAATCCAAGATGTCATGATGCATGCACGTTCTACACGTCCTCACAAACAAAAAGAACTGCCAAGTAATCTTGGTCTTACGTGGTTAAGTACGGTGGCATCATATAAATACATCTCTCCCTATCATATCTAGTCGATAATCCTAACCGTTCAGAACCTATCGAATCGTGGTTAGCATTCCTGCAGAAAACCACAAGATATATATACCGAACCTTTCATGCTAGCATGTCATGAAAGCGTCCCCAATCATTACTGTTCACTATAGAAACAGCATTTGTACGATTACCGTCGTAAAGATGATGTTAACATACGTTATCGAAACAACGTATTCACGGGGATACCGCAAAATGTGGGGGTATTGCTGTTCATACCCTGTACCTAACTATATACTCCCAATGTAATCAACCGAAGTTGGTACATTGGCAGCATCTCAAGAAGGCCACTGCTTGAGAAACAGCGTTCGGTTCGCATCACCGACGGGAAGGCTAACTCCCCAGTTAGCTGAGGATCCTTACCTCCTTACCTCATCGTCGAAGGTGTCGTTACAGAATGTAAGGTTGAGTTGTGCATGAATTTAAGTTTTGACAGAAAAGTAATGCTGGTAGTTAGGGTTATATATATCTTATAGCCACCTCTAATTCCCTTATAAGCATTACCCTAGGGCTTTACGTACTAAGTACAATCCTTAACGAATCCAACGTGGCTTTGCCAAACATTTTGTTGGTCAAACTTTTATACTGAAAGCATTTTTAAGGTAAAATGTATCTCCAGAGTAACCTTATAGCTCTGATACCAGCTGTGGCAGAACCAACCTGAATTATACCAGCTCAAGTACGCGAGTCCACTTCCGAGGGCTCCAACGTGCTTCAAACGGTATAATCCCTTGGCCTGTCAGGTAACGTCCCGATAAACCACCGATACACAGGATCAAATAAGGTTAACTCACACGAAGGTGAGTCCTGAGATACAATCACCATCACATTTTATATCATAGAGAATTACATTACAAGAGTTTCTAAGAGTAGTACAAAGTTTCAAATTTAGAGAACATTACAAACTGTTAAAGCTATGGTTTTTAGCAGCGGAAAACATACGCGATGATTTACAACACGTCGTCAAGACGGATGTCATTCTAAGCCCGGGCACGACATCACTCGATATCACCAGTACTGGTCGGGGACGGATCCCATTCCACGGACCAATCTTCTGGAAGAGCACAGGGCCAAAACAGGGGAAGAGTAGGGTCTTCAAAGGCTTTACCTGAAAAACATAAAACTAGCAAGGCTGATATACTAATACTCAGCAAGGCTTACCCGTTCATGATATACATAGCCATGTAACTAGACTTATGAAGGCTTTTAGCTTTGGGTAGAGTTTTCAGCTGAAAAGCAACGAAGAGTAGATCCTTAATGTCAACTTTTAGCTTTTAAGTTCTATGTGATTATCCATTCTAGATAAGCAGCTATAGCTACTCAAGCAAGGTAGAGCTCTTTACATCAATCCTCAGCATTACTCATCATATAATTGCTCTTGTTACTCTGTGTGATAAAGGGATCAAGCAGTCTCAATCATCGTGAGAAGCGGACGATTCTGAATCGAATTTAACCTTGCAAGGTAAACCTAACTCACACGCTTGGAACACCAAAGGGTCGTTCCGAAGCAACCGTTTGCCTTTCATTCCGACTCGTGGATCAGAGCCACCACAAGCGACTGCAGGACCATACGCACTTCCAAAGTGCAGGACGTACGTCTGTAGCACGACTACAAAACCCGTACTCCTGGTTGCCCTTGCAACATGTATTCCCACACGTCGAACTTAAGTAACCAGAAGAAGCAAGACGAGTGGTGGGAGGTATGTCCACTCCTCGGGCCGATTGGTTAATAGGCTTACCGCTTACCATATTTCACGGCATGTGGTTAGTACTTTCAAACGCTTAACCCCGATCGGCACACACCGCGACCTTATCAATTTCAACAACACAGACGGGGTATCACCTCAACCATGATACCTCACAAAACTCCTGTCCGTCATCCTTATAGTGATAACAGGAATGTAAACATTACAATTCCTATATCGCGCGAGTGACAGGAAATCACCCGACTTCTACCGGTCCTATTTGCAGAGCATCTATTCGATATGAACTCAGGTGCAATACATAGGTTCCTAGGATTCATGCATCTAGGGTTTCATCTCAACTCTTAGACTTAATGCAAGGTATAATATAAGTATAAGATTGCATAATGTAGTAATTTGAAATACTGGGTTATGCACGGGGGCTTGCCTTTACTGGTGGGACTGAAGTCAGAAATGTCAATATCTTCCGAACTTTGGTTCGGGGCTTCAGTTAATCCCTTGGTGAAGTTCATTTGGTCTTCACGAACATCCGCCGTAGACTTCTGGGAGATCTTGTAGTTACCGTTTGCAGAAGTAGACGTATCTACATGCAATGCAACATTACAGTCAAGTGTGCACACAAAACTATTTTACTTCACAACAAAGTTGTAATTCAACACTCATTTAACATATTACTTACATAACAACCAAAAGGATCTGAAACTATACTTAGGTAAAGCTTTAGGTGGACAACTAACTAGAATCAGCTACTTGTTGAGGGTTACAACAGAGCTGATTGGAAACAATGAGGGTTTAGCTGATTGATGAGTGCAACGGGTTTCTAGACGATCGATGAAAACATCGATTACTTCAGCAGAGGGGTGATTCCTAAAGCAGTTGTGTCTTAACTGAGATGTGCTTAAGTGTTATTCTAGGTAACTAGGTGTGGTTGCATTGGCTCGATTACGTCAGCACAAAATTGAGTGATGTACAGCCGATTGAAGTGTGGTTGAGGGTATATGACCGATAGATATAGATAGCCGATCTCTCAGTTGATAAATCGACTGATAGAAGTGTGTGGATAAGGATGAGAAAACTAAGGATTGATCGGCCATAGCTGATATGGAGAGCAACTAGAATCGGCTTGGATCGGTCGATGGCAAGAACCCTAAGATTGTGTATACACCTTTGATATATCGACTATATGCAGTCGATGTAGGACAGAACAAAAGAACTATATCGGCAGTAGCCGATACTAGAAAGGTAACAATCGTATCAGCTAACCAGCCGATGGTAGAAGCAACGACTGACAGCTGTTACACAGGAACATCATAGACTCAAGGAAACGGATACTTAGCGGCTGAGCTAATAGCCGCCACTGAAGCATAGCTACAGAGATGTATTAGCTAAGTAGCAAATACACCTGAACTAACAAGGATGTTTATACGACAAGGAACTTAAAGAAACAACAATCAAGACGAGGACAAAGTTTGGATGGTAGGGATATGAGCACTAGGGGGACAGGATTAACTAACTGTCACACTTCTCCACTTAAAACATACACCCTATAATTTATCTTTCAGCTATAACACATGCATACAATATAAGGTACAAACAAAGCATTCATTCCCTAACATTTAACCTAGACCACAAATCAAGACTTTCAATTCAAAAGCATAACATAAAACCTGTAAACGTTCACTGATTTGAAATAAAGAAAGCTTTGGAAATTTTACAAATAACATCCTAGAACTTTCTAAAACAAAACAATTAAGTCTCTGGTCGGGAAAATAGATAACATGAAGATAACGACGATATTCCGGCAAAGGAATCGCCGGCATTAAGAAGATTCAGTGAATCAGGGCAAACCTTGGGGTAGCCTTGGTTGTAGAGGAGAACAGACGGAAAGTGAAGTCCCGTGGCGATAGGATCGGCGAAGAGAAAAGCTCGACGATGATGAGACTCCATGGATGACGAAGAAGTTTGCCGGGAAGGGTTGCCGTGGGTGGAAGATGGCCGAAGGAGTAGTCTTCGTGGTGACTCGTGGTGATAGCGGTTGAGTGAGCCACGAGGGATACGAACTGTTGGAGGTCGTGGACCCCTGGGATGAGACGACAGAGTTGGATTGGTTCGCTACGCCAACTCCTTTGCGAACCTCAGGGTTTTCCTGCTCACGGCTAAGCCTTCTCTGCTCACGCACCCTTAGCTCTTGACCTGTTCGCGCGTGGCCTGTTGCCTTGCATACGCACGCGCCTGCGGAATCGAGCCGAACCGGCCACTGGCAAAACACTTCCGCTCGCACTCGCGAACGCGCCGGTTCACTTCTGCTCGAACCTCCGGGTCTTGCAACTCTGCCGCACTCTTCACCTGCTACCTACTGTGACGCCGTCAGGGCCGGCCTACCACTGTGACAGTTTGTGTACTTGTAATGTTAGACATATATTTTGTTAGTGTGAAATATGTGTTTGTTAAGTGTAAAGCTTGTGTGTGTTTGTGTGAAGCTTTTGAAAATTTGAAGTGCAAGTAAAATGAGTATTTTTGTAATTACAGAAAAACTTAGGGTTGTTTTTGCAAAATGTACCTGGATAAAGGTAATTTCAAAATGAGTAGAGGATGGTTTTGTAAATATGCTTTTCTTATTTATCCCTTGTAAAAATATATATATATATATATATTTATCCAAAAGTTGCATTAGAAATGTAAGTGTTGAATTGTGTAAAAATTTTGAGTAAAATGGTAAAAATTAAGGATGTTTATGTAATTTTATAAAAGTACAAGTCCTTTTATGCAAATATTTGATTTACAAAAGTAACTTTCAAAATTACTCAGGGCTAAAGTGTAAAAGTGTAAGTCATCATGACGAGTCTATCCCGTCATTATGACGTGTCATAAATGCTTGCATTTAGGTCCTGAATTTTATAAAATTTCATTCTTTAGGACAAAAGCAATTCAAATCCGACTTTTGTTCAAAAATTCACGTGTAAAAATATAAGTTTTGAGTTTTCGAACTTGAGCCCTAAAGCAATGTTGTAGAGTTTGAAAAACTCTCCAACTTCCGTTTTGGGCATTTCTTCATTAGGGTTTTAAATCAGCGGGAATTTTTGTTTTACACTCAGGCCCTTGCAGTTTTCTGATTTTACGTATAAGCCCTTGGAGAAATCCAACTGTCTTTCTTCTCTCTTCTACCTTATCCTGGCGCCTACCTTCTTCTTTTTCCCCCAACAGGCAGTACAGTTCCGTTTCTCATCCATTTGATCCCATCTCCCTCTTCCACTCACGGGCATTGGGGATCCGGCAGCCAGGGGCCCGAGCGGCTCGGGCGTGGGAGCTGGAAGCGCGGGAGGAGGCGCGCTGGGGCAGAGGCCGCAGCGGGCGGCTCGGCGCGGAGAAGGCGGCCCCAGGCGGCGCGGCTGGCGGGAGCAGCGAGCGGGCGGCGCGCGCAAGGCTCGGCGCGGGCTCGGTCGGCTCGCGGGGCAGGCGGTGGCGCGGCCCAGGGACAGAGCGCGGCCCAGGCGCGGGCGAGCGGCGGCCGTAGGTGGTGCGGGGCGCAGGCGCACGCTGGCGGGGCGCGCGGGGCCGGGTGCGTGGGCGCGGAGGCGCAGGAGCCGGGACGGCGAGCGCAGGCGTGGGCCCCGAGCGGCGGCAGCGGCCCAGGCAGAGCGCGGGAGCAGGCGGGCCCAGGTCAGCGCGGCGCTGTGCGCGGACGCGGCGCGGCACAGGCAGACGCGGAATGCGCGCAGGAGGCGCAGGGGGCAGCGCAGTGGAGGCAGGCAGCGCGCAGGAGCCAAGCGGGTGGTGCTGGCGCGAGCAGGAGCATGAGGGTGTGCAGGCAGCACTTGCACGGTAGAGCAGCAGCATGTGCAAGTGCGGTGCTGGGTGACTGGCGAGC
This sequence comes from Panicum hallii, assembly GCF_002211085.1. Lineage (NCBI taxonomy): Eukaryota > Viridiplantae > Streptophyta > Magnoliopsida > Poales > Poaceae > Panicum > Panicum hallii. The sequence goes on along the minus strand of NC_038042.1, from coordinate 18,060,698 downwards.
GGCACAGGCATCAAGCTCGGGCGCTGGCGGAGAGCGAAGTGGGCCAGGGCGTTGAGCCAGTGCAGGCGTGCGTTTGCGGCTCGGAGTGAGCGCGCGCGACGCAGGAACGGGCGATGGGGCAAGCACGGCGTCGATGCAGGCAGCGTAGGCGTGTGAGCACAGGAACAGGATCTGAGCGGAGGCGAACGATCCGGAGCAGAGCGGACCCATGGGCATGAGCAGGCGATACTGGAGTACGACGTGCCGAGCAACGGCACGCGCCGGAGGAGTTGTGGTGAAGTGTTTCTGCGCGAGATGCGGGAACGCAGTGGCGTCGACCCTGTTTATGCCACGGTGATCTTTGGTGGTGCAGGAGTTGCCGTATCAAAGATGCAGTTAAGGTGTTCGATGAAATGTTGGCCGCGGGAGAAGTGATGCCAACTGCGGTGATGTGCAATACAGTGATCGGAGGCCGTCAAGGAGAGGGCAACGGAAGGCACGGCCCTAGTGCAAGCAGACCACGGTCCTCGCGAAGATGGAGGTGGGAGTGTAGCATGGCGAATCGGAAGGAGAAGCAGCGAAACGAAGGCGGCAGTTATAGCGCGGCGAATTCAAAAGGAGCAACTGCGCGGGTGTGCCGACCGTGTCTCAGCAGCACACGCGCATGGGCAGTGAAGGTGTAACCCGTGAGTAGGAGAACCTTGAGGTTCGCGGAGACTTTGGTATAGCGAACCCATTCGGCTCCATCGTCTCGTCCCAGGAGTCCATGACATCCAGCAACTCCTATTCCTCGTCGATCGCCGAGCAAGACCGCAAATCACCGCGGGGATTACCTCTTCGGCCATTCTCTACCTACTGCAATCCCCGGCAAACTTCTTCGTCATCCATGGAGTCTCGTCATCATCGAGTTTTTCTCTTCGCCGATCCTATCGCCACGGGACTTCACTTTCCGTCCATTCTTTTCCATAACTAAGGTTTGCCCTGTTTCTCTGAATCTCCTTAATACCGGCGATTCCTTTGCCGGAGTATCGCCATTATCTTCCTATTATCTATTTTCCCGAACCAGGGACTTGATTGCTTCGTTCTAGAAAGTTCTAGGGTGTTCTTTGTAAAATTTCCAAAGCTTTCTGTATTTCAAATCGATGAACTTCTACATTTCATAGATTTTCATAAGAAGTTCATAAAAATGTAAAATCAGTTTCGTTTGAAACCCTAAGTCAAAACCTATAAGTTTTATGTTATGATCTTGAGTGAAAGTCTTTGATGTGTGGTTTAGGTCAAATGTTAGGGAATGAATGTTTTATTGTGCTTTATGTTGTATGCTTGTGTTGTAACTGAAAAGTAAGCCATGGAATATAGATCTTAAATAGAAATATGTGATGTTTCGTTAAACCTTTCATATGAGTGCTTTTATCCCTGTTAGTTTGTGTATGTCTGCTGCTTAGCCAAAACATCTCTGCGGCTATGCTTCAGCGTTGGCTATTAGTTCAGCTGCTAAGCATCCGCTTTCCTTGAGTTTACGATGTTTCTGCGTAACCGCTGTCAGCCGATGCATTTCTTGTGAAAAGCTTCTACCATCGGCTGGTTAGCTGAAACGGTTGTTATCTTTCTAGTATCGGCTACTGCCGGTAACATTCTGTTGTTCCGTCCTACATAGGCTATCACATAGCCGATCAAATTGAGGTGCACACACGATCTTAGGGTTCTTGCCATCGGCCGTATGTCACTCAATAGTTGTGCTGACGTAATCGAGTCGATACAACCACACCTAGTTACCCAGGATAATCCTTAAGCACATCTCAAATAGAACACAACTGCTTTAGGAATCATCCTTCTGCCAAAGTAATCGATGCTTTCATCGATCATCTAGGAACCCGATGCACTCATCAATCGGCTAAACCCATATTGTTCCCATCGGCTCTGTTGTAATCTTCAACAAGTAGCCGATTCTAATTAGATGTCCTCTTAAAGCTCTATCTAAGTTTAGTCTCAGATCTTTTGGTTGTTATGTGAGTAGTATGTTAAATGAGTGTTGGATTGCAACTTTATTATGAAGTGAGATAGTTTTATATGCACACTTTGAATGTAATATTGCATTGCATGTAGATACGACTACTTCGGCAACGGTACCTACGAGATCTCCCCGGAATTTACGGAGGATGTTTCTGAAGACCAAGTGAACGTCACCAAGGCATTAACTGAAGCCCCGAACCAAAGTTCGGAAGATGTTGACTCACTGACTTCAGACCCACCAGTAAAGGCAAGCCCCGGACATATCCCACTACTTTATTTACACTGCAATCTATGTCTATTTATCTATACTTATGCATTAAGTCTAGGAGTTGAGATGAAACCCTAGTTGCATGATCTCTTAGGAATCCAATGTATTGAACCCGAGTCCTTATCACTTAGATGCTCTGCTAAATAGGACCGGTAAAAGTCGGGTGATTTCCTGTCACTCGCGCGATATAGGAGTTGCTTGTTTACAATTCTGCAATCACTATAAGGATGACGGACAGGGTCATGTGCTGTATCATGACCTGAAAGTTTACCCTGTCTGTTTTGATAAAAGCTTTAAGGTCGAAATGTGTGGTAGTGGTGGCTAAGCGTTTGAAAGTACTAGCCACATGCCGCGAAATATGGTAAGTGGTAAGCCTAGTAACCAATCGGCCCAGCAAGTGGACATACCTCCCACCACTCGATCTTTGTTTTATGTTCACACGCACCGACGTGCGGGAGTACGTTCTGCAAGGCAGACAGGAATACGGGTTTTGTAGTTGCGCTACAGACGTATGTCCTGTACACATTGGGTGTGCGTACGGTCCTGCAGTCGCTTGTGGTGGCCTGTCCACGACCCGGAATGAAAGGCAAACGGTTGCTTCGAAACCATCGTTGGATGTTCCAAGCGTGTGTGTTAGGTTTACCTTGCAAGGTTAAATTCGATTCGAATCGTCCGCCTCTCACGAGGATTGAGATTGCTTATCCCTTCTGCCACATCAAGTAAAAAGTGTAATTATCGATGGAATAATTATGATGGATGATAATCTCTATCTTGCTTGTTTAGTATAGGTGCTTACCTAGAATGGCTAATCAAACTAGAATCTGAAAGCTAAAACTTGAAGGTAAGTTATACTCTCCGTTGCTTTTCAGCTGAAAATAAACCCAAAGCCTCGACAATGCCTTCATGAGTCTAGTTATGGGCTAAAGTATACCCAATCCCGGGTAAGCCTTGCTGAGTATTAGTATACTCAGCCTTGCTAGTTTTATGTTTTTCAGGTAAAGCCTTTGAAGACCCTACTCTTCCCCTGTCATGGCCCTGTGTTCTTCCAGAAGGTTGGTCCGTGGAATGGGGTCCGTCCCCGACCAACATTGAGGATACCGAGTGATGTCGTGCCCGGGCTTAGCATGACATCCATCTTGACGACGTGTCGTAAGTCATCGCGTATGTTTTCCGCTGCTAAAAACCATAACTCTAACAGTTTGTAATAACTTTTCTAAATTTGGAACTTTGCACTATTATTGAAAACTCTTGTAAAGTAATTTCCTTGTGATGTAAAATGTGATGGTGACTGTATCTCTGGACTCACCTTCGTGTGAGGTAACCTTATTTGATCCTATGTATCGGTGGTTTATCGGGACGTTACCCGACAGGCCAAGGGATTATACCGTTTGAAGCACGTTGGAGCCCTCGGGAGTGGACTCGCGTACTTGAGCCGGTATAATTCAGGTTGGTTCTGCCACAACCACCACCGCCGGTCTTGTGCTGCGCGTTGAACCCGTGCCGCGTTGCTTCTGCCCTGACCGCACGGATGAAGGGAGCTCGTCGTGCCTGACTGCACCGCATCTCCTCCGAGCTCATCACGCCTAACTGCCGCCTTCACTCCACAACTCCTCCTTCCGACTCGCCTCGCCAAACTCGTAGCCGCATCACTATCTGTGGCCTCCGCCGCCCCACGCTGAGTACTCGACGTGGTCAAACCCTGGAAGGAAACCCTGGACGCCATGCTGTTTGCGGACCAGCTGCTGTCAAATCCGCGCCACTGTTTCCGCCTCGACCACCTCGTGCTGCTGCTCCTCTTCCTCCTCATCTGCTGGACCGGCGTCGCCTCGGCCTTGTCGCGATGCATCTACACACCGTCGCAATATTCACCCGACGGCGTCTTGCACCCTTGACGCTTCGCCCAACAGCAGGACCCTCGCGTCCTCCAGCACCACGCGTATCGGCATTTCATCGAACACTTGAGCTGCGTCCTTGATACGGCCATCACGTTCCTGCATCTTGCGCAACAGCTTTCCACCGCAACTTCTCCTGCGCGTGCCGTTGCTCAGCACGTCGTACTCCAGCATCGCCTGTTCATGCCCATGGGCCCGCTCTGCTCCGGCCTTGCCGAATTATCCCCGCACACGCGACTTCCCTGCACATCGTCGCCAGTTGCTCCTGCTCGCCCTGCGTCTGCTTATGTTCCAGCGCCAGAGCACCGCCACGCTGCAGCCGTCAGCCTTCGCCTCTGGCCCCTCGCTCCAGCGCGCCCAGCCTGGAACCCGCTGTTGCTCGCTCAGCCGCAGTCCTCCGCACGCCTGTGCCACGCGCGCGCCTGGTTCCGCTCGGGGCCGCCCGCCTGCGCGGCGCCTGCCTCGGCCCACCTGCGCGCCGCCTGCCTCGGGTTCGCCCAGTCCCGAGCGCCCGCCGCCTGGGCCACGCGTCCGCGCGCCGCCGGCCTCCCGCGACGCACGCGCCGCCTGCGCGTGCTCCCGCCGTCTGCACCACGCGCTACGCGCCAGCGCTCCGCCGCCTGCACCTGGCCGAGCCGCACGCGCCCGAGCCGCTCTCCGCCTGCGCGCCGCTCGCCCGCGCACGCCCCGCCTAAGCCCGCCAACCCGCGCGTCCACCTGCCGCGCGTGCTCGACCTGCCGCTCGGGCCCTTGGCTCCTGGATTCCCGAGCGCCCGTGATTGGAGAAGGGGGTCGACGGGAAGAAGAACAGAGGAAGAAAGAGGAAGAAAAAAACGTTTTGATGCTGTTGCCACCGGTGGGAAAGAAGATAAGGCGCCAGGGATAAGAGAACAGAGGAGAAGGGGAAAAAAGATTTCCCAAGGACTTATGCGCGATTTCAAAAAATTGCAGGGGCTCGTTTGTAAAGCAAAATTTCCCGTTGATTTAAAACCCTAATGAAGAAATGCCCAAAACGAAAGATGGAGAGTTTTTCAAACTCTACAACATTGATTTAGGGCTCAAGTTCAAAAACTCAAAACTTATATTTTTACACGTGAATCTTTAAACAAAAGTCGGACTTGAATTGCTTTTGTCCTAAAGAACGTAACTTTATAAAATTCAGGACCTAAATGCAAGCATTTATGACACGTCATGATGACGGGATAGACTCGTCATAATGGTTGGATAGACATGTCATGATGACTTGCACTTTTTGCACTTTAGCCCTAAGTAAATTTTGAAAGTTACTTTTGTAAATCAAATACTTACACAAAAGGACTTGTACTTTTATAAAATTACATAAACACCCTTAGTTTTACCATTTTACCCAAACTTTTACACAATTCAACACATGCATTTCTAATGCAACTTTTTGGATAAAGATATATTTTTACAAGATATAAAATAAGAAAAACATATTTGCAAAACTACCTTTCATTCATTTTGAGATTACCTCCCATCCAAATATATTTTGCAAAAACAACCCTAGTTTTTTCTGTAATTACAAAAATACCCTTTTTACTTGCACTTTAAATTTTTTTTAAAAGTTTCACATAAACACACATGAGCTTTACACTCACAAGCACATACTTCACACTAACAAAATATATGTCTAGCATTACAAGTAATTGAACCGTCACAACCGCCGGGGCTCGGGCCGGTCGGATTGGCCGCCGCCGGCGCCCTGCCCCCCCCCCCCTCCTCTGTTCCCGTGGGGAGAGGAGGAAGAAAGGGGCAGATTTGCCCTTAGGCCCCTCCCTTCCCCTCTATCTGTTTAAGGGCCCCTCCACCCTTTTGACATCTTTGCAAGAAGAGCCCCCTCCTTTTGCCATTTCCCAAACTAGACCCCTCCACTATATAAACTTATTTCCAAATAGACCCCTCACACTTTTTGCTGTGCCCCTAATGTTTCTAGGATGTACAAATAGGCCCTTTTCTTTTCCAGAAAGTTTACGAATGAGCCCCTGGACCCCTGTTTAACCCCTGAACCCTCTTTAACTCGTCATTTTATGCGCCAAACGATCTCCGATCGACCCGAAACTTTACCACGCCCTTTCTAGTATAGTTCTAACCATGCCAATAAGAAACCACCCAAAAATATTACCCCTATCTCCATAACTAAATTATTTCCGATTCAAACCCAACGATAAAAGCTTTTAGTTCTTTCGCTTGACTGTGTGCCTGTTTGTTTGCGTCGTAGGACACGGAGTGAACGAGGAAGGTCCCGACTGTGATCAAGCGAACGAGGACCAGTTCTACGACCCCGAACCCGAGGGACAGTGCTTCGATTAGGACCTCCCGCAAGAATTTGATGATGGCAAGTTCAATCCCGCCCTTTGATGTATGTTTCTGTTCTAGTTTTTATGAACGCAACCCGTTGGCCTATTTTATAAAAATGCATGGTTTTGCTTGAGAAAACATGGTAGGATAGCCACCCTTGTTTTGTGATAACCACCCCTTGTTTTGTGATGACTATTCCTTGACCACCTGTTTTATAAATAAAAACGTGTGTGTGAGGGAAGAGGTAAAATGTGGTTTTGAAAAGTGAGTTAGACGGGATGGATGGCATTTCTATGTGAATTGCCATTGGTGTGCACGTACCTGTGTGGTTAAGCAAGGATGGGAGATATCCATCTTGTCACCCCTAAGGACCGAGTTGATGTGTCATCTCACCTAGCTTCCTGTCGTGCAAACCACTTGACCGTTGTATGGGCAACGGCTTAGCATAAATCTCACTAGTTAGTCTGATAGCCATCAGGAGAGCTGAGAGCAACGGGTGATCAAGGAGAAGGGATAAGCTCTGTGTGACTTATGCCCCGGTTAAACCTCGGAGATAGGTCGAATGACCCCTTGATGGATCCCGTGGTGGCTAGTCAGGTCTAGCTAAGGTGGGTAATGGCTTTGTTGGGCTCTGCACCGACACTAAGGTGATCGCGCTGTGGTACCCCACCTGTGGGTAAAGTTGCACACCTCTGCAGAGTTAAAATCTATTCGAATAGCCGTGCCCACGGTATTGGGCAAGTTATGGTGTGGTCACATAACTAGTGTTTCTCTCTGGGAATGGTTGGACTGGTGTGGGTCGTTTGGAAAGTGTCCGGCAGTTGAGCCGTGTGCTACGGCGGACGGGGAGCCCGGTAGCAGCTTAAAACTTGGATCCTGTGTGGATCTACATCATGTGCTCTTTGGTACTAGAAAACTTGTTTTGAAAATGTTTTTAAACGAACCTTTGCATACAACTGAGTTTTCCGCAAATGAACCGTAACTTTATCCTTGGATCATCCTGTGCATTGATTTCTGTTATACCCTCTCCGTGGGTGTGATTGGACTTGCTGAGTACGTTTGTACTCACCCCATTCTTACTTTTTACAGCAGAAGACCCAGACTACCTCCCCGAAGACGTCGAGTAGGGTTTCGTCCTGCACCCAGTCTTGCCTATGGTTAGGGCCACCGCTGGGGTTCCGCATGGCACAAGACTCTGATGACCCTCTTTTCGTAGCTAGTGTAGTAGTGTGGGTTTTAGTTGTAATCCTCGCGATAGTGGCGCTTCACTGCCCATTACCGCGTAGAGTTGTACGGTGATGTACCATCTGATGTAATAAAAGTGTTATCAGCCTCCTGGGACTAATAAAGCATCACTTTTAAGTCTTCCCTGATGGGGGGACGCTTCACCCAGTCTAGATAGAAAAGCTATGTAGATCAAAGGAGAAAACCCTTATAATTCCAAGTAGGAGATTATGTCTATCTTCGAGTATCTCCTACTAAGGGTGTTCAACGTTTCGGTATAAAAGGAAAGTTAGCACCTCGATACATCGGACCTTTCGAAATCACCGAAGCCTGTGGCCCAGTGGCTTACAGACTTCGTCTTCCTACTCCGTTGGCCGCCATTCATGATGTCTTTCATATATCTCAACTCAAGAAGTGCATCAAAGTGCCTACTGAGATCATCGAACAACAAGCCATCAAAATCGAGCCTGATCTATCTTACGTCGAACAACCCCTTCAAATTCTCGATACCAAGGAGAGAAGCACTAGAAGAAAGAAGATTCAAATATATAAGATCTTGTGGGACCACCATACTACAGAAGAAGCCACCTGGTGGGAAACTGAAGACTATCTTCAGAAAAATTTCCACGATTTTCTTAAAACTCCTTAGGTATTCATCTTTCAAGTTGTATCATTCCTGTAATCTTGGGATGAGATTCCTTTTTGGGGGGAAGGTTGTGACACCCTAGGTGTCAAAATTTTAAAACACTAGGAAGGAATGTGTAATGTGTGTATTGGATTGAGTGAAACTTTGATGAATGTGTGACAATAAGGACTTGTGTGTAATTAATTGAAAAATATGAGTCCTTTTGTGTAAAATGTTTGAATTACAAAGGTAACTCTTAAATTTCACTAGGGGTCAAAGTGTAAAAGTGTTAGTCATCATTACATTACCTAAACTTGCAATTCAGTCCAAAAGTATATGGAATTTACCTAACTAAGGATAAAAACTTTGAAAAGTTTGAATTGAGTCCAAAGTTTTTAAATAAAGCTCTATCCTTTGAGTTTTTGAAGTTGAACCCTAAATAAAAGTAATAGGGTTTGAAAATTTCTACAACTTTTATTTTGACCATTTTCTTATTTGAGCTTTAGAACAGTAGGAAATTTTGGTTTACAGTAAGGTCCCTGGAGTTTTAAAGTTCACAATTTAGCCCCTGGCGCCCCCCCCCCCTTCTTCTTCCTCCTCTGCTTCCCCTCTGCCGTGCCGCAGCGTTGCCGCAGGCCATCGTGCCGTGCCACCCGAGGCTACCCCCTGCTCCAGCGCCGCTCCACGTGCCGCCCCTTGCTCACCCACTGCCTCACCTCCTTCTTGCTGGCCCTCCCCGAGCCCGCCACGACGCTCTGCCATCCGCCCGAGCTGCCCCCTCTCTGCTGCCACGGACAGCCGCCACTTATCGCCACTATAGCCGTGCCGGCGCCATCTCCTACTTCTGGCAGCACCCATGCGTCGCTCCCCTACCGACCGCCGCCCTAGTTCTTCCCCGCTGTCTTCCCCCAAGTGTGCCACGCTGCCCCGCCTCTGCCCGAGCTCCGCCCGCGGCCGCCACGCACGCCGTCGATCACCAGCAGCAGCTACTCCTTGCCGTGCCCTCTCCTGGTCTTAAAGCATGCTCCAGGATGTTCCTCTACTCCTTTTACCCATCACACGCCCGCTGTTGCCTTCTTCCTTTCTCTGTTCGACTACTTCCACCGGACCTCCGCCGCAGCCCCTGCCCGCCGCCGTGGACACCTCGCCCCACCCCTTCTCAAGCCACACCATCACCTCCTGCAGCTTCGCCGTGCTCCTGTGAAGCTTGCCCATCCTTCAATCGACTTCTTTGAGCTCCAATTTAGCCTTTCCGACGCTCGCCGGTGATCTTCTCTTCCGCCGTCGTCACGGTCGCCGTCGGTCACCTCCTTCTCGTAGTTGTTAGCCCCAATTGAATGCTGCAGTGCATCACTCGTGGCTCGCTGATGCTCGTGTGCAGGACCTTTGCTGCCGTTGATCACCGGAGCACCGTCGTCGTCATCAACCTTTCCGCTGCCACCTCGGTCTGTCGTAGAGATCTACCTTTCCGACCACCCTAACCCTCTCCAAGGTGCTTAATCGAACCGCCTTACTTCCCTTGAGCTCCTGCCCAACCTCTGGTCCACCGCCGGTGCGCCACCACACCGGAACACCATCGCCGTGGTTGAGCTCCATCGCCGCCACCTCGGTTCACCGCCGTTCCACCCCCTCCGGTCAACCCCAACCATCACATCGCCCCCAGCTAGGCCCGCGCAAGCCCCGTGGTCCTTCCTGGCCGGTTCCCCCTCGCCGCAGGCGACCACCATCGCCGGAATTTGGCCGGCAAATTTCAGCTTCTCTGTCCTGATAAACCAAGGACCCAATTGCGTTGATTTAAAAGTTCCTGCGGGCCTGGCTGCAAGATTCCAGTCCCTCCCCTCAATTCCAAATTAGTAATCTTTAGAAATTTGTAGAAATTCCTAGGAAATTCAGAAAAATGTCAAACTAGTTTTGTTTGAATCCTTGAAGTAAATTCTACAACTTTTGTTACTAGAGTTTAGTTTGAAACTAAATGTTTTTACAGTTATGTTAAAGTTTAGCAAAAGGGATATTTTGTATATAACTTTTGCATGCTAACTATATTTTATGTGATTTTTGGTATGCAACTTGTTTAGGATATAAGTAAACTTGTGTGCAAATTTCACCTTCAGTACTGCACTTTAACTTAAACTTATTTAAATTTTGTGCAAATCAAGTTTAAAAAGAAATCAATTTATTCAAGTATGATGCTAATGTTTTCTTGCTTAGATCTTTTAACCATATATAGTTCTGATATTAAATGACTTAGAGTAAAATTTTAAAGCAAATAAGAGCACTGTTTTACCTAAGGTTTGGATTTAAATTTGAAATTTAAACTTAATTCAAATACCTTAATTTCTGCCTTCAAGAATTTATGAAATATTTACAATAAACTCATTTACTAGAATTAAACACACTTATCAAAATTTAAGACCAAAACCTTTATAGATTTCAAATTAAAAATAAAACTTGTTATCATAAGTTTAATTTACAAGAAGTAGATTAGAATTCTTAGAATTCAAAATCCTTGTTTTGTGATGCTTTGACTTTAAATTATTGGATTGCAACTTTATCGTGAAATGAAATAGAAACGTGTGCATTTCCGTAACTGTAATGTTTGCATATCATATAGACTCGACAACTCTCGCTGACGGAGACTACCAACTGATCTCAGAACCAGAAGGGGATAATTCTGAAGACCTCGGGCATATCATCGGACATATAACTGAAGCCCTGAACCCCGGTTTGGAAAATTTTAGTACTGACATCTCTGACCCTAGCCCCACCAGCGAAGGCAAGCCCCGGACATAAACCGCTATTTCTATTACACTGCAATTTATATATCTATGTATATTTACTTGTGCATTTAAGTTTCTAGGACTGGTATTGAGACCTTAGTTGCATATTCCTAGGAACCTATATATTGAATACTAGAACCTGAGTCCGACTAGCTGCTCAGCTAATAGGACCGGTAGAAGTCGAGTGATTCCCTGTCACTCGCGAGCTTTATAGGAGTTGCAATGTTTGCATTCCTGCAACCACTATAAGGATGACGGACGGGGTTGTGATTATGATTCATGACCTTGGTAAAAACCACATCTTTGTTGATGAAAATTTGATAAGGTCGCAATGTATGGTAGTGGTGGTTAAGCGTTTGAAAGTACTAGCCACATGCCGTGAAATATGGTAAGCGGTAAGCCTAGTAACCAATTGGCCCGAGGAGTGGACATACCCCCTACCACTCGTAATCTGGTTTTTTGCACACGCACCGACGTGCGGGTGTACGTTCCGCAGCGGATGAGAGTACGTCCTACAGTCACGCACACTGTAGGGGTACGTTTCGCATAGCGGACAGGAGTACAGTCATATAGTCGTGCTACAGACGTACGTCCTGCACATTTGTGTGCGTATGGTCCTACAGTCGCTTGTGGTGGCACTGATCCACGAGTCAGAATGAAAGGAAAATGGTTGCTTCGGAATAATCATTTGATGTTCCAAGCGTGTGAGTTAGGTTTACCCTTGCAAGGTTGTGAAATTCGATTCAGAATCGTCCGTTTCTCGCGGAGATTGAGACTGCTTGATCCCTTTCCCACATAGAGTAACAAGAGCAACGTTACGATTATCAAAGATGATGTTTGTTTAAAAGATTCTATCATGCTTGAATAGTTATAGTTGCTTACCTAGAATGAATAACCAACTAGAAATTGAAAGCTAAAAGTTGAAATTAAGGATCTACTCTTTGTTGCTTTTCAGCTGAAAATTTTACCCAGAACCATTACAAGCCTTCATAGTCTAGTTACATGGCTAAGTATACCATGAAACGGGTAAGCCTTGCTGAGTATTAGAATACTCAGCCTTGCAATGTGACTTTTTGTTCAAGGTCATCCCCCTGAGGACTGTACTCTGTCTGTGCCATGGCCCAATGCTCTTCCCGATGGTTGGTCCGTGGAGTGGGATCCATCCCCAGCCAACATAGGTCCCTCCGAGTGATGTTGAGCTTGGGCTTAGCTCAATATCCATTCCGCGACGTCTGGTAGCATCGTGTTTTATGTTTTCCGCTGCAGATACTCTACTTTGAACAAGTTTTGTATAAATTCATACTAGTTAGGACTTGCTACTACATATGTTGGATTATGTTTGTAATATAAAATTGTTGGTGTTTGTATCTCTAGACTCGCCTTCGTGCGAGGTACCTTGTTTTGATCCTGAGTTAGGTGGTTTTATCAGGACTTTACCCGACAGACCACGAGGTTACACCGTTTGAGGTGCGATTGAGTCCTTACTGCTTTCCGAGAAAGGATCAGCGCATTTGAGCCGGTGTAATTCAGGTTGGTTCTGCCACAAGGAACGCAAGGTTTTAGGCAGGTTCAGGCCGCTGAGAGCATAATACCCGATGTCCTATATTGTTTGTATTGACTTTGATGATGACTGTCCCCGAGGGGGTCCCTGTCTGCCCTTATATAGTCTAGGGGGATAGATTTACATGGAAGTCCTAGTCGGGTACAAGCCCAGGAGTCCTACTAGTTTCACTACTGTATTAGCAATCCTACTGCATTACGAGTAGTTACAACAGATATAGGGCGTGGGCCATGTCCCATCCTGTGTCCGACTAGTTTCACTACTGTATTAGCAATCCTACTGCATTGCGAGTAGTTACAACAGATATAGCGCGTGGGCCATGTCCCATCCTATATCCTAGGAGAAGTGTGCCACATGAACAGTCCCGTTTGCCCGGGTCTGACAAGCCTCTAAGCTCTTCGTAGCCGAGTACTGCAGGCGTCTAAGTACTTCTGAAGGTGTCTTCAAGTTTTTTCGAACTTCGTCTTGAAGCTGTCCTCCGAGTACTTCCTTGGCTACGTCGAGGCTGTGAGGTGCTCATGCCCCGAGTAGTTGTCCAGTCTTCTTTATATGGGGTGCGATTAGACTCGCACTCCATATGGAGTAGCCCCCGAGCTTTAGGTTGATTCGTAAAATCAGGCTGATGGTCAATTTAATCTTGAGTCTTCTATCCTTTTCTGTCAGACCCGGGACTACGGGACTGTGTACATAATGTAGTTCATACAGAAATAGGGGATAGGACATGTCCTATACCTTATCAGTGTTGTACTCTACTCGCATGCGAAGTAGAACTAGTCGATACAGAAGGAAGCTACTCGAGTTGTACTCGAGTAAGATTCCTAAGCTAGTGTCGGACTAGGATTCATGTAACCCTGTCCTCCCGGATATATAAGGGCAGGCAGGGACCCCCTCAAAACAAATCAACACCCATGGCAATACAAACCACCAAACAGGATGTAGGGTATTACGCACATCGCGGCCCGAACCTATCTAAACATCTCGGCGACACCCTATCTAAAACCCACCACCTCGGGTATACCCCTCGGTGGGCAGGTGGTAAAACACCGACAGCTAGCACGCCAGGTAGGGGTGCGCATCGAAGATCCACCAGTGAACTCGATGGTATCATTCAAGTTCACCAGTGTTCTGCTCCCCGAGGGCACGACGCTCGTTTACGGCTCATGGGTCTGCGTCGCAGATGGCGTGGGCGATTTCCGTTGACTCACCATCGACATCATGAAGCCGAAAACTCTCACAATAAGTTTTCACAGAGAGCTCGACGAGTTTGTCAATAATCTCGATGACTTGTTGACCCATGGCTCCGCCAGGAAGATCGAGGAGGAGTCCGTTTTCAACGCGACTCCACCCCGTGCTGCAACAACCACGCTCGGATTGGACTTGCTCCAATCTGAGGACTTGCGTAGCCGATCACGACTCGGTCCACGCAATTCGGCCATTGAACCTCAGGAGGCCAACAATTCCGAGTCCCTCTTCGCATTGGAAAAGGACTTGAACTTTTTACTCCAAATCGGGAAACTAGAAGCCACGGCACGTCGGGGGGCTGCAGGTCACCTTGGTGATGATGGTTTGATGATCACCTCCATCCCAGAAGGTCGTTTCGTGCATTGGAAGGGCATGAAACTCTCCGATCTACTCAAAGATGAAGACCGACTCGTGGCACACCTCGAGCCCTTGCCTTTTCAGGAGGGCAAGCCATTAGCCACCACGGCAGAAGAATTGACCGAACTAGTCGAAGCGAGCTTCGATGAACTCATATCACGCCAAGTGTTGATGGCAGAAGAGGGGGAGCACGATGGCCTCTCACCCAATAAAACACTTGACATGATATCCGAAGACGAGGCCATAGCCAACGCAGGCAACAAAAATGACACCAAGCGTGAGGCACGAAGGGCCAGGAATAGAGCCCGCGTAGCACGGCGAAGGAGGGTCAACGAGTGTATACGATCTACGCATCGTGAAATGGACAACAAATTCGCCGTCGTAAGCGAGCGGAGCTTCAGAACCCCGTGGCTACCATCGCCAGGGTAACCGCCATACTCGAACGCAGCAACGATCCAAACCTATGCCAAGCACTTCGCTACGCGCAGAGAGCATGGATCCAGCTCGATCGACAAAACCCAGCGTCAGCCATCGGAGAAGAACACATGGGCAAAAGCCGCAGCCAGGCTAACAGTCGAACGGCAGGCGGCCGTCCTCGACATCAACGAAGCAATAACAACGACAACATTCATGGAAGTCAGGCCACTGGCGGGAGGCAGCAGCCACCTCCAGGAGGCAACCTACGACAACCTAATCATCCCAACCATCGGAATCCTCAAGACTTACCCATTGAAGACCTGTGCCAGAAAATCAATGAAGGACGCGATGCGTGATCCATAATTGATTCCTGATGCAGAGAGCATGAAGTAGCCGATCCAGAAGGTATCGACTGCAGTGATCGCTTTCCAGCATTCACAGCACGGTTCAACAGTTACAAGTACCCTGAGGGCTTCAAGCCAATTGAGATCACCAAGTACGACGGCAAACAAGCTCCTCAGCAATGGCTATGATGTTACTCTACCGCCATAGAAGTCACAGGAGGCTCCAACACCACCAAGGTTGTCTACTTCCAGATGGCTTTGGACCCTGCACCGCTCACATGGCTGGAGAGCCTCAGCAACAACTCGATCGACTCCTGGGAGGGGCTCAAGAAAGTCTTCATCGACAACTTCCAGGGGGCAATCGCCCGCGCTGGTACTCGTCATGACCTTGCTCAGTGTAAATAGGAACGCAACGAGCTCCTACGATCATACACACGCCATTTCTTTGACGTGCGAGCCACCATTGCGAACATCTCGGAAGAGGACATCATCGAATGCTTCAACAATAGCCTCACCGACCTAGGCATCTATAGAGACTTTGGGCGGATCAGACCAAAAACTGTTGCAGGACTTCATGACATGATGCATGATTGGTCCGAGCAAGAGGAGAAGATGCGTGAGCAGTTCCCGAGGCGCACAAATGACAACCGTACCGACAAGAGCCAGCGGGACTACTCGGGTTCATCCCGAAAGTGCAAGCCAGACGACCTCGTCGTGGCTGTGGATCATCATCCGCGAGGCAGGAAGACAATGATGCAGGAGCAATTCGAAAAGCTCTTGTAGAAGAAATGCCCATGGCATCCAGGTGCCAATCATGCGGCAATCGATTGCTACAACCTCCAGAGGACATTCAACAATCCCATCAATAATAAGAAGAACAAGACAACGGTGTCAGACCCGGGGCCACCGGGCTGGGCATATAACGTAGTTTAAAGAGGTCTAAGAGATTAAGTTCATCTTATCTCTTATTAATTTTGTTTATCTCTTGTTTATCCCGTTTAAATAGGAGATAGAACTAACCAACACGGAGAGGATCTACTCGAGATATGTTCTGGTATGATTCCTCAGCGGAGGTTGGTTAGCATCTTTGTAACTCTAGTCTCTCGGGTATATAAGGGAGGTCAGGGACCCCTCTCAAAACAGAAGATCATTAGGTCATTCTACACCAAAGGGAATACAAACCATCATACAGGACGTAGGGTGTTACGCTCTGTGCGGCCCGAACCTGTCTAAATCTTGTGTTTCTTGCACCTTCGAGTTCCTGATCTCGGTGTCTCCTCACCCAAAACCTACCACCTTGGGTATATCCCTCGGTGGGCAGCCGGTTAACCACCGACAGCTGGCGCGCCAGGTAGGGGGGCGCGTCGAAGATCCACCGGCGAGCTCGATTGCATCTTTCAGTTTCATCAGGTCAGTTCCCTCTCAGGGTACGACATTCGTTTTTGGCTCGTGGGTTTGCATCGCAGATGGTGCGTGCAACTTTCGGCGATTCCTCGTCGACATGAAGCCAAAAACCTTCGCTGCGGATCCTCGCAGCGGCCTCGACAAGTTTGTCGATGAGCTCGACAACTTGCCGCTCTATACTTCCGCAGCACAAATCGAGATGGAGTCTGCTCCAGGCTCGACTTCTTCTGGTATTGCGACAACTTCCCCTGGTTTGGGCTTGTTCCAATCTAGGGATCTGCATGGTCGATCTCAACTCGGCTCATGCAAACCGGCCACTGATCTTCAGGAGGCCAACGTCGCTGGGTCCCTCTCCATGTTAGAGAAGGATCTGGACTTGCTGCTCCAGGACGAAAAGCCTGAAGCCACCACGTGTCGGGGGGCTTCGGGTTGTTCCGGTCCTGGTGATTTGGAGATCACCTCTCTACCGAAGGGGCGCATTGTGCATTGGAGGGGCATGATGCTCTCCGATCTACTCGAGGCAGAGGGACGGCTTGTGGCTCACCTCGAGCCATTTCCCTTCCAAGAGGGCAGGCCATTGGCCACCGCGGTGGAGGGGTCGACTAAACTAGGTGCTGATGGCCGAAGAAGGCGAGGACGATGGGGATCTTCCCATCGTCAACTTTGAAGCGATCTCCGAAGATGAGATCACGGCCAACACTGGCGACGAGAACGACGCCGATTGAGAGGCGCGGAGGGCCAGGAACAGGGCCCGCACAATCCGACGGAGGAGGGCCAACGAGCGTAGGTGATCTATGCATCGCGAGCTTGACCCTGAGTTCGCCGCCATAAGCGAGCAGGGTTTCAAGACTCCGGTGGCCAACATCGCTAGGGTGACGGCCATCCTCGAGCGTAGCTATGATCCGGAGGTACGTCAAGCACTCCTCTACGCGCAGAGGGCTTGGATCCAGCTGGATCAACACAACCCAGTGCCCACAATCCGGGAGGAGCGCGTGGGCGAGGGTCGAAGTCAGGCTCACAGCCGAATGGCTGGCGGCCGTCCTCGATACCAAATCAGCAACGATAATGCGCGTGGGAGCCAGGCCCCTGGCGGGAGGCAACAGCCACCGCAAGGGGGTCACCCGTGATAGGCTAATCGTCGACCTCCTTCGGAGGACCTGCACCAGCACATCAATGAAGGTCGCGACGCGCGGACCGTGATCTCCTCCAGACGCAAGGTCCGCGAAGAAGTCGAGACTGAAGGTACTGACTGTAGCAATCCATTCCCTGCTTTTTCTGCTCGTTTCAGCAGCTACAAGTACCCAGAGAGCTTCAAGCCGATCGGCATCACCAAGTACGATGGCAAGCAAGCCCTTCAGCAGTGGCTACGTTGCTACTCCACGGCCATTGAGGTCGCAGGGGGTTCAAACATCACCAAAGTTGTCTACTTCCCGATGGCTTTGGACCCTTCACCGCTCACTTGGCTGGAAAGCCTCAGCAGCAACTCCATCGACTCCTGGGAACGACTTAAGAAGGTCTTCATCGACAATTTCCAGGGAGCGATTGCCCGTGCAGGTACTCGACACGATCTTGCCCAGTGCAAGCAAGAACGTAACAAGCTCCTGCGGTCCTACACGCGTCGCTTCTTCAACGTTCGCGCTACTATCGCGAACATTTCGGAGGACGACATCATCGATTGCTTCTACAACGGCATCACCGACCCGGGCATCTACAGGGATTTTGGGCGGAACAGGCCAAAGACTGTTGCGGGCCTTCGTGATATGATGCACGATTGGTCCGAACAGGAGGAGAAGATGCGGGAGCGGTTCCCGCGACGTCAGGACAGCAACCTGAGGCGTCCAAATGATAACCGCAACGACAAAGGCCAGCGGGACTTTTCGGGGCCACCCCGGAAGCGAAAGCCAGATGATGTCATCGCGGCTATCGATCGTCCTTCGCGGGGCAAGAAGTCGACGACACAGGAGGAGTTCGAGAAGCTCCTGCAGAAGAAGTGCCTATGGCATCCGGGCGCCAGCCACGCCGCCATCGACTGCTATCACCTTCGGAGGACGTTCAGCAACTCCGGTGGCGGAAAGAAGAACAAGAAGCCTACTGACAAAGAACCCGAGGATGATGATCAAGAGGACCACGGGCGCAACCCGAAGTTTCAAGATGCGTCAAAAGTTGTCAACGTCATCTTTGGGGAAGATGAGGATTTTTGCTCCAGGCGGGATCAGAAGCTGCTCCTCCGGGAGATTTTGTCCATCGTGCCGGCGGTACCATGACCACTCCGTTGGTTGGAGGTCCCCATCTCATTCTCCCGCGACGACCAGTGGACGAGCTTTTCGGAGCCCGGTAAGTTCCCTTTGGTCCTGGACCCTGTGGTGGCGGAGGTCAAGCTCACCAAGGTCCTAATCGATGGCGGGAGCGGGCTCAATCTCATCTTCATCAGCACTTTGAAGAAAATGGGCCTGGATTTTAAGGACATGCTGGTTCGTCCCAGGTAACGCGGCACACCCGCTGGGTACAGTGGTCCTCCCCGTCACCTTCGGCACGCGGGAGAACTACCGTACCGAGTTCATCAAGTTCGAGGTGGCTAACTTCGAATCTTCTTACCATGCTATATTGGGTCGACCGGCACTCGCCAAGTTTATGGCAGTGCCACATTACGTCTATTTGCTTCTTAAGATGCCAGGACTCAGTGGGGTACTCACCCTCCGTGGCGACCAGAAGAAGTCATATGACTGTAATCAGGAGGCGATCCAATATGCTTCGACTACTCGCGTGCCAGGTGCTTCGGGAGAAGTACTCGCGGCCGCGTAGCAGCTTTCCCAATCCAGGCTGGAGATTCCTTCCAAGAAGGCCAGCAAGTTGAGCATCCAGTCGACTGATGACGTGGCCCTCAAGTCGATCCAGCTTCAGGATGGAGATTCATCTAAGACCACTATCATCGGTGCCGGCTTAGGTGACAAATAGGAATTCGCGCTCGTCAGCTTCCTTCGGGCTAACCGAGACATATTCGCATGGAAACCAGCGGATATGCCAGGGGTGCCCAGGGAGTTGATCGAGCATGCTTTGAATGTACATCCGAAGGCTACGCCTAAAAAGCAACACCTGCGGAGGTTTTCCCACGACAAGCGTGAGGCCATGAAACGGGAGATCGCTAAACTTCTCGCGGCTGGATTCATTAAAGAAGTAATCCATCTAGAGTGGGTCGCGAATCCCGTTCTTGTAAAGAAAAAGAACAATGAATGGAGAATGTGTGTCGACTACACTGATCTCAACAAGCATTGCCCAAAAGACCATTTTGGGCTGCCGCGCATTGACCAAGTTGTTGATTCGACGGCTGGTTGTGTCCTTCTTTGTTTTCTTGATTGTTACTCATGTTATTATCAGATCGTGCTCAAGGAGGAGGACCAAATCAAGACTGCCTTCATCACCCCCTACGGGACTTACGCCTACAAAATAATGTCCTTCGGGTTGAAGAATGTAGGAGCAACCTATCAGCGTGCGATCCAGATGTGTTTCGCGGATCAGCTGCACCGGAATGTTGAGGCTTATGTGGACGATGTCATCATTAAGACCAAGGCATCCAGCGATTTAATTGCAGATTTGGAGGAAACATTCAGCAGTTTGCGCAGATTTCGGTGGAAACTCAATCCCACCAAGTGCGTCTTTGGAGTGCCTTCAGGAAAATTGCTCGGGTTCATCATCAGCAACCGGGGCATTGAAGCCAACCCTGTAAAGATCACGGCCATCACTGATATGGAGGCTCCTGCCACAATCAAGGATGTGTAGAAGTTAACAGGTTGTATGGCGGCCCTGAACAGGTTCATCTCCCATCTCGGGGAGAGCGGACTACCTTTCTTCAAGCTCCTGAAACGCCAGGATAAGTTCCAATGGATGGAGGAGGCTGAGCAGGCCTTGCAGGATCTGAAACATCATCTTTAGTCTCCTCCGATCCTTACAGCACCGTCGCCGGGGGAGGATCTACTATACATCGTGGCAACAACTCATGTTGTCAACAGTGCTATTGTAGTCGAGCGAGGCAAAGAAGGCCATGCGTTTGGAGTGCAGAGGCCTGTCTACTTCGTCAGCGAAGTCCTCTCCGAATCCAAGGTACGGTATCCAGCTGTTCAAAAGCTCTTGTATGTAATCTTAATCACATCCAGAAAGCTACGCCATTACTTCGACGAGTACAAGATCACTGTGATCACGGACTTCCCGCTGGCGGATATTCTTCATAATCAAGATGCCACGGGGCGCATATCCAAGTGGGCAGTGGAACTGGGGGCTTTGTCAATCGACTTCAAGCCACGCACTGCAATCAAGTCACAGGCTCTAGTCGACTTCATGGCTGAATGGAGGGAGAATCAAGTCCCAACCCCAGTGGACAAGCCAGAGCACTGGACCATGTATTTTGATGGGTCCCTCAAGCTCGACGGCGGCAGCGCTGGTGTTCTGCTTATTTCTCCATGAGGTGAACAGTTGAAATATGTCCTTCAGATCCTGTGGGCGGTATCCAACAACGAAGCCGAGTATGAAGCTTTGCTTCACGGGCTCCGTTTGGCGATATCACTAGGGATCAAGCGACTACTTGTATATGGCAACTCTCTCCTTGTCGTTCAGCAGGTCAACAAGGAATGGGACTGCAACAAGGAGACAATGGATGCTTATCTACAGGAAGTGCGCAAATTGGAAAGCAAATTCTCCGGCTTGGAGGTTCATCATGTATTGCGGGAGCACAATGTTGGCGCGGACACTTTGTCCAAACTGGGGTCCACGCGTGCCCAGGTCCCGTCGGGAGTCTTCGTCCAGGAGCTCAAACGGCCATCCATCAAGTCTTCTCTGCAGGTAACCATCGACGTGGGTCCCCAACAACCCGATCGAGAGGTTATGGTGTTGCAGGAGGACTGGCGAGAGGTTTTTATCGACTTCATTCGAGACCAACGGCTACCAGCGGGAATCAACACCAAGAGCGCAGAAGCTGCACGCGTCTTACGATGAAGCAAGGGCTTCGTCCTTGTCGACGGCAAGCTCTATCGGCGTGGCACTCGGTCAGGAGTTCTCATGAAGTGCGTCACAAAGGAAGATGGTTACGACATACTGCGGGAGATCCACGAGGGCGTCTGCGGCAACCATGCGGCTTCAAGAACGCTGGTGGGGAAAGCATACAGGGCTGGTTTCTAGTGGCCCACCGCAGTGACTGACGCGGAGGATCTCGTGCGCAGGTGCCAAAAGTGTCAATTCTTCGGCAAACAAACTCATGTTCCCGCCAATAGCCTCATCACTATACCGCTATCTTGGCCCTTCGCTTGTTGGAGTCTCGACATGATCGGGCCCTTCACGACGGCGCCAGGCGGCTTTACCCATGTGCTGGTGGCCATCGACACGTTCACCAAGTGGATCGAGTACAAGCCGATAGCCAAGCTCACGCCAGATCGGGTCGTCGACTTCATCTCAAATATTTTGCATCGTTTCGGCTTCCCCAACACCATCATCACGGACTTAGGATCAAACTTCACGGCAAACCAGTTCTGGGAGTTCTGCGAGAATGCTTGCATCGCAGTTAAATACGTCTCGGTTCCACACCCAAGGGCCAATGGACAAGTCGAAAGGGCGAACGGCCTGATCATTGACGGCCTCAAGAAGAGACTTTATGATGAGAACAGCAAGAAGGGAGGCAAATGGGTGCACGAGCTATCACACATCATCTGGGGGCTTCGGACTCAGCCGTCCAAAGCCACAGGCCAAACACCTTTCTTCCTTGTGTATGGATCTGAAGCCATTCTACCAGTCGATATCATGTGGAGGTCTCCAAGGGTCGAAATGTACAACGAAGGCGAGGCGGACGAGGCGCGGCAGTTAGAGCTCGATTCTGTGGAAGAAGCTTTTGCACCGCTCTTGTCCAGTCAGCTCGGTACCTGCAGGGGATCCGGCGATATTATGATCGCAACGTCAGGGAGCGGTCATTCAATGTTGGTGAATTGGTCTTGCGTCGTATTCAAGACGAATCTGGCCTACACAAGCTAAAATCAAGGTGGGAGGGCCCGTTCATCGTCAAGCAGGTTACAAGGCTAGGGTCTTATCGACTACAATTTCCTGAGGGTCATGATGTCCCGAACTCCTGGAACGTTCAGAATCTGCGCAAATTCTACCCTTAAGTCGAGGCCCGGCGATCGCTGAATCCCCAAGGGCTCAGAAGGTCTCCTTTCCCCGAATCAATGTGGAGGCTATGAGCCACATGACCCGGGTTGTACATTCCTTTTTACTTACACGACGGCCATGGTCGCGTGCAGACACAACTATAAATCGACTTCTTGTTGTGAATGATGCGGGGGTTACGGCCACGATCATCTCCTTTCGACTCCCATTCCTGACGGAACCCTCGGCTCCGGCCAACCCCTCTACATATCGAGTTCCGCCGCGACCTTGGATGGTCGCACAAGACAGCAATCGCTTTTTTCCGACACAGTCAATCCGCTCGACTGGCTTACACCCAGTACGCTGGAAAGGCTTGCATAAAGAGCCATCTCGACTACATCTTGAGTGGCCGCACTCAGAACAGTCTTATTTCTGCCAAAAAGAATGGCAAACCCGCGGCACCGCCCGCACCTGCTCCTAGCAAGCTCGATCCGTCCGTTCAGGTCCTGCCTAGCTTACGGAGCACGCTCACAGCAGGAGCGACTTTCGACTACACTCAGAGTCGCCGCACTTAGGGTAGTCCTGTTTTTCTGCCCTACGCACGGCAACCTCGCGATGATGCTTGCGTTCTTTCCTAACAAGTTTGGACCCGCTCGATCGAGTTGTGGTTAATCTGTTAGACGAATATTAGCTACCCTTCGGGTCGTTGCACCCAAGGAGCATCTACTACTTAAGTCTTGTAAGCCTGGACCCCAATTCAGCTAAGGCACGCAAACAAGTAGAGATATCACATGAAGCACTCACATACAGGAACAATTACTTGTTTCTCATACCCTAATCCTGCAGTACACTATGTACAATTCGTTCTGCTACAGGTTGGGCCTCTCGCAGGTACTCCTTGAATCGCTCGTCCGTGCAGTCCGCCGCCATCCCCTACGCAAAAATGTCTAGCTGCGCGTTTGGCAAGAAGGATTTCACATACGCGAGGGC
Organism: Panicum hallii; assembly: GCF_002211085.1. Lineage (NCBI taxonomy): Eukaryota > Viridiplantae > Streptophyta > Magnoliopsida > Poales > Poaceae > Panicum > Panicum hallii. Next base: position 18,037,163 of record NC_038042.1, on the reverse strand, counting down.
GTTACTCACGCATGCGACTGGAGCCTCGGATAGGAACTTGACCACTTTCTTCGGGGCTTCGCGAAGTCGCTCCAGCAGGGGCTGCGGGCTCGCTTCGCCTTCTTCTGGGCGGCCCCCCTAAGGTCCTCCAGCTCCTTCTGCTGCTGCTCGTCCTTCTCGCCGAGCGTTTTGATTTGCTGAAGGCAGTCGACGAACTGTTGTTGAGTGTCGCCAATCACCTTCTGCAGCCTTTCGACATCATCTATACGTCGATACAGCATATTCTTCACATCAGTAAGCAGCTCCTCTTTGTGTTTTATTACTTTCTTAAGCTCTGCGGTGAAGATATTTCAGCAACTAAGGGAAGTTACCAAGGCAAAGTACTCGAGGGAAGCGAGGGCCTACCTTGGTGTGCTTTCTTCTCTGCCTTGAGCTGCTCCTGGTACTCCGCTTGTTGCTCCTTGAGCTGTTTTTGGAGCTCGGAGTTGGCCTTCTCGAGGTTTTGCAGGTCATTCTTGAGCAGCCAAGTCTCTCGAGTTCTTTCATGCTTCAGCATATCCAGCTCTCGCTGCAGATAGCAGTTCTTCGTAATTTCTTCGGAGACGCGCTTGTCCATGGCAGCTACCTCTTGCGCATCACTCACAACCGCGCTGAGCTTCTCTGATTTTTTTTCTAGGACTTCGTGATCACATGCTGCGCAAAAGGTGGAGATTGCGTCAAAGCAACTCATCAATATGCACAACCGGAACATCACCCAAGTATTACCATGGAAAAATCGTATAACTCCTTGAAGGTGCTCTTGAAGGTCCTCAAATTCTCCGCTGTCAGCAGGGGGTCGTCCACCAAGTCGGTGGTGATGACGTTCTTGTACCCCGGCCCGGCCCTCAACATCTCACGGGGATTCCTCGAGGACCCGGCGACATCTCCGGGCGGCGGTTGCTAGACACCTGCAAGTACACAATGTCGTCAGTATATTGCGCCCAGTCCTCGGTAGCCGGTCGCCGACAGATACGCGCGTACCTATGCCATCGGTAGGAGTGGCATCAAGGGTTTCGACTTGTTCTCCGCCACCAGTTTCGGCTTCATCCCGTCGGAGCTCGGGAGGCGGCAAGTCGGGAAGCGCCGCATCTGCTTCAGGGGTCAGCTCCGTGGGCACTGGCTCTCCGGGCGCCAAGGGCTTGGAGGCCGCAGCAGCGGGGGCCGGCTCCGCACTGGAAGGATCAGCCCGGGTTGACGGCTCCGGGGCTGCAGTAGTCGTGCCCGGGTCCAGCTAAAGCTGCACCGCGCTCGCAGCCCTGATGACGTCGAAGTTGTCGTTATCCAAGCTGGCAAGAGCAAGATTTTCAAGTGATGGAGGTAAACTCACAGTGTTGACTTCTTTTTGGCAGCCTTTTTCACCCGCAAGGCCCGTCGCGGAGCCTCTGTCACCAGCGGTGAGGCTTGAACGGCCGATTGAGTGGTCCCCGCCACGGCAATTGTCACCGCAGCGATGGCAGATGGGCCCGTTTCCATCCCTCCGAGTTCGGTCCTGGGGGGCAGAGCAGGAAGGCTACAAGTGGATACTGTCAGTATTCAGTGCTATTGGTACTTAGCAACTCGTCAAAGCAGCAAATCAGTACCTAGAGGACTTGACTTCTTGCGCCTTGCATTTGCGCACCAGTCGATGGCCCTTTGGCACCAGTGGTAAAGCGCCGGTCAACTCCACGCTCTGCTCGGAGGAGTTGTCCCAGCGCGGTTCTCCTTCGGCTCCTTCTCCCGCCTGCGAACCCGCGCCTCCGGTGGACTCGCTGCTGCGTTGAGCTGCAACAAGGCAAGCCTTCTTGGCTGTAGCGGCAGCAGAGGGGAGGAGGTGATCTGGTCGAGTGATGTCAGGCTGCGGCGGGTAGCTGCTGTACAGCTCCGTGTGTCCCTGCAGAAAGTTCTTCACTTAAGTAATGGTGCAAAAGCGTCCATCTTCAGCAAAAGAAGTCGAATTCTTACTGGTTTGGGCGGATTTCGTGCGGAAAACAATGTGGGCACGTACGGCACAGCGTCCACGTCTAGCAGCACCCGCTGAACCCGCTGGAGCGCGACGTCATCGGGCAAATCCTCTGCGCACATGCGAGAAGGATCAACGGGGCCTGTGTACTCGAAGCCCAGGTGATGGCGCTGCTGGATGGGTTGGACGCGGCGTTTGTAAAATGCGAACATGACGGAGGCGCCGGTCACTCCCTTATTCTTCTGTGCCTCAATGACGTCCAGCAGCTCTCTGACTTGATCCATTTCCCCGCCGGAGGGTTCAAGGTTCCATTCTCCCCTCACTACCGGGGGTCTGTTCGACTTCGTCGGAAGATGGGGAGCATGGTTTTTGATGTAAAACCAATGGTTTTTCCATCCAGGAAGATTTGAGGGGAATTTGTATGAAAGGTATTTTTCACCGGCCTGCTGTCGCAGTTGGATGCCGGTGCCCCCTGCTACAGACAGTTTCTTCGTGGTAGGCTGGGGTTTGACGCGGAAGAGAAAGCGGAATAGATCCCAGTGGGGTTCGATTCCAAGAAAGGCTTCGCAGAAATGGATGAAAATGGAAATGTGGCAAATGGAGTTAGGGTTGAGTTGATGGAGCTCAAGCCCGTAATAATAAAGAAGGCCACGAAAGAAGGAACAAGTGGGGAGGGCCAATCCCCGTTCGGCAAAATGGAGGAATGTGACGATTTCGTCGACATTCTCCATGGGGAAAGGTTCACGGTATGAGGGGCGCCAGTTGACAAGGTTTTTCTCTTGCAGCAACCCCTTGGAAACTAGTTTGTTCAGATTGTTGAGGGAGCACTTACTGTGTGTCCATTCCGCGGTTGATGGCTCCGCCTCTTTCCTCTTTTCCTCGATCTCTGACTTCTTGGACGCCATCTCCGATGCGCAGGCCACGAGATGCTCGGGGGCTGCAGGGAGATGGGCGGGGAGGTCGGAGCGGGAGAATCTCCTAGGGGGGATGGCGGCGGCGCTTGGCTCAGATTGGGGATTTTGGTGGTTTTTGGCGGAATGCGGGTTGAAAGCACGGTTTTTTCCTACTGTTATCGCGGGGTTAAATAACCAGCGGGGTGGAGAAAAGTTACTGTTCTGAAGTTCAGGAGTCACTTCCGAGAATATTCCGAATCTGAGGGGTCATTGGATGGAATGTTTGGATTAAAATATTCGATTAACCATTTTTTCAGGGTTAGCTGGCCCGAAAAAAGGGGTTTCTTGAAATAATAATCTAATACCCATCATCTGTGCCATCATTTTGGTAATTTCGCAGGTTGTCATTTTTTGCCTGCATGCCACGGTTGTTGGATCCTTATCTCCAAATTTTGTGGGATTTGGATTCAAGGCTCGGGGGCTGCGGGATACGTGGCATCGACTACTTATTTTTCAAATTTTTTGAAGGATAAGCTGGATTACGGACAAATGGGACCCTCAGCCTGATTCTCCGATTCAACCTAAGGCTCGGGGGCTACTCCATATGGAGTGCGATTTTTAAATCGCACACCATAACAAAAATTCAGGGCATGAGCACCTCGTAGCTTCGACGCAGCCAAGCAAGTACTCGAAGAAGGACTTCAAGACGAAGCTTCAGAAGAAGTCGAAGACTGCTTTGAAAGTACTCGATAAGCCTGCAGTACTCAGCTACGAAGAGTGGGTAAGAGGTCTAAGAGGTCTAAGAGATTAAGTTCGTCTTATCTCTTATTCATTTTGTTTATCTCTTGTTTATCCCGTTTAAATAGGAGATAGAGCTAACCAACACGGAGGGGATCTACTCGAGATATGTTCTGGTATGATTCCTCAGCGGAGGTTGGTTAGCATCTTTGTAACTCTGGTCTCTCGGGTATATAAGGGAGGTCAGGGACCCCTCTCAAACAGAAGATCATTAGGTCATTCTACACCAAAGGGAATACAAACCATCATACAGGACGTAGGGTGTTACGCTCTGTGCGGCCCGAACCTGTCTAAATCTTGTGTTTCTTGCACCTTCGAGTTCCTGATCTCGGCGTCTCCTCACCCAAAACTTACCACCTTGGGTATATCCCTCGGTGGGCAGCCGGTTAAACACCGACAAACGGATAAAGAGCCTGAAGAGGATGACCAAGGGGACAAATAGCGCAACGCGAAGTTCCAAGATGCCTCAAAAACCATCAACATCATCTTCGGAGGTGACGAAGAGTTCAGTTCCAGGAGGGAACATAAACTACTACTCTGAGAAATCATGTCCGTCGAGCCGGTGGTACCACGACCACTCCGATGGTCGGAGGTCCCCATCTCGTTCTCACGAGACGATCAATGGACCAGCTTCTCGGAGCCCGGCAAATTCCCCCTAGTCCTGGACCCGGTGGTGGTAGAGGTCAAGCTCACCAGAGTACTCATCGACGGCGGAAGCGGTCTCAACCTCATCATCACCAGCACGTTGAGAAAGATGGGCTTAGACTTAACGGACATGCTTGTCCCAAGAAGGTCTCCCTTCTACAGCATTATCCCAGGCAACACAGCGCATCCACTTGGCACGGTGGTCCTTCCAGTCACCTTCGGCATGAGGGAGAACTACCGTACTGAGTTCATCAAATTCGAAGTTGCCAATTTCGAATCTTCATATCATGCCATACTGGGCAGGCCGGCACTGGCCAAATTCATGGTAGTGCTGCACTATGTTTATCTACTTCTCAAGATGCCAGGACGAAGTTGGGTACTCACTCTCCGAGGCGACTTGAAGAAGTCGTATGACTGCAACTAGGAGGCCATCCAGTACGCTTCAACTACGCGTGTGCCAGATGCTTCAGGAGAAGTACTCGCGGCCGCGTAACAACTCTCCCAAGCTGGGCTGGAAATCCCAACAAGGAAGGCAAGCCAACCAAGCATCTAGTCGACCGGCAACGTGGCCCTCAAGACGATCCAGCTCCAGGAGGGTGACTCATCTAAGACTGCTGTCATCGGTGTAGGCTTAGGTGAGAAATAGGAAATCACGCTCGTCAGTTTCCTTTGGGCTAACCAAGACATATTCGCGTGGAAACCAGCGGATATACCAAGGGTGCCCAAGGAACTGATCGAGCATAGCCTAAATATACATGCACAAGCTATGCCCAAAAAGCAACGCCTTCGCAGGTTTGCTCAAGACAAACGAGAGGCAATCAAAAGGGAAATAGCTAAACTCCTCGCAGCTGGCTTCATTAAAGAAGTAATCCATCCAGAGTGGGTAGCTAATCCTATCCTTGTAAAGAAAAAGAACAATAAATGGAGAATGTGCGTTGACTACACCGACCTCAATAAGCATTGCCCAAAGTACTACTTCGGGCTACCACGCATCGATCAAGTCGTCGACTCGACGGCGGGTTGTGTACTCCTCTATTTCCTTGACTGCTATTCAGGGTACCACTGGATCGCGCTCAAGGAAGAAGATCAAATAAAGACCGCGTTTATCACCCTGTTCGGGACATATGCCTATAAAATTATGTCTTTCGGGTTGAAAAACGCAGGTGCAGCATATCAACGCGCAATTCAAATGTGCTTCGCCGATCAGCTGCATCAAAATGTTGAGGCCTATGTGGATGACATGGTCATCAAGACCAGGAATCCCGAGGACCTGATCGCAGACTTGGAAGAAACGTTCAATAGCTTACGAAAGTTCCGATGGAAGCTCAACCCAACAAAGTGCGTATTCGGAGTACCATCAAGGAAATTGCTCGGGTTCATCGTCAGCAACCGGGGAATTGAAGCCAATCCTGAAAAGATCACGGTCATCACTGACATGGAGGCTCCGGCCACAATCAAGGATGTGCAGAAACTAGCAGGATGTATGGCAGCCCTGAACAGGTTCATCTCCCGATTCAGGGAGAGAGGACTACCCTTCTTCAAACTCTTGAAGCACCAAGACAAGTTCCAGTGGACGGAAGAGGCCGAGCGGGCCCTGCAGGATCTGATACAACACCTACAGTCACCCCGGTCCTCACAGCACCACTGCGGGGAGAAAATCTACTACTCTATGTTGTGGTGACAACTCATGTCATCAGCAGTGCCATCGTCATCGAGCACAGCGAGGAGGGCCATGCATTTGGAGTGCAGAGGCCCGTGTACTTTGTCAGCGAGGTACTCTCCGAATCAAAGGTATGATACCCGGTAGTTCAGAAACTTCTATATGCAATATTGATCATATCAAGAAAGCTATGCCCTTACTTCGATGAGTACAAGATCACTGTGATTAAGGATTTTCCGTTGGTGGATATTCTACACAATCAGGATGCCACGGGATGTATATCAAAGTGGGCAGTGGAACTGGGGGCTCTGTCAATCGACTTCAAGCCACGCACTGCAATTAAGTCTCAAGCTCTAGTCGATTTTATGGCCGAATGGAGAGAGAACCAAATTCCAACTCCTGTCGACAAGCCAGAGCACTAGACCATGTATTTCGATGGATCTCTTAAGCTCGATGGTGGAGGTGCTGGAGTCCTATTTATCTCCCCAAAAGGCGAACAACTGAAGTATGTCCTCCAGATCCTTTGGGAGGTATCCAATAACGAAGCCGAGTGTGAAGCCTTGCTTCACGGGCTATGTTTGGCGATATCACTAGGCATCAAGCGACTACTTGTATACGGCGATTCACTTCTGGTTGTTCAGCAAGTCAACAAAGAGTGGGATTGCAACAAGGAGACAATGGACGCCTACGTACAAGAAGTGCGCAAGCTGGAAAACAAATTTTCCGGACTGGATGTTCATCACGTGATACGGGAACACAATGTTGGTGCAGATATACTATCTAAGCTAGGATCCACCCGTGCACAAGTCCCAGCGGGAGTTTTCGTCCAGGAGCTGAAGCAACCATCCATCAAGTCCTTACCTCAGATAACCACTGATACTAACCCTCAGAAGCCCGATCGGGAGGTTATGATGCTCGGGGAGGACTGGAGAGAATCTTACATCGACTTCATCCGGGACCAAAGACTACCAGCGGGGATGTACGCAAAAAGCGCAGTGGCAGCTCGTGTCATGCGCAGAAGCAAAGGTTTTGTCCTAGTCGATAATAAACTCTATCGGCGTGGTGCACGATCAGGTGTACTCGTGAAATGCATCATAGGAGAAGACGGCAATGACATACTGTGGGAGATACATGAGGGAGTATGCGGCAACCACACAGCTTCAAGAACGCTAGTCGGGAAAGCATATAGAGCTGGTTTTTGGTGGCCCACCACAGTGTCAGACGCTGAAGACCTGGTGCGGAGATGCCAAAATAGCCAATTCTTTAGCAAGCAATCTCACGTCCCAGCCCACAATCTTATCACCATACCGCCATCCTGGCCGTTTGCCTACTGGAGCCTTGATATGATTGGGCCATTTACAACAGCACCAGGCGGTTTTACCCACACATTGGTAGCAATCGACAAGTTTACCAAATGAATCGAGTACAAGCCGATAACCAAGCTCACACCAGACAGAGTCATTGATTTCGTCTTCGACATTCTGCATCGCTTCGGCTTCCCGAACACCATCATTACGGACCTGGGATCAAACTTCACAGCTAACTAGTTCTAGGAGTTCTGTGAAAATACGTGCATCGAAGTCAAATATATCTCCGTTGCACACCCAAGAGCCAACAGTCAAGTCGAGAGGGCAAACGGCATGATAATCGAGGGCCTCAAGCAAAGACTCTATGATGAAAACAACAAGAAAGACGGAAAGTGGATACACGAGTTGCCACATGTCATTTGGGGGCTCAGGACGTAGCCGTCCAAAGCAACAGGAGAAACACCATTTTTTCTTGTCTACGGCTCCGAAGCAATTTTACCGGCTGACATCATTTGGAAATCCCCAAGGGTTGAAATGTACAACGAAGGAGAGGCAGATGAAGCAAGGCAGCTAGAGCTAGACTCTGTCAAAGAGGCTCGCTGCACTGCCCTTGTTCAGTCAGCACAATACCTACAGGGGATCCGACGATATCATGACCGCAACATCAGAGAATGGTCGTTCAGTATAGGCAATTTTGTCCTACGCCGCATCCAAGATGAGTCAGGATTACACAAGCTCAATTTGAGATGGGAAGGACCGTTCATCGTCAAGCAGATTACAAGACCGGGGTCTTATCGACTACAATACCTCGAGGGCCAAGATGTCCCAAATTCCTAGAACGTACAGAACCTACGAAAGTTTTACCCATAAGAAGACACACAGTGATAGCTGTTCTTCGAGCTCCAAGGCGGTTTCCTTCCGATTCAATTTGGAGGCCATGTGCCATAGAATCAGGAATGTAAATTCTCTATTAAAATTCGGAGGCTATAGCCACATTCAAGTTTCATATAAATCGACTTCTTGCCATGAGCATAACTGTTGTTCCGATGATGATCGCGTTTTTCCAAATAGGTTAGATCCGCTCGATCGGATTCAATCTAACTTGTTTGACGGGCTCACTTGAGGAGCTATATCGACTACTCCCAGAGTCGCTACACTCGGGGTAGTATTGACTACTTGCTACGAGCATGATAATCATCGCGATGAGGATCGTGTACTCCAAATAGGTTAGATCCGCTCGATCGGATTCAATCTAAATTGTTTGACGGGCTCACTTGAGGAGCTATGTCGACTACTCCCAGAGTCGCTGCACCCGGGGTAGTGTCTACTACTTAGCCTATGAACGTGGATGGCAATCCAGAAATCATAAGGCAACGATAGTATAGACAGCACTGACAGATATATTACAAGGAGAAGAGTACTTGTCATTTCAATAACTCAATCTTGTTCTATAATCTCTACTATTTCTAGGAGTTCTAGGAGTTCTGTGAAAATACGTGCATCGAAGTCAAATATATCTCCGTTGCACACCCAAGAGCCAACGGTCAAGTCGAGAGGGCAAACGGCATGATAATCGAGGGCCTCAAGCAAAGACTCTATGATGAAAACAACAAGAAAGACGGAAAGTGGATACACGAGTTGTGTGACGCCCTGAAAATACACCAAAATAAATCACGCGCTAGAGTGCGTTGTTTAAAAGTCTTTCGCCGTCAAAACCCTAACCCTAACCCTTTTCGACCGACGCAAGCCTGACCGCCACACCGCTCACACGCTAGAGTAATTCGTAGAAACGGTTCAACGTCAAAACCCTAAAACATAACCGGATCGCTGTCCCGTTCCGCTTCGCTCAATGGCCTGTCGCTCACGCGCGACCGCCCGCCGCGATTGGCGCCGACGCGTCTTTCTTTTCCCTCGCTGTTCCCCTCGCGCCCCGCGCTTCCCCGCGTGGCCGACCGGCCGCGGTCGCCGCCGCGACCGGCGCCGGCCCTTCTCCCTCCCTCTTTTTCTTTTCTCTCTTTTCCCCTTTTCTTTTTCCTTTTCTCTCCTTTTCCTTTCTTTCTTTTCTCCCTCCCCTCCCTTTTCTTTCTCCTCCCTTCCTCCCTGTTTCCCCTTTCCCCCTGCTCCCGAGCACAGCACGGCCGTGCGCCGGCCCTGTGCGCCGCGCCCGCGCTGCCCCGGCCGTGCCGCGTGCACGCACTCGCCCCGCATGCCTCCGTGCCCCGCGTGCCCCGCGTGACCGCGCCCCGCGCCGCGCCGCTCGTCGCCCGCGCCCTCGCCCCGGACCCGCGACACGCCGCGCCGCGCGCGCCCTGCTCCCGCGCGTGCCGCGCCGCTCGCCGCTGCCGCGTCCTGCCCGCGCGCGCGCCGTCGCTTCCTGCTCTGTGCCGCACAGCGCCGCCCCGTCCCTGGCCCGCGCCACGCCACGTCGCGACGGCCGCGTGCGGCCGGAGCGCCATTAATGGCGCCCGCACCGCCCGCCGGCCGCCCCATCCCAATCCCACCCGCCGCCGCCGTTCCCCGCCTATAAATAGGCCCTCGCGCAGCCCCTCGTTCCCCCACACCTCCCACCGCCGCCTCCTGCCTCTCCCCGCGCCCCCATTGCCGCCCGCCCGTGCTGCACTGCTGCCGCCCGCCGGCCTCCGTCGCCACGCCTCCTCGCCCCACCTCAGTCCGAGGTGAGGCCGGGGATTAGTTCCCCTTGCTCCCCTGCCCCTTTTCCCCCTACCCCGGGCCACCCTTGGGCCCTGGCCGGCCGGCGCCGCCCGCCGCCGCCGCCCCTGCCCCTCCCCTGTTTCCTGTCAACGGGAGAGGAGGAAGAAAGGGGCATTATGCCCATAACCCCCTCCCTTTTCCTGTATTCCCAAAGAGAAAACCCCCCCCTCTCCTTTAATTATTCTTTTGCTAATGAGACCCCATTCTTTTTATTATTACAAACCAAACCCCTCGGTGTATAAACCTAGTTATACCCGACACATTTTAACATGCTCAGATTATTTCTAGGAATCGTAAATAGGCCCTTTCTCTTTTCGGATATTTACGAACAAGCCCTTGGACCCCGTTTAAGCCCTGAAACCACCTTTAGCGCGTCATTTTATGTGCGAAACGACCTCCGATTGACCCGAAACTTTACCATGCCCTTTCTAGTATGGTTCTAGCCATGCCATTAAGAAACCACCCAGAGATATTGCCCCGACCTCTGTAACTAAATTATTTCCGATTCAAGCTCGACGATAAAAGCTTTTACTTCTTGTGCTTGATTGTGTGCCTGTTTGATTGCGTCGTAGGACACGGAGTGAACGAGGAAGGACCCGAGCGTGACCAAGCAAACGAGGATCAGTACTGCGACCCCGAACCCGAGGGACAGTGCTTCGACCAGGACTTCTCGCAAGAGTTTGACGATGGCAAGTTCAATTCCGCCCTTTGATGCATGTTTCTGTCCTAGTTTTTATAAACACAACCCAGTGGCCTATTTTATAAAATTGCATGGTTTTACGTGCTGAAAACATGGTAGGATAGCCACCCTTGTTTGAGACGACCATACCTTGACCACCTGATTTTATAAAGAAAATGCGTGTGTGTGGGAAGGGAAAAATGTGGATTTGAGAAACAAGTCGGACGGGATGGATGGCATTTCTGTGTGAATTGCCGTTGGTGTGCTCGTACCTGTGTGGTTGAGCGTGGAGGGGAGATATCCATCTTGTCACCCCTAAGGACCGAGTTGATGTGACATCTCACCTAGCTTCTTGTAGTGCGAACCACTTGACCGTTGTATGGGCAACGGCTTAGCATAAACCCCACTAGTTAGCCTGATAGCCATCAGGAGAGCTGAGAGCAACGGGTGATCAAGGAGAAGGGATGAGCTCTGTGTGACTTATGCCCCGGTTAAACCTCGGAGGTAGGTCGAATGACCCCTTGATGGATCCCGTGGTGGCTAGTCAGGTCTAGCTAAGGTGGGTAATGGCTTTGTTGGGATCTGCACCGGCACTAAGGTGTTCGTGCTGTGGTACCCCACCTGTGGGTAAAGTTGCACACCTCTGCAGAGTTAAAATCTATTCGAATAGCCGTGCCCACGGTATTGGGCAAGTTACGGTGTGGTCACATAACTAGTGTTTATCTCTGGGAATGGATGGGCTGGTGTGAGTTGTTTGGAAAGTGTCCGGCAGTTGTGCCGTGTGCTACGGCGGACGGGGAGTCCGGTGGCAGTTTAAAACTTGGATCCTGTGTGGATCAACATCGTGTGTTCTTGGTGCCAGAAAACTCGTTTTGGAAATTGTTTTTTTTAAACAAGCCCTCGCATACAATTGAGTTTTTCACAAATGAACCATAACCTATCCTTGGATTGTCCTGTGCACATGATTACTGTTATACCCCCTCCGTGGGTGTGATTGGACTTGCTGAGTACGTTTGTACTCATCCCTCTTACTTTTACAGTGGAAGACCCAGACTACACCCCCGAAGACAACGAGTAGGGTTTCGTCCTGCACCCAGTCTTGCCTGTGGTTGAGGCCACCGTTGGATTCCGCATGGCGCAAGACTCTGATGACCCTTTGTTCGTAGCTAGTGTAGTTGTGTGGGTTCTGGTTGTAATCCTCGCGATAGTGGCGCTTCACTGCCCATTACCGCGTAGAGTTGTACGGTGATGTACCATCTGATGTAATAAAAGTGTTATCAGCCTCCTGGGACTGATAAACCAACACTTTTAAGTCTTCCCTGATGGGGGGACGCTTCAGGTGGTATCAGAGCCGTAGGCTGGCCGTAGGACATAACCCTAGGAGCGAGACCCCTTTTCAGACCCTAGAACTTATCCTGGTTTAGATATTTTTCTGCACAAGCACTCACCACTGGTCTTTGCCTTGTTCCAGATGGCTGGCAATGGATGGGTTAGCGGAATCTGCCACGCAGAGCCCGGCCTCCCCAAGTTACTATTGCTCAGCCTGGAACGCGTCGGGGTTATGGAACCACCGGAGTATGCCTACCGTGAGTACATCGCCTGAGGCACCCTTCGGTGCGACATAATGGTTTTTGTGGGGAAAAGCACCCGCTACCCGGATGTGGACCCTTGGTTCATCTCCACCACTGGTTTCCGCTTCCCCGACTCCTATCGAAAGGCTGCTCGTAAAGCCCTGCGACGGCTGCGTGTGCTCTACAGGCACCACCTTCAGCGGACCCCTATGGGATTTTTCCCACCCGCTGAGGGACGAGGACGCACTTGGATTGCCCGAATGAGGGGACTTGGACGAGAAGAAGAAGACCTAGAAGATACGGTCTCCCACCTATCCATCTACCTGACTGGCTTGGATGCACTCTGCCGCGAACAGTCGGCGCAACTGAAGCAGCTAATCCGTGGGATTGAAAGGATAACCCAGGAGCTGGAGGAACAACGGACAAGAGCTGCAAACGCCGAGTATTCCTTAGCTGCCCTCCAAGCCCAGGTGCAAGAATACGAGAACCGCAACGGAATAGGTGGATGGATAGAGGAAGAAGAAGAAGAGCCCATGGAGACCCATTGGGATAAGGGTACGCAGACCGAAAACGAGATGGATCGGTTCCTTCCAATAAAGAAGCGCTCTATCAGGACCGAGGAAGAATCCCCATGATAGGATTAGCGCCCCTAGCCAAAACCCTACCCTAATGACCACGTATCCATGAAAACTGTACCACCCTTGTTGTAATAATAAATATCATCTACTCCCGTTTGCACCTATACCAGGTTGTTTACCCTATTTCTGTTTCAGATGGCTGAGGAAGGATGGACCCAGGGCGACTGCCAAGCTGCACCTGGATTCCCCAGCCTTTTGATCAACACCCTGGAAGACCTTGGCGTTACGGAGCGCCCAAGGTACTACAGCCGAGAGTACGAGCACCATGGTACCCTCCGCTGCAGGGTGATCCTGGTCATTGCCAGGAGCAACCGCTACCCCGACATCCAGCCTTGGCGAGTGACTGCCACGGGGTTTCGACACCAGGACACCTATCCCTTGGCCATCAGGAAAACGCTCCGTTATTTGTGCCGGATTTTTGAAGAACACCTCGCCCCCACACCAGCAAAGTTCTTCCCGCCGGCCATCAGAACCCCAGTTTGGGAAGCACGCATGAGAAACCTGGAACGACGCCGCCACGAAGAAGGCCCCCTGTACCAAGTGGCTACTTACCTAGCCGCCCTGGACCAACTTTTTGATGAGCAAGCCAACCTTCTGAGGGAGCAGACCCATCGAGCCGAGCAAGCAGAGCTCGCAGTAAGACTGCAGCAGATCCGAGCCGCCCATGCTGAGGCAAGAGCCGCAGCCGCGGTTAGCAGCGAAGCCGTAGCCCAAGAGAGCCTCAGGCAAGCTCGAGACCGGCGTATGCGAGATTGGACCCGAAGCGGAACGCCAGTCCCGGCAATTGAAGAAGACCATGTTTTACTCGGGACACCCGTCATAGGATGGGGAACGCTCTTTGGAAGCACACCAGCACCACCCGAGAACCCTGAAAGCTCTGCTGCCGCCGTCGAGAGAGACGCTGCAGCGCAACCCTCAACCAATGGAAATCCAGAGGACGACGAGCAAGGATCACTCACGCTCGCCGCCCCAGAAGAAGGCCTGCCCGCGAGTAGAATGATCGACGCCACCCTAGTGATGTGTCCCCAGCCGTTTTTGTTTAAATCGTGCCTGATCCCGGACGAGTGGTACGAGACCTAGCCTTACCAGCTGTACCCCGTTGCAGTAATAAAGTTGCATGTGCTTGTTGTTTGTAATGTTGTGTGCTGTTTTGTTGTGTGCTACGTGCTATATAATTACTGGCAGGAGGTAGATTCTGCCTTATATACGAATTAAACAACTCAAACATCACATAATAGTAACCCCACTCTACCCGGTCAACAGATGGTTCCCCGGAGCGTCACGAGGGCCTCCCGTGGCCGGAACCCCGCAGCCGCTGGTGCCGGAGCACAGCCTGCTGGACGAAATCTCCCTCAGGCAGAACAGGAAGTAAGCCAGAACCGAGGGGAAAATCAAGAAGGAGAGCAACTGCCACCACCCCACCCCTCGGAGACTTAGCGCAGATAATCCACAACCAGACCCTCATACTGGAGACGCTGGCCAATGCCCTCGTTAACCGGCAACCCCGAGGGCAGAATATGAACGACAAGCTGACAGCCTTTCTGAGGACCAAGCCGCCCACCTTTGCTGGATCATGCAACCCTTTGGATGCAGACGACTGGCTACGAGTGATTCAGAGGAAGCTCGAGCCGTTCGAATGCCAGGACAGAGACAAGGTTCTTCTGGCAGCCCACCAACTCACCGGAACAGCATTATCCTGGTGGGAAAATTATTGTGCCGCGGCCGAAGATGCCTCTACTATCACTTGGGAGGAATTCATGAGGGAGTTCCGCCGCTATCACATCCCTTCAGCCACTATGAAGCGCAAGGTGGATGAATTCCGCACACTACAACAGGGAAGCATGACGGTGGAAGAATACACCCACCGGTTCATAGAATTGGCCCGGTACGCGCCGGAAGAAGTAAACGACGACGATAAGAAGCAAGACATGTTCAAGAAAGGGTTAAGCCCAGAACTCCGGACCTTGCTTACTCCCCAGATCTATCCGGACTTCAACACCCTGATGAACAAGGCTATCCTCACAGAAAGGGCCAAAGCTGAAGAGAGAAAGGATAATAAACGCAAATTCCTGGAAAGTAAGGCCCGCCAACAGGACCGCTTCCAAAAGCCGAGGAACTCCAACTACACTGCACCAGGATCTCAGGCCCTGATGCAGTATAGAACTCAGTCTCAAGTGACAGGACCACAGGCCCCGCCCAGGAGCCAGAATACCACGAGGGCCCCGCAGAGCAATGCAAGCCAGGTCGCCCCCGACAACAACAATGTTAGGGCCTGTTTCAACTGCCGTGAAATAGGGCATTACATCGCCAATTGCCCTTATGCCAAGAACAAACCGGCCACATCAGCTTTCTCCAACTCGGCAAATGGACCCAGACCAGCCTTGACCGGCGCCAACCGAGTGCCTGTCCGCAACAACGACAACAGCCAGCAGGCAAAGCAGCCCCAGCAATCGTTTGGACGAGCCCGCGTCAACCACATTGATGCGCAGGAGGCTCAAGAAGCTCAGGGAGTAGTGCTCGGTGAGTATCTAGTCAACTCAGTTCTGGCAACAGTACTATTTGATTCTGGAGCATCGCACTCGTTCATATCCTCAAGCTTTGTGGAGAAACACAAAACACCCACAGTACTATTAAAAACACCCCTATTAACCCGGACGCCTGGGGGCGACATCAATTGTCGATTAGGCTGTCCATGGGTAAGGATCAATTTAAGTGGGGTAGAATTTCTAGCAGATTTGGTAGTACTTAAGTCTGGGGGAATAGACGTAATCCTTGGAATGGACTGGTTAAGCCGGCACAATGGTCTCATAGGATGTACCGACAAGGTGGTACACCTAACAAACCCCGAAGGAATACAAGTGATCTGTCATACCCGCGATAGTAAGTTTGACCCAATGGTGTTTAGCATGGAAGCCAAGCCCTTAGAAGAAGTCCCGGTAGTAAACGAATACCCAGACGTATTCCCAGAAGAGCTTCCCGGTATGCCACCGGATAGGGATATAGAATTCGTCATTGACCTCATCCCTGGAACCTCCCCTATAGCCAAAAGACCCTACAGAATGGTGGCTTCTGAGTTAACAGAATTAAAGAAACAACTGGAAGAACTGCAACGAATTGGCTTCATTAGACCAAGCTCGTCACCATGGGGAGCCCCAGTGCTGTTTGTCAAAAAGAAGGATGGGAGTATGAGGTTGTGTGTGGATTACCGAGCACTGAACGAAGTTACCATTAAGAACAAGTACCCCCTCCCCAGGATTGATGACCTTTTCGATCAGCTAAAAGGAGCCAAGTACTTTTCCAAGATCGATCTAAGGTCAGGATATTTCCAGCTCAAGATTAGGGAAAGTGACATCCCTAAGACAGCTTTTGTCACCCGCTACGGGCAGTTCGAGTTCACCGTAATGTCCTTCGGGCTAACCAATGCCCCTGCCTATTTTATGAACCTCATGAATAAGATATTCATGGACGAGCTAGATAAGTTTGTTGTAGTCTTTATCGACGACATACTTATCTACTCCAAGAGTATTCAGGAGCATGAGCAACACCTGCGGGTAGTATTGGAAAAGCTGAGGGCACATAGGCTATATGCCAAGTTTAGCAAGTGTGAATTCTGGCTGGAAAGAGTAGCCTTCCTTGGTCACATCCTAACCGCGGAAGGAGTAGCAGTGGACCCGGAGAAGGTCGAAGCCGTTTCCAACTGGCAGCGATCGACTAACGTTAGCGAAATCAGGAGCTTTCTTGGATTAGCTGGGTACTATCGGAGATTTATTGAGGGATTCTCCAAAATAGCCCGACCCATGACAGAACTTCTTAAGAAGGAGAAGAAGTTTGCTTGGACGGAAAGTTGTGAAAGGAGTTTTCAAGAATTGAAGCAAAGGTTGACAACCGCCCCAGTGCTGACCCTACCAGATATTCATCGGGGCTTTGTCATCTATTGCGACGCGTCCCGACAAGGATTAGGGTGTGTACTGATGCAAGACAGGAAAGTCGTTGCATATGCCTCCCGCCAACTCAGGACTCATGAGCAGAATTATCCAACCCATGATTTGGAATTAGCAGCCGTAGTGCATGCCCTTAAGATTTGGAGACATTACCTGATTGGAAATAAGTGTGAGGTTTACACCGACCACAAGAGTCTGAAGTATATCTTTACCCAGCCGGATTTAAACTTAAGGCAAAGAAGATGGTTGGAGTTGGTCAAGGACTACGACTTGGAAATTCATTATCACCCCGGGAAAGCAAACGTAGTAGCCGATGCCTTAAGTCGGAAAAGCTATGGACCCGAGGATGACCATCTACGCGAGGAAATGGCACGATTAAATGTGCACATTATTCCTCGAGGTTCCAGCCAAGTGCTAAACGTGCAATCAACACTAGAGGATAGGATTAGAGAAGCCCAAAGCTCGGATCAGGAGTTAATGAAGATCCGTAAACAAACCGGAGAAAACAAAGCACCGGGTTTCAGAGTAGACGATAAGGGGACATTATGGTACGAGGATAGGATTTGTGTGCCCCAGAATGGAGACTTCCGGCAAGTGATCATGGACGAAGCCCATAACTCGGCCTACTCCATCCACCCAGGATCCACCAAGATGTACATGGACATAAAGCAAAAATATTGGTGGAATGGAATGAAGGCGGATATTGCACGATTTGTGGCACATTGTGATACCTGCCAGAGGATCAAGGCCGAGCATCAAAAGCCGGCAGGATTATTGCAACCCTTGCCCATCCCGGTGTGGAAGTGGGATGAAATAGGAATGGACTTCGTAGTAGGCCTACCCAGAACACAGAAGGGACACGATTCCATATGGGTAATAGTGGACAGACTCACTAAATCGGCTCATTTCATACCTGTACGAACCACTTACGGTGGAGAGAAGCTGGCAAAGCTCTATGTGGAAAACATAGTGAAGTTACATGGAGTGCCTAGCAGAATTGTCTCAGATAGAGGGACCCAATTCACATCTAGATTTTGGAAAAGCCTACATAAAGCCATGGGCACTAAGTTGGATTTTAGCTCCGCATATCACCCACAGACGGATGGTCAGACCGAAAGGGTAAATCAGGTCATGGAGGACATGCTGAGAGCATGCGTCCTAACCTATGGAAATGATTGGGAGCAGAGTCTACCTTATGCAGAATTCTCGTATAATAATGGTTACCAAGCCAGCTTGGGCATGTCGCCATTCGAGGCTCTTTATGGAAGGAAGTGCAAAACTCCCCTGATGTGGTCGGAAGTTGGAGAACGTGCCCTAGTAGGACCCGCGCTCATAAAAGAAGCAGAAGAAAAAGTAGCGGAAATCCGCGAGAAATTGAAAGCGGCTCAGTCCCGACAAAAGAGCTATGCGGACAAGAAGAGGCGGGAAATAAGTTTCAATCCGGGAGAATTTGTCTATCTCAAAGTCTCACCCATTCGAGGGACACGAAGGTTTCAGGTACAAGGAAAATTAGCCCCTCGATATATTGGACCATATCGAGTTCTGATGAGAGTCGGAGCAGTAGCGTACCGACTGGAGTTACCAGAAGAAATGTCGGATATACACCCAGTATTTCATGTCTCACAATTAAGAAGGTGTTTAAGAGTACCCGAGGGAGAACATGTGCCGGTGGAAACAATAGACCTACAGCCGGATTTGCGATACCAGGAAGTACCGGTCAAAATTCTGGACACTGTCACTAGGAGGACAAGAAACTCCGAAGTACGGATATGCAGAGTTCAATGGAGCAGACACGGAGTAGAAGAAGCAACATGGGAACGCGAAGAGGCGCTAAAGAAGGAGTTTCCCCACCTATTTATGAGCCAGCCGAATCTCGAGGACGAGATTCATTTAAGTGGGGTAGGTTTGTGACGCCCTGAAAATACACCAAAATAAATCACGCGCTAGAGTGCGTTGTTTAAAAGTCTTTCGCCGTCAAAACCCTAACCCTAACCCTTTTCGACCGACGCAAGCCTGACCGCCACACCGCTCACACGCTAGAGTAATTCGTAGAAACGGTTCAACGTCAAAACCCTAAAACATAACCGGATCGCTGTCCCGTTCCGCTTCGCTCAATGGCCTGTCGCTCACGCGCGACCGCCCGCCGCGATTGGCGCCGACGCGTCTTTCTTTTCCCTCGCTGTTCCCCTCGCGCCGCGCGCTTCCCCGCGTGGCCGACCGGCCGCGGTCGCCGCCGCGACCGGCGCCGGCCCTTCTCCCTCCCTCTTTTTCTTTTCTCTCTTTTCCCCTTTTCTTTTTCCTTTTCTCTCCTTTTCCTTTCTTTCTTTTCTCCCTCCCCTCCCTTTTCTTTCTCCTCCCTTCCTCCCTGTTTCCCCTTTCCCCCTGCTCCCGAGCACAGCACGGCCGTGCGCCGGCCCTGTGCGCCGCGCCCGCGCTGCCCCGGCCGTGCCGCGTGCACGCGCTCGCCCCGCATGCCTGCGTGCCCCGCGTGCCCCGCGTGACCGCGCCCCGCGCCGCGCCGCTCGTCGCCCGCGCCCTCGCCCCGGACCCGCGACACGCCGCGCCGCGCGCGCCCTGCTCCCGCGCGTGCCGCGCCGCTCGCCGCTGCCGCGTCCTGCCCGCGCGCGCGCCGTCGCTTCCTGCTCTGTGCCGCACAGCGCCGCCCCATCCCTGGCCCGCGCCACGCCACGTCGCGACGGCCGCGTGCGGCCGGAGCGCCATTAATGGCGCCCGCACCGCCCGCCGGCCGCCCCATCCCAATCCCACCCGCCGCCGCCGTTCCCCGCCTATAAATAGGCCCTCGCGCAGCCCCTCGTTCCCCCACACCTCCCACCGCCGCCTCCTGCCTCTCCCCGCGCCCCCATTGCCGCCCGCCCGTGCCGCACTGCTGCCGCCCGCCGGCCTCCGTCGCCACGCCTCCTTGCCCCACCTCAGTCCGAGGTGAGGCCGGGGATTAGTTCCCCTTGCTCCCCTGCCCCTTTTCCCCCTACCCCGGGCCACCCTTGGGCCCTGGCCGGCCGGCGCCGCCCGCCGCCGCCGCCCCTGCCCCTCCCCTGTTTCCTGTCAACGGGAGAGGAGGAAGAAAGGGGCATTATGCCCATAACCCCCTCCCTTTTCCTGTATTCCCAAAGAGAAAACCCCCCCCCTCTCCTTTAATTATTCTTTTGCTAATGAGACCCCATTCTTTTTATTATTACAAACCAAACCCCTCGGTGTATAAACCTAGTTATACCCGACACATTTTAACATGCTCAGATTATTTCTAGGAATCGTAAATAGGCCCTTTCTCTTTTCGGATATTTACGAACAAGCCCTTGGACCCCGTTTAAGCCCTGAAACCACCTTTAGCGCGTCATTTTATGTGCGAAACGACCTCCGATCGACCCGAAACTTTACCATGCCCTTTCTAGTATGGTTCTAGCCATGCCATTAAGAAACCACCCAGAGATATTGCCCCGACCTCTGTAACTAAATTATTTCCGATTCAAGCTCGACGATAAAAGCTTTTACTTCTTGTGCTTGATTGTGTGCCTGTTTGATTGCGTCGTAGGACACGGAGTGAACGAGGAAGGACCCGAGCGTGACCAAGCAAACGAGGATCAGTACTGCGACCCCGAACCCGAGGGACAGTGCTTCGACCAGGACTTCTCGCAAGAGTTTGACGATGGCAAGTTCAATTCCGCCCTTTGATGCATGTTTCTGTCCTAGTTTTTATAAACACAACCCAGTGGCCTATTTTATAAAATTGCATGGTTTTACGTGCTGAAAACATGGTAGGATAGCCACCCTTGTTTGAGACGACCATACCTTGACCACCTGATTTTATAAAGAAAATGCGTGTGTGTGGGAAGGGAAAAATGTGGATTTGAGAAACAAGTCGGACGGGATGGATGGCATTTCTGTGTGAATTGCCGTTGGTGTGCTCGTACCTGTGTGGTTGAGCGTGGAGGGGAGATATCCATCTTGTCACCCCTAAGGACCGAGTTGATGTGACATCTCACCTAGCTTCTTGTAGTGCGAACCACTTGACCGTTGTATGGGCAACGGCTTAGCATAAACCCCACTAGTTAGCCTGATAGCCATCAGGAGAGCTGAGAGCAACGGGTGATCAAGGAGAAGGGATGAGCTCTGTGTGACTTATGCCCCGGTTAAACCTCGGAGGTAGGTCGAATGACCCCTTGATGGATCCCGTGGTGGCTAGTCAGGTCTAGCTAAGGTGGGTAATGGCTTTGTTGGGATCTGCACCGGCACTAAGGTGTTCGTGCTGTGGTACCCCACCTGTGGGTAAAGTTGCACACCTCTGCAGAGTTAAAATCTATTCGAATAGCCGTGCCCACGGTATTGGGCAAGTTACGGTGTGGTCACATAACTAGTGTTTATCTCTGGGAATGGATGGGCTGGTGTGAGTTGTTTGGAAAGTGTCCGGCAGTTGTGCCGTGTGCTACGGCGGACGGGGAGTCCGGTGGCAGTTTAAAACTTGGATCCTGTGTGGATCAACATCGTGTGTTCTTGGTGCCAGAAAACTCGTTTTGGAAATTGTTTTTTTTAAACGAGCCCTCGCATACAATTGAGTTTTTCACAAATGAACCATAACCTATCCTTGGATTGTCCTGTGCACATGATTACTGTTATACCCCCTCCGTGGGTGTGATTGGACTTGCTGAGTACGTTTGTACTCATCCCTCTTACTTTTACAGTGGAAGACCCAGACTACATCCCCGAAGACAACGAGTAGGGTTTCGTCCTGCACCCAGTCTTGCCTGTGGTTGAGGCCACCGTTGGATTCCGCATGGCGCAAGACTCTGATGACCCTTTGTTCGTAGCTAGTGTAGTTGTGTGGGTTCTGGTTGTAATCCTCGCGATAGTGGCGCTTCACTGCCCATTACCGCGTAGAGTTGTACGGTGATGTACCATCTGATGTAATAAAAGTGTTATCAGCCTCCTGGGACTGATAAACCAACACTTTTAAGTCTTCCCTGATGGGGGGACGCTTCAAGTTGCCACATGTCATTTGGGGGCTCAGGACGCAGCCGTCCAAAGCAACAGGAGAAACACCATTTTTTCTTGTCTACGGCTCCGAAGCAATTTTACCGGCTGACATCATTTGGAAATCCCCAAGGGTTGAAATGTACAACGAAGGAGAGGCAGATGAAGCAAGGCAGCTAGAGCTAGACTCTGTCAAAGAGGCTCGCTGCACTGCCCTTGTTCAGTCAGCACAATACCTACAGGGGATCCGACGATATCATGACCGCAACATCAGAGAATGGTCGTTCAGTATAGGCAATTTGGTCCTACGCCGCATCCAAGACGAGTCAGGATTACACAAGCTCAATTTGAGATGGGAAGGACCGTTCATCATCAAGCAGATTACAAGACCGGGGTCTTATCGACTACAATACCTCGAGGGCCAAGATGTCCCAAATTCCTAGAACGTACAGAACCTACGAAAGTTTTACCCATAAGAAGACACACAGTGATAGCTGTTCTTCGAGCTCCAAGGCGGTTTCCTTCCGATTCAATTTGGAGGCCATGTGCCATAGAATCAGGAATGTAAATTCTCTATTAAAATTCGGAGGCTATAGCCACATTCAAGTTTCATATAAATTGACTTCTTGCCATGAGCATAACTGTTGTTTCGATGATGATCACGTTTTTCCAAATAGGTTAGATCCGCTCGATCGGATTCAATCTAACTTGTTTGACGGGCTCACTTGAGGAGCTATATCGACTAATCGCAGAGTCGCTGCACTCGGCGTAGTATTGACTACTTGCTACGAGCATGATAATCATCGCGATGAGGATCGTGTACTCCAAATAGGTTAGATCCGCTCGATCGGATTCAATCTAAATTGTTTGACGGGCTCACTTGAGGAGCTATGTCGACTACTCCCAGAGTCGCTGCACCCGGGGTAGTGTCTACTACTTAGCCTATGAACATGGATGGCAATCCAGAAATCATAAGGCAACGATAGTATAGACAGCACTGACAGATATATTACAAGGAGAAGAGTACTTGTCTTTACAATAACTCAATCTTGTTCTATAATCTCTACTATTTTTTTAGCCTCTTCAGTTGATGGCTGCGGGGCACTTGCAAGTCAAAAAGCGTTCAATAAACGAAGCCTACGATCTAAGCAGTTAGCCGCAAGGGGTCAGACACTTACCTATGCCTTCCGCAGGAGCGGCATCGGTGGCCTCGACTGACTCACCACCACTAGCACTGGATTCGATTTGCTGGGGCTCAGGAGGTGGTGGGTCAGGCAGAGTCGCATCCTCATTCCCGAGCAGCAGCAGTCATGCGCTTTCTGCTTCAGGTTGTCTGACTGGCGGCTCAGGGGCTGGAGTAGCCTAGATAGGCTCTGGCTCATCCAACCCCAAAGTAGACGAAGTCCTAAGAAAGAAGAATCAGATATATCATCAAACAAGTCGAAAGAGCAGAAGATACATTATGAACAAGGATCTGCACTCACAGAGAGGATTTCTTCACGGCGGGCTTCTTAAGCCTCAGTACCCGTGGTTTTACATTACCGGTGGTAGGGTCACACCACCACCAACGCTGGATTCGAGTTGCTAGGGCTTGGGAGGTTGTGGGTCGAGCAGTGTTGTGTCATTCTTGGGGACTGGTGGCTTGGGGGCTGGAGTAGCCGAGATAGGCTCTGGCTCATCCAACCCCAAAGCAGACAAAGTCCTAACAAAGCAGAGTCAGATATATCATCAAACAAGTTGAAAGAACAAACGATATGACCAAGGAAC
Organism: Panicum hallii; assembly: GCF_002211085.1. NCBI lineage: Eukaryota > Viridiplantae > Streptophyta > Magnoliopsida > Poales > Poaceae > Panicum > Panicum hallii. The sequence continues at coordinate 18,013,609 of NC_038042.1, read as the reverse complement.
TGCACTTACAGTTTGGATTTCTTTATGCTGGACTTCTTCAGTCTCAGTGCCCGTGGTTTTACAACCACGGTACTCATTGCTGGTGGTGGGGTCACACCAGCTGAGGGCGCTAGATGCCCCGGTGAGGTACCCGCCACGGCAATGGTCACGACCCCTGCAGAAGTAGTCGACGGGTCCGTCCTAATAGTTTCTGCAGAACCACCTGCTGGAATATCATCCATGTACTCGAGGCCATGTACTCGAACATCATCCAACACATCCATCAACTGAAGAGGCTGCGGGTACCTTTGCGCACATCCGAGACGGGTCTTTAGCACCCATGTACTCGAAGCCGAACGTACAGTGTTGCTGGATGGGTTGGATTCAGCATTTGAAAAATGACAACATTACAGACGCGCCGGTCACCCTTGGAGGGCTCTGTCAGTGTTTTTACCGTCGGCCTACCTAGGGATACCCTAAGGTAGGTGATTATTTGGTGAGGGATCGCCGGATCTGGAACTTGAAGGTGAAGGCAAGGATACAAGACACAAATTTAGACAGGTTTGAGCCGCTAGAGTAGCGTAATACCCTACGTCCTATTTTGGGGTGTTGTATATTGCGCCCTGCGCTTGGGTGTTGAGTTGCCTGTTGGCTGCTCTCTGTTGGTTCTCTGCCTATCTAGGTATCCCTGCCCTCCTTTATATATCCCAGGGAACGGGTTTCCTAGTAGGATTACAAGGTAGGAGTCCTAGTAGGATTACAAGGTATGAGTCCTAATAGGATTACAGTGGAATCCTAGTAGGAATCAGACTTCTTTTTCCTCACAGGTAGCTTTCTTGTGGTACCCAGGGGATCTATCCCTGACAAGCCCCCGAGCTCTTCATAGCCGAGTATTGCAGGCATTTCAAGTACTTCTGAAGTAGTCTTCGGCTTCTTCTGAAACTCCATATTGAAGGTCTTCTTCGAGTAGTTGCTTGGTTGCATCGAGGCTATGATGTGCTCATGCCCCGAATAGCTTCAAGTCTTCTTTTGTATAGGGTGCAATGGAAAATCGCACACCATATGGAGTAGCCCCCGAGCCTTAGGTTGAATCGAAGAATCAAGATGAGGGTCAAATTAGTCTTGAATCTTCTTTTCTTATCCTTCGAGTACATTCAAAAAATAAGTAGTCGATGACACGTATCCTACAGCCCTCGAGCCTTGAATCCAAAACCCTTAGGTTCGAAAAAAGGATCCAAGAATCGTGGCATTGGTGTTACTCTGAAATCCCGAGAAAAACTCTTCGCCTTCTACACAGTGAAATTGAGCCTCCCGATGGTTTATTTAACTGCGCGGTGACTTAGGGTTTCTTCTGCACTCTTAGTCTTCATATGAGTCATCTTTGAGTAGTTTTGCGGCGTCCAGCCCCTGAGCTTATGAGCCAAGAGAGCCAAAGGAGCCATGTCGAGTAGTGTGCATCGCCCAGCCCCCGAGCTTGGGAACTAGCGGAACTGTGATGGCACACTGTGCTGCCTGACGGGTTGTTGCCGAAGCTTGATCGGAAAAAACAATGCATACATTATGTAGCATAATGCGAAGATACCGAGTAGTACTCAGTAATAATGTGAAGACACCAAAATTTATTCAGTGTAAAAATTGATGTGTCAAGCTCTTTTTGAGGCCATTTAAATCTCCCGAGTAGTCCACCCTTTACGTTCACCCGGTCCCAGTTTAGCCTTCGCCCATAGCATGTACAAGTCGCTTAGGTCTCTTGCCTTCGCTTATACAGGACGGGTCACTTAGGTCATGACTGGAGACTCAAGGTTTCACGGATTAAGGCATTTGCTACTCGAGTAGATTAGCGACCGTTAAGAGGAGACACCGAGCAGAAAGTAGTCGTCATGCGACAAAGAGGATGCGCAGTGCGCAAAAGGTAGTCGATGAAGTGTAGCTCTGGATGGTTTCAATGCCCATCGAGAGTCGTACACGGATAAGTAGTCAGCGAAGTGTAGCTCTGGAGGGTTTCATGCCCATCGAGAGGTGTACACGGATAAATAGTCGGCGAAGTGTAGCTCTGGAGGGTTTCAATGCCTGTCGAGAGACGTACACTGATAGGTAGTCGATCATGGTGTAGCCCCTAAGGGTTTCATACCTGTCGAGAGGCGTACCCAAAAAGGTAGCCGATCTTGTGAAGAACAAGTCGGAAAAGGTATAAGTCACTTAGCTTGATTCGTGGATGAATCTCGACGAAGCCGTGGAGCTCATTGATGGAGCTGCTATGGTTTGTTGATGAAGCTTGACTAGTCGGAGTCAATTTCGAGTAGTTGATGTAGTCGTTGCTGTGAGGCTCGCCCTCGACTAGTTTCTAGTCAAGACGAGTAGTCAAAGTAGTCGGCGGCGGGCCACCGATCGTCCTCGTGAAGTCGAAGTGATCACCAGCGGGCCGTCGAGCCTTCTCGCGAAGTCGAAGTAGTCGAACTCGTCGATGCTGCACGCGGACATTGTGGCACAAGCCAAAGTTGAACCGGGTCGTTGAGGTCGGCGGCCGTGGTGCATCGACGTTGTCGCGCGAGGTGAAGTCGAGCCGAGTAGTCGAGGTTGATGTAGCCATTCGCTGAAGGATCCGATCTCGAACTCGATGAATCGATCCACCGATGCATATGTACAAAGTAGCAATCCGCCACCTTGAGTGGATTGATGTTGATGAAGAGGTCCTTCAAATTTGCACAATGATCGCGACGATCAGCCCCACGGTGGGCGCCATCTATCGGTGTTTTTACCATCAGTCTACCTAGGGATACCATAAGGTAGGTGATTATTTGGTGACGGATTGCCGGATCTGGAACTTGAAGGTGAACACAAGGACACAAGACACAAATTTAGACAGGTTCGGGCCGCTAGAGTAGCGTAGTACCCTACGTTCTGTTTTAGGGTGTTGTATATTGCGCCCTGCGCTTGGGTGTTGAGTTGCCTGTTGGCTGCTCTCTGTTGGTTCTCTGCCTATCTAGGTATCCCTACCCTCCTTTATATATCCTAGGGGACGGGGTTCCTAGTAGGATTACAAGGTAGGAGTCGTAGTATGATTATAAGGTATGAGTCCTAATAGGATTAAAGTGGAATCCTAGTAGGAATCAGACTTCTTTTTCCTCACGGGTAGCTTCCTTGTGGTACCCAGGGGATCTATCCCTGACAGTCTCGGTGTTCCACTCCAGCCACAGGACAGGGGGCTTACCCGATCTTTCAAGGAGTTGGGGGGCATGGTTTCCGATGTAGAACCAATGGTTTTTCCATTCAGGGATGTTGGAGGGGAATTTGTAGGAAAGATATTTGTCACCGGCATGTTGCCTAAGCTGAATGCCGGCGCCCCCTACAATGGATGGATTTTTGGAGGTAGGTTGTGGGTTTACACGGAAGAGATAGCGGAAAAGATCCCAATGGGGTTCAATTCCAAAGAAAGCTTCACAAAAGTGGATGAAAATAGCAATGTGGCAGATCGAGTTCGGGTTGAGATGATGGAGCTCAAGCTCATAGAAATAAAGAAGGCCGCGGAAGAAGGAACAGGTGGGGAGGGCCAAACCTCGTTCAGCGAAATGGTAGAATGAGACAATTTCATCTACATTTTCCATGGGAAGAGATTGGCGAAAAGTAGGGCGCCAGTTGACGAGATCTTTCCCCTGAAGCAAATCCTTAGAAACAAGATTCAGAAGGTCATTATTGGAGCACTTACTATAAGTCCACTCCCCGAAAGGCTGCTGCGATTCCTTCCCCTTCCCATCCTTCTCGTTGGATCACTTGGGTGCCATTTGAGATCTGTTTGTCACGAGCCGCTTTACTCGCATGTGCTCGGGGGCTGCAGAGAAAGGGTGGAGAGATTCAGCTAGCTTGGGGCTTGTCAAAGGAGGTGAAGGCGAAGCACAGATCTGATTGGGGACTCGAAAATTACTCGGCGGATTGAAGATTGGAAGCACGAGTTTTACCCTAAGTTACCGCGGGGTTAAATAACCAGCGGTCGGATACAGGTTTACTCATCACAGGGAATATTCGAAAGATGAGGGGTTATTAGGTGGATTTTTAGATAAATTATTTGATTAACCAATTTTTAGGTTTAATTGTCGTGAAAAAAAGGGGTTTTTCGAATTCCAAATCTAATTTCTATTATCTGTACCATCACACCAATTATCTCCTAAGGGAACATTTTTTCACTGCATGCCACGACCATTGGATCCTTTTTTCCAAGCTTGAGAGATTTGGATTCAAGGCTTAGGGTGTAACATTCAGGTATTTAGAATTATAAACCCTAGATTTTAGTGTAAAAGTGTGTATGTTTGCTATTGTGTATGTAGGCTCAAATTTAAATGCAAACGGAAAAAAGGGTATTTATGTAATTTTGAAAAATGTGGGCCCTTTAGTGTTAATTGGGTAAGAATGGGAGGTAGAATCAAAACATAGAAAGAGTGTGACACTAAGTGTCAAATTTGTATCACAATAGGAAAGAAATTATAATAGTTATGTTAAATTCTATGAAATTTGGGGGTTTATGTGGAAATAAGGACCTAGATGTGATTAATGCAAAAGTATGGGTCCTTTTATGCAAAATTATTGAAGTATAAAAGTAACTTTCAAAGTTTACTTAGGGCCAAAATGTAAGAATGCAAGTCATGATGACATTGCACGAAAACTTGCAATTGTGTCCAAAATTACATGAAATCTACCTTAGTAAGGACAAAATCTATTCAACTACCACTTTTGTTCAAAATTTAAAATGTAAAGCTCTATACTTTGGGTTTTTGAACTTGACCCTAAAACAATGTTGTAGGGTTTGAAAAACTCTCCAACTTCTATTTTGGGCATTTCCTCATTAGGGTTTTAGATCAATAGGAAATTTTACTTTACAGTAGGGTCCCTGAGATTTTTGATATTTCCACAAAGACCCTTCCGACCCCCCTCCTTTCTTCTTCCTCTGGCACCCCTCTGCTCCCCTGCCCCTCACTGCCACCGGTGCAGAGCACCTCGCCGCCGCCGATGTGCAGGCCGCTGCCGCTCCACCTCCTGCTGCCGCCCTCCCCACGCGTCGCCTGGACGTCGGCCGCCGCCCTAGCCCTCCCCTGCTGTCCTATTTCGCGCGCGCCACGACCACCCGAGCCTCCGCCGGTCACCACCTTGCCGCCGCTGTGGAGAGCTCACTGCAGAACCCTAGGGCCTTATCTTTCGTGCGCATTAGCACTACAAGAGCCCCTGCAACCCATTCCCCTGGTTCTTCTGCCGTGTCCCCAACCCCAGACCCCGATCACCACCGTCGCCCGCTCCTCCCTTCCGGTGAACTACGGGCCACCGTGGACAGCCACCCTCGACCACCCATTGCCCCCATCGACCCCCTGGCAAGCTTCCTCCACCCCTGCTCGTGCTCACCAACCCCTAAACGCCGTTGAATTTCGGCCGGAGCACCATTGCCGACGACCGCCGCCCGCTTCCGCCTCCTGATCGCCGTGGAGCACCCCTTCCCGACCCTCCTCGACTCCAATTGACTCTACCACTGGCTTCCCAACACCGCCCTGAAGCTCCCCGACCCCTTCCTTGCCGCTCACGACCGCCGAAGCGCCGCCGCCGCCGTCCTCCTCCACCGCCGGCGGCCTGCTCCCGTCGCGCCGCCGCTACAGGCCATCCCACCCTAATCCTGAGCGTCTGCAGGTGCGCAAGGATTCAGTGATGCTTCCCCACCCCTCCACCCTCGCCGCCAGCGATCGCCGTCGCCGGATTTGCCCGGTCAAACTCGCGCCCCCTCTCTGACCACGGCCAAGGGCCTCGGGTTGAATGATACAAAAGCCCAGGGGGCTGTCTGCAAAGCATATGACTCATATGAATAGTGCTATAGGGACCCCCTGTATTATTTTTGCTGCAGAATTTGAAATTCCATAACAATTCAAGGAAAAATCATAAAAATGCAAACTAAAATTTGTCGGATTCCTTATTCTAAGATCTACAACTTTTCTTATAGGTTGACTTTCAATTTCTAAGTAGTTTCTACTCTAATTTAAATATTAAGTTTAGATAGTTGTAAGCTATGAAAATGCTTAGTAAATAATAGAAAAATGGTAAAAATGTAAAACCAATTGAGTTAGTTTTGCTTTGACATGTAGTACTTAGGAAAAATAATTGACATGCTATTGTATAGTATTTTTATAATGAATGAGTTTAATCATGATAATACCTATTTAATCTTGTGTATTTAATATCTGCAGATCTAGATGCTTAAAAATTATGAAACTATTTTGAAGTATTGCTCTTGAGTAGTATAACCTATGCACAAAAATCTAGAACTAAATCTTGTGTGTATGTACATTTATAAATACTACTTAGTATGTTAAGTGCTATTGTTATTTATCCTTGTGACTTAATTTTTGTAAAAAAAATATTTTCTAAAGAAGCTAACTAAGTTAGTTTATATCCGATAAATGACTGCCCAGTAAAAGAGTAAATGATATATGTGATAAATAAACTATGTTTTCATTGGATTGTAACTTTATTGTGAAATAAAATGAAAATGTATGCATTCCTTAAGCTATATCTTTGCATATCATATAGACTCAACTACTCTCGCCGACGGAGACTACGAACTGATCCCGGAACAAGAAGTGGAAATTTCTGAAGACCCCCGGAACATCATCAGAAGTCTAACTGAAGCTCCAAACTAAAGTTCAGAAAACTTTGACACTCCTGCCCCCAACCCCACTCAAGAAGGCAAGCTCCGGACATAACCTACTACTTTATTTACACTGCAATCTATATTTATTTATACCTATCTATGCATTAAGTTCTTAGAAGTTGTATGGGAAACCCTAGTTGCATTTTCCTAGGAACCAATATACCGAATACTAGAATTTGAGTTCGAATAGCTGCTACACTAAGAGGACCGGTAGAAGTCGGGTGATTTCCTATCACTCGCGCGATATAGGAATTGCAATGTTTACATTCCTGTAATCACTATAAGGATGATGGACGGGATTTGTGTGAGATATCATGGAGGAGATGGTGCCCCGTCTGTGTTGGTAAATTTGGCTAAGGTCGTAGTGTGTGGTAGCGGTGGTTAAACGTTTGAAAGTACTAGCCACATGCCGTGAAATATGGTAAGCGGTAAGCCTAGTAACCAATCGGTCCGAGGAGTGGACATACCTCCCACCACTCGTATTTGGTCTTTCCGGTTACTCGATTCGATGTGTGGGAATACGTGTTGCAGGGCAACCAGGAGTAAGGTCATGTAGTCGCACTACAGACGTACGTCCTGCACATTGGATGTGCGTATGGTCCTGCAGTCGCTTGTGGTGGATCTGATCCACAAATCGGAATGAAAGGCAAACGGTTGCTTCGGAATAATCTCTGGATATTCCAAGCATGTGAGTTAGGTTTACCCTTGCAAGGCTGAAATTTGATTCAGGAATCGTCCGTTTCTCTCGGAGATTGAGACTGCTTGATCCATTTGCCACATAGAGTAACAAGAGCAACTTTATGGTTATCAAAGATGATATTTGCCTAAAGATTCTACCATGCTTGAGTAGTTATAGGTGCTTACCTAGAATAAATTATCACATAGAACTTGAAAGCTAAAGTTGAAATTAAGGATCTACTCTTTGTTGCTTTTCAGCTGAAAACTTTACCCACAACCATTAAAACCTTTATAAATCCAGTTATATGGCTAAAGTATACCATGAAACGGGTAAGCCTTGCTGAGTATTAGAATACTCAGTCTTGCAATGTGACTTTTTATTCAGGTAATCCCCCTGAGGACTTTGCTCTGCCTATGCCATAGCCTTACACTCTGCCCGATGGTTGGTCCGTGGAGTGGGACCCGTCCCCGGCCAACAGTGATCCTACCGAGTGATATCATGCCAGGGCTTAGCATGATATCCGTACCGGCGACGTGTATAGTGGTTGTGGTTTAAATTCTACTGCTGTAAACTTGAAAACTTGAACCGGTTTGTAATAAATCCTATCAGTTGAAACTGATATTACTTTTGACAACTCATGAAATGTAAATGCCTGTGATGTAAAATATGATGGTGATTGTATCTCTAGACTCGCCTTCGTGCGAGGTACCTTGTTTGATCCTGCATTCGGTGGTTTATCGGGACGTTACCCGACAAGCCAAGGTATTACACTGTTTGAAGTACGTTGGAGCCCTTAAAAGAGGACTTGCGTACTTGAGCCGGTGTAATTCAGGTTGGTTCTGTCACAGCTGGTATTAGAGCTAACAAGTGTACCCTAGAGATATGATTGGCCTTAGAAATGTTTTTACTCTAAAATTTGACCAATAAAAGTATTTGGTAAAGCTATGTTGGTTTCGTTAAGGACTGTGCTTAGTACGTAAAGCCCTAGGGTGATGTTTATTAAGGGAATTAGAGGTGGCCATAGTATATATATAACTCTAACTCCCAGCATTACTTTTCTATCAAAACTTAAATTTATGCACAATCCAACTTTACATTTGTAACGACGCCTTCGACGATGACGTAAGAAGGTAAGGATCCTCAGCTAACTGGGGAGTTAGCCTTCCCGTCGGTGATGCGAACCGAACGCTGTTTCTCAAGCAGTGGCCTACTTGAGATGCTGCCAATATATCAACTTAGGTTGATTATATTGGGAGTATATGGTTCGGCGCAGGGTATGGCGATCGTTGGTCATACCCCCGCATTTTGCGGTACCCCCGTGAATACGTTATCTCGATAACGTATGTTAACGTCGTCTGTACGGTGGTAATGGTACAGATGCTGTTTCTATAGTGAACAGTAATGATTGGGAATACTTTCATGACATGCTGGCATGAAAGGTTCATTGGATATATACTGTGGTCTTTTGCAGGTACAATAACCACGATTAAGAGGTTAAGATGGATAGGACTTATTGATTAGATATTAGTGAGAGACGTATGTATTATGCCACCGAAACTAACCACGTAAGTCCGAAGATATTCGGCAGTTGTTTTGGTTGAGAGGTCGAATAATACGTGCATGCATAATCCATCATAAAATAAGTAGGTGCGATGTATGTAGTGTTCTTTTAAGGACGTATAGCATGTTGTTTATCTCTAGTGTGGGTCAATAGGATTTTTGTGGTAGCTTTAGTTGAGTACCTTAAGTATCCATCTGATTTCCAGTCTCTGCTATTATCAAAATCGATTGTCTCGTTCTATTTACCTTGTGAGTTCTCAGCAGGGTAAATATATCTCACCATTTGCATTCTTGTTGCAAATGGCCGCTCCTTCGAACGTCTCTTGGGATCATGCAGGGCATCTTCATACTAATGCCTTGCACTGGGAGGGTTTTCCCCATCTTCTATGGGAATCATTAAGTTTGTTCTCCTACACTGAGCCTCCACAATACGAAGGAGTGGAGTATCGAGAAGAAGGTGTTCCTCGATGCCGAGTCAGGATGACAATTCCTCCACATCCTTTCCATTCCCAGTGGCAGCCCATTGAGATTGATGTGGTAGGCTACCGTCTAGTTGACACCATCGAGGCTGCAGCTTTGGAAGCCATTCATATCTTCTGCAACTAGCATCCAATGGAGGTTGCAGGGTATCCTATGGGCCTATTCCCTACAATAGATTCTAGTGATCCCGAGTGGAATTTTCGGACAGCTCATTATGGTCACTTGTTGGGAGATTCAGCCGAAGAAACGATCCGTGGCATCATCCGGTTTATGAATGTTCAGCACCATTATCAGATTTTGCTGCGTCATAGCATGGGTCAGTTAACTGGTATAGCTCAAGGTCATTACCGGAATGCTGATCGGCAAGTCACCCAGATAGTGGAGCTTCAAGCCTTGGTCACGGAGCAGGAGGAGATTATCACAGCAAGGGAGGAGGCTATTCTTCATCGGGAGGATCAGATCAATGAGAGTGATGCAATCATCACTCAGCGCAACACGATCATTGAGTTCCTCCAAGAGCAAATTCACGACCTTATCCTTGAGGTCGATGATGCCCATGCTCACGTTGACGAACTCCAGGAGCAGCTAATACCTCCTGCTGTACCTGTAGCCCCTGAAGGTGGAGAAGAAGACCCGGAGGAAATTGAGGGAGTTTCCGATCTGGACTCCGAGCATGGAGATCCTGTTATCGCCATAATTTGACTGGGCCAAAGGATGGGCCAAGAGCAACATGTGCTGAAGGAAGTCATCGTAATAGTCTGCAAATCGGCTTCTGAGCGAATGTGTCAAGGGACGGGATGGCCGTGTATCTAAGGATAGTTTAAATATAGTAAGTTAGAGATTGTACCGTAATCAGCTAGGATTAGTTAGAAAAAGATTAAGTCTCCGGACTATAAATATGTATCATGAAACTCAATCAATACGATCAATCATCCACAACAAACTTTCGGCGCATCGCCACCCCTTTCCAAGGGCTTTCTCGAGGTAATCGACATGCTGCTCCGATCATGTCTTGCATGGTCGGAGCAGCGTCGCGTTTATCTGTTTATCCTTGTGTTGCTCATACTGAAGCGTTTTTGATGGCGGGTAGCACTAGTTATCTTAAACGATTATGATGCTGCAATGATTCTAAACAGTGGATCCATGCTTTGCTTGCTGCTTGTAATCGTTTAGCTGTCCTTATGTTCGATTTCGGGCACAGGGGCAGCACCTTGCTCTGTTATTGCTTAGTAGATCTAATCTGTTATGGTAGTTCTTTGTGTTACAAAGAATTGGTTTAATATCCGTATAATTAGGCCCTTCAAACGGGTTAAATGTTCCGGCTGCATGTTTGATGCCTTATGATGACCTGACGAGGGATTGTTCCGGGAATCGACTTGTTAGTTGGTTTTTAGGCCTCTTTTTGGGTTAGTGTATTGTTATCTTTCATGTTCGTTAGGCTTAACCATGCGTAGGATGTTCCGGTTATACGGTGAAAGCTTTTACTGTCACAGATTGAATTAGCTTGGTAATTACAGAGCATGTTTCTATTCTTTCTATCGGATTTGTGCAAACGTTCATATGTTTAGTAGACCCGATCTGTTAAACATGGCAATCGGCTTCTTCTAGCCGATTCTGATAAGTACCCCAAGGTCCAACCTGGTATGAAGATAGGTCCGACCTAGTACGGTGACTCCGTCAGCTTCTTTAGCTGATCTTGGGAGTCATTGTAAGAGCCGATCACGGCTCGGACTAATGTTTAACATGTCTGTGCATGCAGGAAGATAGCTGACAAACGACTTCTACACCTTCCTGATCAGGTATAGGTCAGGTGGCACGCCTAGCACTCCATCAAGCCAGGGCGTGTGCCGGACTCTTGGGCCGTTGACCGAGGGACCGGGGCCCACCAGCAGTCCCGGAAGCCTCCCGGCTCCTCGTGTTGCCTGTCTGTAACACCCTAATGTAATTTTCCCCAATTTTAATGAAATCATTTGGGCCCAAATAAAATGTCCAGGGTTTTCTCTAATTTACCTTGCATTTAAAGTAATTTTATAACGCAAGTAATTAAAATTTATCATAGTATTAAAGTGTTTGTGCATTCATGCTGCAGCATTAATTTTTCTTGTGTTGCGTTTATAGGGTTTGAATTCAAATCTATTTGAATTCAAATAGTTTGTTTGAATAGATTGAGTGAAGGAAAGGAAAGGAGAAGGAATAAATCAAGACAGCCCAAACCTCCTCCTAGCCCGGCCCACTCTCTTTTCTCCCTTGGGCTCCCTTTTCCCCTCCTCTCTCCCGCATGGGCCACCCGAGGCCCAGCACCCTTCCCCCTCCTCCTCCCCGCGTGGGCCGCGCCCCAGCCCATCTCCCCCCCTTAGCGCTGGCCCCTTCTCTCTCTGTCTGATTACCCGGGCCCGCGCGTCAGCGCCCTCTTCTCCATCTCCCCCTTTCTTCTCCGGCGCAACGGCCCCTCCGAGGTCCCCGGCGAGCTCCTTCTCTGGGCCCGCACGCCAGTGTGCCCTCCGCCGCCCCACAAAAGGGGGAACCCCTGCGCCCTGGTACCCAGAACCCTAGCCCTCACCGCCAGCTAAACCCCAGCGTCGCCGCTCCCTTTGCCCCGCCGCGACGCCCTCTCTGCCTCGTCGTCGAGTCGCTGCCCCGGCGTGCCACAGACCCCGGCAACCCCCGCGCTCGCCCCATCTCACCATTCTAAAGCTTGCTGAGCCCCGCAATTTCACCCCGAGCCTCTGCAACATCGGGATTCCGCGAAGAACCGCCGCCGGTGAGCTGTGCCGCCGCCCAAATTCCTTCGTCGCCGGCCGGTCTTGGGCTGCCCTGACCCCCTGGTTACCTCCGCAGGAACTTCCTCGACCAATCCGTGCGGCCAAGGGACCCCGAGCCTCTCTGCTGCTGCCTGTCCATGAGCGCCGCCCCGTTTCCTCCGCCGGTTGTCGTCGACTTCCCTATTCCGCTGCAGCCCCGGCCTCTACAACCCCTTGGTGAGCTCCTCCTCCATCCCCTGCTCCTTTTGCGCCAGTTGTCGCAGGCCATAGGCCGCACCCAAGGCCGGAACGCGTGCGCCGTCGTTGCGCCGCCGCGCTGAACCGCCCCCGCCGTCGTGCTCGTCGCTAGAGCTCTCCCCGTGCCTTGCTTTGGCCCTAGGTGGATCGCACGTGTCGCGCAGGTCACGCCCGACCCAAGCCCGGGTCGATTTGGCCCCCGGAGCGGCGGGAACACCGAGCTCCGGCGAGCCCGAGCCGCGCGCCACCGCGGAGACAAGCTCCGGCGAGCCAACGCCGCCGCCAGACCTTCCAATTTCCTCGGAACCGTTCGATCCGATGTGGGCGTCTGTGATTAGATCCAGATCAGGATGGATCCGAGCCATCAGATCTCGATCTGACGGCTGAGAGTCAAAGGTACCGGTTCGCGGATTAGATTAGATCTCGACCGCCAGATCCAGATCCATCGGCCCCAAACAGAGCATACCGGTTCGGCCTGGACGTTTTGCTAAAGAGTCCCTGCCTTTTCAGAAAATCAACCCGCGCTCCCGTGTAGTTCAAAAGTATTTACAATCAGGCCCTGTTTTACTCGTTTAGACCCCTGAGCTTTCCAGTTTTTGAACCCGCCGTCCATGCCGTGTGTTTTCACGTGCTAGCCCCTGAGTCTATGCTTTAATTACATTTAGGTCCCCAGTTTTTGCACAGAACCCCCTGGAAGTTCTATTTTTCTCGCAAATAGGTCCCTGGATCTTGTTTCAAGCGTAGGTTTCGCGTTTTAGCTCCGTTTTAGGTGTTCTTTATATCCACGCGATCGTTGTAACGCGTAGAATAGTTCTAGCATAGTTTTGTGTGCTGTTCTATTATATTGGTGTACCGTTTTCTTATAGTTTGTTATTGCTTGTGCATGTGTGTATGTGTGGGCTATGCTTGACGATCGTGAGTAGACGCGGAGCCTTTGGACCAGTACCAGGAGCAGCCGTCTTCCGAGCAGTTCGAGCAGCAGCCAGGAGAGTACGAGGAAGGCAAGTATAACATGAACATCCTATCACTTTCAAATACAATTTCATACTGCATTTTAATTCTGTATGCCTATAAGGATTTCCTAGCCACCTTTATATCCTTTATATATATCCTTTGGGTTGCATTTTGGTTAGTTGTGCTAGGTTGCTGCGCTATAACACACCTGGTCCTTGTTAATTAATTTGATTAATGGTCTTATGCAACTTAATCCTGAGAGTGACCCTCTGTGCTGTGTGCTTGAGCGGCTCACGTCTCCTTAAAAGATGTTTTTGTTAGAAACTTGGTTTAGGGGGCCAGCACGGTGCTTAGTGCTTGGTTGGCTACTCTCCATAAGGACCGGTTCATAAAGCGACAACCTGGGACAACCGCGCAACCACAAGACTGGAATGGGATGGTCTTGACTTACTAATTAGGTCGTGTTGGTTCGGGAGTAACTTACCTGCATGGGCAAGAGGGGTGGTAAGCTTCAATGGTCCCTGCTCCTCCGGCTTGGTCTGTGCTGTGTGTCTTGTACCCCCGAAGGTGGGCCCCATCGTCGCCGATCCAGAATCCTTAGCGGTTACACCTTACCAATGTGATCCTTTGTAACGGTCTCGTAGTGTGCTTACTAGCCATCTCACCTAAGGAAGTGTGATGAACAACTAGCGTAGCTCACGACTTGTGGGTAAAGTTGTGCAACCTCTCGAGAGTGTAAAACTGATATATCAGCTGTGCTCACAGTCATGAGCGGCCCAGATCCTCCGTCTGATTAGTGGGGTTATCAACCTTTGATTAGGGAGATTCCCCGGGTGGTTTTGGTTTGGATGGTTCTCAGTAGTTCTTAATTAATATTGGTTAATTTCTTATGCAATCTGGGTTTATGGTAATTCATCCACTTGTAGTAAATAGTTTTAATAAAATTTGCCAAGACTAAAAGCTAATGCAGTTGAGTCAGCCAACCTAGAGCCTCATAGTTTGTGTTATACTTGTTGAGTACTAGTTTGTACTCACCCTTGCATCTCTACTCTTCTGTTCCATTTCGGATATCTTCGACTGCTGCTCAGTGCCCGGTAACGTGGAGGACTACGTCAGCGGCTTCGACAACTTCTAGGCGTTTGTCTCCCAGTCGACGTCCCTGTGGCGCCCAGCTCTTCATGTATTTCTTTTACGCTCCCGCAACTCTTGAACCGATTTTTGATTCGGTTGTAATAAAATAATTCATTTATGAGTCATTTACGATTTATATTAATGTTATTCGTGATATGTGTTGTGATATCTTGATGATTCTGTTGTATATATGCGTGACTTGATCCTGGCGCATATATGATTGCTCGATTTATGTTCTTTATAAATCGGGTGTGACACTGTCGCTGCTAGCCGGTGGGTTTTGACCGACAACACATTCTGGCATGCCCGGTGGGACAATCTTCGTCATCATCATCGCCATCATCTTCGTCGACTTCGTCATCTCCGTCGACTTCATCAATCGCGGTTAGCGGAATGGCAAGGGACGATCCGATCACCTATGAGGAGCTCTCTGCTGAACATAAGCAGAGATACGATGAAATCAAGACTCAGTTTGAAACCGATCTCATCGGCTCTTTTGAAAGGACTCGCAACCACGGTGTCAGGTGGAAAGGGTTTTCACCCGAAGGTGCTCTTGATGGAGTAGATCTGTCTGTCCCATCTGAAGAGCGTACCAGAGCTCTGCGGCAAGAAGTAAATTATGCGGTGGCTCACTCATTGCACCGACATTCTGAGAGTTTGGTCAATGCTTTCGAGCGTGTAGCTTTGCGAGTGGTCCAAAAAATTATGAAGCATCAGCACTCTCCAACTGGGCCTACCTTGGGGAGTCATAAAGAAGAATTGCCATTCCAAACCAGACCACCATTACCTTATGCGCTCGCGGCTGCAGAGTCACATGGTTCTCCAGCTTATGTGGTTTATAAAGTTGGAGGTGATCCCATGGATCACCAGTTCTTCAGTGAGCCACCCAAGGAGATCCCACATGGCTATATGTGTGCGTACATACCAGACAGCAATAACCCGGTACATTCTGCACAGAAAGCAATTGGAAGGGTTTCGGAGCAGAGGCAGACAAGCAAGCATGGTTGGCAACTTATGCTACCAGGCCGAGTCACGACAATACGCATTTTGCCCCTGGGTTACAAACAGCAGAGCAAATCAGCGCCATTCTAAGGGATCAGTTTGGCATATTACCAAAGAGGAGAGCGATCGGCTATACCAAGCCGTATCCAAGCGATTATTATCTAATTCCACTGCCGCCCAAGTATCGGCTTCTTGAGTTTACCAAATTCAGTGGGGCAGAAGGTTCTAGTTCTATTGAACATGTGAGCCGATACTTGGCACAGTTGGGTATGATCTCCGTATTGGATCCGTTGCGAGTAAGGTTCTTCTCGCAATCACTCACAGGACCAGCCTTCGGATGGTATACGTCATTAGGTCCTGATTCTATCCGTACCTGGAAGCAGCTGGAAGAACAATTCCATATTTAGTATCATTCAGAAGCTGCAGAAGCAGGATTTGCCGATTTGGCACCGGTACGACAGAAGCGTGGAGAGACCGTGGCAGAATTCATTCGATGCTTCAGGGAGATGAAGAACAACAGATGTTATTCAACACGGATTTCAGAGAAGGAAACAGTTGAATTGGTATCATTGGGATTATTGAAGCCGATCAGAGATCTGGCTTTTCAATTGGAATTCACCTCTTTGGCGCATCTAGTCTAGAAGCTGACGACGCATGAGCAGCGTCATCCTGAGCTGTATCAAGAAAAATTTAAGCGTCAAGTGGCGGTAGCTGATACAGAAGAAGCCGAAGACTCCAGGGAAGAGCTAGAAGGGTCAGTTGCAGAATGGGCTCGCGGTGCAAATCCTGTGCCTTGCAAGTGGGTGAAGCAAACTGGGCCTGCAAAGGGGTTTGACTTTGATGTGGGTAAAGTCGAACAAATTTTCGACCTATTATTAAAAGAAAAATAGTTGAAGTTTCCAGAAGGATACAAGCCTCCCACGGCGCAGGAGTTGAAAGAAAGATCATATTGTAAGTGGCATGACTCCTTTACCCACAGCACAAGTGACTCTAAGGAGCTCCGTCGGCAAATCCAATCGGCTATTGAGCAGGGCCGATTGATCTTAGGCCAGACCGCCATGAAGGTTGACACTCAGCCTTTCCCTGGTGTGAACATGGTAGAAAATTACGACCGGTCGGCGAGGCAACAGCTGGACTTCACGCTCGGCATCAACATGGCGGGGGTGGCATCACGCCGCCAGGTCAAGAACAAAGAGGCTAATCCCAGCGATCGGCCCCAAAAAGAAAGGAAAGGATATGTCACAGAAGAACAAGTAAGGTATGTGAGGAATCAACGGCCAACTTTTTCAGATCTTCTCAAGAAATATGCATACCAGTACCAGCAGCGCCTTCAGCGGGAATCTGAGGAAGAAGAATATGAGCATCACACTGGAAAGCGCTTGAGGAAGCACGAAGATGCCCGTGATCATTGGCACTGCCCATTCTTTAGGTATTGTTGGGATTCTGGTATGAGCCGGCTGCCTACTATCAGGGAATGCCCAGAGTGTGGACCTATGAAGCCAGGAGCAAGGGGCTGGGTTTTCCGACGGTTAGGGCCTGTTCTAACCCGGCAAGAGCGGGTTTGATCACTATGAAGGGAAGAAGAAGAGGAGGATAGGTATCATCGTCCATGTTGGTGCCCTGATGGACTTAACCGTTCTCAGAAGCGCAGGGTTCAGCGGCTGCGTAGCTTGGAAGAAGCCGAGGCCAAGTATATCAAGTCATTAAGAAAAGCGCGACCGGATCTGGCAGAACAAGTCCATTATGTGCAGGAAAAGGAGTCACGCCCTTCCAGAAAGGAATGGCGGCCCAAGTCAACAAAAGCCGATAAGAGGGAATCGGCTGATACGCATATGGTTTTTGTACTTCCTGCAGAATTCCATGCTCGGACCCACGAAGAGCCATCGGTAGCCCAGCTTGATTTGGGACCACGGCCAGTGATATTCGAAAAGCCACAAGCCAAGAATTACAAGCACCTGAAGGCTTTATATCTTAAAGGATATATTAACGGTCAGCCCGTTAACAAGATGCTGGTGGATACAGGAGCAGCGGTCAATATAATGCCGTACTCAGTGCTGCGCAAGTTGGGGCATTCTGTTGGGGACTTAATCAAAACCAACATCACATTAAGTGACTTCAACGGACAAACATCAGAAGCGCAAGGAGTTCTTAGCGTGGATCTGACGGTGGGAGGTAAAATTGTCCCTACATCGTTTTTTGTGGTCAACAGCAAGGGCTCATACACCGTCCTACTTGGGAGAGATTGGATTCATGCCAATTGCTGTATCCCTTCTACAATGCACCAATGTCTGATTCAATGGGATGGAGATGAAGTAGAAGTAGTCCATGCAGACGATTCTGTTGAAGTCTCGCACGCCGCCATGAGTGTCTGGGATGCGGAGGACCAGGAACCGATCTCAGGGATCAGCTTGGAGGGCTGCGACCGTGTGGAGGCTACAAAAAATAGGGTGAGGCTGGTCTTATCCACTGGCCTTACAGATTAGATGAGGTGCCAAAGTTAGTTTGCACCAGAGAAACAGGAGAGGCCGACCCCTGCGATCGGCCCTAAAAAATAGGACTCGAGTTGTTTTTATTATCCATCTTACATTACACAGTGCACAAAGAGGCCCGTTCAAGTAACCGGCCATGTGTTAATTGTAAAGAAGCACAAGTTAATGAAAAAAAACAAGTCGGTCGATCCCTGCGATCGGCCAAAACCTTTTACGTCATATTCATTGTTTATTTGCAGTGTCGACTTGATGGATGAAGGGAAGCTAGGATACGGGTTTACATCTGCTGACGAGCTAGAAGAAGTCGATATTGGTCCTGGGGATAAGCCACGGCCAACATTCATCAGCAAGAAGTTAAATCCGGAGTTGCGAGAGGCGATGATAACACTGCTGAGAAAATACACGGATTGTTTTGCCTGGGATTACACAGAGATTCCCGGGTTGGATAGGAGTATTGTTGAACATCGACTCCCTCTCAAGCCAGGATTTTGGCCGTTCCAGCAACGAGCACGACAAATGAAGGCCGAAGTCCTAGAAGAAGTCAAGAAAGAAGTTGAGAAGATGATAACAGCAGGCTTCATCAGGCCATGCAAGTATGCTGAATGGATTTCCAGTATTTTGCCTGTACAGAAGAAGGACGGCCGATGGAGAGTTTGTGTAGACTTCAGAGATCTTAACAGACCCACGCCAAAAGATGAGTATCCAATGCCAATTGCGGAAACATTGATTAATGCAGCTGCTGGTCATAAGATGTTGAGTTTCATGGATGGCAATGCTGGTTATAATCAAATTTTTATGGCTCCAGAGGATATTCACAAGACCGCATTCAGAGTGCCAGGTGCAGTGGGGTTATTCGAATATGTAGTCATGACTTTTGGATTGAAAAATGCTGGTGCTACGTACCAACGGGCCATGAATTATATGTTCCACGACTTAATCGGTAAGCTGGTGGAGATTTACATTGATGACGTGGTGGTAAAATCTGCATCGGCTGAGGGACATTTAGGAGATCTATGGCGAGTTCTGGAACGAACTAGGAAGTTTAGGCTTAGAATGAATCCTAAGAAATGTGCTTTTGGTGTATCGGCCGGTCAGTTTCTGGGTTTTCTGGTTCATGAACGGGGAATCGAGATCGGCCTGAAGAGTCAAAAAGCTGTAAAACAATGGTACCACCTACTACGAAGAAGGAACTCCAACAACTCATTGGTAAGATCAACTTTGTTAGGAGATTCATTTCCAATCTGTCAGGAAGAATCGAGCCATTCATGGAGTTGGTGAAGATTAAAGCCAATGACGAGTTCCGTTGGGGGGTAGAGCAACAACAGGCATTTGAAGATATCAAGAAATATTTATCCAAACCACCTGTGTTAGTCCCACCCCAGCAGGGTAAACCATTCTATATTTATCTGTCAGTAGGTGCCACCTCCATTGCTTCAGTCATCGTACAAGTGCAGGATGGCAAGGAAAGAGTTGTTTTTTATCTTAGCAGGAGGTTGCTAGATGCAGAGACAAGGTACCCTGAAATTAAGAAACTATGCCTTTGTCTATTCTTTACTTGTACGAAGCTCCGCCACATCCTGCTTTCCGCCGAGACAATTGTCATCTGCAAATCAGATATTATCAAGCACATGTTGTCGGCTCCGGTGTTGAAAGGCCGACTCGGTAAATGGATGTTTGCTCTGTCGGAATTTGACATCCGGTACCAGCCCGCGAAAGCAGTCAAAGGGCAGGCGCTAGCCGATCTCGTTGCGGAAAGAACCAGCTCAGACATATCGGCGCTTTCCATCCGCGCATGGGCAATGTATTTTGATGGGTCGGTCTGTGGAGATTGTTCTGGCATAGGTATCTTGCTTGTTTCGCATCGGGGGGCAACATATTCCTTTTCAATCAGATTGCCAACACCTTGCACCAATAATCTAGCCGAGTATGAAGTAGTGCATAAAGGTATGGAGTTACTTCTCGAAGCTGGAGCAGAGGCAGTAGAAGTTTTTGGGGATTCAAAACTAGTCATCTCACAGCTCACGGAGACATATTGATGTGAAAGCGAGTTGTTGTTTCCTTTGTGGAGACAATGCCAGAAGCTGATGGCCCAGTTCAGGTATATAAATATCTACTGGATACCAAGGGTACAAAATTCTGAGGCCAATGATCTTGCCCAGATGGCTTCAGGTTACAAGGACACGGCGGATGAAGCCGATCTTCCAATAAACCTGCTGGAGCAGGGAGATTGGAGAGCCGATATCTTCAATTACTTGAAGGATCCGGCTCGGGGGGCACATAAGAAGATACGTTACAGAGCCATGAAGTACGTCTTGATAGGGGATGACTTGTTCTACAGAACTCTGGAAGGGCTATTACTTAAGTGCTTGGGGCCGATTGAATCCAATCGGCTTTTACATGAAGTCCATGAAGGTACGTGTGGTACTCATCAATCAGCCCACAAAATGAAATGGTTGATCAGACGCTTGGGATATTATTTTCCTGATATGTTGGAAGATTGCTTCAAGTATTATAAAGGATGCCAGGCCTGTCAGAAGTTTGGAAGGATACAAATAGTACTAGCATCAGTAATGAATCCCATCATTAAACCTTGGCCATTCAGGGGTTGGGGCATGGACATGATCGGTAAGATTAATCCTCCATCAAGTAAAGGCCATCAGTTTATCTTGGCCATCACAGATTATTTCACCAAATGGGTAGAGGCTGTGCCTATGAAGTCAGTAACATCAAGGGACGTTATCAATTTCGTCAAAGAACATGTTATTCATAGGTTTGGAATCCCTCAGACCATTACAACAGATGGAGGGTCGGTGTTTATATCTGATGAATTCAAAAGGTTCACTGCCGACATGGGGATTAAATTGATCAGGTCATCTCCGTACTATGCTCAAGCAAACGGACAAGCTGAAGCATCCAATCAGAGCTTGATCAAGCTGATCAAAAGGAAGATTGATGAATACCCACGGCGTTGGCATGAAGTATTATCAGAAGCATTATGGGCTTATCGTGTTTCATGCCATGGGGCAACAAGAACTTCACCATATCATCTGGTATATGGGCAGGAGGCCGTATTGCCATGGGAAATTACGGCCGGTTCAAGACGAATAGAGTTTCAGAATGAGTTGACTGCTGAAGAATATGCAGCACTAATGAGTGACAATGTAGAAGACATTACTGAAGTCAGGCTTTGG
This sequence comes from Panicum hallii, assembly GCF_002211085.1. NCBI lineage: Eukaryota > Viridiplantae > Streptophyta > Magnoliopsida > Poales > Poaceae > Panicum > Panicum hallii. Next base: position 17,992,463 of record NC_038042.1, on the reverse strand, counting down.
TCGCTGGAAAAGATCAAGGAAAATAAGGCCAAGGTAGCCCGTGCGTACAACAAGAAAGTTAAACTGAAGGAATTCCAAGTTGGGGATTTAGTATGGGAAGTGGTGTTACCATTGGGGACTAAGGATGCGGTGTATGGTAAATGGTCTCCAAATTGGCACGGGCCTTATAGAGTTGATCAAGTTTTGCCAGGGAATGCATATATGCTTGAAGAATTAGATGGTGTTAAATTTCCGGTGGCTGTCAATGGTCAACATCTCAAGAAGTATTTCCCGAGCATGTGGGAAGACAAGTGATGAAGCCGATGTAATGCATCAGGCTATGGACTAGTATAATCAGGGTATTTGCAAGGGTATAATCGAGTACTTCGCAGTACATCGAGTTGATCTAATCGGGTACCTCGTAGGCTGCAGGACAGCATCTATCGGGTACTTTGGAAGCCGATGCAATGCATCAGGCTGCAAGGTGGAATGAGATGAGCAAGCCAGATCTGTAGAGGAAAAAAAGCAGCGCCGGTCCATACACGGAATTGAAGGTTGAACAGCCGATGTTAAACCATCGACTTTAGAAGCAGTAATTAGGCCTTGCCAATTCTGGGTCTTGATAAAAGCAGAGAGGATGGTTGCAGGAGTCCCTTGATCTTAAAAGAATAGGTTCGACTTCTTCGCAGGGTTTTCCTGGTACTCATATTGTTTGACCCGATTGAGGAATGGGATCCAACAACAAGCAAAGAAGTCGACTGCAGAGTACTCTTGTTATTGGCAAGATCATTTAAAAGGTACTCGAGTTCTTGGGATTTTTCGACATGGAATAAAAGAAAAGCGTAAGATTGGATCAGACAATTCAAGGGAAAGGGCCAATGCGATGCCATCGGATTTTAAGATTAAATGTCAGACATTGGCTTGTTGAAATAAAAGGATTTATTTACAAAAGGTGATTACAAAAGAAGCCGATCTACTGGCTCTGCAATCAATGGCGGAGGATTCTATGAACTACCACCAGTAAGTTCCTAAGGTCTTGCGGCGCTTGTACGGAGGGGACGCGCTGGTGTCGTCGTCGCTGCTGCCATCACCGCCACCGGTGCTGCTGCTGTCGCAGCCATCATTGCTGGCGTCGTCGCTGGTGTCCCCGTCGCCTTCTGAAGTCGACGATCCGCCACGCAAGAATCCTCCTTCTACTGAGTCGTCATTGATGGAAGTCTCCTTGGCATCTTCTTCTGAGAAAGAGAGGAAGTCATCATCGCAGGAATCTTCATTGTCATCTTCGTCCAGGTCCCCATGAAGGAGAATCTGGAGGTCTTCATCGTCGGTCAAGGGCTCATCGTCCTCTGACCAAGTGTTGTAGTCCCACTCCTCTGCGTCCCAATGCAGAGGAGCGTGAGCTTCATACGAAGCTATTGGATCGAACTTGGAGGTGTTGGAGTCAGGGGAAGTGATGGAGATTATGGAAGAAGATGAAGGGGAATTGGAGGAAACAGAAGAAAAGGAAGCCATCGTTGGGGGATGCGGAGTGTGCTGGTACGACTAATGCACGGGGGAAGAAGATGGATAGAAACAAATCCGCTGATGCCGGTTTATAAAGGCAGAGATGGAAGGTGAAGCGGCATTATCGCGATTCCCGAGGAAGAAGTCGAAGGGTCGCGCCCAATGGGATTGGAAGGCAGCGCGTGTGTACAGGCCTTGGAAGTCGAAGGGCCGCGTCCAATGGCGCTGGGAGTGGTATGTGCATACACAAGTCTAAGAAGTCGAAGAGGCGATGGTTTCGGAATTATCATTGCCAAAACCAGGGGGGCATGTGTTATCGCCATAATTTGACTGGGCCAAAGGATGGGCCAAGAGCAACATGGGCTGAAGGAAGTCATCGTAATAGTCTGCAAATCGGCTTCTGAGCGAATGTGTCAAGGGCCGGGATGGCCGTGTATCTAAGGATAGTTTAAATATAGTAAGTTAGAGATTGTACCGTAATCAGCTAGGATTAGTTAGAAAAAGATTAAGTCTCCGGACTATAAATACGTATCATGAAACTCAATCAATACGATCAATCATCCACAACAAACTTTCGGCGCATCGCCACCCCTTTCCAAGGGCTTTCTTGAGGTAATCGACATGCTGCTCCGATCATGTCTTGCATGGTCGGAGCAGCGTCGCGTTTATCTGTTTATCCTTGTGTTGCTCATACTGAAGCGTTTTTGATGGCGAGTAGCACTAGTTATCTTAAACGATTATGATGCTGCAATGATTCTAAACAGTGGATCCATGCTTTGCTTGCTGCTTGTAATCGTTTAGCTATCCTTATGTTCGATTTCGGGCACAGGGGCAGCACCTTGCTCCGTTATTGCTTAGTAGATCTAATCTGTTATGGTAGTTCTTTGTGTTAAAAAGAATTGGTTTAATATCCGTATAATTAGGCCCTTCAAACGGGTTAAATGTTCCGGCTGCATGTTTGATGCCTTATGATGACCTGACGAGGGATTGTTCCGGGAATCGACTTGTTAGTTGGTTTTTAGGCCTCTTTTTGGGTTAGCGTATTGTTATCTTTCATGTTCGTTAGGCTTAACCACGCGTAGGATGTTCCGGTTATACGGTGAAAGCTTTTACTGTCGCAGATTGAATTAGCTTGGTAATTACAGAGCATGTTTCTATTCTTTCTATCGAATTTGTGCAAATGTTCATATGTTTAGTAGACCCGATCTATTAAACATGGCAATCGGCTTCTTCTAGCCGATTCTGATAAGTACCCGAAGGTCCAACCTGGTATGAAGACAGGTCCGACCTAGTACGGTGACTCCGTCGGCTTCTTTAGCTGATCTTGGGAGTCATTGTAAGAGCCGATCACGGCTCGGACTAATATTTAACATGTCTGTGCATGCAGGAACATAGCTGACAAACGACTTCTACACCTTCCTGATCAGGTATAGGTTAGGTGGCACGTCTAGCACTCCATCAAGCCAGGGCGTGTGCCGAACTCTTGGGCCGTTGACAGAGGGACCGGGGCCCACCAGCAGTCCCGGAAGCCTCCCGACTCCTCGTGTTCCTGTCGCTGCTCGCCGGTGGGTTTTGACCGACAACAGATCCAGAACCCAATCCTCAGCTAGATCATTCTTCCTCCAGCAGCCAGTCCTCTGTGGGCAACCTGGATGATTTTTAGTTTATCCAAATCATTGATATCTTAGTTGTAAATAGTGGTGTGATATAGCTCGTGAGTAGATTACCTAGACTTAGAGCCACTTGTTGTAGTATACGGGCATGTGTACATGTAGTTTAACCGTGGCAGTCGAACCACCCTGATGTAAGATATTAAGAACCACCAGTATCTGCGATGTAATCTAAGCTTCATGTTCTGTTATCTTGATCAATATCTTTGCATCTGAAATGAGTTGGTTGAGTGGAGTATGTGAATTACATATCGTAGTAGTGGTATATCTTCTGAAATTGGGAGTAAGGCTATGTGGTTAATAATGGATATCTCCTTTGTTTCAGATGGTTGGAGCCACGCGCGGAACCCCGGAAGGTTTCCGGGCAGATCAGGCCAGCGGTTCCCAACAACCGCCACCGCCACCTCCAAATCTAGCCGAGGTTATGGCCCGGCAGACCGAACTTCTTAATCTGCTGGTACAGGCACAGCAGAACCAACAACGCCAGCAATCACGAGGGGGTCGTGATGATCCTCAAGTGGCAAACTACCAAGATTTCTTCAGTACTCAGCCCCCGCTATTCAGCAAAGTTGAGGAGCCCCTTGATGCCGATGCTTGGCTTTGCACCATTGAATCTAAATTTGTTCTTCTTACGATTCCATGTGCAGACTCTAATAAAGCTCACTTCGCTACCCAACAACTATGTGGTGCTGCCCGTATCTGGTGGGATAACTATTGTGCCATGCAACCTGATGGCCATGTTATCTCCTGGGAAGAATTTCGGAATGCTTTCAGAGCACATCATATACCCGAAGGACTGATGGAGCGGAAATTGAATGAATTCTTGGCACTCACCCAAGGCACCCGCACTGTACTGCAATATGCACAGGCTTTTAATCACCTATGCCAGTATGCGGGTTATCACACTGACAGTGACACCAAGAAGCAAGATCGTTTCCATCGGGGCTTGAGCACTAAGCTCAAAGAACGTCTGAACCTTGTGAAGGCAAATACCTTTAGTGAGCTAGTTAACATGGCCCTGACCCAGGAGGATTGCATCACGGCACACCGTGCTGAAAAGAAGCGAAGGATTTCCACTGGACCCGCGGGCGTTCAACCCTCGCGGTATTGATTTGTTCAAAATGCACCGCCTAGAGCGCCACAGCGGAATGCTCCATTTGGCAGATTAGTTTTCAGGCCGCCTCAACAGCAAGGAGGGTATAGACCTCCCGTACCTCCGCAACAACCCCAACAATCTGGCCCACGGCCAAATGTTCAACAAGTCCAACAGAGAAGCGGCACTTATCGCTGTTTCAATTGCGGGAGTGCGGATCACTTCATCAGATATTGTCCGCGACCTAGGAAACCTAACCAAGGGCGAAGTTCCAATCAGAGTAACCAGAACAAGGGCAAGAGGCCGATGATGCAAGTCCGGCAAGGGTGAGTTAACTTCACAAACCTTGTAGAACTTCCGGATGGAGCTTCCGTCATGTCGGGTACATTCTCTATTTATCACAAACCAGTTGTTATATTATTTGATTCAGGAGCAACTCATAGTTTCATTAGTAACAACTGTGGTACCCGAATCGGACTTGATCTTTTTCCTACCAAGGGGTCATATATGATTTCTACCCCTGGAGGAGAGATTACTTCTAACCAAATGGTTAAAAGTGTGCCAATTCAGTTAGGTAGTAAATTAATCAAAACTGATTTGGTACTGTTAAACCTAGAGGGTATTGATGTCATACTTGGGACAAATTGGATGACAGAACATAGAGTACTGCTAATATCTCTTCCCGAGTTGTCGAGATTGACTCACCATATCAAGGAGCCACCACCCTCTATCTACCTCAGCAAGAGTATCTTCACTCTTGTGCCTATGCTATCACAGACATTAAAGTAAAACATATTCCTGTAGTCTGTGAGTATCCCGATATCTTTCCGGACGACTTACCTGGAATACCACCAGACAGAGACATCGAGTTCATTATTGAACTTCAACCTGGCACCGCTCCTATTTCAAAGAGGCCATATCGTATGCCTCCAAATGAATTGGCCGAGCTAAAAATCCAACTCCAAGATCTTCTTGATAAAGGTTTCATACGCCCAAGTGCTTCACCTTGGGGTTGTCCTGCTCTCTTTGTAAAGAAAAAGGACAATAGCTTAAGGCTATGTGTCGATTATCGTCCACTCAATACGATCACTATCAAAAATAAGTATCCTCTTCCCCGCATTGATATCTTGTTTGATCAACTCGCTGGAGCTAGGGTCTTTTCCAAGATTGACTTACGCTCTGGTTATCATCAGATCAAAATTAAACCTAGCGATATTCCAAAAACAGCTTTCTCGACCAGATATGGATTGTATGAATATCTGATTATGTCTTTTGGACTTACTAATGCACCGACATATTTCATGTATCTCATGAATTCAGTCTTTATGCCAGAACTTGACAAATTCGTCGTGGTTTTCATCGACGATATTCTGATATATTCTAAGACTAAAGAAGATCATGCTAATCACATACGTGCCGTTCTTCAACGGTTACGTGATCATCGCCTTTACACCAAATTCTCGAAATGTGAATTTTGGCTGGATAGTGTGAAATTCTTGGGACATACTATCTCCAGTAGAGGCATATCGGTTGATCCAATCAAAGTTCAGGAGGTTATGGATTGGGAACCTCCAACTTCAGTCCATCAAATCCGAAGTTTCCTTGGATTGGCAGGATACTATCACCGATTCATTCCAGACTTCTCCAAAATAGCCAAACCTATGACTGAACTACTTAAGAAAGAGATTAAGTTCCGTTGGGATGATAAGTGTGAAAATGCGTTTCACACCTTGAGAAAACTTTTAACAACTGCTCCAGTGCTAGCTCAGCCAGATAATACCCAGCCTTTCGATGTCTATTGCGATGCTTCTGGAACTGGACTTGGTTGCGTTCTTATACAAAACAATCGGGTCATTGCTTATGCATCCCGAGCCCTCCAGAATCATGAACAAAACTATCCAACCCATGATCTTGAATTGGCAGCGGTTATTCACGCTCTCAAGATTTGGAGACATCATCTTATGGGCACCAAGTGTAACATTTACACTGACCATAAGAGCCTCAAATATATCTTTACTCAAGCTGACCTTAATATGAGGCAAAGGCATTGGTTAGAACTGATCAAAGACTACGATCTTGAGGTACACTACCATCCTGGTAAGGCCAATGTGGTTGCGGATGCACTTAGCCGCAAGGCACATTGTCATTGCTCATTCATAGAAACCTTCAATGAAACTCTCTGCAATCAGATGAGGAAACTCAATCTGGAGATCATTCCTCAAGGTAGTCTAAATTTATTATCTATTGAGTCTACCCTTCAAGATAAAATCATCATGTCGCAATTACATAATGAAGGTATCAAAATTATCAAATTAAAATATCTCAGGGAGAAGCAAAATATAAGTGTTTCCACACCGATCATCAAGGAGTTCTATGGTTCAACAATCATATTGTTGTACCTAAAGATCATCAACTTCATAAACAAATCCTTGATGAAGCACATCTATCCAAATTCTCTATTCATCCTAGTAGTACTAAAATGTACCAAGATCTTCGACAAAATTTTTGGTGGACCATAATGAAAAGAGAAATTGCTAAATATGTATCCGAATCTGATACGTGCCAGAGAGTCAAAGCCAGTCATCTAAGAGCATCTGGTACACTCCAACCACTACCCATTCCATCGTGGAAGTGGGAAGACATTAGTATGGATTTTATAGTGGGTCTTCCCAACACATCCCAAAAACATGACTCCATATGGGTGATCATTGATAGGCTTACCAAAACTGCTCATTTTCTTCCGGTGCATACCACTTATTCTACCAAGATGTATGCTGAAGTCTATCTTGATCAAATTGTTTATTTGCTTGGTGTCCCAAAAACCATCATTTCTGATCGAGGGGCACAATTTATTTCCCGCTTCTGGGAACAACTACAGTATGCTCTTGGAACCAAACTAATTCGAAGTTCTGCGTATCATCCCGAGACTGATGGACAGACTGAGCAAGTCAACCAAATTCCTGAAGACATGCTCCGAGCTTGTATTATTCACTATGGTGCAAGCTGGGACAAGTATCTCGCCTTGGCCGAGTTTTCTTACAACAATAGCTATCAGTCTAGTCTTCAAATGGCTCCCTTTGAAGCGTTATATGGTCGAAGATGTCGAACTCCTTTAAGTTGGTCTGAGACCGGTGAACGCAAAATCTTTGGACCAGACCTAGTTGTCGAAGCCGAAGATAAGGTCAAGGCTATTCAAGCCAATCTTAAAGCAGCCCAATCCAGACAGAAAAGCTATGCAGATCAAAGGAGAAAACCTCTGCAATTTCAAGTAGAAGATTTTTTTTATCTTCGAGTGTCTCCTACCAAAGGTGTTCAGCGATTCGGCATAAAAGGGAAGTTGGCACCCCGATATGTCCGACCCTTTGAAATCCTTGAAGTCTGTGGCCCAGTGGCTTACAGAATTCGTCTTCCATCTCAGTTAGCTGCCATTCACGATGTCTTCCATATCTCTCAACTCAAGAAATGTATCAAAGTACCTACTAAGATCGTGGAAGCATGAGCCATTGAGATTGAACCTGATCTATCTTACACCGAACAACCTATCCAAATCCTGGACGCTAAGGAGAGAGTCACCCGAAGAAAGAAAATTAAGATGTATAAGATCTTATGGGATCATCATACCAAAGAAGAAGCAACTTGGGAAACTGAATCTTATCTTCAACGAAATTTCCCAAACTTCCTTCAAGCCAATTCCCAAATCTAATCGTCCGATTCCATTCTGCTTTAGAATCTCGGGATGAGATTCTTTTTAGGGGGGAAGGCTATAACATTCAGGTATTTAGAATTATAAACCCTAGATTTTAGTGTAAAAGTGTGTATGTTTGCTATTGCGTATGTAGGCTCAAATTTTAGTGCAAAGGGAAAAAAGGGTATTTATGTAATTTTGAAAAATGTGGGCCCTTTAGTGTTAATTGGGTAAGAATGGGAGGTCGAATCAAAACATAGAAAGAGTGTGACACTAAGTGTCAAATTTGTATCACAATAGGAAAGAAATTATAATAGTTATGTTAAATTCTATGAAATTTGGGGGTTTATGTGGAAATAAGGACCTAGATGTGATTAATGCAAAAGTATGGGTCCTTTTATGCAAAATTATTGAAGTATAAAAGTAACTTTCAAAGTTTACTTAGGGCCAAAATGTAAGAATGCAAGTCATGATGACATTGCACGAAAACTTGCAATTGTGTCCAAAATTACATGAAATCTACCTCAGTAAGGACAAAATCTATTCAAATACCACTTTTGTTCAAAATTTAAAATGTAAAGCTGTATACTTTGGGTTTTTGAACTTGAACCCTAAAGCAATGTTGTAGGGTTTGAAAAACTCTCTAACTTCTATTTTGGGCATTTCCTCATTAGGGTTTTAGATCAATAGGAAATTTTACTTTACAATAGGGTCCCTGAGATTTTTGATATTTCCATAAAGACCCTTTCGGACCCCCCCCTCCTTTCTTCTTCCTCTGGCACCCCTCTGCTCCCCTGCCCCTCACTGCCGCCGGTGCAGAGCACCTCGCCGCCGACACTGTGCAGGCCGCTGCCGCTCCACCTCCTGCTGCCGCCCTCCCCACGCGTCGCCTGGACGTCGGCCGCCGCCCTAGCCCTCCCCTGTTGTCCTATTTCGCGCACGCCACGACCACCCGAGCCTCCGCCGGTCACCACCTCGCCGCCGCCGTGGAGAGCTCACTGCAGAACCCCAGGGCCTTATCTTTCGCACGCATTAGCACTACAAGAGCCCCTGCAACCCATTCCCCTGGTTCTTCTGCTGTGTCCCCAACCCCAGACCCCGATCACCACCACCGCCCGCACCTCCCTTCCGGTGAACTACGGGCCGCCGTGGACAGCCACCCTCGACCACCCATTGCCCCCATCGACCCCCTGGCAAGCTTCCTCCACCCCTGCTCGTGCTTACCAGCCCCTAAACGCCGTCGAATTTTGGCCGCAGCACAATTGCCGACGACCACCGCCCGTCGCCGCCTCCTGCTCGCCATGGAGCACCCCTTCCCGACCCTCCTCGACTGCAATTGACTCTACCACTGGCTTCCCCACACCACCCTGAAGCTCCCCGACCCCTTCCTCGTCGCTCACGACCGCCGGAGCGCCGCCGCCGCCATCCTCCTCCGCCGCCGGCCGTCTGCTCCCGTCGCGCCGCCGCTACAGGCCGTCCCACCCCGATCCCGAGCGTCTGCAGGTGCGCAAGGATTCAGTGATGCTTCCCCACCCCTCCACCCTCGCCGCCGGCGATCGCCGTCGCCGGATTTGCCTGGTCAAACTCGCACCCCCTCTCTAACCACGGCCAAGGGCCTCGGGTTGAAAGATACAAAAGCCTAGGGGGCTGTCTGCAAAGCATATGACTCATATGAATAGTGCTATAGGGACCCCCCTGTATTATTTTTGCTGCAGAATTTGAAATTCCATAGCAATTCAAGGAAAAATCATAAAAATGCAAACTAAAATTTGTTGGATTCCTTATTCTAAGATCTACAACTTTCCTTCTAGGTTTACTTTCAATTTCTAAGTAGTTTCTACTCTAATTTAAATATTAAGTTTAGGTAGTTGTAAGCTATGAAAATGCTTAGTAAATAATAGAAAAATGGCAAAAATGTAAAACCAATTGAGTTAGTTTTGCTTTGACATGTAGTACTTAGGAAAAATAATTGACATGCTGTTGTATAGTATTTTTATAATGAATGAGTTTAATCATGATAATACCTATTTAATCTTGTGTATTTAATATCTGCAGATCTAGATGCTTAAAAATTATGAAACTATTTTGAAGTATTGCTCTTGAATAGTATAACCTATGCACAAAAATCTAGAACCAAATCTTATGTGTATGTACATTTATAAATACTACTTAATATGTTAAGTGCTATTGTTATTTATCCTTGTGACTTAATTTTTGTAAAAAAAATATTGTCTAAAGAAGCTAAGTTAGTTTATATCCGATAAATGACTGCCCGGTAAAAGAGTAAATGATATATGTGATAAATAAACTGTGTTTTCATTGGATTGCAACTTTATTGTGAAATAAAATGAAAATGTATGCATTCCTTAAGCTATATCTTTGCATATCATATAGACTCAACTACTCTCGCCGACGGAGACTATGAACTGATCCCGGAACAAGAAGTGGAAATTTCTGAAGATCCCCGGAACATCGTCAGAAGTCTAACTGAAGCTCCAAACTAAAGTTCGGAAAACTTTGACACTCCTGCCCCCAACCCCACTCAAGAAGGCAAGCCCCAAACATAACCTACTACTTTATTTACACTGCAATCTATATTTATTTATACCTATCTATGCATTAAGTTCTTAGGAGTTGTATGGGAAACCCTAGTTGCATTTTCCTAGGAACCAATGTACTGAATACTAGAACTTGAGTTCGAATAGCTGCTACACTAATAGGACCGGCAGAAGTCGGGTGATTTCCTGTCACTCGCGCGATATAGGAATTGCAATGTTTACATTCCTGTAATCACTATAAGGATGACGGACGGGATTTGTGTGAGATATCATGGAGGAGATGGTGCCCCGTCTATGTTGGTAAAATTGGCTAAGGTCGCAGTGTGTGGTAGCGGTGCTTAAGCGTTTGAAAGTACTAGCCACGTGCCGTGAAATATGGTAAGCGGTAAGCCTAGTAACCAATCGGCCCGAGGAGTGGACATACCTCCCACCACTCGTATTTGGTTTTTCCGGTTACTCGATTCGACGTGTGGGAATACGTGTTGCAGGGCAACCAGGAGTACGGTCATGTAGTCGCACTACAGACTTACGTCCTGCACATTGGATGTGCGTATGGTCCTGCAGTCGCTTGTGGTGGATCTGATCCACGAATCGAAATGAAAGGCAAACGGTTGCTTCGGAATAATCTCTGGATATTCCAAGCATGTGAGTTAGGTTTACCCTTGCAAGGCTGAAATTCGATTCAGGAATCGTCCCTTTCTCGCGGAGATTGAGACTGCTTGATCCCTTTGCCACATAGAGTAACAAGAGCAACTTTATGGTTATCAAAGATGATGTTTGCCTAAAGATTCTACCATGCTTGAGTAGTTATAGGTGCTTACCTAGAATAAATGATCACATAGAACTTGAAAGCTAAAATTGAAATTAAGAATCTACTCTTTGTTGCTTTTCAGCTGAAAACTTTACCCACAACCATTAAAACCTTCATAAATCTAGTTACATGGCTAAAGTATACCATGAAACGGGTAAGCCTTGCTGAGTATTAGAATACTCAGTCTTGCAATGTGACTTTTTATTCAGGTAATCCCCCTGAGGACTCTGCTCTGCCTATGCCATGGCCTTACACTCTGCCCGATGGTTGGTCCGTGGAGTGGGACCCGTCCCCGGCCAACACTGATCCTACCGAGTGATATCATGCCAGGGCTTAGCATGATATCTGTACCGGCGACGTGTACAATGATTGTGGTTTAAATTCCGCTGCTGTAAACTTGAAAATTTGAACTGGTTTGTAATAAATCCTATCAGTTGAAACTGATATTACTTTTGACAACTCATGAAATATAAATGCCTGTGATGTAAAATATGACGGTGATTGTATCTCTGGACTCACCTTCGTGTGAGGTACCTTGTTTGATCCTGCATTCGGTGGTTTATCAGGACGTTACCCGATAGGCCAAGGTATTACACTGTTTGAAGTACGTTGGAGCCTTTAAAAGAGGACTTGCGTACTTGAGCCGGTGTAATTCAGGTTGGTTCTGCCACACAGGGGCTGCGGGATACGTGGCATCGACTACTTATTTTTCGAATATATTCGAGATTCAAGACTAATGTGACCCTCAGCCTTATTCTTTGATTCAACCTAAGGCTCGGGGGCTACTCCATATGGAGTGCGATTTTCCATCGCACCCCATACCAAAGAAATAATTCGGAGCATGAGCACCTCATAGCTTTGATGCAGCCAAGGAAGTACTCGAAGAAGAACTTCAAAATGGAGCTTCAAAAGAAGCCGAAGACTACTTCAAAAGTACTCGAGGAGCCTGCAGTACTCAGCTACGAAGAGCTCGGAGGCTTGTCAGACCCGGGACTACGGGACCGTGTACATAACGTAGTTCATATAGGAATAGGGGATAGGACATGTCCTATACCGTATCTGTGTTGTACTCTACTCGCATGAGAAGTGGAACTAGTCGATACAGAAGGAAGCTACTCGAGTTATACTAGTGTCGGACTAGGATTCATGTAACCCTGTTGTGATATCCAGGTAGTTAGACAACTAGATACTAAGTTTGGGTATATTATATGTAAATAGGATAATGTATACAAGTTGTACAAAGCATAAGGGTATATTTGTAAATTATAAGTTTTATAAATTCTCATGAGCAAATGTGTGACAATGTTCTTAATGTCAAATTTCAGATGGCTATAACTAATAAAAGATCAAAAGTTAAATAAACACTAAGGGGAATGGACTCTATATGAAATTAAGGACCTTTATGTAATTAATACAAACATATAAGGACTTACATGTGAAATGGTAAAAAGATAAAAGTAAAACTTAGTTTTACCTAAGGACTAAAGTGTAAAAAGAGCTAGTCATGATTACTGCAGAAAGAATTACATAAAGGACCCCAAACATTAGGGCATTTTGTTTTAATTAACACATAAAGGTTAAAATTTGAATTGTGTTCAAATTCTCAAAATAAAACTGTACCCTTTAAGATTTCAAACCCAAGCCTTAAAGCAAAGATGTAGAGTTTGAAAAACTCTACAACTTTCATGTTGAGCACTTTTTCATTTGACCTTTGTAGCAGTGGGAAAACTTTAGTTTACAGAGGGGTCCCTGAATTCTTTAGAAATGGCGAACAGGTCCTCCTGACAGCTCTCTGCTTCTTCCTCCTCTGGCCGCGCCGCTTCCCCCTTCTGCGCCGCTCCTGCCACCGCCGCTCGCCGCCGATGCCGCGCCCCGAGCGCCACCTCCAGCTGCAGAACTCATCCACGCGTCATTTCCTTTTGATCCCGACCCCTTTCCTCTCCCCTGGTGGCTTCTCCCACGCGCGCCACGACGTTCCCGAGCCGTCGCCGGCCGCCACCTCCTGGTCGCCGTGGACAGGCCACCCCGGTGCATTAACCCTCTCTCTCTCGCGCGCAGTAGCACTACATCCACTCCCACCTGCTGTTCTGTTACTTCCCGCGTCCAATTTCCCGTAACCAAGCCACATTCCGCCGCCGCCGCCCCTTTCTTCTCCGGCCGTGCACCATCCGCCCGTGGGCAGCTCCCACCGGACCTCCTCCACCTCAGCCAACGCTCGCACCAGCTTCCCCGTGACTTGCTCGTGCTCGCCGACCCCCTGATCCTCCCCAATTTCCACTGGAGCCCGGTCCTCGACGAGCGCCGCCGCCGTCGCCTTCGGCCTCCACCGTGGGCAGCTCGTTGCAGGTACTCCCGAGCCACCACATCACCCTTAACAGAACCACATCATCCCCCTGAAGCTGTCCGACCCATCCATTGACCCTCTGGTGCACCACAGCGCCTTCTCGACGCTCGCCGGCGATCTTCCTCACCGCCGCCGCATCGGATCTTGGCCCCCGTTCATCGCCGGAGCACCCTCGTCGCTGTCGACCTCTCCGCCGTCACCTCGGGTTCAAGTTGAATCTTACTGTTCCGGCCATCCCCGTCCACGACACGTAGCACAACAAGACCACAGTAAGCTCCTGACCCGATTCCGGCACTTGGACCTCACCGCCGGCGACCACCGTCGCCGGAACACGGCCATCTCGATCTCACTCTGTTCGGGTTCACGGCCAGGGACCTCGGGTTAGAAGGAAAAGAAATCCAGGGGGTTAAGTGTAAAGCCATAGACTCAGAGGAATAGTGCCCAGGGACTTACTTAAGTAATTTTGGCTGTCAACTTAGAAATACCATATCTCTTCAAAGAAAATTCATAAAATAGTAAACTAAATTTTGTTAGAAACTTTAGACAAGAATCTGTAACTTTGCTTTAAGAGTCAACTTTAGTTTTTGAATATTTGATGACCTAATTTAAATATCAAAGTTAATTGCTTGTAGACTTAAGAATTACATAGTAATTCATAGAAAAATGATAAATTAGTAAAACCAGTGCCAATAATTTTCTTTTAACATGTAGAATTGAAGAAAAATAATTAATCTTGTACTCTAGTAACATTTTCTTATTGTATAGATTTTGGTTAGAAATAATGTGTAGTTTACATAATATAATTGATAAACACACTTTCATATGTTCAAAAAAATCATGAAAAATATATTAATGTTCTGTTTTGTATTAGTACAACATATTATTAAATTTTCAACTAAGAATTAGATGTTAACTCATAAAGATAATATGTTTGGTTTATAAGGTAATGGTAGCTTAAAATTCAAATAAATTGTGAAATCAATATATAAAGCTCTTTAGTATAAATGTTAATAGGAACCACACCACCTGTTGCCCCATGATACTAATTGAATACTTAACCTAGCTAAATTTGTTGTTTAATGAATCTAAGTAAACTTATTAATGCTCAATAAATGACTGCCCAGTACAGGGTAATTAGGAAATGCATCCAAATAAAATGTTATTTATATTGGATTGCAACTTTTTCGGGAAGTAAAATAAAAGTAAGGGCATCCCATAACTTGTAATTTTGCATCTCATATAGATTCGACCACGCTCGCTGACGGGGATTATCAACTGATCCCGGAACAAGAAGAAGTTTATTCGGAAGACCCCGGGACTCTTGTTACGGATTTCTCTGAAGCCCCGAACCAAGGTTCGGAAGAAAATATTTTGACTAACCCCAACCCCACCAGCGAAGGCAAGCCCCGGACATAACCCCTACTTTACTACACTGCAACCTATATTATTTATATATATCTCTTTATGCATTACGTTCTTAAGAGTTGTTTGAAAACTTAGTTGCATTATTCCAGAAACCAATGTATTGAACACTAGAACTGGAGTCCGACTAGCTGCTCTGCTTATAGGACCGGTAGAAGTCGAGTGATTTCCTGTCACTCGCGCGATATAGGAATTGTAATGTTTATATTCCTGCTATCACTATAAGGATGCCGGACGGGAGTTTTATGAGGTATCATGGTCAAGATGATACCCCGTCTGTGTTGTGAAATTTGATAAGGTCGCAGTGTGTGGTAGCGGTGGCTAAGCGTTTGAAAGTACTAGCCACATGCCGTGAAATATGGTAAGCGGTAAGCCTAGTAACCGATCGGCCCGAGGAGTGGACATACCACCCACCACATGTATTTGCTTCTTTTGGTTACTTAGTTCGACGTGTAGGCATATGTGTTGCTGGGCAACCAGGAGTACGGGTTTTGTAGTCGCGCTACAGACGTACGTCCTGCACTTTTGTAGTGCATATGACCTGCAGTCGCTTGTGGTGGCACTGATCCACGAGTCGGAATGAAAGGCAAACGGTTGCTTCGGAACAACCCTGTGGTGTTCCAAGCGTGTGTGTTAGGTTTACCTTGCAAGGGTTGAATCTCGATTCAGAATCGTCCGCCTCTCACGATGTATGAGACTGCTTATCCCCTTTATCACATAGAGTAACAAGAGCAATTATGTGATTATTAAAGATGATGTTTGAGTAAAGATTCTACCATGTTTGGATAGCTATAGGTGCTTACCTAGAATGGTTAAACAACTAGAACCTGAAAGCTAAAAATTGAAAATAAGGATCTACTCTTTGTTGCTTTTCAGCTGAAAACCCTACCCAAAGCTAAAAGCCATCATGAGTCTAGTTATGGGCTAAGATATACCCAATTCCGGGTAAGTCTTGCTGAGTATTAGTATACTCAGCCTTGCTTTGTTGATTTAATTCAGGTAACCCTTTTGAGGAGCCCGCATTCATTACACCATGGCCTTACCCTTTGCCTGATGGTTGGTCCGTGGAATGGGATCCGTCCCCGGCCAACACAGACTCCGCCGAGTGATATTATGCCAGGGCTAGCATAATATCTGTAATGACGTCGTGTATATTAACTACGCTTTTCAAACTCCACTGCTTTAACCAGAAACTTGAACTTGTGTTGTAATAAACTCTCCTCAGTGAGAACAAATGTTATTTTGTATATTTTTGTAATATAATTGCCTGTGGTGTAAATTATTTTGGCATTGTATCTCTGGACTCACCTTCGTGTGAGGTACCTTGTTGGATCCTGCGTTCGGTGGTTCATCGGGACGTTACCCGACAGACCAATAGTTTTATACCGTTTGAAGTGCGAGGTAGCCCTTCATTGAGGACTCGCGTACTTGAGCCGGTATAATTCAGGTTGGTTCTGCCACACCTGTCCTCCCGGATATATAAGGGCGGGCAGGGACCCCCTCAAAACACATCAACACCCAAGACAATACAAACCACCAAACAGGACATAGGGTATTACGCACATCGTGGCCCGAACCTGTCTAAACCTCGTGTTGCTTGCACCTTCGAGTTTCTGATCTCGACACCCTACCTAAAACTCACCACCTCGGGTATACCCCTCAGTGGGCAGGTGGTAAAACACCAACATTATCTTCCAACAGATTTGAAAAAGAAGTCGATGATGACACGTGTCCCGCAACCCCCGAGCCTTGAATCCAAATCCCCAAGTTTTGGAATAAAGGATCCAAAGAATCGTGGCATGCAATATATGACGGTAAAGATTTGATGGTGAACATGGGCAAATTGGTGTAGGAATTTTGAAAACCTCTTTTTTTGGGATGAAGTCCCTGAAAAAAATGGTGAAACAAATAACATCCCCCAACAAACACCCAAAATTACCTCTCAAATCAATCTTTGTGCCGTGGACCAAGTACTAAATAAGACCTCTGGGTAATAATTTGAACAAACCCCTTAATTTGAAATAAAAACCCTGAAATAATGGTTAACCAACATCTACCCAAGACAAATCTTAAAAAGCCTCCTGGATCGGGTATTATCGAGTAATTGTACAATGTCTAGCATGTAAGCATGAGAGCTATCCCTTGAGGCACGCTGAGTGCTTTGTCCCATCAAGCCCCTGAGCCAGGAGTTTGATGTTAAGCATGAAGTAGTCGTGGCAGAATAGTGGCGCTAGCCCCCGAGTCCAAGCTTTGAGCAAGTAGCCATTGGTGCTTGCCTAGTCGATGAAGGCATCTAGTCGGAGTCCATTCCGACTAGGATTGTAGTCAAGGCAAGTAGTCGAAGTAGTCGAACATATGCAGAGCTAGTCGTAAACTAGTAAACTTCGGATCATGGGAGCGAAACCCCTTCAATAACATAGTGTACAAGTCAAAAACAAGTAATATGTTACTAGAAATAAGGGAGCGAGGCCCCTTCAGCAAACTTGCGCGTAGTACCAGTCGTAGACCAATAGAATGGTGTTGTACTGGAAGTATGAGCACAAAGGCCCTTCACAAACCCAAGAGACTAGTCGGAAAGTAGTAATTAGATACTGGAAATATGGGAGCGAGGCCCCTTCAGCAAACTTGCACGTAATACTAGTCATGAACTAGTAAAACGGAGTTGTACTGGAAGTATCCATCTTCAGGCATCAATAAAAGATGTAGATGCTCAATATTCCAAGAATTTGTTACCTCCTGGCCATCAGGGTGCTGTAAGCGATAAGATCTAGGGCTTGTAACCTTGTGCACAATGAAAGGTCCTTCCCATCATAAGTTGAGCTTGTGTAGCCCGGTATCATCCTGGATTCGTCGAAGAACCATATCTCCAACACTGAAAGAGCATCGTTGAACGTTCCTATCATGGTATTGATGAAGTCCTTGTAAGTAGCGGGCCGTCTGCAATGATGCATTGCATCGGATTTCCTCAGTTGAGTCAAGCTCGAGATATCGTGCAGTGTCAGCCTTGCCTTCTTCAAACATCTCCAGTCGTGGAGACTTCCACATCACATCAACTGGCAATATAGCTTCGGACCCATATACGAGAAAGAAAGGTGACTATCCTGTGGCTTTACTTGATTGTGTGCGAAGCCTCCAGATTACTGATGAGATCTCATTGATCCACTTCCCACCCTTTTTTCTATTCTCATCATAGAGTCATTTCTTCAATCTATCCAGAATCAAGCCATTGGCGCGCTCAACCTGGCCATTGGCTCGCGGGTGAGCCACTAAAATATACTTGACTTCAATGGAACTGCATTCACAGAAATCCCAGAACTGATGCGAGTGGAAATTGGAACCCAAATCTGTGATGATGGTGTTGGGGAAGCCAAAGTGGTGTAAGATGTCACAGATGAAAGTAACCACTCGATCTGCAGTGAGTGTTGCGATTAGCTTGTATTCGATCCACATGGTAAACTTGTTGTGGCCACCAACACGTGTGTGAAACCTCCTAGCGCAGTTGTTAAGGGCCCTATCATGTCCAGCCCCAGCAAGCAAAGAGCCATGTGGGTGGTATGGTGATGAGGTTATGAGCCAGAACATGAGCCTGTTTGCCAAAGAATTGGCAGTTGGTGCACCGGTGAATGAGTGCTTCGGCATCTGCTAAAGCAGTCGGCTAGTAGAAACCAGATCGAAATGCCTGGCTGACTAGTGTGCGAGAAGCTGCACGGTTCCCATAGATGCCCTCGTGAATCTCTTGGAGTATCTCTTTACCCTCCTCCGTGCTAACACACTTCATGAGTGTGCCTGAAGCTGATCGACGCTTGTACAGATTGCCCCCGACTAGAACATACCCTTTGCTACGCCGTAGGATGCGAGTAGCTTCAGTGCTTTTTGGGTCGATGCCGGGGGGTAGTTTGTGCTCCTGGATGTAGTCGTTGAAGGCCACCCTCCAGTCGACCTCGATCATCAAGACCTCTCGATTGGGTTCATTGGGATCCTAAGCAATGGAACTTGAGTCTGTTGCCCTGATGGAAGGGTGATGCAACTCATGAACGAAAACTCCCGGTGAGACATTAGCTCGATCAGAACCTAGTTTGGAGAGCACATCAGCGCCCACATTGTTGTCACGAACCACATGATGAATTTCCAGCCCCAAGAACTTTTTCTTGAGCTTGCGGATTTCCATAACGTAGGCGTCCATGGTGTCCTTGTTGATGTCCCACTCCTTGTTGACTTGTTGAACCACTAGTGAGGAATCACCGTAGACGAGTAGTTGCTTGATGCCGAGGGAGATTGCCAGGCGCAGCCGGTGCAATAATGCTTCGTACTCGGCCTCGTTCTTAGAGACCTTGAATAGTATTTGAAACACGTACTTGAGTTGTTCTCCTCTCAGGCTGATGAAAAGTACTCCCACACCATCACCACCGAGCTTGAGTGAGCCATCAAAGTACATGACCCAATGCTCTGGCTGGTTGGTTGGGGCTTCCACTTTGTTTTCTTGCTACTCCGCCATGAAATCGACTAGTGCCTGCGACTTGATGGCTGTCCGGAGCTTGAAGTCAAGTGTAAGGGCTCCCAGCTCCACTGCCCACTTGGAGATGCGCCCGTTAGCGTCACGATTGTGGAGGATATCCGCCAATGGAAAGTCGGAGACCACCAGGATATTGTATGCATTAAAGTAATGGTGAAGCTTCCTGGACGTGATGAGTATACCGTAAAGTATTTTCTGAATCTTTGGGTAACGAACCTTGGATTCAGAGAGAACTTCGCTGATGAAGTAAACTGGTCGCTGCACCCCGAAGGCGTGGCCTTCTTCCTATCGTTCCACCATGATGGCCGTACTGACGACGTGAGTAGCCGTGGAGATGTAGAGTAGCAGGTTCTCGCCTGGTTGGGGAGCCGTCACAATGGGTGGCGACTACAAATGGTGCTTGAGATCTTGCAGCGCCTGGTTTGCCTCCTCGGTCCACTTGAACTTATCATGGACCTTGAGCAATTTGGAGAAGGGTAGACCCCTTTCTCCAAGTAGGGAGATGAATCGATTCAAGGCTGCCATGCAGCCGATGAATCGATTCAACGCTGCCATGCAGCCTGTGAGCTTCTGAACATCCTTGATCGTTCTTGGAGCATCCATGGCTGTGATGGCATTGATCTTCTCTGGATTTACCTCGATCCCACGGTGACTGACAATGAACCCGAATAGTTTTCCTTGAGGCACACCAAAGACGCATTTTGTCGAGTTAAGCTTCCATCGGAACCGTCGCAAGCTGTTCAAGGTCTCCTCGAGATCAGTGATGAACTCATCGTAGGATCTGGTCTTGATGACCACGTCATCCACGTAAGCTTCAACGTTGTAGTGTAGCTAGTCCACAAGGCATAGTTGGATGGCCCATTGATAGGTGGCTCCTGCGTTCTTCAACCCGAATGACATTGTAGTGTAAGCGTATGCTCCAAAGGGGGTGATGAACGCCGTTTTGATCTGGTCTTCCTCCTTGAGAGTTATCTGGTGATAACCCGAGTAGCAGTCGAGGAAGGAGAGCAAGATGCATCCAGCCGTAGAGTCGATGACTTGGTTGATGCGTGGGAGCGCGAAGGGGTCCTTCGGGCAGAGTTTATTGAGATCAGTATAATCCACACATATCCTCCATTCATTATTATTCTTTTTCAATACAAGTACAGAGTTAGCTAGCCACTCAGGGTGGTACACTTCTTTAATAAAGCTAGACAAGAGTAGTTTTGCTAGCTCTTTCTTGATGGCCTCTCTCTTATCGGGGGCGAAGCGTCATAGTCGTTGCTTCTTCGGAGTGGCCTTGGGGTCAACTTTTAGGTAGTGCTCGATCAGCTCCTTGGGCAACCCTGGCATATCCACTGGTTTGCACGCGAATATGTCACGGTTGGCCCTAAGGAAGCTGACGAGCGCGCCTTCCTATTTGTCGCCTAAGAAGTCTTGGACGGGTCGCCTTCTTGCAGCTGGACGGTCTTGATGCCGACATAGCTGGGGTTGGGTTTAACCCTCGACTGGCTGGGCCGTTGGATGGAGATCTCCATCTCTGTGTTGGTCAGCTTCAGCGTGGCCGCGAGTACTTCTGCGGATGGCTCTAGCACGCATGATGTCATGGCGTACTCGATCGCCTCCTGGTCGTAGTAGTACGACCTCTTCAGGTCGCCACGGAGTGTGAGTACGCCTGTCTTGCCTGCATTTTGAGGAGCAGGTAGACGTAGTGGGGCTTGGCCATGAATTTGGTGTTACGCCCGCGTTTTTATCTTATTTAAATTGCACTACCAATCACTCGCTTAAAAATCTTTTAAACCTTTCCGCCGCTTGAGCTCCCGAAGCCCACCTCCCGATTTTCCGCCATTCCGACATCGCGCAGTCTCTTCCTCTTTTTCTGTGGAGCCGCCCATCCCTTTTCCTTTTCCACTGGCCCCGTCATCCCGTTGCATCACCGTCGTGTCGCGGTCGGCCGCGTGCGCCTGCCCGGCCGCGATCGTCGGTGCCGCCCGCATGTCCCCTCTTTTCTTTTCTCATATTTTGTTCAAATCCATTTTATTTCTCTCTTCTAACTTTTTTCCTAGACTCTTTTTTTTTTGCTTCCTCTTTCTTTTTCTCCCTTGTGCTGCCTGCTGCCTGCTCGAGCTGTAGCCCGCTCCATGCGCGCACGCGCGGGCCAGCGCACGACCCGCCGCTGCCCCCGTTGCTGGTTGTGCACGCGCGCTCGCATCACGCCGCCCGCGTCACGCCACGGCCGCCGTGGCCGCTGCTACTCGCTGTGCCGCTGCATGCTTGCTGCCCGTGCACGCCAAGCTAGCGTGTGGCCAATTGCTGCGCCAGCCGTCTCCGTCCCGTCCCCTCGCCCTCGCAGCTTGCGCCTTGTCCCCGAGCATCCCGGCCGCCATTAATGGCGAGGTTCCTGTACTTCCCGTGATCCTCCCATGCTGGCCATCTCCCCTCTTCCTCTCAGCCTATAAATCAGACCCCAAGCCGCCCCTCACTCCGCCCACACCGCCCCAGCACCTCCCCTCCTCTACCTCGCGCTGCAGCTCACCGCCGCCGCTCACCATTGCCAGCCACCACCCATCCCCGTGGACAGCCCTCCGTAGACCGTCTCCGCACGAGGTGATGGCCGGAATCGGACCCCCTCAGCCTCCTCTCCGTTTTCCCCTCCTCCCCGGGCGTTGCCATGCACCAGGGGACCCGCGCCCATGGCCTGGCCGCCCCCCCCCATTCTACCGTTCCCCTCCCCCTCCTGTTCTGTCTCGAGGAAGAAGAAAGGCAGACTTGTGCACAACCCCCTCCACTTTTCCTCCTTATGCAGTCCACAACCCTCCACCTCCCTCTCCCAAATATTTAACCAGAGCTCCTTCTATCTCTTTATTTCATTACAAATAGGTCCTCGTCCTTTTAAACTACTCCCTAAATGACCTTTAACTCATCAGTTCATGCGACATTTTGTTCTGAATCGATTCCAAACTCCACCACGCATCAAATATTTTCTCCAAGTCTCAGGATCCACATCCGACAAATATAATAGTCTTCTCTATGTTTTATTGAAGCTCTCTATTTCCCTCTCTTTTTTTAGCTCATCGGCGAACTTTGTTTTTATTGTGTGATTGTTTGTGTGTCGTAACCGACGGTGTGACCGAGGAGGAGCAGGACCGCGAGCCGGAGCCCGAAGACCCGTACCTCGAGGAGGAGCTTCCGGAAGGCTTTGAGGACAGCAAGTCCAATCCCATCCTTTGATGCATATTTATTCCAGTTTTATAAACACAACCTATTAGCCTATTTTATAAAATGCATTGTTTTATTGCAAGACATGGTTGGATAGCCACCCTTGATTGCTATGACTATTCCATGATGACCTAGGTTAATGTCTATATAGGATTTGCTCTGTTGGACGTTAACTATAGCTAGAGATGCTTAGGACCTTTTATTCCCTTTATTATATTTTAACCATGACCACAACACGCTTTATCGAAAATAAAGGTGTGAGTATTTTAAAAGATAAAACGGGATTTCGGGAAAATAAAAGAAAGATATAACTTGACGAGATGGACGGTGTTTCCTGTGTGAAATGCCACTGGTGAGCTTGTACCTTTGTGATTGAGCATGGTTGGGAGATGTCCGTCTTGTCAATATAAGGATGAACTGAGGTGTCATCTTGCCTAACCCACTTATCGTACAACCACTCGACCGTTGTGTGGGCAACGGCTTAGCATAAACCCCACTAGTTGTTCTGCTAGCCAAAAGGAGAGCTGGTGAGCAATGGGAGATCATGGAGAAGGAATACAATCTGTGTGAGTTATGTCCCGGTTATGACTTTGTTGATAGGTCATTAACCTCATGGTTGCTTCCGTGTTAGCTAGTTAGACTCAGCTAAGGTGGGTAATGGCTTTGTTAGGATCCGCAGCGACGCTAAGGTGTTCGTAGTGTGGTACCCAACTTGTGGGTAAACTGTACAACCTCTGCAGAGTGTAAAATCTATTCCATTAGCCGTGTCCACGGTATTGGATGAGTTACGGCATGGTCACTTAAATAGACATTTTGGGACGCTTGGTTTTGTGGCGTGAGTTGTTTTGAAAGTGTCCGGTGGTTGTGCCGTGAGCTACTGTGGATGTGGAGTCTGGTAGCATTAAAACTTGGATCCTTTGTGTAGGATCAAACCCACTTATTATTCGATCACTACAGAAATGTTTTGAGAGAACTCTTTTATTAAATGAACCCTTGCTTGTGTAAAACCTCATTTTATCGCAAACGAACCCTAGCCTTATCCTTGATATATCCTATGCATGATCTTTATTATTCCCCTCCGTGGGTGTGGTTGGTCTTGTTGAGTATGTATGTACTCACACTTGCCTAGTTTTTATAGAGGAGGATCCGAACTTCGTTCATGAAGACGTCGAGTAGGTCGCCGTCCTGCACCCAACCTTGCCTGTGGTTCAGGGTCTCCACAGAAAGCTTATCATGGCGTAAGACTCTGATGTAATCTTAAATTTTGTTGGCACTTTAGTTTGGCTTGTAGTCCTTATGTTGTCCCTCTTGATAGTGGCGCTTCAGTGTCCGCTACTTCGACGGTTTGTACGGTAATGAACCATCTAATGTAATAAATGTGTTATCAGCCTCCTGGGACTGATATTTGTGTCAAATTTAGTCACCTCTAATGAGGGGACACTTCAGGTGGTATCAGAGCCATAGGTTGGCCATAGGACGCAACCCTTAGGACCGAGGACATTTTCTAAGCCGTTTCCCACTAGATCTTTCCCCACTTAACTCACCTTTCCACACGGCACTTACCTTTGGCCCTTGTCTAGTTCCAGATGGCTGACAATGGATGGAGTGATGGAATCTGCCCCACAGAGCCTAGCCTCCCGAAGTTATTGCTACTCAGCCTAGAACGCGTCGGAGTTGTGGACCCACCGGAATACACCTACCGGGAGTACAACTTCAGAGGCACCCTTCGGTGTGACCTGATGATCTTCGTGGGAAAAAGCACACTCTACCTCGATGTGGACCCCTGGTTCATCTCCACCACTGGCTTTGGGTTCCCAGACACCAACCGAAAGGCTGCTCGAAAAGCCCTGCGACGCCTACACGTGGACTATAAGCATCATGGATTGCCCGGATGAGAGGATTGGGAAGGGAAGAAAAACTAGAAGATATGGTTTCCCACCTGTCCATTTACCTCACCGGCCTAGACCCACTTTACCGCGAACAGGCAAAACAACTGAAGCACCAAATCCGTAGGGCAAAAAAGGCAGAACAAGAGTTGGAAATACAATGGAGGAGAACAATAGAAGCTGAGGCACAAGCTGAGAGTTCCCTAGCCTCTCTCCAAGATATATGGCGAAGCAACGCTCGAGAGAGGGAACATATCGTGGCACGCAGAAGAGAAGATGGATTACTGGAAGGAGAACCCGAAGAAACCCATTGGGATAAGAGCACTCAGACTGAAGATGAGGTATTGGAGCAATGTCTTCCACCAAAGAAGCGCCCTAACCGGATCGAGGAAGAATCCCCTTGGGAAGGGTAGAGTACCTAAGCTAGAGCAATCATCCTAGTAATAATGTATCCTTGGGAGTTGTACCCGACCCTGTTGAAAAATAAAGACCGTCTATCCTTCTTGTACCCTACCATGTGTGCAAGGCTTGTTCACTCTACCTTTGTTTTCAGATGGCTAAGAATGGTTGGACCCAGGGCGTTTGCCAAGAAGAGACTGGTTTCCCCCACCTTTTGATGAACTCCCTGGAGCGCCTCGGTGTTACTGAGCGCCCAAGGTACTACAGCAGAGAGTACGAACACCTCGGCACTCTTCGCTGTAGGGTGGTTCTTTCCATCGCCAGAAGCACCCGCTACCCCGACATCGAGCCGTGGCGAGTGACTGCCACAGGATTTCAACATCGGGATGCCTATCCCTTGGCCATCAGAAAGGCTCTCCGCTACCTGTGCCGGATCTTTGAGGAACACCTCATTCCCACACCGATGAGGCTTTTTCTCCCGGCCATCAGGATGCAAGTCTGGCAGGCCCGCATGAGGAACTTGGAATGGCGCCGCCATCAAGAAGACCTTTTGTACCATGTGGTCGCCTACCTCGTCTCCTTGGACAAGCTCTTCGACGAGCAAGCCCGATTCCTAAGGGAGCAAACCCACCGGGCCGAGCAAGCTGAGCTTGCAGTGAGGATGCACCAAATCCGGGTGGCTCAAGCCGAAGCAAGGACCGTGGCCGCTATAAGTCATGAAGCCATCGCTCATGAGAACCTCAGGCAGATCCAGGATCGGTGCATGCAGGAATGGACCAGCAGAGGAACGCCCGTCCCAGCAATCGGGGAGACCCAAGTCCTAATTGGAACACCCATCATAGGATGGGGAGGACTTTTTGGGACCCCGCAAGCTCCACCCGAAGGTGCCGAAAGGTCAGCTGCAGCCGCAGAAGATGGAACTGTCGAACAGCCCCGAGAAAATGGGATCCTCAAGGATGACGAGTTAGAGCTACTCATTCCACTAGAAGTGCACTCTGCCACGGAAGACAGCTCGCCCCGCGAGTAGCATGCCTTAGAGATGCCCCCAAGAATGAAGCCGTCCCGGCCCCAAGTTTAGAGTTGTGCCTCTCCCATCTGTTGTGCCCTTTGTACCTGACCGTGTAGTGCGTGTTTTGGCTGTACCCTCCCAAGTGTTGTATCCCCAGCTTAATAAATAAAACTGTATGTGCTTGATGCTTGTTAGTCTGTGTGCTTGTCGGCAGGAGGTGGATCCTGCCTTTTCAAAAATATGAAAATAAATAACTTAAACATCACTTAATTCCAAATCTAAGTCTCATAAAAGTTTTACCCAATCCACAGATGGCCCCCAGGCGTAACACCAGGACCTTCCAAAGTTAGGCACATACCACTCCAAGTGCGGAGAGGCAGCAGGGTGTGCAAGGACAAGCCCCCAGCCATGAAGATCAGGAAGATCAGGAAGTAAGCCAGCAGGGAGGAGAAAGCCAAGTAGGAGCACATCAGGCCCCACCCCCACCGGCCATTGACCTGGTGCAAGTGTTGAACAACCAGAACCTCCTACTGGAAGTTTTGACCAATGTCATCACCAACCCAAGGCCCCATGAGCAGAGTACAAATGACAAGCTGACAGCTTTTCTGAGGACCAAGCCACCCACCTTTGCAGGATCCCACAACCCCTTGGATGCAGATGACTGGCTGCGTGTTATCAAGAGAAAACTTGAACCATTCGAGCATGGAGACCGTGACAAGGTCCATTTGGCTGCTCACCAGCTCACTGGAACTGCTTTGGCTTGGTGGGAGAACTACTGTGCAGCTGCTTAGGATGCCTCCACTATCACTTGGAAGGAATTTATGGATGAGTTCCATCGCTATCACATCCCAGCAGCCACCATGAAGCGCAAGGCAGATGAGTTCTGTGAGCTGCAACAAGGCAACAAGTCCATTGAGGAGTACACATATCAGTTCATAGAACTAGCTCGCTATGCACCGGAGGAAGTAGACAAGGACGAAAAGAAGCAGGACATGTTCAGAAAGGGTTTGAATGCAGAACTTAAGAAGCTGCTTTCCCCATGCATCTACCCAGACTTCAACACACTGATGAACATTTCATCACCGAGAGAGCCATGGCAGAGGAAAAGAGAGACAATAAGCGTAAGTTCCTGGAAACCAAGGCTCGCCAGCAGGACCGTTTCCAGAAACCGAGGCACTTCGGCCCTCCAGTGCCTAGGTCCCAAGCCCCTATGCAGTACAGGACCCAGTCACAAGCTACTGGCTCTCAGGCCCCCAACACCCAGTTTAGATAGTTCAAGAGCCAGAACACCATGAAGGCCCCACAGAGCAATGCAAGCCAAGTTACTGCCAGCAACAATGCCAGAGCATGCTTCAACTGCCGTGAGACAGGGCACTTCATTGCCAATTGTCCATATGCCAACAACAAGCCGGCAGCATCAGCCTTCTCCAACTCGGTGAATGGACCAAGGCTAGCTCTATCAAGAGCCAATCGTGTACCCACCCGCAGCAACAACACCGGCAACAACAACTAGCAGATAGGGCCGCCCCAGCAGTCCTTCGGACGAGCCCGCGTCAACCACATCAACGCGCAAGAGGCTCAGGATGCTTAGGGCATAGTGCTCGGTGAGTTTCTAGTCAGCTCAGTTTTGGCAACAATATTATTTGATTCTGGAGCATCCCATTCATTCGTATCCTCAAGTTTTGTGGAAAAGCACAATATACCTACAGTACTACTAAAAACACCCCTATTAACCAGAACGCCTGAAGGTGACATTAAGTGCCGACTGGGTTATTCTCGGGTAAAGATCATTTTAAGTGGGGTAGAGTTCCTAGCAGATCTAGTAGTAATTAAGTCTAAAGGTATAGATGTGATCCTTGGAATGGATTGGCTAAGCCTGCACAATGGCCTTATAAGTTGTGCTGGCAAGGTGGTACACCTAACCAACCCAGAAGGAGTACAAGTAACCTGCCATACTCGGGGAAGTGGACCGGACCCAATGGTTTTTAGTGTGGAAGCTAAATCATTGGAAAAAGTTTCAGTAGTAAATGAATACCCATATGTTTTCCCTGAAGAACTCCCGGGAATGCCTCCAGAGAGGGATATAGAGTTTGTCATTGACCTTGTCCCTGGAACCTCCCCTATAGCTAAGAGACCCTATAGGATGGCAGCCTCCGAATTGGCAGAACTAAAGAAACAACTGGAAGAGTTACAACAAAGTGGTTTCATTAGACCAAGCTCATCACCATGGGGAGCTCCGGTCTTGTTCGTCAAGAAGAAGGACGGAAGCATGAGGATGTGCGTGGATTACCATGTACTAAATGAAGTCACCATCAAGAATAAATACCCTCTTCCCAGAATTGATGACCTCTTTGATCAGCTAAAGGGAGCCAAGTATTTCTCCAAGATAGACTTAAGGTCAGGATATCATCAGCTCAAGATTAAGGAAAGTGATATTTCGAAGACAGCCTTCATCACCCGCTATGGGCAATATGAGTTTACGGTGATGTCCTTTGGACTCACCAATGAACCTGCTTATTTCATGAACCTCATGAATAAGGTGTTTATCGAAGAGTTAGATAAGTTTGTCATAGTTTTCATTGACAACATACTTATTTACTCTAAGAGTGTCGAAGAACATGAGCAGCACCTACGAGTGGTTTTGGAAAAGTTGAGAGCGCACAAGCTCTACGCCAAGTTCAACAAGTGTGAATTTTGGCTTGAGGAAGTAGCATTCCTTGGTCATATCTTGACCACAGAAGGAGTAGCAGTGGACCCAAAAAAAGTCGAAGCAGTCTCCAATTGGCAGCAACCAACCAATGTCAGTGAAATCAGGAGCTTTCTTGGTTTAGCCGGATATTACCGGAGATTTATTGAAGGATTCTCCAAGATAGCCCGACCCATGACAAAACTACTCAAGAAAGAGAAGAAGTTCACCTGGACCGAGTCATGTGAGAGAAGCTTCCAGGAGTTAAAGAGAAGACTGACAACCGCCCCGGTATTAACCTTGCCGGATATTCAACGGGACTTTGTCATTATTGTGATGCATCCCGTCAAGGATTAGGATGTGTCCTTATGCAAGATGGGAAAGTAGTGGCATATGCTTCCCAACAACTCAAGGCTCATGAGCAGAATTACCCAACCCATGATTTGGAGTTTGCAGCCGTAGTACATGCCCTCAAGATTTGGAGACACTATCTGATTGGGAATAAGTGTGAGATCTACACAGACCATAAGAGCTTGAAATACATCTTCATCCAGCCAGATTTGAACTTAAGGCAAAGAAGGTGGTTAGAACTAGTTAAGGATTATAATGTGGTAATTCATTATCATCCTGGTAAAGCAAACGTGGTAGCAGATGCCTTAAGCCGGAAATCTTATGGACCTAAGGATGCCCACCTACAAGAAAAAATGGCACGATTAAATGTGCACATCGCCCCCCATGGTTCCAGTAGCAAGTTGAGTGTTCAACCCACTTTGGAGGATAAGATTAGAAAGGCCCAAGGTTCAGACAAGGACTTGATAAAAATCCGCATGCATGCTGGAGAAAACAAGGCACCGGATTTTAGAGTGGATGACAAAGGAACCTTATGGTACAAAGATAGAATTTGCGTACCCAAGGAAGGAGACTTCCGGCAGACTATTATGGATGAGGCCCACAACTCGGCATATTCCATCCACCCAGGATCCACCAAGACGTATGTGGATATAAGACAAAAGTATTGGTGGAGTGGAATGAAGGCGGACATTGCACGGTTCGTCGCCCATTGTGATACTTGTCAAAGAATCAAGGCCGAACATCAGAAGCCAGCAGGATTGCTGCAACCCTTACCCATCCCGGTTTGGAAATAGGATAAGATAGGAATGGATTTTGTAGTGGGTTTACCCAAGACACAGAAAGGACATGACTCCATATGGGTGATAGTCGACCGGCTCACAAAAGTCGCTCACTTCCTACCCGTACGGATCAATTATGGTGGAGAAAAGCTAGCCCGGCTCTATGTGGACAACATAGTGAAGCTGTAAGGTGTGCCTAGCAGAATTGTTTCGGATAGAGGAACCCAATTCACCTCTAGGTTTTGGAAAAGTTTGCATAAGGCCATGGCACCAAGTTGGATTTCAGTTCGGCTTATCACCCGCAGACCGATGGTCAAACAGAAAAGGTGAACCAGATTATGGAAGATATGCTAAGAGCATGTGTCCTTACTTATGGCAAGGATTGGGAACAAAGTTTACCCTATGCTGAGTTTTCGTACAACAACGGTTATCAAGCAAGCCTGGGCATGTCACCATTTCAAGCTCTCTATGGGAGAAAGTGCGGAACCCCCCTGATGTGGTCAGAAGTTGGAGAGCGTGCCCTAGTTGGACCCGCACTCATAAAGGAAGCGGAAGAAAGAGTGGCCGAAATTAGAGAAAAACTAAAGGCCGCCCAATCTCGACAGAAGAGTTACTCAGACAAGAAGAGACGAGAAGTAAGCTTCAATCCAGGAGACTTCGTCTATCTCAAGGTTTCACCTATTCGAGGGACTCGAAGATTTCAGGTACATGGGAAACTAGCCCCTCGGTACATTGGACCGTACCGAGTACAGAAGAAAATTGGAGCCGTGGCATACCGTCTAGAGCTACCAGAAAGAATGGCTGACATACACCCAGTACTCCATGTATCCCAACTGAGAAGATGTCTGAGGGTACCTGAGAAAGAGCGTGTGCCGGAAGAAGAAATAGCTTTACAGACAGATCTTCGGTACCAGGAAGTACCTGTCAAGATTTTGGACACTGTCACAAAAAGGACAAGAAACTCCGAAGTACGGATTTGCAGAGTTCAGTGGAGTAGACATGGAGTGGAATAAACTACATGGGAACATGAAGATGCCCTGAAGAAAGACTTCCCCATCTATTTAGGAGCCAGCCAAATCTCGAGGACGAGATTCATTTTAAGTGGGGTAGGTTTGTAACGCCTGCGTTTTTATCTCATTTAAATTGCACTACCAATCACTCGCTTAAAAATCTTTTAAACCTTTCCGCCACTTGAGCTCCCGAAGCCCACCTCCCAATTTTCCGCCATTCCAACATCGCGCAGTCTCTTCCTCTTTTTCCGCGGAGCCGCCCGTCCCTTTTCCTTTTCCACTGGCCCCGTCGTCCCGTTGCATCACCATCATGTCGCGGTTGGCCACGTGCGCCTGACCGGCCGCGATCGTCGGTGCCGTGCGCGTGTCCCCTCTTTTCTTTTCTCATATTTTGTTCAAATCCATTTTATTTATCTCTTCTAACTTTTTTCCCAGACTCTTTTTTTTTTGCACTGGCTTCCTCTTTCCTTTTCTCCCCTGTGCTGCCTGCTGCCTACTCGAGCTGTAGCCCGCTCCTTGCGCGCACGTGCAGGCCAGCGCACGACCCGCCACTGCCCCCGTTGCTGGCTGTGCACGCGCGCCCGCATCACGCCGCCCGCATCACGCCACGGCTGCCGCGGCTGCTGCTACTCGCTATGCCGCTGCGTGCTTGCTGCCCGTGCATGCCAAGCCGGCGTGCGGCCCGCTGCTGCGCCGGCCCGTCTCCGCACTGTCCCCTCACCCTCGCAGCTTGCGCCTTGTCCCCGAGCATCCCGGCCGCCATTAATGGCGAGGTTCCTGTACTGCCTGTGACCCTCCCAGGCTGGCCATCTCCCCTCTTCCTCTCGGCCTATAAATCAGACCCCAAGCCGCCCCTCACTCTGCCCACACCACCCTAGCACCTCCCCTCCTCTACCTCGCGCTACAGCTCGCCACCGCCGCTCACCATTGCCAACCACCACCCATCCCCATTGACAGCCCTCCGTAGACCGTCTCCGCATGAGGTGATGGCCGGAATCGGACCCCCTGGGCCTCCTCTCCGTTTTCCCCTCCTCCCCGGGCGTTGCCAGGCACCAATGGACCGGCGCCCATGGCCTGGCCCCCCCCCCATTCTACCATTCCCCTCCCCCTCCTATTCTGTCTCGAGGAAGAAGAAAGGCAGACTTGTGCACAACCCCCTCCACTTTTCCTCCTTATGCAGTCCGCAACCCTCCACCTCCCTCTCCCAAATATTTAACCAGAGCTCCTTCTATCTCTTTATTTCATTACAAATAGGTCCTCGTCCTTTTAAACTACTCCCTAAATGACCTTTAACTCATCAGTTCATGCGACATTTTGTTCCGAATCGATTCCAAACTCCACCACGCATCAAATATTTTCTCCAAGTCTCAGGATCCACATTCGACAAATATAATAGTCTTCTCTATTTTTTTATCGAAGCTCTCTATTTCCCTCTCTTTTTTTAGCTCGT
Organism: Panicum hallii; assembly: GCF_002211085.1. NCBI lineage: Eukaryota > Viridiplantae > Streptophyta > Magnoliopsida > Poales > Poaceae > Panicum > Panicum hallii. Next base: position 17,960,117 of record NC_038042.1, on the reverse strand, counting down.
CGGCGAACTTTGTTTTTATTATGTGATTGTTTGTGTGTCGTAGCCGACGGTGTGACCGAGGAGGAGCAGGACCGCAGACCGGAGCCCGAAGACCCATATCTCGAGGAGGAGCTTCCGGAAGGCTTTGACGACGGCAAGTCCCATCCTTTGATGCATATTTATTCCAGTTTTATAAACACAACCTATTGGCCTGTTTTATAAAATGCATTGTTTTATTGTAAGACATGGTTGGATAGCCACCCCTTGATTGCTATGACTATTCCATGATGACCTAGGTTAATGTCTATATAGGATTTGCTCTGTTGGACGTTAACTACAGCTAGAGATGCTTAGGACCTTTTATTCCCTTTATTATATTTTAACCATGACCACAACACGCTTTATCAAAAATAAAGGTGTGAGTATTTTAAAAGATAAAACGGGATTTCGGAAAAATAAAAGAAAGATATAACTTGACGATATGGACAGTGTTTCCTGTGTGAAATGCCACTGGTGAGCTTGTACCTTTGTGGTTGAGCATGGTTGGGAGATGTCCATCTTGTCAATGTAAGGATGAATTGAGGTGTCATCTTACCTAACCCACTTATCGTACAACCACTCGACCGTTGTGTGGTTCAGGGTCTCCACAGGAAGCTTACCATGGCGCAAGACTCTGATGTTATCTTCAATTTCATTGGCACTTTAGTTTGGCTTGTAGTCCTTATGTTGTCCCTCTTGATAGTGTCGCTTTAGTGCCCGCTACCTCGATGGTTTGTACGGTAATGAACCATCTGATGTAATAAATGTGTTATCAGCCTCCTGGAACTGATATTTGTATCACATTTAGTCACCTCTGATGAGGGGACGCTTCATTTGGCTAGTGTCGGTCTGCTAAGGATGGCATGATATGATGAGTCAAAATCTCCCACCTCGAACTTGATGTACTCGGTGCGGTAGTTGTCTTTCATCCCAAAGGTAACTGGCAGGACCACTGACCCGAGTGGTGTAGCCGCATTACCCGGGACGATGCCATAGAAAGGAGCCTTGCTGGAAGTGAGCATCTTGGAGATGTCCAGTCCCATCTTCTTGAGAGTACTCGCGAAAAGCAGGTTGAGGCTGCTCCCGCCGTCGATGAGTACTCGGGTGAGCTGTGAGCCCGCCACGATAGGGTCTAGGACGAGCGGGAATTTTTCCGGCTCAGAGAAGCTGGTCCATTGATCATCCCTGGAAAAGGAGATCAGGACTTTGCTGTATCTCAGGGGCCTTGTCATGGCCGGCTCCACATAGAGTATTTCGCGCACGGTTAGCTTCTACGTGTGCTTGGAGGGGAATCCGCTGTCTCTGCCGAAGATGACGTTGATGACGTTCTTCGGATCCTAGAATTCTTGAGCCCTCGACTTCTCACCTCCTTCATCATCATCCTCGTCCTTTCTCTTTCCTGCTTGAGGGAGGGCGGTGCATTGAGTGATTTGCGGATGGTGATGCACGCGAAGAGTGTGTGCCATGATTTCGGGTGTATTGGGCATTACTTGTGCAAGACTTTCTCATAGTCTGAGTTGTTGTTCCCCGACTTCATGCCACGTGGGTTGCGCTCGACAGCCGCGACTTCATGGTCTGGCTTGCACTTTCGGGTATTCCCCGAGTGGTTCCGCTGGCTTTTGTCAAAGTGGCTATTACCATTGCCTTGCTTGTCATGGTTGCGCTTGGGGAAGCGGTCGTTTTCCTCATCTTCCTGGGCAGCCCACCATGCCATCATGTCACACAATTCCACGGCGGTAGTCAAGCGGTTGCGCCCGAAGTCGTGATATGTGTTCTTCAAGAAAAGGCCATTTTGGAAGCAATGAATGACGTCCTCAACGGTGATGTTGGCAATGGTGGTGCGCGTCTCAAAGAAACACCGTGTGTAGGACCTTAGGGTCTCGTTCATCTCTTGCTTCACATGGGATAGGTCGTGGCGAGTGCCCGCCCTGATCATGGATCCCTAGAAGTTGTCGATGAAGGCTCGCTTGAGGTCCTCCCACGAGTAGATGGAGTTTGGCTTGAGGCTTTCAGGCCACGTGAGGGGTGCGGACTCCAGAGCCACCGGGAAGTAGAGAGCTTTTGTAGAGTTGGATCCTCCTGAAACTTCAATGGCGACGGAGTATGTAACACCCTAAGGTAAATTTCTCAAGTTTTAATTAATTTATTTGGGCTCGAATAAATTTTCCAGGGTTTTCTCTAATTTATCTCGTATTTAAAGTAATTTTATAACGTAAGTAATTAAAATATATCATAGGATTAAAATTGTTGGTGCATTCATGCTGGTGCATTGTTTTATTTGTGTTGATGTATAGTTTTGAATTCAAATTGGATTTGAATTCAATTAGAATGGTTTGAATTAGTGAGTTAGAAAAACAAAAAGGAAAGAAAGAGTAGAAGAAGCCAGCCCAGCCCAACACACTCCCCTCCTCTCTCTGTCCGCGGGCCCTCTCTTCCCCTCTCTTTTCTCCCCTGGGCCCCCTTCCCTCTCTCCTTTCCCTCCCGAGGCCCGGCACCCTCCCTTTCTCTCTTCCCCCCGCGTGGGCCTCGACCCCGGCCCGTTTCCCCCTCAGCCCCGCGCTCCCTTCTCTCTCTCCCGCTGCCACTCCGGCCCCACCGGTTGGCACTTTCCCTTCCCCTTCCTCCCAGCGCCGATTTCCCCCTCCTCTGTTTTCCCCTCGCCGGTCCGGCCGTCCTGCCGCTGACCGTGGGCCGCCCCGCCGCACCCCGAAGCTCCCCTCCCCTCGCTCGCAAGGCCCCACCGGTCGGCGCCTGAGCCTCATCTCCCTTCTAGAAACCGGGCCACGATTGGATTAGCTCGATGCCGTAACGACCGCGGGAAGCTCGGGGTCCGTTGTGACCCGCACGCCGAGGCCTCCCTTCTCCCCTTTTCTTAGCCCGGCCGTTCTCTCTCGTTTTCTCTCAGCCTCTGCTGCCTCCCTCAGCTCTCCTCTGTGCCCTAGCGCCGCCGTGCCGCAGCTCGGCCCGAGGACAGCGCCGCCGCAATCCCACCTCCGCGCCGCCAATCCCTCACCGCAGGCCGTCGTCGCAGCTTCCAGGCGTGGTAAGGCTCCTGCCGTGCCCTTTCCCCCTTCCCCTCTCCCTCCGCGTAGGCGCGTTCCCTAGCCACCGTAACCCCGAGCCGCCTCCGCCGCGAGGAGCCTCATCCCGAGCTCCAATCCTCCACCAAGACCGCTCAGATGGGTGCGCCATCACTTCCTCTCTCTCCCCGGCGTGGTCCCGATCACCCAGAACCCCGGAGCACCCAGATGCGCTGCAAGCCGGCGAGGCGCCGCCGCGGGGACGAGCTCCGGCGAGCAATCGCCGCCACCTGCGTCCCCAATTTCCCCTGACCGTCGGATCAATAGCCAGCGTCCCTGATTAGATCGTGGCCTCCTTTGATGCGAACCGTAGGATCCTGATCCGAGCGACCCCGTCCGCGCGTACCGGTTCGCCGGGATTTTAAATCGGAGCCGTCCGTCATTGATCCAGCGCACCGTATCAGATCTAAGGAAAGTGAGATTAGGAGCGTTGGATCCAGATCCGAGGGTCACGGTGCGCGCGTACCCCTTCGCTTTAAGAATCTAATCTCAGCCGCCCGATCTGGATCTAAGGGCCCAGAACAGATCTTACCGCTTCAGTCACGTCTTTTTGCTAAAGAGCCCTCGCCTTTTTGGGGAATCAACCCGCGGTCCGCGTGTAGTTCAAAAGAAATTACGGATAAGTCCTGTTTCATGCGTTTAGACCCCTAGCCTTTCTGGAAATCTAACCCGCAGTCCAGCCTGAGGTTTCTAACCAGCTAGCCCCTGTGTCTAGGGTTTATTTACGTTTTAGTCCCCGAGTTTTGTCCAGAAGCCCCTGGTTTCTCTGTTTTTCTTACAAATAAGCCCCTGGATCCTGTTTTAAGCGCAGTTTTCACGTTTTAGCTCCGTTTTAAGCGTTCTTTATATCCACGCGATCGTTGTAACGTGTAGAATAGCTTTAGACTAGTTTTGGGTGCTGTTTCTATGAAATGTTGTACTGTTTTCTTATAGTTTGTTCTTGTATTGCATGTGTGTATGTGTGGGCTATGTTTGATGATCGTGAGTAGACGCGGAGCCTTTGGAGCAGTACCAGGAGCAGCCGTCTTCCGAGCAGTTCGAGCAGCAGCCGGGAGAGTACGAGGAAGGCAAGTATAACATGAACCTCCTATCACTTTTAAATACAATTTCATACTGCATTTTAATTCTGTATACCTGTAAGGATTTCCTAGCCACCTTTATATCCTTTATATATCCTTTGGGTTGCATTTTGGTTAGTTGTGCTAGGTTGCTGCGCTATAACAAATCTTGGTCCTTTTTAATGAATTTGATTAATAGTCTTATGCAACTTAATTCTGGAGCCGACCCTCTGTGCTGTGTGCTTGAGTGGTTTGTGCGTCCTTAAAAGATGTTTTTGTTAGAAACATGGTGTAGGGGGCCAGCACGGTGCTTAGTGCTTGGTTGGCCACTCTCCCTAAGGACCGGTTCATAGAGCGACAACCTGGGACAACCGCGCAACCACAAGACTGGTATGGGACGGTCTTGACTTACTAATTAGGTCATTTTGGTTCGGGAGTAACTTACCTGCGTGGGCAAGAGGGGTGGTAAGCTTCAATGGTCCCTGCTCCTCCGGCTTGGTCTGTGCTGTGTGTCTTGTACCCCCGGAGGTGGGCCCCATCGTCGCTGATCCAGAATCCTTAGCGGTTACACCTTACCAACGTGTCCTTTGTAACGGTCTCGTAGTGTGCTTGCTAGCCATCTCACCTAAGAAAGTGTGATGAACAACTAGCGTAGCTCACGACTTGTGGGTAAAGTTGTGCAACCTCTCGAGAGTGTAAAACTGATATATCAGCTGTGCTCACAGTCATGAGCGGCCCAGATCCTCCGTCTGATTAGTGGGGTTATCAACCTTTGACGAGGGCGATTCCCCGGGTGGTTTTGGTTTGGATGGTTCTCAGTAGTTCTTAATTAATATTGATTAATTTATTATGCAATTGGGTTTATGGTAATTCATCCACTTGTAGTAATTAGCTTTAATAAAATATGCCAAGACTAAAAGCTAATGCAGTTGAGTCAGCTAACCTTAGAGCCTCATGCTCGTGTTATACTTGTTGAGTACGAGTTTGTACTCACACTTGCCTCTCCACTCTTCTGTTCTATTTTGGATATCTTCGACTGCTGCTCAGTGCCCGGCAACGTGGAGGACTACGTCAGCGGCTTCGACGACTTCTAGGCGTTTGTCTCCCAGTCGACGTCCCTGTGGCGCCCAGCTTTTCATGTATCTCTTTTACGCTTCCGCAACTCTTGAACCGATTCTTGATTCGGTTGTAATAAAATAATTTATTCATGATTTATTACGATTTATATTAATGTTATACGTGACGTGTGTTGTGATATCTTGATAATCTGTTGTATATATGCGTGACTTGATCCTGGCGCATATATGATTGCTCGATTTATGTTCTTATAAATCGGGTGTGACAGATTGGTATCAGAGCCGTGTCGACTGTAGGACGAAGCCTAGGTAGAATTGGTCGAGTTTAGGAATTCTTTTCTCTTGCTTGCCTCCGCAAAACTTCAGCCATCGTTTTTTCTGCTTCTATTCCTTGAGTCTTAAGCCCTAGATTGGCCATCTCCCCCGTCTTTTCCGAGAAATAGCTTGAGCTTTCCTTAGACGTTGGCCTGAGTCGCCTAATCTCATAAGTTATAAGTTTAGGTTGTCCCTATGAAATACGCTAGAACGAGTGTGTTAGTCGAGTAGTGTGGAAAACTCGACTAAGTTGTGAATATTGAATGTTTGTTATTGTGCAAATGTTTGATTTGGATTTTTGGCTGATTGCATAGGCTAGTGGTGTTAAACTTGTTCATGCAAATCGACCTAACCCAACTCGAACTAAATAATAAAATTGAGTTAGAATGTTGGGGGTAAAACCTATATTCCTTTTCTTTCTGTCATATCCTTCCGAAGTTTCATTTCCGCAGTGGCACGATATCTTTTTCTCATAAATTTCGGTTGTTGCAATCAGATGGTGAACACCAGGCGCACCGGTTCCGGTTCTGACCAGCAGGAGCAGAACAACCAGGGTACTGGTCAGCCGCTGCCGATGCCGCCACCACTAACCCCGGAGCAGTTCTTCCAGCTCCAGATGCAGATGATGGCGACCCTGAACAACACCGTTCAGGCTCTGCAGCAGATCCATGCTCAGCCACCGCCTCCTCCGCCGCCTCAGCCCCGTGACAGGCGTGCGGATTTTCTGAGAGGTCACCCTCCGACCTTCTCTCACGCCACGGACCCACTCCAGGCGGACGACTGGCTTCGCTCGGTGGAGCGCCAGTTGGTTGTTGCGCAGTGCGACGACCGTGAGCGAGTCCTTTACGCAGCCGGGCAGCTGCGAGGCTCCGCTCTTGACTGGTGGGAGTCCTACCCAGCTTGGGATCGTGAGGCTCTCACGTGGGACCAGTTCCGTGAGCGTTTCAGGAACCATCACATTCCTGAGGGCATTATGAAGATGAAGCAGAAGGAGTTCCGTGCCCTTAAGCAGGTAAAAAAAAAATTATTAACGGAATTCCCTACCATTCCTTTTGAGCTTGATCCATCCTCGATTTCTTTCGTAAAACCTAACCAGTTGAGCGGTTCCCATCCTTGTTATCTGTGTACGTTATTTCAGGGATCTATGACGGTGACGGAGTACCGTGACCGCTTCCTTCAGCTTGCCCGCTACGCCCCTGCTGACGTCGCTCGTGATAGCGACAAGCAGGAGTACTTCAAGGAGGGACTGGATGATCACATCCAGTATGCGCTGCTGAACCACCGCTTCGACAACTTCAACCAGCTGGTTGATGCGGCCCTCAACACCGAGCGCAAGCGCCGGGAGATTGAGGAAAAGAAGAGGAAGATGGCTCCATCCTCTTCGGGCAGCAACACCCGTCCCCGCTACCAGTACCCTCCACAGCAGCAGCAGCAGAGGCCGCCCCAGCAGTACCAGCAGCGGCAGCAGTACCCGCCTCGTCCTCAGCAGCAGCAGCAGGCGGGACAGGGTCAGAGGCTTCCGGCGCCTCCGGCTCCACCAGCTCAGAGGCAGGGAGCGCCCACTCCTCCTCCTGGGCAGCAGGCTCCGGCACTTCCTCGAGTGTGCTTCCACTGCGGCGAGCCAGGGCACTACGCCAACGTCTGCCCTCGGAAGGCGCAGGCAGGACAACAGGGGCGTGCAGCACCGCCCAAGGCCCCAGCTCAGGGCAGGGTGAACCACGTGACGGCCGAGTCAGCGGCCGAGGCTTCCAACGTGGTTATTGGTACGTTCATGGTTAATGCCCATCCTGCTACAGTGCTTTTTGATACTGGTGCTACGCATTCTTTCATCACCCAGTCTTTTGTTGAGCATCATGGCATCCCTACTAGCACGTTAAAGAGGTGCATGTTAGTATCTTCACCGGGAGGGCAGTTGAGGTCTCATGTCTTCTGTCCCAGAGTCAGTGTGGCCATAAGGGGGGTAGATTTCAGTGCAAATCTGATGGTGCTAGACGCCAAGGGCATTGATGTGATCCTCGGAATGGAGACCCTTGCTAAGTGGGGAGTCCGGATCGATTGTGCTCAGAGGACTGTTCTTCTGTCAGCACCGGATGGTCAGGAAGTCACTGTTGGTGCCGCAGAGCCTTCTGGATTTCTTCATCAGATGGAGGCTAAACCCACGGATGGTATTCGCGTGGTGTCTGAATTCCCGGATGTCTTTCCGGATGATTTGCCAGGTATGCCGCCTGATCGCGACATTGAGTTTTCTATTGATCTCTTGCCTGGCACAGCTCCTATTGCTAAGAGGCCCTATCGTATGGCTCCTGTCGAGCATGAGGAGGTTAAGAAGACTGTCGACGAGTTGCTAGCTAAGGGTTATATCCGTCGCAGTTTCTCTCCTTGGGCTTTTCCGGTATTGCTTGTAGAGAAGAAGGATGGTGCGAAGAGAATGTGCGTCGATTATCGGGATCTGAATGCGGTCACCATCAAGAACAAGCACCCATTGCCCCGTATTGAGGATCTTTTTGATCAGCTTCAGGGTGCTTGTGTATTCTCGAAGATTGATCTGCGTTCGGGTTATCACCAGCTGAAGATTCGTTCTGAGGATATTCCGAAGACGGCATTCACCTGCAAGTATGGGCTCTATGAGTATACGGTCATGTCCTTTGGCTTGACTAATGCTCCGGCTTTCTTCATGCATCTAATGAACAAGGTTTTCATGGATTATCTGGACACCTTTGTGGTGATATTTATTGATGATATCCTGATATATTCCAAGTCAGAAGCGGAGCATGAGAAGCATCTGAGACTTGTGTTGCAGAGGCTCAGAGAGCACAAGCTGTATGCCAAGCTCAGCAAGTGCGAGTTCTGGATTGACGAGGTTCCATTCCTCGGTCATGTTATCTCCAAGGGAGGTATTGCTGTGGACCCCGGAAAGGTGAAGGATGTGCTTGACTGGGTTGTACCGCAGACAGTGAAGGAAGTCCGCTCTTTTCTGGGCTTAGCTGGATATTATCGGAGGTTCATCGAGAATTTCTCCAAGATTGCGAAGCCTTTGACTTCCTTGTTAGAGAAGGGTGTGGATTTCTCTTGGACTGATGGGCGTCAGAGTGCCTTTGAGGAGCTGAAGAAGAGGTTGACTACGGCGCCAGTCCTTACTCTGCCGGACCAGAGCAAGAGGTTCACCGTGTATTGTGATGCTTCGAGGGATGGTCTTGGTTGCGTCCTGATGCAGGAAGGCAGAGTGATAGCTTATGCCTCGCGGCAGTTGCGCCGGCACGAGCTGAATTATCCCACTCATGATCTGGAGTTAGCTGCAGTTGTGCATGCTCTGAAGATATGGAGGCATTACTTGTTTGGGCAGAGGTGTGATATTTACACCGATCACAAGAGCCTCAAGTATATTTTCACTCAGAGTGAGCTGAATATGCGGCAGAGAAGATGGCTAGAGTTGGTCAAGGATTATGACTTGGAGATTCACTATCATCCGGGCAAGGCCAATGTTGTAGCAGATGCTCTGAGCAGGAAGAGCTATGTTAATATGGCCGTGGCTTTCCAGATGCCTCAGGAATTATGCGAGGAGTTTGAGCAGTTGAGTCTGGGTTTCTTGCATCACACCTCGGGTACGTCGTTCGAGGCGGAACCCACTCTAGAGGCCGAGATCAGGCAGCATCAGAAGGAAGACCAGAAGCTGCAGGAGATTCGTGAGTTGCTCAAGATTGGCAAGGCTCCTCATTTCAGAGAGGATGAGCAGGGTACCTTATGGTACAAGGGTCGTATATGTGTGCCGGATGTAGCAGATCTCAGAAAGTTGATTCTAAGTGAGGCTCATGATACAGCGTATTCTATCCATCCAGGCAGCACGAAGATGTATTACGACCTGAAGGAACGATTCTGGTGGTCTGGAATGAAGCGTTCAGTTGCGGAGTACGTGGCTATCTGCGACACTTGTCAGCGTGTCAAGGCAGAGCATCAGAGGCCAGCCGGGTTATTGCAGCCGTTGAAGATTCCAGAGTGGAAATGGGAGGAAATCACTATGGATTTCATTGTTGGCTTGCCTCGTACTCAGAAAGGGTACAACTCCATATGGGTAGTAGTGGACCGGTTGACGAAGGTTGCTCATTTTATTCCGGTGAACACTACTTATTCCGGTGCTAGACTCGCAGAGTTGTACATCTCCAGGATTGTCTGTCTGCATGGTGTTCCGAAGAAGATTATATCTGATCGAGGATCTCAGTTCACTTCACGGTTCTGGGAGCAGTTGCACGATTCGTTGGATACGAAGTTGCGCTTCAGTACTGCTTATCATCCTCAGACAGATGGACAGACAGAGAGAACCAACCAAGTGTTGGAGGATATGCTTCGAGCCTGTGCTATTCAGTATGGTACCAGCTGGGATAAATGCCTGCCGTATGCAGAGTTTTCTTATAATAACAGTTATCAGGCCAGTCTGAAGAAATCCCCGTTTGAAGCTCTGTATGGTCGGAAATGCAAGACTCCGCTGTATTGGGATCAGATTGGTGAGAGGCAGGTGTTTGGTCCGGATATTGTTGAGGAGGCCGAACAGCTGGTACAGCAGGTGCGAGAAAATCTGAGGGTCGCTCAGACTCGTCAGAAGAGTTATGCGGATGTTCGTCGCCGAGATTTGACCTTCGCAGTGGGTGATCATGTATATCTGAAGGTCTCGCCGATGAGAGGAATCCGCAGGTTTAATGTACGAGGGAAGTTAGCTCCTCGGTACATTGGTCCGTTCAAGGTGTTGGAACGGAAAGGTGAGGTGGCATATCGTCTGGAGTTGCCACTCAGTCTCTCAGGAGTGCACGATGTGTTTCACGTATCGCAGCTGAAGAAGTGCTTGAGAGTGCCAGAAGAGCAAGCACCGATAGAAGGGTTGGACGTGCAGGAGGATCTGACCTATGTTGAGCATCCGGTAAAGATTCTGGAGACATCTGAGAGAATTACTAGAAACAAGAAGATCAAGATGTGCCGTGTTCAGTGGAGTCATCATACGGAGGATGAGGCTACTTGGGAGCGAGAAGACGAGCTGAGAAAGACATATCCCGACCTCTTTGCTAGCTAGCCTATCCGAATCTCGGGACGAGATTCCTGTAAGGGGGGTAGGTTTGTAACACCCTAAGGTAAATTTCTCAAGTTTTAATTAATTTATTTGGGCTCGAATAAATTTTCCAGGGTTTTCTCTAATTTATCTCGTATTTAAAGTAATTTTATAACGTAAGTAATTAAAATATATCATAGGATTAAAATTGTTGGTGCATTCATGCTGGTGCATTGTTTTATTTGTGTTGATGTATAGTTTTGAATTCAAATTGGATTTGAATTCAATTAGAATGGTTTGAATTAGTGAGTTAGAAAAACAAAAAGGAAAGAAAGAGTAGAAGAAGCCAGCCCAGCCCAACACACTCCCCTCCTCTCTCTGTCCGCGGGCCCTCTCTTCCCCTCTCTTTTCTCCCCTGGGCCCCCTTCCCTCTCTCCTTTCCCTCCCGAGGCCCGGCACCCTCCCTTTCTCTCTTCCCCCCGCGTGGGCCTCGACCCCGGCCCGTTTCCCCCTCAGCCCCGCGCTCCCTTCTCTCTCTCCCGCTGCCACTCCGGCCCCACCGGTCGGCACTTTCCCTTCCCCTTCCTCCCAGCGCCGATTTCCCCCTCCTCTGTTTTCCCCTCGCCGGTCCGGCCGTCCTGCCGCTGACCGTGGGCCGCCCCGCCGCACCCCGAAGCTCCCCTCCCCTCGCTCGCAAGGCCCCACCGGTCGGCGCCTGAGCCTCATCTCCCTTCTAGAAACCGGGCCACGATTGGATTAGCTCGATGCCGTAACGACCGCGGGAAGCTCGGGGTCCGTTGTGACCCGCACGCCGAGGCCTCCCTTCTCCCCTTTTCTTAGCCCGGCCGTTCTCTCTCGTTTTCTCTCAGCCTCCGCTGCCTCCCTCAGCTCTCCTCTGTGCCCTAGCGCTGCCGTGCCGCAGCTCGGCCCGAGGACAGCGCCGCCGCAATCCCACCTCCGCGCCGCCAATCCCTCACCGCAGGCCGTCGTCGCAGCTTCCAGGCGTGGTAAGGCTCCTGCCGTGCCCTTTCCCCCCTTCCCCTCTCCCTCCGCGTAGGCGCGTTCCCTAGCCACCGTAACCCCGAGCCGCCTCCGCCGCGAGGAGCCTCATCCCGAGCTCCAATCCTCCACCAAGACCGCTTAGATGGGTGCGCCATCACTTCCTCTCTCTCCCCGGCGTGGTCCCGATCACCCAGAACCCCGGAGCACCCAGATGCGCTGCAAGCCGGCGAGGCGCCGCCGCGGGGACGAGCTCCGGCGAGCAATCGCCGCCACCTGCGTCCCCAATTTCCCCTGACCGTCGGATCAATAGCCAGCGTCCCTGATTAGATCGTGGCCTCCTTTGATGCGAACCGTAGGATCCTGATCCGAGCGACCCCGTCCGCGCGTACCGGTTCGCCGGGATTTTAAATCGGAGCCGTCCGTCATTGATCCAGCGCACCGTATCAGATCTAAGGAAAGTGAGATTAGGAGCGTTGGATCCAGATCCGAGGGTCACGGTGCGCGCGTACCCCTTCGCTTTAAGAATCTAATCTCAGCCGCCCGATCTGGATCTAAGGGCCCAGAACAGATCTTACCGCTTCAGTCACGTCTTTTTGCTAAAGAGCCCTCGCCTTTTTGGGGAATCAACCCGCGGTCCGCGTGTAGTTCAAAAGAAATTACGGATAAGTCCTGTTTCATGCGTTTAGACCCCTAGCCTTTCTGGAAATCTAACCCGCAGTCCAGCCTGAGGTTTCTAACCAGCTAGCCCCTGTGTCTAGGGTTTATTTACGTTTTAGTCCCCGAGTTTTGTCCAGAAGCCCCTGGTTTCTCTGTTTTTCTTACAAATAAGCCCCTGGATCCTGTTTTAAGCGCAGTTTTCACGTTTTAGCTCCGTTTTAAGCGTTCTTTATATCCACGCGATCGTTGTAACGTGTAGAATAGCTTTAGACTAGTTTTGGGTGCTGTTTCTATGAAATGTTGTACTGTTTTCTTATAGTTTGTTCTTGTATTGCATGTGTGTATGTGTGGGCTATGTTTGATGATCGTGAGTAGACGCGGAGCCTTTGGAGCAGTACCAGGAGCAGCCGTCTTCCGAGCAGTTCGAGCAGCAGCCGGGAGAGTACGAGGAAGGCAAGTATAACATGAACCTCCTATCACTTTTAAATACAATTTCATACTGCATTTTAATTCTGTATACCTGTAAGGATTTCCTAGCCACCTTTATATCCTTTATATATCCTTTGGGTTGCATTTTGGTTAGTTGTGCTAGGTTGCTGCGCTATAACAAATCTTGGTCCTTTTTAATGAATTTGATTAATAGTCTTATGCAACTTAATTCTGGAGCCGACCCTCTGTGCTGTGTGCTTGAGTGGTTTGTGCGTCCTTAAAAGATGTTTTTGTTAGAAACATGGTGTAGGGGGCCAGCACGGTGCTTAGTGCTTGGTTGGCCACTCTCCCTAAGGACCGGTTCATAGAGCGACAACCTGGGACAACCGCGCAACCACAAGACTGGTATGGGACGGTCTTGACTTACTAATTAGGTCATTTTGGTTCGGGAGTAACTTACCTGCGTGGGCAAGAGGGGTGGTAAGCTTCAATGGTCCCTGCTCCTCCGGCTTGGTCTGTGCTGTGTGTCTTGTACCCCCGGAGGTGGGCCCCATCGTCGCTGATCCAGAATCCTTAGCGGTTACACCTTACCAACGTGTCCTTTGTAACGGTCTCGTAGTGTGCTTGCTAGCCATCTCACCTAAGGAAGTGTGATGAACAACTAGCGTAGCTCACGACTTGTGGGTAAAGTTGTGCAACCTCTCGAGAGTGTAAAACTGATATATCAGCTGTGCTCACAGTCATGAGCGGCCCAGATCCTCCGTCTGATTAGTGGGGTTATCAACCTTTGACGAGGGCGATTCCCCGGGTGGTTTTGGTTTGGATGGTTCTCAGTAGTTCTTAATTAATATTGATTAATTTATTATGCAATTGGGTTTATGGTAATTCATCCACTTGTAGTAATTAGCTTTAATAAAATATGCCAAGACTAAAAGCTAATGCAGTTGAGTCAGCTAACCTTAGAGCCTCATGCTCGTGTTATACTTGTTGAGTACGAGTTTGTACTCACACTTGCCTCTCCACTCTTCTGTTCTATTTTGGATATCTTCGACTGCTGCTCAGTGCCCGGCAACGTGGAGGACTACGTCAGCGGCTTCGACGACTTCTAGGCGTTTGTCTCCCAGTCGACGTCCCTGTGGCGCCCAGCTTTTCATGTATCTCTTTTACGCTTCCGCAACTCTTGAACCGATTCTTGATTCGGTTGTAATAAAATAATTTATTCATGATTTATTACGATTTATATTAATGTTATACGTGACGTGTGTTGTGATATCTTGATAATCTGTTGTATATATGCGTGACTTGATCCTGGCGCATATATGATTGCTCGATTTATGTTCTTATAAATCGGGTGTGACAGAGTAGCAACAAATCCACTTGCGCGGGTCCTACTTACCGTCATACTTGGGGATTCCGACTAGTTTGAAGTCCTTAGGATAGGACTTGTCGGTGATGCTGGTGGTGAAGGCGGGGAAGCGCTCACTGTCATCGTTGTCGTGGCGCCTGCCGGTACGGTCCCTTCTCCTCGCTTCAATGACAAGCCGCGCATCACGGCCTTCATTGATCTTCCACCTGAGGTCGATCGTGGGGATGTCGTGAAGGTTGGCCTCGAGTGGATCTTGGCCGTGATGCCTTGCCCCACGCTAGTTGCGAGTGGGTTGTTGTACTTCTTGCTCATTGTTGCCGCGCGCGGACGGGTGGCCCTTGTTGCGCTGGCGGTTGTCGTTCCTCCAGCTCCCAGGGCCTCCTCCAGGGGTGTGACTGACCAGCGCGGTATCACCATGGTGCTCAAACCTCAAGGGCTGATTCCGAGTGGAAGACACTGGATGTTGCCCATCGAGTTGCACGAGCGCGCGCTGGGTCAAGTACTAAAGCCTTTGTATTTGAGGATTTGGTGGGAGTTGTTGAGCTAGGAGTGCTGCTTCTACAATGGCACCAATCGGCATATGGTACTCGCGATCTGCGACTGCTGCAAAGGCGTTGTTAAGATTCCTTGTTTCGCGGGCATGATTCTACGCGTTGCGCATGCGTTGAGCGCACTTGGAGTTCTTGACCCGCCGGATCCTTCGGTGCTCCTCGTCTTCGTCTTGGGGAGCATCAGCTGTGAGCTCGTCGGCTAAGACATCTACGAGTTCTTCATTGTCGTACTGGGGGTCCAGCTTGTCGTCCTCCGCGTTGCGAAGGGAGGCTATGCAGACTTGACGATCCGACAAGTGGTTAGCCCTAAGGCTATACTCGAGTAGCTCTGTGCTACTTTCTCCTTCTTCCGTGATGGGAGAGAGAGGTCTACCCTTTTGGAAGGGTAGTCCCTGCGTGAAGGGCACAAGGCGGGATTCGTAATTGAGTAGTTCGGAGGGCTCAAAGCCCATCCAGTACACGAAACATCCTTGCGGCGTTGATGTGATGGTTAAACCCAGACGGCTGCCCGAAAATATTTCGGTGTGGCCGTCGGGTTGCGAGTGGTTTTCAAGGGTGGGGGCCGCCCGACGAGTGGTGGCTCCCTCGTCTCCAAGTCCTTTTCGGAACCGGCTTGAAGGTGTAGTACTGTGCGGGGAGTACTCTTCGTTGGAGTCTGAGTAGGTGTCAAAAATGGGGGCCGCCCGGCAAATGGTGGCGCCCATGTCCTTGACCTTGAGCAGCATATCTAAGTCCTCCTCCAAGTCGGAGAGGGATTTAGATTGTGTGGTCTTTTCAGATCGGTTTGAATCCGATCCGAATAGGTCTGGTGCATCATAAGTGGAAGTCGCGTTGAAAACGGACATCTTTTTGATCTGCTGGGCCAGATCGGGAAGCAGCTGTCAGGGATAGATCCCCTGGGTACTCCAAGAAAGCTACCCGTGAGGAAAAAGAAGTCTGATTCCTACTAGGATTCCACTGTAATCCTATTAAAACTCATACCTTGTAATCCTACTAGGAACCTCATCCCCCGGAATATATAAAGGAGGGCAGAGATACCTAGATAAGCAGAGAACCAACAGAGAGCAGCCAACAGGCAACTCAACGCCCAAGCGCAATTTCTCCTAAGCAATATTGTTATGAATGTCCAGTTTCTACCCGATTCTATTGAAAAACTGCTTCGTTGTGCACACGCTCAGCCTGTAATTTAGAGCCGTTAATGCGTTTTATCCAAATTTAAATGGTTTCAGGTATAATCTCCGTTGTTTAAGATTCCAGCAAAAAGTGGTCCAGAGCTCAAATGTTGTCCCACTAAGTTTCTTTTTTCAGAAAAGAAAATCACTACAACATAAATAAACAATAAGAAAATGTGTATTTTTCATTCACTAAATATCATGAAAGATCGCTAAAGTGTGTCTTTGATCCCTTATATTTCAATGGGTGCAAGTCGATCCATTAACTAATTAAACGGGTGCACTAGTCATCCTTATCTCAGCTCAACGATAGTTTAGTGCTATCTTACAGTGGTTTATGCAAACAGTTATTTGTCTAATCATTGCATAGCCACGTCATTATTGCTGGAAGATTAGTGAACTTGGTTCATTAACAAATTTAAAAATTCTAATAAATGTTAAAGGTCCATGTGTGCAAGAAGTGTGCAAGAAGAAATGGTATAAATTTAGTTCCATCTTGCTAGTGGAAGAGTGGGATGACCAAAATAAATATGGAGGTTATCTTCACTCCTCCAAGCTATGTGTGACAGTTCGTGTACTTGTAATGTTAGACACATATTTTGTTAGTGTGAAATATGTGTTTGTTGAGTGTAAAGTTTGTGTGTGTTTGTGTGAAGCTTTTGAAAATTTGAAGTGCAAGTAAAAAGGGTATTTTTGTAATTATAGAAAAACCTAGGGTTGTTTTTGCAAAATGTATTTGGATTAGGGTAATTTCAAAATAAGAGAAATATATTCTTCTTACTTTATGTCTTGTAAAAATATATATTTATCCAAAAGTTTCAATTGAAATATATAGGTTGAAGTGGGTAAAAAGTTAGGGTAAAATGGTAGAAATAAGGGTATTTATATAATTTTATAAAAGTGCAAGTCCTTTTATGCAAATGTTGGATTTACAAAAGTAACTTTCAAATTTACTCAGGACTAAAGTGTAAAAAGTGCAAGTCATCATGACATGTCTATCCAACCATTATGACGAGTTTATCCCGTCATTATGACGTGTCATAAATGCTTGCATTTAGGTCCTGAATTTTATAAAATTACACTTTAAGGACAAAAGCAATTCAAATCCGACTTTTGTTCAAAGATTCACGTGTAAAAATATAAGTTTTGAGTTTTTGAACTTGAGCCCTAAAGCAATGTTGTAGAGTTTGAAAAACTCTCCAACTTTCATTTTGGGCATTTCTTCATTTGGGTTTTAAATCAATGGGAAATTTTGGTTTTACAAACAGGTCCCTATAGTTTTTGGAATTTACGCAAAGGTCCTTGGGGAAAGCTGTTCATCCTTCTCCTCTATTTCTTTTCTCCCCTGGCGTCTGTGTCTTATCCATTCCTGCCGGCAGCAGCACTATCAAAGTTCCTTTTTCCCTCCTTCTTTTCTCTCTGTTTATCTCCTATTTGGCCTCCTCCTTCATTCACTGGCGTCTGTTTCTGTTTTTCTCTCTCTCCCGTCTACCCCCTCATCCAACCAAACAGCACAGGCAGCAGCAAGCTCGGGCGCTCGGGCGGCGCCACAGGAGCAGGCGCTGGGCGGGCTGCGGTAGGCGCGCGGCCCAGGCGCGTAGGCGAGCAGCGCGCGCAGGCGGCGGTCCCGAGCGGGGCCCGAGCGGCGCGGCTCCTAGCGCGGGCTCGGGCGGCTAGCAGCGGCGGCTGCGGCGGGAGCCAGGGCGGCGAGCCGCCCAGGCCAGGCGGGGCGCGCGCGGGCGAGCGGCCGCACGACCCAGGCGCACTGGCGGCAGAGCAGCTCGGGGTTGGAGCGGGCCCGAGCAGCGCGGTGGGTCGGGCGCGGAGCAGGCGGAGAGCGGCCGACGCAGGTGGGCGTGCGGGCCGGCGCTGGGGCGCGAGCGCGCGGCTGGCGGAGCAGAGGCAGGTGGCGCGCACGGGGATGGCTCGGGCGTGGAGGCGAGCCCCTGGCGGTGGCGCGCGGCTTGACCAACGGCATGGAGGCGCGCGGAGCGGGACCAACCCGAGCGGCGAGCGGCCCACGCGGGCGGAGCGCACGGACGCGCGGCCCAGGCGCTGGGCGTTGGAGCGACGGCAGCTCGGCCCGAGTGCGGGTGAGCGAAGACGCGTGAGACCGGAGTGAGGCGGAACGGCGCCTGAGCGAGCGCATGGCAGCAGGTGGCTCGGCTCTAGGCGAGCGTGGCCCTAGACGATGTAGCTGGCGCGGAGCGCGCGGTGGCTCGGGAGTAGCGCGGGAGCCGGAGGTGAGCCAGCAGCTTGGGTAGGTAGAGCAGGCCCAGGTGGGGCGAGCGGCGCGCGGCACTAGCCGTGGGCGCGCAGATGAGATGCGCGTGGGAGCAGGCAAGCCCTAGCGGCGGTTGCGGCGCGTGGGGTGGAGCGGAGTGGCTCAGGTGGCGTGAGCCGGAACGGCGTGTGGATGTGGGGCATTGGAGAGCTAGCGGTCGTAGGCGCCAGTGCGCAGCGCGTATGGATGAGCGAGAGCAGAGCTAGCCCGGGAGTGGCTACGGCAGCAGGCAAGATGGTGCGGGCGCTGACGCAGGCGTACGGATGGAGCAGTCACGCGGGCAGGGCGACACGGTGTGCACGGGCGGCTCAGCGGGAGCGCGGATACAGGGAGCCGGTGAGGGTGCGGCAGATGCGGGCGCACGGGTAAAGCAGCACGTGCGCGGCGGAGTCGGTGCAGGTGCTGGAGCGGCAGGAACATGGGCGGCACCGAGCGAGTGGCGCGAGCATGTGCGTGGTGGCACGCGGGAGTTGGCGGTATGGGCAGGTGTTGAGCGGCCGGAGAAGAACGGACCCATGGGCACGAGCAGATAGTGTTGGAGTGCGACGTGCCGAGCAACGGCACGCGCAGGAGGAGTTGCGGTGAAGTGTTTCTGCGCGAGATGCAGGAACGCGACGGCCGTATCAAGGACGCAGCTCAAGTGTTCGATGAAATGCCGATACGCGTGCTGCTGGAGGACGCGAGGGTCCTGCCGTTGGGCGAGGTGTCAAGGGTGCAAGACGCCGTCGGGCGGATGTTACGACGGTGTGCAGAGCAACGGTGTGCCGATGCAGCACGACAAGGTCAAGGCAACGCCGGTCCAGCAGATAAGGAGGAAGAGGAGCAACAGCACGAGGTGGTTGAGGCGGAAACACGGATTTAACAGCGGTTAGTCCGCAAACGGCACAACGTCCAGCAGCCCCTACCTTCATTGGTCGCTCAACCGTTATCACCACGAATCGCCGCAAGAACTACTTCTTCGGCCATTCTCTAACCACTACAATTCCCGATGAACTTCTTCGTCAACCACGGAATCTCGTCATCGTCGAGCTCATCTTATCATCGCCAATCCTATTCACCCCGGGAATTCTCTTCCATTTGTTCTTCTCCACAACCAAGGTTTGCTCTGATTCTTTGAATCTTTCTAATGCCGGCGATTCCTTTGCCGGAATATCGTCGTTAACTTCCTGTTATCTGTTTTCCCGAACCAGGAAATTGATTGCTATGTTTTAGAAAGTTCTAGGGTGTTCTTTATAAAATTTCCAAAACTTTCTGTATTTCAAATCGATGAACTTCTACATTTCATAGATTTTCGTAGGAATTTCATAAAAATGTAAAATCAATTTTGTTTGGAATCCTAAGTCAAAACCTATAAGCTTTATGTTGTGATCTTGAGTGAAAGTCTTTGATGTGTGGTTTAGGTCAAATGTTAGGGAATGAATGTTTTATTGTGTTTTATATTGTGTGCTTGTGTTATAACTGAAAAGTAAACCATAGAATATAGGTCCTAAATAAAAATGTGTGTATGTTTCGTTAAACCTTCCATATGAGTGCTCATATCCTTGCCGTCAAGACGTTATCCTTATCTTGTTTGCCGTTTCCTTAAGTTTCTCTTCGTGTAAAGGTCTTTGTTAATTCATGTGCATTTATTGCTTAGCTTATACATCTCTGCAGCTACGTTTCAACATCAGCTTCTGGTTCAGCCGCTAAGCATCCATTTCCTTGAGTCGATGACATTCCTGTGTAACAGCTATCAGTCGATGCTTCTACCCTCGGCTGGTCAGTTGATCCGATGGTTATCCTTCTTATATCGGCTACTGCCGATACAGTCCTTTTGTTCTGTCCTACATCGACTGCATGGAGTCGATGTATCGGCGAGACACCCATGATCTTAGGATTCTTGCCATCGGCTGACCCAAGCCGATTTTGGTTGCTTTTCCATATCAGTTAAACACGGCCGATCGATCCTTAGTCTTCCCTTCCTTATCCCCACATTTCTATCAGTCGATTTATCGACTGAGAGATCGGCTATCTATATCTATCAGTCATGTATCCTCAATCACACCCAGTTATCTAGAATAACACTTAAACACATCTCAGTAAGACACAACCACTTAAGGAATCATTCTTCTGCCAAAGTAATCGACGCTTCCATCAATCATCTAGGAACCGATGCACCTTTCCATCGGCTAAACCCTCATTGTTTCCAATCGACTCTGTTGTAACCCTCAACAAGTAGCTGTTTCTAGTTAGTTGTTCCTCCTAAAGCTCTGTCTAAGTTTAGTTCAAATCTTTTTGATTGTTATGTGAATAGTGTGTTATATGAGTGTTGGATTACAACTTTGTTGTGAAGTAAAATAGTTTTGAGTGCATACTTGAATGTGATGTTGCATTACATGTAGATACGACTACGTTCGGCAACGGTACCTGCGAGATCTCCCCGGAGTTTAAGGAGGATGTTCTGAAGATCAAGTAAATGTCACCAAGGGAATATCGGAAGCCCCGAACCAAAGTTCGGGAGATATTAACATTCCTAACTTCAGACTCACCAGTAAAGGCAAGCCCCGGACATAACCTACTATTTTATTACACTGCAATCTATATCTATTTACGTATTCTATGCATTAAGTTCTTAGGAATTGCTTGAAAACCCTAGTTGCATTTTCCCTAGGAACCAATGTGATGAATACTAGCACTTGAGTCCGACTAGCTGCTATGCTAATAGGACCGGTAGAAGTCGGGTGATTTCCTGTCACTCGCGCGATATTGGAATTGTAATGTTACATTCCTGTTACCACTATAAGGATGCCGGACGGGAGTTTTGTGCGGTATCATGGCTGAGATGATACCCCGTCTGTGTTGATGAATCTGATAAGGTCGCAGTGTGTGGAAGTGCGGGTTAAGTGTTTGAAAGTACTAGCCACATGCCGTGAGTTATGGGTAAGCGGTAAGCCTAGTAGCCAATCGGCCCGAGGAGTGGACATACCTCCCACCACATGTATTTGGTTCTTTTGGTTACTTGGTTCGACTGGGGAAATACGTGTTGCAAGGGCAACCAGGAATACGGGTTTTGTAGTCGCGCTACAGACGTATGTCCTGCACACATTGGGTGTGCGTATGTTCCTGCAGTCGCTTGTGGTGGCTCTGATCCACGAGTCGGAATGAAAGGCAAACGGTTGCTTTGGAATGACCCTGTGGTGTTCCAAGCGTGTGTGTTAGGTTTACCTTGCAAGGTTAAATTCGATTCGAATCGTCCGCTTCTCACGAAGATTGAGACTGCTTGATCCCTTTTCCACATAGAGTAACAAGAGCAATATTATGGTTATCAAAGATGATGTTTGACCAAAGATTATACCATGCTTGCTTAGTTATAGGTGCTTACCTAGAATGGATAATTAACTAGAATCTGAAAGCTAAAACTTGAAGTTAAGGATCTACTCTTTGTTGCTTTTCAGCTGAAACTAAACCCAGAACCATTATAAGCTTTCATAGGTCTAGTTATGGGCTAAGTATACCCAATCCCGGGTAAGCCTTGCTGAGTATTAGTATACTCAGCCTTGCTAGCTTTATGTTTTTCAGGTAAAGCCTTTGAAGACCCTACTGTTTCCTTGTCATGGCCCTGTGCTTTTCCAGAAGATTGGTCCGACGAATGGGATCCGTCCCCGACCAACACTGATGATCTCGAGTGATGTCGTGTCTGGGCTTAGCATGACATCCACCTTGACGACGTGTTGTTATTCTTCGCGTATGTTTTCCGCTGCTTTTGACCCTAGCTTTACAGTTGTAATCTTTCTGTAGATTTGAAAATTCATACTTCTTTTGGAAATTCTTGTAATGAAATTCTCTATGATGTAAAACGTGCTGGTGATTGTATCTCTGGACTCACCTTCGTGTGAGGTAACCTTATTTGATCCTGTGTATCGGTGGTTTATCGGGACGTTACCCGACAGGCCAAGGGATTATACCGTTTGAAGCACGTTGGAGCCCTCTGGAGTGGACTCGCGTACTTGAGCCGGTATAATTCCGGTTGGTTCTGCCACAGCTGGTATCAGAGCTATAAGGTTACCCTGGAGATACATTTTACCTTAAAAATACTTTCAGTATAAAAGTTTGACCAACAAAATGTTTGGTAAAGCCGCGTTGGATTCGTTAAGGATTATGCTTAGTACGTAAAGCCCTAGGGTAATGCTTATAAGGGAAATAGAGGTGGCTATAGTATATATATAATCCTAACTTCCAGCATTACTTTTCCGTTAAAACTTAAATTCATGTACAACTCAATCTTATATTCTGTAACGACACCTTCGATCGTGAGGTAAGAAGGTAAGGATCCTCAGCCAACTGAGGGAGCTTGGCCTTCCTGTCGGTGATGCGAACCGAACGCTGTTTCTCAAGCAGTGGCCTACTTGAGATGCTGCCAATGTACCAATTTCGATTGACTACATTGGGAGTATATGGTTCGGCGCAGGGTATGGCGATCGCAGATCATACCCCCGCATTTTGCGGTACCCCCGTGAATACGTTATCTCGATAACGTATGTTAACGTTGTCTGTACGGCGGTAATTGTACAGATGCTGTTTCTATAGTGAACAGTAATGATTGGGGATGCTTTCATGACATGCTGGCATGAAAGGTTCAGTATATACATATTGTGTTTTCTGCAGGAATGCTAACCACGATTCGATAGGTTCTAAACGGTTAGAATTATCGACTAGATATTACAGGGAGAGACGTATTTATATGATGCCACCGTACTTAACCACGTAAGACCAAGATTACTTGGCAGTTATTTTTGTTTGTGAGGACGTGTAGAACGTGCATACATCATGACATCTTGGATTGACCTGATTGCCTTGTTTGTTACATTGATGTACTGAAATATGCGCTTGTATCTGAATGCTGGTTTTGACTTTGTGTGGTAGGAGCCGACATAATCTGCTAGGCTGACCTAAAGTGAGAAAGTCTTTTGTGAATCCCATGGGATGGGTCATGTTTAGACCCTATCACCGATCTTAGCGTGACAGCTAAATCAAACCCTTGATCGTGCTTCGAATCTGTTTCGGTAAAAGCATTGAACTTTTCCTTTGATGATTAAACCTTGATAACTATCATCAAATCCTTCAATCCATCGTTTAGTGATCCATCTATCCTCTCCTGATGTTGTACCTTATCTTGTTGGCTATTCTGGTTACAACATCCGAAAATTTGTACCCTCCATTTTTGCTCAGATGATTTTGGATAAATTAAAAAGATGTATGGCAATAATTACTTTTTGAATACAATTCTACTAGCAAAAGTCATGCATTATAACATATACCATTTCTGGTCAGTGCATGGTATTGCATCGTCATCGACAATCCGTAGACTAACTAATGGGTGTGTCTCTAGTATAACTTTGGGGTGTCCTCGGTTTCCTAAGTCTATCTTGTTGCTGTTGGCACTATAGGGTTGCTATTCCTCTTTTGTGGTGGTGTTTAATCATATGACCATGATGCCGTGTCGGAACCTAAGGCCTCATGTGTGCTACAGTCACATGATTAAGCCATTAGGGGCGCACTGGTGACTAGGTACATGTGACGTAACCCCACTGCAAACTCTTCTTGTGCAACCTTACTAGTGTCCTAACTTTTGATCCTCGCTTAAGGATATAGAACTACCCAGGTGTTCGTTACGAGAGAACGGTTGTAGGGCGCGAGTCACGTGCATCATCAGCTCATGAGGGTATGCATCATACTTCATGCATTTCATACGTGCATACATTGCAAGTACCATTATCCTTGCATCATGGTGTATACATCATTTGGTCAACATCATGGCAATTGCATTGTGTCATATGCATCATCTCGGTCGTGCATGGGATCCCTCATCCTCATGATGCACTGTCAATGCAATCATATATCTCAACAGTGCATCACATTCATGGTTATATATTGAGCATTGCACTCTGAGTAGAGCATTTTGTCATTATTCCTTAATTGCATCGGTCTAAATAGGCATGTTTTGCAATAACATCATCTAAAATTATTCAAGTAATAAACTCTGAGCAAAAAAATATTTCAAACATCACTTTGTCAATCCCTCGTACTATCCTTACTTGCTATCCACAAAGTTTTGTGATGAATGTCGCTGACATTTATCGTCCTCCTGTTGTGATCGTAACTCTGTGAGAACTCGATCACCTTTTCCTCTCTTATCCTGTTAAACTCATCTATGTACCATCTCTTCATGCTCTCGTTATGTTCATCCCGTCATGCTCTCGTCACCAACCTTAATCTTCTCTGGTGTGATTGCTTTTGCCACTTTTGGTGTGTGATTCACTTCTCTTCCCCTTAGAGCCTTTCGTCCGAATCTCGGGACGAGATTCTTTTTAGGGGGGAGGGCTGTGACAGTTCGTGTACTTGTAATGTTAGACACATATTTTGTTAGTGTGAAATATGTGTTTGTTGAGTGTAAAGTTTGTGTGTGTTTGTGTGAAGCTTTTGAAAATTTGAAGTGCAAGTAAAAAGGGTATTTTTGTAATTATAGAAAAACCTAGGGTTGTTTTTGCAAAATGTATTTGGATTAGGGTAATTTCAAAATAAGAGAAATATATTCTTCTTACTTTATGTCTTGTAAAAATATATATTTATCCAAAAGTTTCAATTGAAATATATAGGTTGAAGTGGGTAAAAAGTTAGGGTAAAATGGTAGAAATAAGGGTATTTATATAATTTTATAAAAGTGCAAGTCCTTTTATGCAAATGTTGGATTTACAAAAGTAACTTTCAAATTTACTCAGGACTAAAGTGTAAAAAGTGCAAGTCATCATGACATGTCTATCCAACCATTATGACGAGTTTATCCCGTCATTATGACGTGTCATAAATGCTTGCATTTAGGTCCTGAATTTTATAAAATTACACTTTAAGGACAAAAGCAATTCAAATCCGACTTTTGTTCAAAGATTCACGTGTAAAAATATAAGTTTTGAGTTTTTGAACTTGAGCCCTAAAGCAATGTTGTAGAGTTTGAAAAACTCTCCAACTTTCATTTTGGGCATTTCTTCATTTGGGTTTTAAATCAATGGGAAATTTTGGTTTTACAAACAGGTCCCTATAGTTTTTGGAATTTACGCAAAGGTCCTTGGGGAAAGCTGTTCATCCTTCTCCTCTATTTCTTTTCTCCCCTGGCGTCTGTGTCTTATCCATTCCTGCCGGCAGCAGCACTATCAAAGTTCCTTTTTCCCTCCTTCTTTTCTCTCTGTTTATCTCCTATTTGGCCTCCTCCTTCATTCACTGGCGTCTGTTTCTGTTTTTCTCTCTCTCCCGTCTACCCCCTCATCCAACCAAACAGCACAGGCAGCAGCAAGCTCGGGCGCTCGGGCGGCGCCACAGGAGCAGGCGCTGGGCGGGCTGCGGTAGGCGCGCGGCCCAGGCGCGTAGGCGAGCAGCGCGCGCAGGCGGCGGTCCCGAGCGGGGCCCGAGCGGCGCGGCTCCTAGCGCGGGCTCGGGCGGCTAGCAGCGGCGGCTGCGGCGGGAGCCAGGGCGGCGAGCCGCCCAGGCCAGGCGGGGCGCGCGCGGGCGAGCGGCCGCACGACCCAGGCGCACTGGCGGCAGAGCAGCTCGGGGTTGGAGCGGGCCCGAGCAGCGCGGTGGGTCGGGCGCGGAGCAGGCGGAGAGCGGCCGACGCAGGTGGGCGTGCGGGCCGGCGCTGGGGCGCGAGCGCGCGGCTGGCGGAGCAGAGGCAGGTGGCGCGCACGGGGATGGCTCGGGCGTGGAGGCGAGCCCCTGGCGGTGGCGCGCGGCTTGACCAACGGCATGGAGGCGCGCGGAGCGGGACCAACCCGAGCGGCGAGCGGCCCACGCGGGCGGAGCGCACGGACGCGCGGCCCAGGCGCTGGGCGTTGGAGCGACGGCAGCTCGGCCCGAGTGCGGGTGAGCGAAGACGCGTGAGACCGGAGTGAGGCGGAACGGCGCCTGAGCGAGCGCATGGCAGCAGGTGGCTCGGCTCTAGGCGAGCGTGGCCCTAGACGATGTAGCTGGCGCGGAGCGCGCGGTGGCTCGGGAGTAGCGCGGGAGCCGGAGGTGAGCCAGCAGCTTGGGTAGGTAGAGCAGGCCCAGGTGGGGCGAGCGGCGCGCGGCACTAGCCGTGGGCGCGCAGATGAGATGCGCGTGGGAGCAGGCAAGCCCTAGCGGCGGTTGCGGCGCGTGGGGTGGAGCGGAGTGGCTCAGGTGGCGTGAGCCGGAACGGCGTGTGGATGTGGGGCATTGGAGAGCTAGCGGTCGTAGGCGCCAGTGCGCAGCGCGTATGGATGAGCGAGAGCAGAGCTAGCCCGGGAGTGGCTACGGCAGCAGGCAAGATGGTGCGGGCGCTGACGCAGGCGTACGGATGGAGCAGTCACGCGGGCAGGGCGACACGGTGTGCACGGGCGGCTCAGCGGGAGCGCGGATACAGGGAGCCGGTGAGGGTGCGGCAGATGCGGGCGCACGGGTAAAGCAGCACGTGCGCGGCGGAGTCGGTGCAGGTGCTGGAGCGGCAGGAACATGGGCGGCACCGAGCGAGTGGCGCGAGCATGTGCGTGGTGGCACGCGGGAGTTGGCGGTATGGGCAGGTGTTGAGCGGCCGGAGAAGAACGGACCCATGGGCACGAGCAGATAGTGTTGGAGTGCGACGTGCCGAGCAACGGCACGCGCAGGAGGAGTTGCGGTGAAGTGTTTCTGCGCGAGATGCAGGAACGCGACGGCCGTATCAAGGACGCAGCTCAAGTGTTCGATGAAATGCCGATACGCGTGCTGCTGGAGGACGCGAGGGTCCTGCCGTTGGGCGAGGTGTCAAGGGTGCAAGACGCCGTCGGGCGGATGTTACGACGGTGTGCAGAGCAACGGTGTGCCGATGCAGCACGACAAGGTCAAGGCAACGCCGGTCCAGCAGATAAGGAGGAAGAGGAGCAACAGCACGAGGTGGTTGAGGCGGAAACACGGATTTAACAGCGGTTAGTCCGCAAACGGCACAACGTCCAGCAGCCCCTACCTTCATTGGTCGCTCAACCGTTATCACCACGAATCGCCGCAAGAACTACTTCTTCGGCCATTCTCTAACCACTACAATTCCCGATGAACTTCTTCGTCAACCACGGAATCTCGTCATCGTCGAGCTCATCTTATCATCGCCAATCCTATTCACCCCGGGAATTCTCTTCCATTTGTTCTTCTCCACAACCAAGGTTTGCTCTGATTCTTTGAATCTTTCTAATGCCGGCGATTCCTTTGCCGGAATATCGTCGTTAACTTCCTGTTATCTGTTTTCCCGAACCAGGAAATTGATTGCTATGTTTTAGAAAGTTCTAGGGTGTTCTTTATAAAATTTCCAAAACTTTCTGTATTTCAAATCGATGAACTTCTACATTTCATAGATTTTCGTAGGAATTTCATAAAAATGTAAAATCAATTTTGTTTGGAATCCTAAGTCAAAACCTATAAGCTTTATGTTGTGATCTTGAGTGAAAGTCTTTGATGTGTGGTTTAGGTCAAATGTTAGGGAATGAATGTTTTATTGTGTTTTATATTGTGTGCTTGTGTTATAACTGAAAAGTAAACCATAGAATATAGGTCCTAAATAAAAATGTGTGTATGTTTCGTTAAACCTTCCATATGAGTGCTCATATCCTTGCCGTCAAGACGTTATCCTTATCTTGTTTGCCGTTTCCTTAAGTTTCTCTTCGTGTAAAGGTCTTTGTTAATTCATGTGCATTTATTGCTTAGCTTATACATCTCTGCAGCTACGTTTCAACATCAGCTTCTGGTTCAGCCGCTAAGCATCCATTTCCTTGAGTCGATGACATTCCTGTGTAACAGCTATCAGTCGATGCTTCTACCCTCGGCTGGTCAGTTGATCCGATGGTTATCCTTCTTATATCGGCTACTGCCGATACAGTCCTTTTGTTCTGTCCTACATCGACTGCATGGAGTCGATGTATCGGCGAGACACCCATGATCTTAGGATTCTTGCCATCGGCTGACCCAAGCCGATTTTGGTTGCTTTTCCATATCAGTTAAACACGGCCGATCGATCCTTAGTCTTCCCTTCCTTATCCCCACATTTCTATCAGTCGATTTATCGACTGAGAGATCGGCTATCTATATCTATCAGTCATGTATCCTCAATCACACCCAGTTATCTAGAATAACACTTAAACACATCTCAGTAAGACACAACCACTTAAGGAATCATTCTTCTGCCAAAGTAATCGACGCTTCCATCAATCATCTAGGAACCGATGCACCTTTCCATCGGCTAAACCCTCATTGTTTCCAATCGACTCTGTTGTAACCCTCAACAAGTAGCTGTTTCTAGTTAGTTGTTCCTCCTAAAGCTCTGTCTAAGTTTAGTTCAAATCTTTTTGATTGTTATGTGAATAGTGTGTTATATGAGTGTTGGATTACAACTTTGTTGTGAAGTAAAATAGTTTTGAGTGCATACTTGAATGTGATGTTGCATTACATGTAGATACGACTACGTTCGGCAACGGTACCTGCGAGATCTCCCCGGAGTTTAAGGAGGATGTTCTGAAGATCAAGTAAATGTCACCAAGGGAATATCGGAAGCCCCGAACCAAAGTTCGGGAGATATTAACATTCCTAACTTCAGACTCACCAGTAAAGGCAAGCCCCGGACATAACCTACTATTTTATTACACTGCAATCTATATCTATTTACGTATTCTATGCATTAAGTTCTTAGGAATTGCTTGAAAACCCTAGTTGCATTTTCCCTAGGAACCAATGTGATGAATACTAGCACTTGAGTCCGACTAGCTGCTATGCTAATAGGACCGGTAGAAGTCGGGTGATTTCCTGTCACTCGCGCGATATTGGAATTGTAATGTTACATTCCTGTTACCACTATAAGGATGCCGGACGGGAGTTTTGTGCGGTATCATGGCTGAGATGATACCCCGTCTGTGTTGATGAATCTGATAAGGTCGCAGTGTGTGGAAGTGCGGGTTAAGTGTTTGAAAGTACTAGCCACATGCCGTGAGTTATGGGTAAGCGGTAAGCCTAGTAGCCAATCGGCCCGAGGAGTGGACATACCTCCCACCACATGTATTTGGTTCTTTTGGTTACTTGGTTCGACTGGGGAAATACGTGTTGCAAGGGCAACCAGGAATACGGGTTTTGTAGTCGCGCTACAGACGTATGTCCTGCACACATTGGGTGTGCGTATGTTCCTGCAGTCGCTTGTGGTGGCTCTGATCCACGAGTCGGAATGAAAGGCAAACGGTTGCTTTGGAATGACCCTGTGGTGTTCCAAGCGTGTGTGTTAGGTTTACCTTGCAAGGTTAAATTCGATTCGAATCGTCCGCTTCTCACGAAGATTGAGACTGCTTGATCCCTTTTCCACATAGAGTAACAAGAGCAATATTATGGTTATCAAAGATGATGTTTGACCAAAGATTATACCATGCTTGCTTAGTTATAGGTGCTTACCTAGAATGGATAATTAACTAGAATCTGAAAGCTAAAACTTGAAGTTAAGGATCTACTCTTTGTTGCTTTTCAGCTGAAACTAAACCCAGAACCATTATAAGCTTTCATAGGTCTAGTTATGGGCTAAGTATACCCAATCCCGGGTAAGCCTTGCTGAGTATTAGTATACTCAGCCTTGCTAGCTTTATGTTTTTCAGGTAAAGCCTTTGAAGACCCTACTGTTTCCTTGTCATGGCCCTGTGCTTTTCCAGAAGATTGGTCCGACGAATGGGATCCGTCCCCGACCAACACTGATGATCTCGAGTGATGTCGTGTCTGGGCTTAGCATGACATCCACCTTGACGACGTGTTGTTATTCTTCGCGTATGTTTTCCGCTGCTTTTGACCCTAGCTTTACAGTTGTAATCTTTCTGTAGATTTGAAAATTCATACTTCTTTTGGAAATTCTTGTAATGAAATTCTCTATGATGTAAAACGTGCTGGTGATTGTATCTCTGGACTCACCTTCGTGTGAGGTAACCTTATTTGATCCTGTGTATCGGTGGTTTATCGGGACGTTACCCGACAGGCCAAGGGATTATACCGTTTGAAGCACGTTGGAGCCCTCTGGAGTGGACTCGCGTACTTGAGCCGGTATAATTCCGGTTGGTTCTGCCACACTATGTGATGAAGGAGGGAAGATAAAACACCACAGGCGTGCATGCCTCGCCGGGCCGGGCTCGCGGCACCTGCGTGATGATCCGCAGAAATCCGGCCCCCCTTGCGGGGCGCGGCTTCCTTTTGCAGTTTTAATTTTTGATGACTTGGTTCCTAAATTTGCGAGATATGAAAGTCTAGACCCTAAACCTAATCAGCTTAGATCCCGATCACGACACGTATATCTGACTCATCGGGCTCCACCAAAGACACGCAAAAATCTAAGGTTTTTGCCTCTTTTTGTTGCTGCGCTGCCACCATAGTCTTCTCCATCCTGAGTGTCAACATGCACCGCCAAATAGGAGAGCAGGTCTCCGGAACACTTCGTCTTTGGGATCCTGCACCGGGAGAGGGCGAATAAGGTTTTTAGGAAGCACTTTTGCATGACTGTTCAAGTCTTCACCACGGCGCGTCTTCCACCCAACTCTGTTGCCTCACGGGCAACCGCCTTCATCATCTCTAGCAGCGGCGGTTCATCGTCGTCAATCCTCCAGCTAAGGAGTACGTGTTCTGTGATCTGATCTGTTTCTTAAGCATGTATCCTGAGTTTCTGGCTATGCTGTTTATGCTGACTAGTATGTTAGACTTGTTCATATTAGTTTCTGTATTTATCATGATTTATTTTATACGGAATTTAATATTATATCTGCCTATATTCCCAACAATTATTACTAGGGTGAAAACAGTTTATTCATGGAATTATAAGAAAAAATAAATTTTTTAGTCATTATTATAATTCCTAAGGATGAAAATACATTTTTTTACTAAATAATAAATAGGCGTCACCTAATCACTCCAACGAGTTTGACTAGGCTAACTTGGTTTGTCATATTTCAATATTAGCTAAAATAAACTAAATCGTCTAAGTGCGTGTGTGCAATGAAAATAACTTTTACGAGAGAATTGAGTAGAAACTAGTATTTACAATAAATTGATATATGTGTAGGTGACTTCTACAACTTCATTCCTCCTTAAAATTTGTACCCAAAACATTCAATTCTTATATTTTTTTGGAGGTACAGCCACTTAGGGGTTCAAGTACTTAGGCCTTAATTTCACAGTATGATGCCGGTACCCAAAATGAAAAGACCCTACTGTACGAAATGGGCTTTGCTCTTGTCGGGCTGCAATGTCAGGCATCACTTCTGAGACCCACAACAGATAAACAATGAAGCAGTGTGATGTATGCGAGCAGATAAACAACGAAGCAATGTGATGTATGCAGAGAGTAGAGGACGGCGAATCTTCAATTTTTCTCGTTTATTTAACCATTTGGCATCGATGCCTGTACATGCTTTGCTCCCATTTTTTTTTTTACTCTGGCATCGGTCTAGCATCAGTAGTTGTAGTGTAGGAAGTGAAGCCCAAATAATCTCTATATTTGGAGCTTCACTTCAAGCCAACACTGTGGAGGGTCATATTATTGTGCTTCCAATAGTCTATAAAATATATTCAGATATAAGGGCAAGCGCAATGTATTTTGACTGAGTAGGTAACAAGGAGCAGGTCTAGACAGTAGGCATTTGTGAGGCTGGACACTGACGAATAGAAAAATGCTTTCTTCTCTTCAACCTGTGCTTGCCGAACGTGCCAGCAGCAATTGGTCTTGTGTTGGAAAGAGAAAAACGGAGGAGTGAGGAAGATTTAATCATTTTCTATTCTTGCTACCAGGCCATAAGCTTACGACCCGGCAGTTGTTACTACCTGCTTTCACAATGCTTAGTATGTGGTCATAGGGCTGCATTTATTGCCTATTGCCTGCTTTTTTACCCCATTGCGGGTGCCCTAAGGTTGGTAATGCTTTGGGAGGGAGAAGGGGGTGGGTATGGGTTGAGCCTTAGCTGGCTTCTAAGCTCAAATACGTGCTTGCTACTGTCTGATTTGGTAGTCCATCTTCCTTTTGATCTTTGCTACTTATGCTCCACTTTGTATAGTATGTTGCAAGCTTTCTTAGTCTAAAGATAAGTAGGAGCGGATCCAGAGAATGCAGGGGGCTTCCCTCCTACCACCTGGCTCCCATGGAAGCCCCCAAGCCCCCTACAAATTTTGAGAAGGAAAAGAAATGAGAAGAGGGAGGATGGGGGTGCAGGGACTCGAGCATCCTAACCCTCAATTCTGGCTCCATCATTAGGGATAAGTTTGGTTTATACTTCTATCGAAAAGTTCCCTAAACAGCCAACGACATCTATATCGTATATATAGTATATTAGTCTAGCAATTTGAATGCCAAGAGATCGAGAGAGAAGATAAAATAGAAGTGATTGAATGCATGGTATCTAGGCGCGTTTTGAAGGAGCTGCCGCGACTTGGCAAGCGCCATTTCACGCTATATCCCTCTTCGTTTCTATCTATGCCATATAGGGAATTGCTAATATGGATTAGCTAATAAGCTAAGGTGTCTTATTTTATCTGTTCTAATTGGTTTTAGTTATACATATAAGTTGGACTTAAAGTTAAGGTATGTAATGAGTTACCTAGTTTATATAGTATAAATTTTATTTGGGACCGTTTAAATTCCACTTATAGAAGAGTTGAAAATATTCTCCTATCGGTGTCATGACTAAGAAGAGATGACATTTGTATTGGTTGCCTATAAAAAAATATATTGTATAAGATAGAAATGATAAAATATTATCATCATGATATTGATTTTATCTATTACATCTCAATATTGGAAGTGCTCGGCTCAGCTGTGTCAGCCGGCAGACAACACGGTGAGTCGGTGATGCGCTGGGACTGGCTTGCAGTCGAGCTGCTGTGTTCAACGCAGCCGCAGCCGCAGCAATCTGCAGCGAGATGTTTTTGAGAGTAGGCTCCACAGAAATACACTCAAGACTGACACTTTAGGACCGAGTTCGGCATTAATTTTGATTGCTAAAAGGAAATCAAGCAACCCAAGTCTGCTAGCGAAAATGATAATAAAATAATCATTTTCTAAAGGCCATTCTTAAGGCTAATCATAATGGAATTTCATGGTGAGTTTCATGACATTAATTACCATGACACATCAGCATTTTTGATGATATGGCACTAATTTAATGAGGGAAGTGAAGAAACCAGTTTCATCCCCACGACACTCTGCTAACTCGTTTTCAAGACGTTGGAAATGGCGTGAAACGACCACTGTGACCGCCGTTGTTTCATAGGGATCCCATGCGCATTTAATTACGCTTAATTACACTGGTTACAAATATACATGCTACATTAGATCAACTAGCATTTAATTACACTGGTTAGCTTTGGCATTCTTGAAAACAGGGATATGAAAACCCCATTGTGATTAGCCTAATAGGGTGTTTCATCGTGCGATTACCTAGAATGCCACGTCTTTAGAGGTTTAAGTTAATGCATGAAACAACCTTTTACAATACATAGCTTCACTTCACCATTTCATATATGTTAGACATAACGTTTAATTATTATACAGTATTGAGATCAAATGTACCACTTAAATTGTGTGGCCACCGACAATTGTAACTAAATCAATTACTAGGACATTAGGCATGAGCATATGAGATTGAGAAAATTGATGATGAAATTAATTGCTCTTAAGTCTCAATGGGAGTTTATTCTAGTTTCATAGTTTTGGTAACTATTCCCTCCATCGCAAAATAAGTATTATTTTAGTATTCAAATTTTATCCCATAAAGAATGTTCTTTTAGCTTATAGTGAGATTCATCTAATTAAAGCAATACCAAATACCAAGAAAATATTGTATAGGAAAAAATATAGAGTTAATCAAATACCTAGCGGATGTTACTTTCTTATTTCAATGCATATACATTCGTTGAGGATCCAGAAAACCAAATAAATAATACGGTTTTCAATCACAATTGCTATAACTAATTAGGGTAGTAAGATTATTTCTTAGAGTAAGTAATACGTCTGAAATTTTCTAAAATAATGGTCTTTTTGAGACATAGAGAGAGTATGTACACCAAATCTCATCCCTATGAAACTAACTCCTTTCTCTTCATAAATTCTACGCCATGTCACAGATTTTACCTATACGGTATGTCATTTATTGAGGATGAAACTCCCATAAAATTTTTAGTAAAATTGGTCTAAACGGCCTAGTACAAGCCTAACTTAATTTGGGCCCACTTTTATGGCCTCCAAAGCCCAAACAAACCATAGACATTCATCTTAAAAAACCCTAGAAATTCACGGTGCTTTGGGAGAAAGGTAAAGTTTCCGACGTTTATAAGAAAGAACAACTTCCTGGGGAAAAAATGTTTGGAATGGCAGGATATACATGAGCTGCGCCCTGAAAACGCATCTGCAGTTGTGACTTGCAACAGAGAAACTCCCCGGTGCACGGGCGGCCATGACGGTCGACGCCGCGCTCCTCGCCGCCGTCGTGGCCTTCCTCCTCCCGCTCCGCCTCATCTCCCTCGCCCTCCGCCTGACCTCCAAGGGCCGCGGCGC
Source organism: Panicum hallii (assembly GCF_002211085.1). Taxonomy (NCBI): domain Eukaryota; kingdom Viridiplantae; phylum Streptophyta; class Magnoliopsida; order Poales; family Poaceae; genus Panicum; species Panicum hallii. The sequence goes on along the minus strand of NC_038042.1, from coordinate 17,925,504 downwards.
CAGCGGCCGACACCTCCGCCGGTCCTGCGCCGCCTTAGCCGTCGCGGGCGCGCTCCTCGCCGTCATCTTCGCACTCCCGCGCGACCGGGCCGGCCAGTGCGCCGTCCCCGTCACCGCCGTAGTAGATGGCGAGGGGCTGCGATCGGAGGTTGAGCAGCTCAAGCTCCAGCTCGCCCGGCTTGGTATGTTTAGAGATTAACTTCTCTGTCCTGCTGGGGTAATCCTATTTCTACCAGAGCATGCGCTTGTTTACCGATCTCTAGTGTTGTTGTTGTTGTTGTCAATTGAGGGTCTTGTGATTTTAGATTGATTGTATTGTGATTGCAATTTTTTAGTCTCTCGGTTTATTGCTTTATTTTGTAATCTACATATTTTTTTCTCTTAGAGAGGGTATTGTACTACACTTGTGAAGTTAACTGAAGTTTCTAGTAGTTTTGTTTTTTTGTTAACAACACTCGAATTTTCCATGCAGAATCTCTGTGGGATAACAATTTGAAAGCCTTTGATGAGAAGGGTGATTCTTTGGAGAAGGTGGTAGATAAGAAAGGTGATCCTTTAGAGGAGGATGGCCGTATTATGAGAGCAATGGGGCTTGACATCCAGTCTCTGATCAATGAGCAAGAAAACATGAAGGTACGCCCTATGTGTCTTGTGCCCTGGTTCCTTTATACTAGAAAAACATGGGGCGCAGCGTCGCCGTGCCAGCTTGGGCTGGCCAGTGGAGGACTGTACTGTGTGTATATGTTCTTTCTACGATGGAAATATTGTTTTCCAATCAAATTCAAGACTCACTTGCATTACATGTTCCATTCTCATACAACTTGTAATAATGTGTAAAATGTAGAAACAACATATTGAAGTATGTCTTGCACAACAATCAAGATTATAGATCACCTAAACTTTATAGACTCTACAATTACAGAAATCAGGAACTGTATACTCTCAGCTTGACCTGAGAGAATAAACTAATACTCATGGATCCAGCAATTAATATAAAAATTCAGGTTTTGAAGTTAAATTTAAGTATATCTTTGAAGACTATACTTTGTGCCTTCGATCCACAGGATCTGTCTCCATCTTCCACCAATATTTTGAGACCTTTTTTCTCATTACACATGGTACTGTAGCATATAATGTCTGTGTGTAAAGAGATGCTTTTTTAAATATACTCCTACGTTTGATAGTGTTGAAGTGGCCATATGAGTCAATGCCCCATCCTCCTTGGGACAATGTTTGTCACTTCCCTCATTGCAGGTTACTTTGTGTGTAACCTGCACAAAGTTTTATCCCTTGAGGCAGTAGGTAATGCATTACTCTTTGCTACCAATTTGGTTGGCATAATCGACGACAAGCTAATATTATTTGTCATGAACCTGATTTTCAGTGAACTTTAGTAGTAGCAACTTGTGTCTAGAATCACAGTGATGGGCAGATGAATGTGATAGGAAAAAAAAAAAATCAATGTTTCTTCCTTCTCCGCAATCACCTCTACCGAACTCCTTACCACGCGCTGGACCTTGGTGTCACGTTCCTGTGTCGAATTCACGAAATTATGTAATACAAGAAGCCTATTCCTTCAACAAACTCAAAAGGTTCGGTTATACCAAGATGCTACAGCTAACAAACTAATCACGTAGGTTTTAGAAAAGTCTAACACTAATAATTCCTTTTTGAAAAGTTCCATTCCTTTTTCAGTAAATTGATAAATTGTTGTGCTCGGAGTTGTATGAGGTGCTGAAATAGCCTGTACAATATGAAGAAGTTAAGCACAACCTGTGAGATATGATATAGGAAACTGATCGCACCAAGAGAAATGTGTACAAGTAAGTTTATTTAGCCATGTTGAAGGAAGATTTATCCTGCAAGCTAGCTTGAATCGGTTTAGTTTGTACTAAACTAACATAAGGACAATGCTGGAAATTTCTTAATAACTCCAGCAAACTTAATAACTTTTTGAAAGAAAACCAACAAAGGAGCTGCAGTTAGCCTACGCCAATTATCTAGTGGTCTCACTTGTTGCACCCATAATGGAATTTGGAAAGTAGATTTGATGTTATTCCTCGAGCATAAGAACCTGCAGAAGTATTATTGCTTTCATTTCATCGTTAAACAAGGACACCGGGGCATTTCATCGAACAACTGGGAGGCATAGTGATTCGTTGGGGGGGAGGCAAACATTGGTAAAGGAGGGGACTGTGCTAGGACAAATGAGACAGACACCAGCAGCAATGGAGCGAGGGAGCATGGAAGGGACCTGGACCTGGAACGCGAGGCCTCAGTATCGATGCATCGGTGCACGTCCACCATCCACCTTGCTGCTTGAGCTTGCCTCCTGTCGTGCACATGGGAAGTCCTCTCTCTCTCTCTCTCTCTCTCTCTCTCTCACAGCAGCAGGCATTAAGGAGGATGCAGAGTTGCCGCCAGCCCGGCTCCCGGGCTGCGACGTCGCCGGGTAGAACCAGCCGTATTGCGTTCCACCATGCGTGGCTGCCGGCTGTTCTCTGTGTCGAAGGCGTACCACGCACGCAGCTGGGAGCACCCTCGCGACAAGCTCTGGTGGGCCGCGTCTGTGAAGTGATGGAGGTGGTGAGCCTGCAACATAGCGACGATGGGATGACAACGTGCATGGCCAGGAGGAGAAGGGCTGCCAGTTAGGGGACTGGGGGAGGAGGTGGAGAGAATCACAGCCGGCACCGCCGCTGATCTGCTGCTACTTGCGTCGCGCCTGCCGCATCTCCTCTTCCTTCTTCGCGGTGTCGCACCCACTTCTTGGCTAAAAAAGGAAGGAGGAAGCGCACGGGAACGGGAAGGGAGGAGGGCCGCGAACTCACGCCGGAGCGAGGATGAGCCGATGAGGAGCGGCAGAGACGAAGTGTGCTCAGGAACAGGAAGGTTCTAGACCCAACCGCTGTGCTTGCAGATAGACGGCACGATTAAATCAGACCGGACATCGGACGGCCGAGATTCGCCGGCGACGTGGCCCAATGAGCTTGCTCGGTTTGGACCCAGATTTTGTTATTAGAAGTTTTAATTCCAGCCTGGTTGGATTGCAGAAATTTTAATGCAAACATGTACATGTGTAGTTGAAATATACAAGAACATGATCATCCTCCAAGTTTCAGTGTTTATATTTGGGCCAATTATGGGATGCCTAAATGTTATTTTATTCATTAGTTTAACTTGTTCTTTGCCGTAGTCCTTGAACTATTTGTTCAATTAATGGACATAAAGTTGAATATGGTCCTTAAACTTGTTGCTCAGTTCAGCTAATGGACCTGAAGTTGGACCTGGTTCTTAAACTTTTTGTTTAACTAATGGACCATGAAGTTGAACCTGATCGATCTAGTTTTCTGTTGGTTCTTATTATTTCATCATGTCTAGAATGTAACTATCCATCTTATTTACATGCACAATTTGTGTTGTAAACAAAAAAAAAAAGGTTCTTACACAGCATCTAATTATGCTGTCTACCTTTTTGTCATGCAGAAGCAGGAATTGTTGTGCAGCTCATATTTTGGTGACAATATCAAGGCAATGGAAGATGAGGTATCTCTATCACTCAGAAAAACTTTGACTAGCTTTACATATTTTCGGATTTTTCCTACTAATACGACTAGCTAGTTTGGACTAAGAGATAGAAAATTGGTTTATTCATTTTGTTACTGCTTCTTAAATGGCACTGATTAGATTCCAATAGGCACCTAAAATATTCAAATATTATATGCGTAAACTTTGTCAGTCTGTTCATCTTGTCTATAGGATCGTAACTCTTCAGTCTTTACTGCCTTGTAATCTTGCACAATATTATGAATGGTGTTTTGATTTTTCATTTATTCATTGATGCAACTTTACAAAAATCATAATGCGACAATTAGGAGGGATAATTTTCTTATGTGTTATTTACAAAACCAGCAATCACTTTACTTGTCTATAGTTTGTCTTGTGTCAGTCAGCTTTTGTATCAATAATTTGCTTGGTTTTAGATTGCCCTGCATATCTGGCAAAGCAAATACTATTTCAGTTGAACGGCCTTCTCCTATATTTAGCTTGTGTGCCATATTAGGATTCTTTTCTGAAAACATTTTACTAGTTCATGTCATGAAAGTTATGACTTTTGAAATAGGTTCGTCTCATAAAGGATGAATCAAGAAAGATGAGCTCTGATATAAGCAGTGTATGGTCATTAGCAAAAGATGCAACGGAAAAGGTTGAAGCTCTACATTCTGATATCAAGAAGGTATATTTCTCTCAATGTTCAAAAAGGCGCTGCTAGGCGCTTGCCTAGGTGGAGGGGTGCCGCCTCGCCTAAGGGGGTAGGCGGAGGATACGCGCGGCCGGGAGGAGGCGGTGGCAGCAGGGACGGCGTGCGGCGGCGGAGGAGGTAGGGGCTGGCGGCGGAGGAGGAAGTGGAGGCAGGGGCGTGCGGGCTGGCGGCGGAGGAAGCGGAGGCAGGGGCGGGCGGGCTGGCGGCGGAGGAGGAGGAAGAGGAGGTAGGGGCGGGCGGGCGGAGGAGGAAGAGGAGGCAGGGGCGGGTGAGCGGGCGGAGGGAGAGGAGCAGGGGCGGGCGGGCGGGTGGGCGATGGAGGAAGAGGAAGCACGGGCGACGGGTGGGTGAGCGAGGAACTGAGGGAGCGGTGAGTGGATAAGAGGGGAGGCTAGGAGGTAGGTTGGGCTGTTTTAATGGGCTTTTTCCAAAGTTAGGTCCATCAGCTTCTTATTTTCCTTTTTCTTTTAGAGATACATGTATGTGTATAACAAGATATATATGTATATGTGTGTATGTGCTAACGCCTAGAACGCCTTGAAACGTCTAGGCTCGCCTAGGCTTGGTTAGGCTCTAGGCGGTGGGTCACCGCCTAGATACCGCCTAGCGCTTTTTTGAACATTGATTTCTCTATGTTATTTTCATCATGTAAGCAATAAAGAACCTAACCATGCCCTTAAGCTTCCTATGAGTACCATCTGAGATCCAATTAACCCTCAGTAAACACACTGCACCTGACATACACTGGGTTGAGGACCATGCCATGGCTATGATGTTATCATGCTTCGCTTCTTTTCTTTTACATTTGACATTGGCCTTGGTATCGCTTATGTGTATTGCCTTGCACACCAATTAACCTTGGTGCCCATGCCACTGCTTCACACAGGGCCATATCCTAATCTTGTTTCTTTGTGCTCTGGGTATATTCTCCTTGCCATGTTGGTCATGCCGCCATGCCACATCTCAGCCCCATTACTGACATGTGACACATCCTCATAGCAGCACAGCATGCTGCTGGAGGCAGCAATTGCCAGCCTCAACAACCAACGGGCCAGCAAGCAGGGCCCAAAAGCAAGATTAGTAAAATGATGAGCGGAAAGATATTGATAAATAGAAGAGGAACAAAGAGTTTAGGGTATTTTAGGCATTACTAAAAATTGTTGTCAGCAGTGATGTATCTATTGTCCTTTTCTCCGTTGGAATGCAAGCAATTAGGTAGATTGCAGGCAGATTAGCCATTGCACACATTTGCATTGATGCACATCTATGCTCCGTTTCCTATCCTGGATCAATACGACAAGTTTTTCATGAAAGTTCTTTTTAGGGGAAACCAGAGTGGGAAAAAGCAACTTGTAAGGCGTGTAGCGACAGAGCTGCCGTTACGGCGTTTAGCGGGCTATAGCCGGCATTTAGCGGGCTAAATGCCATAGCGGCTGCCCTTGCTAGCAGCTATAGCCAGGCTTAGCGCAAGCTATAGCCAGCTATTTAAAACCTTGACTTTTAGTTGGTCATCTACGTTCATACAACTGCAGAGTCAAGTTATAACTGACGAATGGGGGAGAATGAACTCTAGTATCAACAGATTATGGTCATTCGTAAGGAATACAGAGAAAAAGGTTGAAGGGCTATGTTCAGATATAAAAAAGGTATGCGTATCTGAATTTTCATTTATTTCTTTATCTGAAATGTTTTGCAAGCCATATAACTTTTTATAGTTTTATTGTTTTTTGCATTTGCTTTATTATATTATTTATTGTAAAATTTAAATTTGATTATATTGATTTTTGAGACTTAGTTGGTGGAAGATGATGAATAGGGGATAAGGAGGTGAAAGAGACTGGCAAGGGAGAACAGAGGGTTAAGAGTATTTGGTGCATTATTTAAAACTGGTATCAGCAGTGATAAATGAACGTTGAACCCCATGACCCTAACCCCACCCCAAATATATATTCTCAAGTGGATGCAAGCAATTAACTAGGTTTAAGTTGGCAGATAAACGACGGAACACCTTTGCAATGGCTAATTACAATTACCCTTTTGCTATCTAGAAGCAATACATCAAATTTTTCATGAAAGTGTTTCAAGGTAAAATTAGACTGGGAAAGGTAACAGTATGTATCTACCTTAGAAAGGAACTGGCTTGGCATGGACACCTGTTGAAAAGGGTAGGAATTGCTTTGCACATGTTGTACCTCAAGGCTCACTAGCCTGTAGAAGTCACTGGAACCTGATGAAAATTATTGTCTTCATAACACTATCCTTCAAAATTCCATGTGCAAGAACTGAAACTTAACGCAAAGCTTACATTTTTAACAAACTGTTGTGTAGTGTTGAAAACATTGATCTTATTTCCAGCATGTTCATCCACATCACTTTAGAAAAGTGATCATTGCATAGGGTTTTCATGGGCAATGTTTATCGCAATTCTTCTTCCACCACTTTGGATTGCCCCCATCAAAGATAGGAAAATCTGGCTGTTTGGTCATTTCAGTAAATAAACTAAATATGTTTGTAGCTAGCTATAGGTTCTTTTGTTTCCAGCTGGTCATCTCAGGGTCGTACAAACTGTAGGTTCAACTTATAACTGGTGAGTGGGGGAGGACGAAATTCAACAGAATGTGGTCATTTGCAAAGGATACAGAGAAAAAGTTTGAAGATCTATATTCAGATATAAAAAAGGTATGTTTTTTTGGAATGCCATTTGTTTTCTATCCTTAATGTTTGGCAAGCCATATGTTTTTTTAAACTTTTTTTCACATTATGTTTATTGGAAAATTTGAAATCTGATTGTATTGTAAGACTTGGTTCTAAAAGAGAATCTTATTAAACTATAGTACTTCGATCAGCTTTCTTTGTTAATAAATAAGTAGCGATGCAATTTTAGGATTTGTATTGCCAGTCTTACATTTTCAGTTTGCATCTCTTTTTTTTTCTGTTTGCAAAAAGAAAAAACATAGAATCCATACTCAGATGTTAGGAACATTGGAACCATATTATTTTGATAGCGATGCTATATCATACAAGCATATGCTGCAGTTGCATGTTGTTAATGCAGACAAGTATCAAACAAATTGTTTGATGGGGGAGTTTGGGTTAGGTAGATACCCACCATTGTGTGTACTAGAATGCCCCAGATGCGAATAGAATTCTTGGGGATGGCTCAGGATAAATAATTCAAACATGGAATTCTGTAATATTACACCAAAAATGAATTTTCTGTTTGAAATATAGTGACTGGAGCATAAAACACAAAATCATTCCTGGGCATCATCAGTACTTTGTGATATCCCCTACACCAAAGTAGTCACATATATTCAAAGTTTTTGAATGTTTTAGCACCATTGCCAGTTTGCGACTAACAATTCATTACCAGGGCTTCAAGCAGAAGAAGAAGTGCGTGCCGTTCATGCGAACCTGATGACTGATGTTCGCCACTGCCTATGATGCCCCGCTTGGTACTCTATCGCAGAAGGCGCTACGCCACTCAATTGCGTTCTTTTCTACGCACCTTTTGTACATAATCTAGGTCACCTTGATAGTACAAGGTGGTTGTCCTTGCGGACGCACGTCATGCCTTGCTTTCCGCCTCCATGCCGTCGTGAGGGGCGGCAATGTATATACTATAGCATAGAGCCATAGTACTGTGATAATACAGTAACAATAAGATTCGAGTGGCTTCCAGAGTTCCATTTCCATGGACGCTGTGTGCAGTCGCAGTCACGGCTCCTCCCCCAGTTGTGCTTTTCAGTCGTACAATCCTGTTGGAGCTGGGGCAACAGGGTCGCTCGGACGCGCCAACACTAGCAAGCAAGAGTCCGCCTGCTCGCGCACGTCACGGCGACATGCCGTTTGTTCCCGGAAGTCCGAAGGAATGAGCACATCGTGTCGCCACCCCTTCGACTCGGCTGCTTGGCCCGTGGACCGGGGCGTCGAGACGAGTGCCGCCACGTGGCAGCGGCGCGCAGGCAAACTCTCGTCCTCTCGAGGATTTTAGAATCGTCGAACGATGTTGACGTGGCGAAGGTCCAGGAATCGAACCGAGCGCATGCAGGTCGGTCCTTTTCTTCCCCACCCGACAGGGGAAGGCGTGAGCACAGAATGACCGAACGGAGGCCTTTCGACGCATTTACAGACCGATCTACTCCGACAGCGATCGAGGTGACTGACCACGAGCTCCGAACTCCGAAGCCGGCACGAACGATCCCAGGCCAGCGATGCTTGCACTCTATGCGTGACCTCATATGGCGCCACTTGTGCCAGGCGGCAACAGAGCGTGACGGCTCTAGCTAGCTCTGTCACCGCTAGCCAACCACCTCCTAAGATGATACTGGAACTCTGGTTTCTGTCACTAGTGGCCACGGTACACGTAGGGTTCATAACACCAGTGTCTATCTCGTGGCCTTGTGTTTGGATCACTACAAACGCACCTGATGTATCATCAGCATCAAGTGGTTCTTCACGAAACCACACCGTATGGTGCACTTCTCTAAAAGGTAGTAAAGTGGATATTCTCAAGGATCATACGCAAAGAAATCGAGGAATCTCTTTTAATCTGGCATGCACATTATGTTTCCTTTTTCCTTGCACGATGAGTCAACCTGATGTACACGGATTAACAACCTCTGCATTTTCCAGCGTGGATTATGGTGTGCTTTCGATCTGACACATCACTTAGCATATCTGAAAACACACGAGGAGTCAGTGTACAATATCAGTCGGTCTCTTAAAAAGTTTGCTGACTACTCTTTTCCGTTTCAAAGTATAGTTTGTTTCGGCTTTTTTAATCCATAATATTTGCTATACATTTAGATATAATGTATGTCTAGATGCATATCAAAATCTATAAATTTAGAAAAGCTAAAATAAGCTACATTTTAAAATGTTATAAAATGGAGGCAGTACTATGCACGTAAAAATAGGATATATCTTGCAGACTTTTTACTTGTAAAATATCACTTGCTTGATGCGTTTGCAGATAGTATTTGACAAACTCGCCTCTTGTGTTCGAGAAACATACTAAATGGTAAATATTTGGAACCCACTTGAAGTCAGTCTGCTTTTGGGTTGGCATAACAGTCATAATCATAATGTGACAGTTCGTGTACTTGTAATGCTAGACATATATTTTGTTAGTGTGAAGTATGTGCTTGTGAGTGTAAAGCTCATGTGTGTTTATGTGAAACTTTTAAAAATTTAAAGTGCAAGTAAAAAGGGTATTTTTGTAATTACAGAAAAACCAAGGGTTGTTTTTGCAAAATGTATTTGGATGGGAGGTAATCTCAAAATGAGTGAAGGGTAGTTTGCAAATATGTTTTTCTTATTTTATATCTTGTAAAAATATATCTTTATCCAAAAAGTTGTATTAGAAATGCATGTGTTGAAGTGTCTAAAAATTTTGGGTAAAATGATAAAAATAAGGGTGTTTATGTAATTTTATAAAAGTATAAGTTATTTTATGCAAGTATTTGATTTACAAAAGTAACTTTCAAAATTACTTAGGGCTAAAGTGTAAAAGGTGCAAGTCATCATGACACGTCTATCCAACCATTATGACGAGTCTATCCTGTCATCATGACGTGTCATAAATGCTTACATTTAAGTCCTGAATTTTATAACGTTACGCTCTTTAAGACAAAAGCAATTCAAATCCAACTTTTGCTCAAAATTTCACGTGTAAAAATATAAGTTTTGAGTTTTGAACTTGGGCCCTAAAGCAATGTTGTAAAGTTTGAAAAACTCTCCAACTTTTGTTTTGGGCATTTCTTCATTAGGGTTTTAGAGTAATGGGAAATTTATGTTTTACAGAAAGGTCCCTGCAGTTTTCTAAAATTGCGCATAAGTCCTTAGGGAATTCCATTCCTCTTTCTCCTCTGTTTTTCTTCTCACTGGCGCCTTTCCTTTTCTCCACACCGGTGGCATGTCTCTGGCTCCAACCTTATCCACCCGGTCATCCCTCTCTCTCCCCTCCACGGGCACTGGCGCAGGCGGAGCAAGCTCGGGCCGAGCAGGCGCGGGTGGCTGCGGCTCGGCCGTGCGTGGCAGCGGGTGCGGACGCCGCGCGGGTGGAGCGAGCTGGCAGCGGAGCGCGCGGCTGCGGCTCGGCGCGTGCGCAAGGTGGCGGCGCGGCTGCGACAGTTCGGGCGCGCGGGAGTGCGCGGCGCGGCCGGGTCCTGGCGCGCGGGCGAGCGCACGCGGGCCGCGGTAGGCGCAGGGGCCCGAGCGGCGAGCAGCGGGCCCAGCAGCGGCAGGCGGCCGCGGCTCGGCCGGTGGGCGAGCGGCCGCGGCCAGGCGCAGGCGCGGGCTGGCGGGCCCAGGAGCGAGCGGAGGCAGGCGCTGGAGGCACGCGTGCAGGCAGGCGCAGGCGCGTGGGAGCGAGCGCGCAGCGCACAGAAGCGGGCGAGCGGGCGTGGCACGCGCGCGGCAGGCGCCAGAGTGGGGAGCGCGCGCGGGCAGGAACAGGTGTTGAAGCAAGCAGTGGCGGCGCTGACGCAAAGGCTAGAGCAGAGCGCGCGCTGGAAACAGGAGCAGACGCAGGGCAAGCAGAAGTGGCTGCACAGCGCGGTTCGGCAGCGCGATGGAGTGCGCGGTGCAGGCGGTGTAAGCGTGCGAGCGCAGGAGCGAGACCCAAGCGGAGGCAAACGGCCCGAAGCGTGCAGGGCTGGGGCGTGCAGGTGGAGCTCTGGCGCGGCAGTTTGGCATGGACTAGCATGAGAACAGCAAGACCCTGCGCGTGGAGAACCTGGTGGTGTTCTGGCGTAGGTGACCGCAGCACGTGTAGCGCGGGCCAAGAACGCACGCGGTTCGGGTGTGCGCGGAAGCGATGCGGCAAGACCGGGGCGAGCGCAGGTTCGGTAACAGGAGGAGGAGAAATTGCTGCGCAGGACGACTACATGCAGGACGACGGCGTGCAACGCATAGCGGTATCTCCGCTGGACGAGCTCAGGCCGCGACCAAGTTGATGTGTAGGAAGGTCGCGCGCGGTGTGGGAGGAGCTGCAGTGCGACGGTTGCGGGCGGTTTCGCACGGGAGCAGCAGGGCTGCGTATGGAGGACGTCGGAAGCCGTTGAGGGGAAGACAACGGAAGGCACGGCCCTGATGCAGATAGACCTCGGTCCTCGCGGAGGTGGAAGAACGGTTATGGCGCGGCGAGCCGGAAAGAAAGGCGGCGAAGCGGAGGTGGCGACCAGATGCAACGAGCTCGGAGAAGCTAGGTGCAGCCAGGCACGGCGAGCTCCCTTCACCCATACAGAGGTGCGTGCGTATGCAAGGCAACCGACCATGCGCATGCCGGCTGGGGGCCGTTGGTGCGGGAGCAGAGCAGAAGCGGCGCACCAGAGATGTAACCAAGCACGATAGTTCTGCAGAAAGCTACGCGGGTATGCCGGTCGTGTTTCAGTGGCACACGTGCGTGAGCAGAAGAAGTTCAACCCGTGGGCAGGAAAACCCTGAGGTTCGCAAAGGAGTTGGCGTAGCGAACCAATCCGACTCTGTCGTCTCGTCCTAGGGGTCCACGACGTCCAGTAGTTCCTACCCTCGTTGATCGCTCAACCAACCACCATCACCACAAATCACCGCGGGGATTACCTCTTCGGCCATTCTCTACCCACTACAATCCCCAGCAAGCTTCTTCGTCACCCACGGAGTCTCGTCATCGTCGAGCTCATCTTATCGCCGATTCTGTTCATCGCGGGAGTTCGCTTTCCGCCTATTCTTCTCTAAAACCAAGGCTACCCCAAGGTTTGCCCTGATCCGCCGAATCTTTCTAATACCGGCGATCCCTTTGCCGGAATATCGTCGTTATCTTCATGTTCTTTGTTTTCCCCGACCAGGGACTTAATTGCTTTAATCTAAAAAGTTCTAGGGTGTTTTCTATAAGATTTCCAGAACTTTCTTTATTTCAACTCAGTGAACTTCTACATTTCATAGATTTTCATAAGAAGTTCATAAAAATACAAAATCAGTTTTGTTTGAATTCTTAGGTCAAAATCTACAAATTTTATGTGTGATCATGAGTTAAAAGTCTTTGATGTGTGGTCTAGGTCAAATATTAGGGAATGAATGTTTTATTGTGCTTTATATTGTATGCTTGTGTTATAGCTGAAAAGTAAGCCATAGAATATATGTCTTAAGTAGAGATGTGTGATATTTAGTTAATTCTTTCATATGAGTGCTCATGTCCTTGCCATCAAGACGTCATCCTTGTCTTGATTGCCGTTTCCTTCAGGTCCTTTCGTATAAGAATCTTTATTAGTTCATGTGTATCTGCTGCTTAGCTAATACATCTCGACAGCTATGCTTCAGTGTCAGGTTATCAACCCAGCCACTTAGCATCTATTTTCTTTGAGCCTATGATGTTTCTGCGTAACAGCTGTCAGCCGATACATTTCTTTTGATATGTTTCTATCATCGGCTGATTAGCTGATAGGTTGTTATCCTTCTTATATCGGCTACTGTCGATACAATTCCTTTGTTCTGTCCTACATCGGCTGCACCTAGACGATGTATCGGAGTTGCACGCATGACCTTAAGATTCTTGTTATCGGCCGATCCAAGCCGATTCTAGTTGTTTTCCCATATCAATTATGGCCGACCAATCCGTAGTTTTCCCCATCCTCATCCACACACTTTTATCAGCCGATTTATCGACTGAGAGATCGGCTATTTACCTATCGATCATATACCCTCAACCACACTTCAATCGTACGTCACTCAATTGTTGTGTTGACGTAATCGAGCCGATACAACCACACCTAGTTACCTAGGATAACACTTAAGCACATCTCAGTTAAGACATAGTTGCTTTAGGAAACACCTCTCTGCTGAAGTAATCGATGCTTTCATCGATCAATTAGGAACCGATGCACCTTTCAATCGACTAAACCCCCGTTGTTTCCAGTCGGCTCTGTTGTAACCCTCAACAAGTAGCCGATTCTAATTAGTTGTCCACCTAGAGCTCGATCTAAGTTTAGTTCCAGATCTTTTTGATTGTGATGTGAATAGTGTGTTATATGAGTGCTGGATTGCAACTGTATTGTGAAGTAAGGTAGTTTTATGTGCACACTTTGAATGAAATGTTGCATGGCATGTAGATACGACTACTTCCGCACACGGTACCTACAAGATCTCCCAGGAGTCTGCAGAGGATGTTCCTGATGACCAAGTGAATGTCACCAAGGGATTAACTGAAGCCCCGAACCAAAGTTTGGAAGATATTGACATCTCTAACTTCAGCCCCACCAGTAAAGGCAAGCCCGGACATAAACCCTACTTTATTTACACTGCAACCTATGTTATTTATATCTATCTCTGCATTAAGTTCTTAGAAATTGTATGAAAAACCCTAGTTGCATTTTCCTAGGAACCAATGTATTGAATGTTAGCACTTGAGTCCGACTAGCTGCTATGCTAATAGGACCGGTAGAAGTCGGGTGATTCCCTGTCATTCGCGCGATATAGGAGTTGTAATATTTACATTCCTGTTATCACTATAAGAATGCCGGACGGGAGTTTGGTGAGGTATCATGGTTGAGGTGATACCCCGTCTGTGTTGTTGAATCTGTTAAGGTCGCAGCGTGTGGTAGTGTGGGTTAAGCGTTTGAAAGTACTAACCACATGCCGCGAAATATGGTAAGCGGTAAGCCTAGTAGCCAATCGGCCCGAGGAGTGGACATACCTCCCACCACTCGTCTTGCTTCTTCTGGTTACTTATGTTCGACGTGTGGGAATACATGTTGCAAGGGCGACCAGGAGTACGGGTTTTGTAGTCGCGCTACAGACGTACGTCCTGCACTTTGGAAGTGCGTATGGTCCTGCAGTCGCTTGTGGTGGATCTGATCCACGAGTCGGAATGAAAGGTAAACGGTTGCTTCGGAACGACCCTTTAGTGTTCCAAGCGTGTGAGTTAGGTTTACCTTGCAAGGTTGAATCTCGATTCAGGAATCGTCCGCCTCTCACGATGAATGAGACTGCTTATCCCCTTTACCACATTGAGTAACAAGAGCAACCTTGATGTTATCAAAGAGGATGTTTGGTTAAAGTTTCTACCATGCTTGCTTAGTTATAAGTGCTTATTTAGAATGAATAATCACATAGAATTTGAAAGCTAAAAGTTGAAATTAAGGATCAACTTTTAGTTGCTTTATAGCTGAAAATAAACCCAAAACCTTTACAATGCCTTCGTGAGTCTAGTTACGGGCTAAAGTATACCCAATTCCGGGTAAGCCTTGCTGAGTATTAGTATACTTAGCCTTACTAGTTATATGTTTTGCAGGTAATATCTTGGAGACCCTACTCTTCCCTTGCCTTGGCCCTTTGCTCTCCCAGAAGGTTGGTCTGTGGATTGGGATCCGTCCCCGACCAACATTGGTGATACCGAGTGATGTCGTGCCCGGGCTTAGCATGACATCCGTCTTGACGACAAGCTGTAGATCATCGCGTATGTTTTCCGCTGCCAAAAACCATAGTTTTAACAGTTTGTAATCTTTCTCTAAATTTGAAACTTCGTACTTCTTTTGAAAACTCTTGTAATGTAAATCCCTGTGATGTAAAAATGTGATGGTGATTGTATCTCTGGACTCACCTTCGTGTGAGGTAACCTTATTTGATTCTGTGTATCAGTGGTTTATTGGGACGTTACCCGACAGGCCAAGGGATTATACCGTTTGAAGCACGTTGGAGCCCTCTGGAGTGGACTCGCGTACTTGAGCCGGTATAATTCAGGTTGGTTCTGCCACACATAAATACTATTATGTTTTTACATAATAAACTTGATCAAATTTAGAATAGTTGGAATAAATGCGGAACTGCTTATATCACACAGAGTACGTACAACATTGACTCGTGTGGCACAACTACCACCACGAGTCCACGACTAGAGTCCGACTATGTACACTACAAATTAGTGAATTATTATGTGGATGGTTTTTTCTATACACTCTCTCATCGCATTGTTGCCCGAATTCATGTGACGTCCACTCTGATAGCGAACCCGCGCCCTCCCTGAGACTTAACAAAGTTGCATGACCACTACTCTCTTAATTAACAGCCTTCATGGCCCAGCAACTAGATTAATCCCCAGGGATAATGGAAGCCAGGACTGCATGGATCATGCATGCGGCGTGCAATGGACTAGAGTACCCCACGGGCATCGGTGGTGTGTCTGTGTGTACCAGTAGGTAGGCACGCAACTCGTGCCACGGACTCGACGCCAAAAGGAGCAGAGCTGAAGTGCCGGGGACGGTGCCAGGTTTAAAGCGCGCGGCCCGGGCAGGACAGCGCGCGCGCGCGATTCGTGCCGCTCTCCCGAGCCGTCAAGGGAACCCGGCCAGCCGCGGCCTCCTATTTAAGGGTACACTGGTCGGGGACCAAGTCGCCAAGCACCCAATCCGCCCACCCAGTCCAGAGCAGCAAGCGGTAAACAAACCACCACCTCGGTCGTCTCCTCGGTTTGCCCATGGCGACGACCCACCACCAGAACGGCGCCGCCGCCCGTGCCGCGGAGGACGGCATCAAAGGCAACGGGAACGGCAACGCGGCGGCGGAGTGGCGGTTCGCGCGGCCGGCGAAGGAGCGCGCGCTGGCGGCGGCGGGGGACAAGATGAGCATCCGCGCGGTGCGGTTCAAGATCAGCGCGAGCGTGGACGCGCGCGACCCGCGGCCCGTGCTGCCGCTGGCGCACGGGGACCCCTCCGTGTTCCCGGCCTTCCGCACCGCCGCCGAGGCCGAGGAAGCCGTCGCCGCCGCGCTCCGGACGGGCAAGCTCAACTGCTACCCCGCCGGCGTCGGCCTGCCCGACGCACGCCGGTACGTACGCCCCCTGTCCACGCACGCCTGTCCCCCATGCGCTTGCTCGTCCCGTCCGTGCCTGGACGCTCGACACGCGCGCGCGCGCGTTGTTCCCCGTGTTGTGCCGCCGCCCGCCGATGATGTTTTGTTACCACAGTACAACAGCGGCGCGTGTGTCTCGTCTGTCCATCCAGCTTTTCAGTGCACCGGCCATGCATCATGTTTGGAAACCTCAGACCTGCCAAGAAACGAGAAGGACCCATCACCTATAAACAAAGAAATTCTATATCTGCCCGGTCGTTTCCAATGCAAATACCAGCCTTTTTATTAGTGGTAGGAAACAAGCACTTCAGTCATGTGACGTGCATGTTGGAAATTTGTTTAAACATCGACCTGATAACAACCATGGGACCTGTGGATGAACGCATCGCGTGGATCAATCTAATCTCAAGGAAACTTGATTTTTTCTTTATTTTTTTGAAACACGTGCCGGCGGTTGGGTTCCACGAGGCCGCCGCCTCCGGCCTATCGCTCGCCTCCGCCCGCCGCGTGACAGGCGCTGGCATCGCCAATCAGGATGCCCGGGCATGTGCCACGCATTCATCCGACGTGGCATGCCATGTCTGCGTGTGACGGTCCCTGGGTGCTTCTAGGCAAGTGCTAGCTGCTCCAGATCAGCACAAACCTCAGCATACGACGTTTCTGACAAACAAGGGAACAAAAGGCGACGCTTTCTGTTCAGTTTTATTACGGGCGAACAAGTGGATTATTATGATGATAGTGACGTGTCTTAATTCCTTCATAGTACTTTGGAAAACGTCCTGACGGTGGGTTGCTTAGGGATGAAATGTCAATGTTTGTCGGTACTGCCCTTTCGTAACGGTCGTTTCGATTTTTTTTAGATTAATAAGCTTTACTATGCATCTAGATATAAATATATACGTAGATATAGAGTAAAAGTTATATATTAAAAAATTAAAATGACTAATAACTTAGAGGGAGGGAATAATTATTAGAGTTTTCTTTTGAATAGGTTTTGATTTTGTTATACTTTGCACGCCTGCTAATAATGACTGACATGTTTTGTTTATATTTAAATCTCATCTAATTGTATGTCTACTGAATCTGTTGCTTCTGGAAAAATAACAGTGCTTTGGCGAAGCACCTGTCGCGTGATCTTCCATACGACCTATCGTCCGACGACATCTTCCTCACCGCTGGAGGCACTCAAGCCATCGAGGTGGTGATCTCAGTTCTAGCCCAACCGGGCACCAACATACTGCTGCCAAGACCGGGGTATCCAAACTACGAGGCGCGCGCCGCGCTGAACAACTTAGAAGTTCGCCGCTTCGATCTGATTCCTGAGAGGGGGTGGGAAATCGACATCGACTCTCTGAAGTCTATTGCTGACAAGAACACCACCGCAATGATCATCATCAACCCCAACAACCCTTGTGGGAGTGTGTACACCCGTGAACATCTGACCAAGGTATGGCTGCTTCGTTGCATTGGCCGTTTAAATGGACTCGAGTTATTTTATTTGATTTTTATGGCTTATAAAATTATGCTGTATAAGCATGTTTTAATACCATTGTTTTCATTAGGTTGCTGAGGCAGCAAGGAAGCTTGGGATCTTAGTCATTGCTGATGAAGTGTATGGCAACTTGGTTTTTGGGGACTCCCAGTTCATCCCAATGGGCGTCTTTGGGCACATTGCCCCAGTGTTGAGCATAGGGTCACTCTCAAAGAGATGGATAGTGCCTGGATGGAGACTTGGCTGGGTTGCTGCTTGTGACCCCAAGAAGATTCTACAACAAACTAAGGTGAGTCATCAGTGTGTACTTATTTCAAAGTGCCCAGGCCACGTGCTGTTTTACGTACTAACCATAGCAATCTTAATTTTGCAGATTCTTACATCAATCACAAACTTCCTTAATGTTTCAACTGATCCGGCAACTTTCATTCAGGTAACCATTTGGCTTGTACCTTTTTCTCATCCAGTTTGCCATGGCAGATCTCCAGTTCAAGTATTTCGAAACGATTCTATGTTAATATGGTAGATTCTGGTAACAATAAGTTTCACTTGTCAAGTAAAATATTTCTTCCTTTTCAAAATGAAGTGACGTAATAGTTGATAGTGCCTCACTTTGAAGTATATGGTGCTGCACTGCTGCCGCATGATCTATGCCAGGAAAAATTCAATATCATTTCATAGAAAATATTCCAAGTTTCATAAGCACGAGAGCTGGAAAATGGGGACATTATCTCTATCTGTACTACGCATGCTTGAAGTGGTTCTTTTTATCCTCTACCTGTCAGCATTTTCTTATCCGTTTTATCTCAGACAAGTAAGAGTTGCTGTTGTATTTACTAGGGAGCACTTCCAAAAATACTTGAGAACACAAAGGAAGATTTCTTCAAGAGGATCATTGGTCTGCTAGAGGAAACATCAGAGATATGTTATAGAGAAATAAAGGACATAAAGTGCATCACTTGTCCTCACAAGCCAGAAGGTTCCATGTTTGTGATGGTAAGCAATTTTTTAAACAATGTTATTAGTGGTTCGATATTTTTTAATTTAGTAACATGAAAAAAGATATCCAGAAGCTAAGCATCGTGTTAGAGCATCTGACACCTGAAAGTGATTTATATACTTATAATTTATTTTACTATAATAGGCTAATTGCTATTGGTCATCAAAATTATATTAGTCGCGTTAACATTATCCGTTACTCACAACCTACGTTAAATGAAACAGAGACATGTATACATTTGAGATGTCTGTTTGTCATTTTGCTTACAT
This sequence comes from Panicum hallii, assembly GCF_002211085.1. Classification (NCBI taxonomy): domain Eukaryota; kingdom Viridiplantae; phylum Streptophyta; class Magnoliopsida; order Poales; family Poaceae; genus Panicum; species Panicum hallii. The sequence goes on along the minus strand of NC_038042.1, from coordinate 17,906,653 downwards.
TGAGATGTCATATACAGGTGAAGCTGAATTTATATCTTTTGGAGGGGATCCATGATGACATTGATTTTTGCTGCAAGCTGGCAAAAGAAGAGTCGGTGATTTTGTGCCCAGGTAGTTAGAGATGCATATATTATTTTTAAAAGTTATTTCTGCAAAGGCTTATTTAGTTTCTACCTGTGTTTAGTTCCAGTGTTTACAAGTATTGCAAACCTTCACTGATTGTGCCCAAAACTGCTATGAAACAATGCAATGCATTATATATGTTTTTCCTTTTTTCAACTTCTATGTCAATAAGTTACCAAAGAAGAGACTGAGAAATAAACATGTTCGTACTTGCGAGATTTTGAGTATGGAAATTTAATGTATTTCTGAGACACTAGTTGATATTAATGTCCATATTTTACAGTCGATATGTATACATTACTCGACTTACATGGGTTCCTCCAATGCAGGGAGTGTTCTGGGAATGGAAAACTGGGTTCGCATAACATTTGCCATTGATTCATCTTCTCTTCTGGATGGCCTTGAGAGGATCAAATCTTTCTGCCAAAGGCACAAGAAGAAGAATATGCTTAATGGCATCTAAAGTTTTAAAGTGTATCTGAGATCAAAGTTGTTGCTCAGTTCCAGTGTTTTCCATTGTCCTGTCGATGATTGTGGAACTTTGAGTTTCATAAGAGTTAATAAAGTGCTCATCTTTCATACCACTTGTTTTATCACTTTGACGCTTTGCTTTTTTAAAAGGAAGTTTTGCAAAACCATGTTTTTTTTAGAAAACAAAGACTGGCCCATATATATCACTTGGACAAGGGAGTTTGAGATCCTCCTAAGCTGCATCATTGAAAACAAAGACTTTGCTGTAGAAAGAACACCCTAGTGCGCTCATTAACTGATTCAACCTGTTTTCATTAATTTTGGAGCTGCCAATGTAGTCTTGATCGAATATAGATACTTCTAAAAGTATAATCTCGATATTCTTAAGGACTGGAGCCCTGGTTCATGGATGCGATTTGTGGAGCTGGATAACTCAATTAAAATAGCTGAAAAATGACCCGTCAGATACTCAGATTCAACCTACTAGTTCATTAAGCCATTCTCAGTGCTAAGTTTCACGTCGTGTTTCCAATGCTGCCATGTCATATATAATTGGATGAAACCTTCAATGAAACCACCTCTACAATTACAATTTCATTGTTTGTTGTTTCCTAGGATACATGCAAGATATAAACTTTATGGAAATAATATACACAGGGTTTCATCCCTATAAAACTCATTTCACCTCTCTTTATTAACTTTTTACAATATCATCAAAAAATGCAGATAATTTAATGCTGATGAAACTCGCATTGAGAATACCTTGGGCCAGTCTCAATGTACACTTTCACTGCATAGTTATCAAGACTGAGAACTTGGTAACTGTGCTGGAGGAGTGTCATGGTGATGAAACTTATTCACATCCCGTAAAATTCCCTCCTCTCTCCTCTCTCCTCTTAATGACCCTGCCATATCACCAAATTTGCTGATATGGCGTAACATTTAATGCTCATAAAACTTCTTATGAAACTTTCACCGAGACTAGCCTTAGAACAATAATTAATTTAATAAAATGGTTTTCTAAATGTCTTTTGGGTCTTTGCCAAGCATACAATTACAATCTGTCGGTACATACGGACAGGGATACCTCCTGCTATGGTGTCCAGATCCTTAGCGTCTCGCTGTCGCCTCACAGTGCGATGGTGTCAGGTTTCGGCGTGTGCGCCAAGTGCATCGTGGTGGACGCGCGCCACCACATGCTCGACCGCCTATCCTCCATCATCGCCAAGGAACTGCTCAACGACCAGAAGGTCGTAATAGCCCACTACGAGGAGATCGGCATCTCCGCGGGCCTAGCCCGTCAGGGAGTCATCTGACAGTCTGTCCACCCTGATAGACACGAGGTTATCCGTGACCTCACCCTTGTCCTCTGGGAAAAGGGACGTACGGCCCGGACCCGACAGCTGGGATCGTGGTCTCCGGACCTCCCCCCGGGCTCGTATAGGTCCGGCGCCCCCACGTGCCCATGAAGACAAGGTGCTCGGGGATGGCCACCACAGGCCCGGACCCCCCAGGGGGTCCGGCGCCGCCACGTGTGGGAGCCAAACCCCTATGGGCCTGTCTCTCCAACTGGCCTCGGGGGTCCGGACCCCCCTATTTCCTCCGGGAAGGGGTCCAGCGCCGCCACGTGCCTCCAAGGTGGCGACTCCAGGGCCATCCCTGCCACGTGCCCTTGGCAGAAGGCCCTCCGCGGGACGCCAGTCCAACAACCGCATTAAATGCTGGTAGGTGGGCTGTGCGTGCCAGAAGCGTCCTCCCATTAGGGAAGACTTAAAAGTGTCGATTTATCAGTCCCAGGAGGCTGATAACACTTTTATTACATCAGATGGTACATCACCGTACAACTCTACGCGGTAATGGGCAGTGAAGCGCCACTATCGCGAGGATTACAACTAAAACCCACACTACTACACTAGCTACGAAAAGAGGATCATCAGAATCTTGCGCCATGCGGAGCTCCAACGGTGGCCTTAACCACAGGCAAGACTGGGTGCAGGACGAAACCCTACTCGTTGTCTTCGGGGACGTAGTCTGGGTCTTCCACTGTAAAAGTAAGAATGGGGTGAGTACAAACGTACTCAGCAAGTCCAATCACACCCACGGAGGGGGGTATAACAGAATTTAATGCACAGGATAATCCAATGATAAGGTTATGGTTCATTTGCGGAAAAACTCGGTTATATGTAGGGGTTTGTTTTAAAAGCATTTTCAAAATGAGTTTTCCAGTACCAAGGAGCACACGGTGTTGATCCACACGGATCCAAGTTTTAAACTGCTACCGAACTCCCCGTCCGCCGTAGCACACGGCACAACTGCCGGACACCTTCCAAACAACTCACACCAGCCCAACCATTCCCAGAGAGAAACACTAGTTATGTGACCACACCATAACTTGCCCAATACCGTGGGCACGGCTATTCGAATAGATTTTCAACTCTGCAGAGGTGTGCAACTTTACCCACAGGTGGGGTACCACAGCACGAACACCTTAGTGCCGGTGCAGATCCCATCAAAGCCCTTACCCACCTTAGCTAGACCTGACTAGCCACCACGGGATCTATCAAGGGGTCATTCGACCTATCACCGAGGTTTAACCGGGGCATAAGTCACACAGAGCTTATCCCGTCTCCTTGATCACCCGTTGCTCCCAGCTCTCCTGATGGCTATCAGACTAACTAGTGGGGTTAGGCCAAGCCGTTGCCCATACAACGGTCAAGTGGTTTGCACGACAGGAAGCTAGGTGAGACGACACATCAACTCGGTCCTTAGGGGTGACAAGATGGATATCTCCCTTCCACGCTCAACCACACAGGTACGAGCATACCAACGGCAATTCACACAGAAATGCCATCCATCCCGTCTAACTCACTTTTCAAAACCACATTTTATCCCTTCCCACACGCACACACACTTTCTTTGCAAAACCAGATGGTCACGGTATAGTTATCACAAGTAGGGGTGGCTATTCTACCATGTTCTCAGCACACAAAACCATGCAATTTTATAAAACAGGCCTCTGGGTTGTGTTTATAAAAACTAGGACAGAAACATGCATCAAAGGGTGGAGTTGAACTTGCCATCGTCAAGTCCTTGCGGAAGGTCCTGATCGAAGCACTGTCCCTCGGGTTCGGGGTCGCAGAACTGGTCCTCGTTTGCTTGGTCGCAGTCGGGAACTTCCCCGTTCACTCTGTGTCCTACGACGCAAACAAACAGGCATACAATCAAGCGAAAGAACTAAAAGCTTTTATCGTTGAGCTTGAATCGGAAATGATTTAGTTACGGAGGTAGGGGTAATATTTTTGGGTGGTTTCTTAATGACATGGCTAGAACTATACTAGAAAGGGCGTGGTAAAGTTTCGGGTTAATCGGAGGTCGTTTCGCGCATAAAATGACGCGCTAAAGAGGGTTTTAGGGCTTAAACGGGGTCCAGGGGCCTATTCATAATTATCTAAAGAGAGTAGGGGCTTATTTGCAAACCCTATAAATATTCAGGGTACGCTAAAGGGTGTCGAGTATAATCGGGTTTACGTAATGAAGGGCTTGGTTTGAAATATTGAAAGAGAGTAAGGTCTTTTTAGCAATAGAAGTAATTAAAGGAGGGGGGGGTTTCTCTTGGGGAAAACAGAAAAGGGGGGGGGCTATGGGCAAAAACGCCCCTTCTTCCTCCTCCCCCCGTACAGAACAGAGGAGGGGAGGTGGGGGTGCCGGTGCCCGGCCAAATCCGGCGGCTCGGGGCACGGTGGCGGTCGGGGAGTGGGGGAAAAGAGAGAGGGAGAGGAGGGGGTTCGATCCCCGGCCTCACCTCGGGCCGGGGTGGCGCGTGGGGTCGTGGCGACGGGGGCCGGCGAGCGGCGGCAGAGCAATGCGCGGCGGCGGTGCTGGACTTGGGGAGGCGAGGGCTGGGTGGCGGTGGAAGGTTGTGGGGGAGGTGAGCTGCGCGAAGGGCCGCTTTATAGCCGGGAGGAGGCGGTGGAGGGGTGGTCGCGGCGGCGGCCGGTGTGGGGCGCCATTAATGGCGCCTCGGCCGCTTGCTGTCGTCGCGACGCGGCGTGCGGCGAGGGCGTCGAGGCGTCGTAGGGCACGTGGGGAGGGAGCTGTGCATGCACAGGGCGGGCGTGCGCGCGGGGTGCGGCAGGGAACAGCGGCGGGCGGCACGGCTTGACGACGGGCGGCGCGGCCGCGTTCCGGGGGCCAGGGCGGGGCGCGGACACGGCGTGGCGCACGGCCACGCGCTGTGCGTGCGCGCGTCGTGGCGTGGCCGGGGTGGGGCGGCGTCGGGGCACGCGGCAGAGGCTCGCGCGTGGCTCGGGGTGAGCGCGCGGGAATGCTCGGGCGTGCACGCGTACACGACGCGGGTGTGGTTGGCCGGGGCAGGCGCGCGCGCGCAAGGGAAGGAGGGGGGGGGGCCGTGGCTCGGGCCAAGTAGGAGGGGGCGGCGCGGGCTGAGCGGCGCTCGGGAACAGGGGAGAGGAGAAGGGAGGAGAAGGGAGGAGAAGGGAGGAGGGAAAAGAAAAAGGGAGGGAAAAGAAAAGAGAGGAAAAAGGAAAAAAGAAATAGGAGGGAGAGAGAAAATGAGAAGAGAAAAGAGAGGGAGAAAAGGAAGGGCGCGTCGGCGCCGGTCGCGGCGGCGTCCGTGGCCTGTCGGCCACGCGCGCGGGATTCGCGCGCTGCGCGAGAAAAGAATCGCGCCGGCGCTAATCGCGGCGGATGATCGTGCGCGGGCGGCAGGCCTCCGAGCCACGCGGCGATAAAGTTTAGTGTCGGTCAGGAGGGGTTAGGGCTAGGGTTTCGACGACGGGTGGTTTTCAATTGAAACACTCTAGCGCGTGATTTAATTCGATAAATTTTTAGGGCATCACAAACCTACCCCACTTAAATGAATCTCGTCCCCGAGATTCGGCTGACTCCTAAACAGATGGGGAAATTCCTTCTTTAGGGCCTCTTCGCGTTCCCATGTCGCTTCTTCTACTCCATGTCTACTCCATTGAACCCTGCATATCCGTACTTCGGAGTTTCTTGTCCTTCTCGTGACAGTGTCTAGAATTTTGACCGGTACTTCCTGGTATCGCAGATCCGGCTGCAGGTCTATTGTTTCCACTGGCACATGTTCTCCCTCAGGTACCCTCAAACACCTCCTTAATTGCGAAACATGGAATACTGGGTGTATATCCGACATTCCTTCTGGTAACTCCAGTCGGTATGCTACTGCTCCGACTCTCTTCAGAACTCGATACGGTCCAATGTATCGAGGGGCCAATTTTCCTTGTATTTGAAACCTTCGCGTTCCTCGAATGGGTGAGACCTTGAGATAGACAAAATCGCCTGGATTGAAACTTATTTCTCGCCTTCTCTTATCCGCGTAGTTCTTTTGTCGAGATTGAGCCGCCTTCAACTTCTCGCGGATCTCCGCTACTTTTTCTTCTGCTTCTTTTATAAGTGCAGGTCCTACTAGTGCACGTTCTCCAACTTCCGACCACATCAAGGGAGTTTTGCACTTTCTTCCATAGAGGGCTTCGAATGGCGACATGCCCAAGCTGGCTTGGTAACTATTATTGTACGAGAATTCTGCATAGGGCAGACTCTGCTCCCAGTCCTTTCCGTAGGTCAGGACACATGCTCTCAGCATATCTTCCATAATCTGATTTACCCTTTCGGTTTGACCATCCGTCTGTGGATGATACGCAGAGCTGAAATCTAACTTGGTGCCCATGGCTTGATGCAAGCTTTTCCAGAACCTAGAGGTGAATTGGGTCCCTCTATCTGAGACAATCCTGCTAGGTACTCCGTGTAGCTTGACTATGTTCTCCATATAGAGTTTAGCCAGCTTTTCTCCACCGTAATTAGTTCGTACGGGTATGAAATGTGCCGATTTAGTGAGTTGATCCACTATTACCCATATGGAATCGTGTCCCTTCTGTGTTTTAGGTAGACTCACTACAAAGTCCATCCCTATCTCATCCCATTTCCACACCGGAATAGGCAAGGGTTGCAATAATCCTGCGGTTTCTGATGTTCGGCTTTGATCCTTTGGCAGGTATCGCAATGAGCCACGAATCGTGCAATGTCCGCCTTCATTCCATTCCACCAATATTTTTGCCTTATGTCCATATACATTTTGGTGGATCCTGGGTGGATGGAGTAGGCCGAGTTATGGGCTTCGTCCATGATTAATTGCCGGAAATCTCCATTCTGGGGAACACAAATTCTATGCTCGTACCATAACGTTCCCTTATCGTCCACTCTGAAACCTGGCGCTTTGTTTTCTCCGGTTTGTTTGCAGATTTTCATTAACTCCTGATCCGATCGTTGGGCCTCTCTAATCCCATCTTCTAGTGTCGATTGGACGTTTAGCACTTGGCTGGAACCTCGAGGCACAATGTGCACATTTAATCGTGCCATTTCCTCGCGCAGATTGTCATCCTTGGGTCCATAGGATTTCCGGCTTAAGGCGTCGGCTACCACGTTTGCCTTTCCGGGGTGGTAATGGATTTCTAGATTGTAGTCCTTAACCAACTCTAGCCATCTCCTCTGCCTTAGGTTCAAATCCGGTTGGGTGAAGATATATTTCAAACTCTTATGGTCAGTGTAAATTTCACACTTATTTCCAATCAACTAATGTCTCCAAATCTTAAGGGCATGCACTACGGCTGTAAGTTCCAAATCGTGGGTCGGATAGTTCTGCTCATGGATCCTGAGTTGGCGGGAAGCATATGCAACGACTTTCCCGTCTTGCATCAGCACACACCCTAATCCTTGTCGGAATGCGTCACAGTAAATGACAAAGTCCCGATGAATGTCCGGTAGGGTCAGCACTGGGGCGGTTGTCAACCTTTGTTTCAATTCTTGAAAACTTCTTTCACAAGACTCCGTCCAGGCGAACTTCTTCTCCTTCTTAAGAAGTTCCGTCATGGGTCGGGCTATCTTGGAGAATCCCTCAATAAATCTCCGATAGTATCCGGCTAATCCAAGAAAACTCCTGATTTCACTAACGTTGGTCGGCCGCTGCCAGTTAGAGACCGCTTCGACCTTTTCTGGGTCCACGGCTATGCCTTCCGCGGTCAGAATGTGACCAAGGAAAGCTACTCTCTCCAGCCAGAATTCACACTTGCTGAATTTAGCATATAGCTTATGCATCCTCAGCTTTTCCAATACTACCCGCAGGTGTTGCTCATGTTCCTGAATACTCTTAGAGTAGACAAGTATTTCATCGATAAATACTATGACAAACTTATCTAGCTCGTCCATGAACACCTTATTCATGAGGTTCATAAAATAGGCAGGGGCGTTGGTTAGTCTAAAGGACATTACGGTGAACTCAAACTGCCCGTAGCGGGTGACAAAAGCTGTCTTAGGGATGTCACTTTCCCTAATCTTGAGCTGAAAATATCCTGACCTTAGATCGATCTTGGAAAAGTACTTGGCTCCTTTTAACTGATCGAACAGGTCATCGATCCTGGGAAGGGGATACTTATTCTTAATGGTAACCTCGTTCAGTGCTCGATAATCTACACATAACCTCATACTCCCATCTTTCTTCTTGACAAACAGGACTGGGGCTCCCCACGGCGATGAGCTTGGTCTGTTGAAGCCAATCCGTTGTAGTTCTTCTAGTTGTTTCTTTAATTCTGTCAATTCCGAGGCCGCCATCCTATAGGGTCTCTTGGCTATAGGGGATGTTCCGGGGATAAGGTCTATGACGAACTCTATATCCCTGTCCGGCGGCATACCGGGAAGCTCTTCGGGGAATACATCCAGGTACTCGTTTACTACCGGGACTCCTTCTAAGGGCTTGGCTTCCAGGCTAAACACCATTGGGTCAAACTTACTATCCCGGGTATGGCAGATCACTTGTACTCCTTCGGGGTTTGTTAGGTGTACCACTTTGTCGGTACAGCCTATGAGACCATTGTGTCGGCTTAACCAGTCCATTCCAAGGATCACATCTATTCCCCCAGACTTAAGTACTACCAAATCTGTTAGAAAGTCTACCCCACTTAAATTGATCCTTACCCGTGGACAACCTAATTGACAATTGATATCGCCTCCAGGCGTCCGGGTTAATAGGGGTGTTTTTAGTAGTACTGTAGGTATTTTGTGTTTCTCCACATAGCTCGAGGATATAAACGAGTGCGATGCTCCAGAATCGAATAGTACTGTTGCCAGAGCTGAGTTGACTAGGTACTCACCGAGCACTACGCCTTGAGCCTCTTGAGCCTCCTGCGCGTCGATGTGATTGACGCGGGCTTGTCCAAATGTTTGCTGCTTCATTGCTGGCTGTTGTCGCTGTTGCGGATGGGCACTCGGTTGGCATCGGTCAGGGCTGGTCTGGGCCCATTCACCGTGTTGGAGAAGGCCGATGTAGCCGGCTTGTTCTTGGCATAAGGGCAATTGGCGATGAAATGCCCTGTCTCACGGCAGTTGAAACAGGCCCTAACATTGTTGTTGTCGGAGGCAACCAGGCTTGTGTTGCTCTGCGGGGCCCTCATGGTATTCTGACTCTTAGGCTGTGCTTCAGGGGCCCGTGATCCTGTCACTTGGGACTGAGTCCTATACTGCATTGGGGCCTGAGATCTTGGTGCAGTGTAGTTGGAGTTTCTCGGCTTTTGGAAGCGGTCCTGCTGGCGGGCCTTAGTTTCTAGGAATTTGCGTTTGTTATCCTTCCTCTCTTCGGCTTTGGCCCTTTCCGTGAGGATAGCCTTGTTCATCAGGGTGTTGAAGTCCGGATAGATCTGGGGGGTAAGCAAGGTCCGGAGTTCTGGGCTTAATCCCTTCTTGAACATATCTTGCTTCTTATCGTCGTCGTTCACTTCCTCCGGCGCGTATCGGGCCAATTCTATAAACCGGTGGGTGTACTCTTCCACTGTCATGCTTCCTTGTTGTAGTGCGCGGAATTCATCCGCCTTGCGCTTCATGGTGGCCGAAGGGATGTGGTAGCGGCGGAACTCCCTTACGAATTCTCCCCAGGTGATGGTAGAGGTATCTTCGGCTGCGGCACAATAGTTTTCCCACCAGGATAATGCTGTTCCGGTGAGCTGGTGGGCTGCCAGAAGGACTTTGTCCCGGTCCTGGCATTCGAATGGTTTGAGCTTCCTCTGAATCACTCGCAACCAGTCGTCTGCATCCAACGGGTTGCAGGATCCGGCAAAGGTGGGCGGCTTGGTCCTTAGAAAGGCCGTCAGCTTGTCGTTCATATTCTGCCCTCGTGGCTGCCGGTTAATGAGGGCATTGGCCAGCGTCTCCAGTATGAGGGTCTGGTTGTGGATTATCTGCGCCAAGTCTCCGAGGGGTGGGGGTGGCGGCAGTTGTTCTCCTTCTTGACTTCCTCCTCGGTTCTGGCTTACTTCTTGTTCTCCTTGGGGAAGATCTTGTTCAACGGGCTGTGCTCCGGCACTAGCGGCTACGGGGTTCCGGCCACGGGAGGCCCTCGCGACGTTCCGGGGGGTCACCTGTTGATCGGGTAGATTGGGGTTACGTTTATGTGATGTTTAAGTTGTTTAATTCGTATATATATAAGGCAGAATCTACCTTCTGCCGGTACTCATATAAACAATTAGCACGCAACAAACTAGCACACAACATCACAAACAACAAGCACAAATCATTTTATTACTGCAAGGGGGGTACAACTAGGTCTCGTGCTACTTGGCCAGGGTCTTGTCTAAGGGCACGTCTTAAACTGGGGGGTGCATCACTAGGACGGCGTCGGTCATTCTACTCGCGGGGCGTGCCTTCTCCCCGGGGTGGGAAGGGTGAGAGGTCCTCGCTCGCCGTCCTCTGGGTTCCCATCTGTCAAGGGTTGCGCTGCAGCACCCACTTCGATGGCGGCAGCGGAACTTTCAGGGTTCTCGGGTGGGGCTTGTGTGTTTCCAAAAAGGGGTCCCCATCCTATGATGGGCGTCCCGAGTAAAACATGGTCCTCCCCAATTGCCGGGACTGGTGTCCCACTTCGGGTCCAATCTTGCATGCGCCGGTCTCGGGCTTGCCTGAGGCTTTCTTGGGCGACTGCTTCGCTACTGACCGCGGCTGCGGCTCTTGCCTCGGCGTGGGCGGCTCGGATCTGCTGTAATCTCACTGCGAGCTCCGCTTGCTCGGCTCGATGGGTCTGCTCCCTTAGAAGGTTGGCTTGCTCATCAAAGAGTTGGTCCAGGGTGGCTAGGTAAGTAGCCACTTGGTACAGGGGGCCTTCTTCATGGCGACGTCGTTCCAGGTTTCTCATGCGTGCCTCCCAGACTGGGGTTCTGATGGCCGGCGGAAAGAACTTCGCTGGTGTGGGGGCGAGGTGTTCTTCAAAAATCCGGCACAAATAACGGAGTGCTTTTCTGATGGCCAAGGGGTAGGTGTCTTGGTGTCTAAACCCCGTGGCGGTCGCTCGCCAAGGCTGAATGTTGGGGTAGCGGTTGCTCCTGGCGATGACCAGGATCACCCTGCAGCGGAGGGTACCATGGTGCTCGTACTCTCGGCTGTAGTACCTTGGGCGTTCCGTAATGCCAAGGTCTTCCAGGGTGTTGATTAAGAGGCCGGGAAAACCAGGTGCTGCTTGGCAATCGCCCTGGGTCCATCCTTCCTCAGCCATCTGAAACATGAACAGGGTAAACAATTTTTGCACAGGTACAATGAGGGAGTAGATAACATTTATTATCGCAACATGGGGAGTACAGTTTCTGGGGTTACGTGGCTTATTAGGGTAGAGTTCTAGTTCAGAGTGCTAATCCTATCACGGGGATTCCTCCTCGGTCCTGATTGGGCGCTTCTTTATTGGAAGGAACCGATCCATCTCATTTTCGGTCTGAGTACCCTTATCCCAATGGGTTTCCATGGGTTCTTCTTCTTCTTCCTCTATCCATCCACCTATCCCGTTGCGGTTCTCGTATTCTTGCATCTGGGCTTGGAGGGCGGCTAAGGAATACTCGGCGCTTGCGGCTCTTGTTCGTTGTTCCTCCAGCTCCTGGGTTATCTTTTCAATCCCATGGATTAGCTGCTTCAGTTGTGCCGCCTGTTCGCGGTAGAGTGCATCCAAGCCAGTAAGATAGATGGACAGGTGGGAGACTGTATCTTCTAGGTCTTCTTCTTCTCATCCAAGTCCCCTCATCCGGGCAATCCAAGTGCGTCCTCTTCCCTCAGCGGGTGGGAAAAATCCCATAGGAGTCTGCTGAAGGTGTCGCCTGTAGAGCACACGCAGCCGGCGCAGGGCTTTACGGGCGGCCTTTCGATAGGTGTCGGGGAAACGGAAACCAACAGTGGAGATGAACCAAGGGTCCACATCAGGGTAGCGGGTGCTTCTCCCCACAAAAACCATCATGTCGCACCGAAGGGTGCCTCCGGCGATGTACTCACGGTAGGCATACTCCGGTGGTTCCATAATCCCGACGCGTTCCAGGCTGAGCAATAGTAACTTGGGAAGGCCGGGCTCTGCGTGGCAGATTCTGTTAACCCATCCATTGCCAGCCATCTGGAACAAGGCAAAGACCAGTGGTGAGTGTTTGTGCAGAACATTTCTAAATTGGGACAAGTTCTAGGGCCTGAAAAGGGGTCTCGCTCCTAGGGTCACGTCCTACAGCCAGCCTACGGCTCTGATACCACCTGAAGCGTCCTCCCATCAGGGAAGACTTAAAAGTGTCGATTTATCAGTCCCAGGAGGCTGATAACACTTTTATTACATCAGATGGTACATCACCGTACAACTCTACGCGGTAATGGGCAGTGAAGCGCCACTATCGCGAGGATTACAACTAAAACCCACACTACTACACTAGCTACGAAAAGAGGATCATCAGAATCTTGCGCCATGCGGAGCTCCAACGGTGGCCTTAACCACAGGCAAGACTGGGTGCAGGACGAAACCCTACTCGTTGTCTTCGGGGACGTAGTCTGGGTCTTCCACTGTAAAAGTAAGAATGGGGTGAGTACAAACGTACTCAGCAAGTCCAATCACACCCACGGAGGGGGGTATAACAGAATTTAATGCACAGGATAATCCAATGATAAGGTTATGGTTCATTTGCGGAAAAACTCGATTATATGTAGGGGTTTGTTTTAAAAGCATTTTCAAAACGAGTTTTCCAGTACCAAGGAGCACACGGTGTTGATCCACACGGATCCAAGTTTTAAACTGCTACCGAACTCCCCGTTCGCCGTAGCACACGGCACAACTGCCGGACACCTTCCAAACAACTCACACCAGCCCAACCATTCCCAGAGAGAAACACTAGTTATGTGACCACACCATAACTTGCCCAATACCGTGGGCACGGCTATTCGAATAGATTTTCAACTCTGCAGAGGTGTGCAACTTTACCCACAGGTGGGGTACCACAGCACGAACACCTTAGTGCCGGTGCAGATCCCATCAAAGCCCTTACCCACCTTAGCTAGACCTGACTAGCCACCACGGGATCTATCAAGGGGTCATTCGACCTATCACCGAGGTTTAACCGGGGCATAAGTCACACAGAGCTTATCCCGTCTCCTTGATCACCCGTTGCTCCCAGCTCTCCTGATGGCTATCAGACTAACTAGTGGGGTTAGGCCAAGCCGTTGCCCATACAACGGTCAAGTGGTTTGCACGACAGGAAGCTAGGTGAGACGACACATCAACTCGGTCCTTAGGGGTGACAAGATGGATATCTCCCTTCCACGCTCAACCACACAGGTACGAGCATACCAACGGCAATTCACACAGAAATGCCATCCATCCCGTCTAACTCACTTTTCAAAACCACATTTTATCCCTTCCCACACGCACACACACTTTCTTTGCAAAACCAGATGGTCACGGTATAGTTATCACAAGTAGGGGTGGCTATTCTACCATGTTCTCAGCACACAAAACCATGCAATTTTATAAAACAGGCCTCTGGGTTGTGTTTATAAAAACTAGGACAGAAACATGCATCAAAGGGTGGAGTTGAACTTGCCATCGTCAAGTCCTTGCGGAAGGTCCTGATCGAAGCACTGTCCCTCGGGTTCGGGGTCGCAGAACTGGTCCTCGTTTGCTTGGTCGCAGTCGGGAACTTCCCCGTTCACTCTGTGTCCTACGACGCAAACAAACAGGCATACAATCAAGCGAAAGAACTAAAAGCTTTTATCGTTGAGCTTGAATCGGAAATGATTTAGTTACGGAGGTAGGGGTAATATTTTTGGGTGGTTTCTTAATGACATGGCTAGAACTATACTAGAAAGGGCGTGGTAAAGTTTCGGGTTAATCGGAGGTCGTTTCGCGCATAAAATGACGCGCTAAAGAGGGTTTTAGGGCTTAAACGGGGTCCAGGGGCCTATTCATAATTATCTAAAGAGAGTAGGGGCTTATTTGCAAACCCTATAAATATTCAGGGTACGCTAAAGGGTGTCGAGTATAATCGGGTTTACGTAATGAAGGGCTTGGTTTGAAATATTGAAAGAGAGTAAGGTCTTTTTAGCAAAAGAAGTAATTAAAGGAGGGGGGGGGGGTTTCTCTTGGGGAAAACAGAAAAGGGGGGGGGGGGGCTATGGGCAAAAACGCCCCTTCTTCCTCCTCCCCCCCGCACAGAACAGAGGAGGGGAGGTGGGGGCGCCGGTGCCCGGCCAAATCCGGCGGCTCGGGGCACGGTGGCGGTCGGGGAGTGGGGGAAAAGAGAGAGGGAGAGGAGGGGGTTCGATCCCCGGCCTCACCTCGGGCCGGGGTGGCGCGTGGGGTCGTGGCGACGGGGGCCGGCGGGCGGCGGCAGAGCAATGCGCGGCGGCGGCGCTGGACTTGGGGAGGCGAGGGCTGGGTGGCGGTGGAAGGTTGTGGGGGAGGTGAGCTGCGCGAAGGGCCGCTTTATAGCCGGGAGGAGGCGGTGGAGGGGTGGTCGCGGCGGCGGCCGGTGCGGGGCGCCATTAATGGCGCCTCGGCCACTTGCTGTTGTCGCGACGCGGCGTGCGGCGAGGGCGTCGAGGCGTCGTAGGGCACGTGGGGAGGGAGCTGTGCGTGCACAGGGCGGGCGTGCGCGCGGGGTGCGGCAGGGAACAGCGGCGGGTGGCACGGCTTGACGACGGGCGGCGCGGCTGCGTTCCGGGGGCGGGCACGCGCGTGCGCGAACGGTGCGGCGAAGCGCGGGCCAGGGCGGGGCGCGGACACGGCGTGGCGCACGGCGCGGCGCACGGCCACGCGCTGCGCGTGCGCGCGTCGTGGCGTGGCCGGGGTGGGGCGGCGTCCGGGCACGCGGCAGAGGCTCGCGCGTGGCTCGGGGTGAGCGCGCCGGAATGCTCGGGTGTGCACGCGTACACGGCGCGGGTGTGGTTGGCTGGGGCAGGCGCACGCGCGCGAGGGAAGGAGGGGGGGGGCGTTGCTCGGGCCAAGTAGGAGGGGGCGGCGCGGGCTGAGCGGCGCTCGGGAACAGGGGAGAGGAGAAGGGAGGAGAAGGGAGGAGAAGGGAGGAGGGAAAAGAAAAAGGGAGGGAAAAGAAAAGAGAGGAAAAAGGAAAAAAGAAATAGGAGGGAGAGAGAAAATGAGAAGAGAAAAGAGAGGGAGAAAAGGAAGGGCGCGTCGGCGCCGGTCGCGGCGGCGTCCGTGGCCTGTCGGCCACGCGCGCGGGATTCGCGCGCTGCGCGAGAAAAGAATCGCGCCGGCGCTAATCGCGGCGGATGATCGTGCGCGGGCGGCAGGCCTCCGAGCGACGCGGCGATAAAGTTTAGTGTCGGTCAGGAGGGGTTAGGGCTAGGGTTTCGACGACGGGTGGTTTTCAATTGAAACACTCTAGCGCGTGATTTAATTCGATAAATTTTCAGGGCGTCACAGTGCCTAAGTCAAAGCATGGTCTGCCCAACTGACACCACAGTAAGCCCGCTTGTTACCAAGCCGTCCCGCGGCTCGGGCGGTTCGGATTCCGCCTTTTCCCCCTACCTGGCACGCCAAATGTCGGAGGAAATCTCCAGCAGGGTGGTGGAATGAACCCGCCTAATCCTAGTTAAGGAAGAGTTTAGGGAAGACCTAGGAGCACTTGATCGATGGGCAGATGAACATAGGAATAAAACACAAGGATTTTAGAGTGGTTTGGGCCTTCGGAATGTAATACCCTACGTCCACTTGGGTGTTGTATTGATTGTGGAAGCTTGGAGGACCCTCGTCCTTGTGTAAGCCTAGAATGGAACTTGAGATGGATGTTGTGCTCTATTGGGTGCACTCTCCCTTTTATAGTCCAAGGGAGGTACTTACACTGTGCGGGACCCCGACAGGTGGGCTCGGCCAACAGGAGCCTGTTCTACGAGAGATATGGAGATCTTCATCTCCAGCTCCTCTCTGTAATCCTCATGATCGGGAAGTTGATGTGCATATCTACAGCCAGGATATGGCCATGTGCCGCCTTGCCGGCACAGTGACTGCTGTCAGTGTTACCCAACAGTGGAAGCCGTGCTGCCACAGTTGGGTCAGGACCCTCTGACAGACGAAGAAGCAACGCTGACCCTGTTGCGCCATCGCCTCCGCGCGCTCTGTTGCAGCGCACGCCTTAGCACACCTGCAGCAGGCCATCATTACTCACGCGCGCGGCGTCGTGATGTGACTACACGCTGTCTGCCCACACATAGAGCACAGTGACGCGCCGCCTTGGTAACAAGCGGGCTTACCGTGGTGTCAGTTGGGCAGACCATGCTTTGACTTGGGAACGCACAGCCCACCTACCAGCATTTAATGCGGTTGTTGGGCTGGCGTCCCGCGGAGGGCCTTCTGCCAAGGGCACGTGGCAGGGACGGCCCTGGAGTCGCCACCTTGGTGGCACGTGGCGGCGCCGGACCCCTTCCCGTAGGAAATAGGGGAGTCCGGGCCCCCGAGGCCAGTTGGAGAGACAGGCTCATAGGGGTTTGGCTCCCACACGTGGCGGCGCCGGACCCCCTGGGAGGTCCGGGCCTGTGGTGGCCATCCCCGAGCACCTTGTCTTCATGGGCACATGGGGGCGCCGGACCTATACGAGCCCGGGGGGGAGGTCCGGAGACCACGATCCCAGCTGTCGGGTCTGGGCCGTACGTCCCTTTTCCCAAAGGACAAAGGTGAGGTCACGGATAACCTCATGTCTATCAGGGCGGACAGACTATCAGATGACTCCCTAACGGGCTAGGCCCGCGGAGATGCCGATCTCCTCGTAGTGGGCTATTACGACCTTCTGGTCGTTGAGCAGCTCCTTGGCGATGATGGAGGATAGGCGGTCGAGCATGTGGTGGCGCGCGTCCACCACGATGCGCTTGGCGCACATGCCGGAGCCTAACACCATCGCACCCTCTTGTAAGGTGACAGCGAGACGCTAAGGGTCTGGACACCCTAGCAGGAGGTACCCCTGTCCGTGTGTACCGATAGAGGCCCCCAGGCCCACCTCGGGTGAGGAACGAATCCGCAGGTGGGGCCATATCCCAGCGTCGCGCCGGGTGGACAGCTTGTTCCTGCCGGGAAAGGGCATGGATGTCTATTCCCCCTTAGCGGGATCCCCGAGGGGCCCGTCCTCCGCCCGCGCCGTGCGCGTAAGGCGGTTCAGATTCTTGTCTTATTCGAGCCCGTCCTGCGGCTCAGGTGGTTCGGATTCCGCCTTTTGCCCCTACCTCCAGCGGCCACTCCTTTGACTGGCAGGCCCGGGCCCACCGGTCATTGAGCGTGAGAGGAGGGGGCCTGGTGTAGGTAGCCGTTCGGCTCCCCCTCGGTCGCTGCGAAGCTCGAGAGGGCGAGCAGCTTTTACATAAAAGGTAGGCGCCGGAGAGACCGGCTACCTTTTCGCTCTTGCCTTCAACAGTCGCCGCAGCGCCGCTTCGTCTCCACTCGCACTTTGCAATCAGGTTTCTTGCGCTCGGCATTTCTTCTCCTTCCTGCTCCCTTGCGATCCATCCCCCGCAATCGCACCGTTGATCACCATGTCTTCCC
This sequence comes from Panicum hallii, assembly GCF_002211085.1. Taxonomy (NCBI): domain Eukaryota; kingdom Viridiplantae; phylum Streptophyta; class Magnoliopsida; order Poales; family Poaceae; genus Panicum; species Panicum hallii. The sequence continues at coordinate 17,889,198 of NC_038042.1, read as the reverse complement.
TTCGTCACCCCCGCCACTTCCAGCGCGAGAGCCAGCTGGACTTGGTGCGCCGCCTTTTGGGATAGACCACGCCGGAGCTCGTCGGGAGGATCCGGGCCGGCCAAATCCCCCTCTGCGACCTTGCCGTGGGGGAATTTATCCTCTTCAACTCGTACGCCATGTGCGGGTTGGTGCCTCCGATCTCCTCCTTCTTCCTCCTGCTCCTGGAGGAGTTCGGCCTTCAGCTTCAGCACCTCACCCCCCACTCCATCCTCCTCGTGCCTCCGATCTCCTCCTTCTTCCTCCTGCTCCTGGAGGAGTTCGGCCTTCAACTTCAGCACCTCACCCCCCCACTCCGTCCTCCTCGTGGCGATCTTCGCCCACTTCATGGAGATGTTCATGGGGGTCCGCCCCTGCACCGCCATCTTCAGGCATTTTTATGCCTTGGTCGGGTCAGGGAGGAGCAGGCCCGAGGTTGGTGCCTACTACTTCCAGCTCCGGCAAGGGACGGCCAGCTCCTACATCAGCGTCTTCTCCAGCGCTAAATGGGAGGATTGGCCTGACGGCTGGGTCATCACCAAGGCCGACGCCAACGAACGCCTAGAGCTGTCAACAGAAAGGCCCCTCAGTGACCGGAGCACCTGGAAGGCCAAGCCATCGCTGCCGGCGGGGCTCGACCCGGTGCTGAACCGGATCAAGGAGCTGGCGAGGGGCGGCTTGATGTCGATGATGGTGCTGGGCGACTTCTTGAGGCGTCGCATCGCCCCCCTACAGCAGCGGTCCAGGATGGCCTGCATGTACACAGGGCCAAGTGACTGCTGCAGGATTGCGCGCGGGCCCAGCTCCGATTTCACCAGGGCGGAGCTGGAGGTCGTGCTCCGGGGGATGACCGGCAAGGCGTTCAGCCTGGAGTCGCTGGTCATCTCGAGCGGGATCAAGGCCCTATGCGAGAACCAGGCGCTGCGTTTAGCGGTCCTGGCATCGATGCCGATCCTCGACGAGGGCGGCCTGGCGGTCCGGCAGATGGGAGGCGACCCCAATCGCGGGATCCACATCCCCGGCGCTTCATTCGACCGCCAGCAACGCACCAGCCAAGGTCTCGGGGGGCCCAGCCACGGAGGTCTGGCCCCCGTCGGGAAGGGAAAGGAGAGGGTGCCGGTGCCGGAGCACCGTCACAAGGACAATGCGGGTGCCGCCCCGACCCGGAGGGGCGACGAGGCGCAGGGGGTGGCCCCCGCGCGGGGTAGCCAAGTAGAGGGGTCCAAGGCCCGGAGGCTCAAGCGTGGTGATGGCTCCTTCGTGGGGGAGCCGGCCCCCAAGCGCCAGAAGACGGCGGAGGCGGAGAGGTAGAGCAAAGCTCCATCAACTCCGCCGCAACGCCAGCAGCCGGAGGGGAGGCCGGAGGAGGTGCGGCAGTCTTCACCGGAGCAGCAGATTCCTCCGCCACCACCGACGACGCGGCGCCCAGCGACGCCACCACCACCGTCAGAGCCAGCCCCTCAAGCCCCATCCCCGCCGCCAAGGACTGAGGAGCCTTTGGCGGGAAAGGGGATCCCCCCGATGGCCTAGGGAGGTTGGGAGTGGCTCGACTTCATGTAAGTTGCCTTCCCAAGCTTTTCTTTGCTCTACTTAATTTTTGGGCCCTAACTCCATTGGTGTATGTCAGGCCCAATTTTCCAGACGCGCCGGCCGCATCTGCCGGCGATTCCCCGGCTGGGGGGTCCGGCCCCCAGCCAGCTCCACCATCCCCTGCTAGGAGGTCGGCGACAGCACCAGCAGGGCCTCCGCCCGCGCCAACACCAGTAGAGTCCGGACCCAGAGGTCCGAAGCCGGAGGCTACACCCCCAAGGCCCGAAGCCGCACCTCAGGAGGAGGCTGCCCGTCCCGCTGTGACGGCCGAGGCGCCAGCAGCGGCGGCGGCGCCGGACACCACGGCGGGGGCCTCTCCAGCTGAGCCAGCAGCAGAGGACAGCAGAGGAGGCTGTGGCAGCAGCAGAGGCACTAGCACCGGAGGACGCGGAGGTCGCCAGCACCGCCACACCACCCACACAGGAGGAGGAGCCGGAGGTGGTGTACGGGAGGCACCTTCTCCCGAGCCTAGCGAAGGTCCCTCTCCCTCGCTCCTGGCCAAGAGCCAGCAGGCACTGGAGGAGTTGGAGGCGGGTGTCCGCCGGGAGTGGGAGGAGCTGGAGGCGGAGCGCCTCTGACTCTCCACCTCCGAGCGCCGCCTGGGGGACCGCATCAAGACCGTCTCCGCCCGCTACGCCGGGGAGCGCGCCGAGCTCGCGCAGGGGCGCGAAGACCTGCAGGAGCAGCTGTAGAAGGCTCTCGACCGAGAGGCGGCAGCTGCCCAGCGGGAGAGAGCGGCCACCCGGCGGGAGGCGCAGGCCATCGAGTGGGAGCTCACGGCGGAGATGATGGTGAGCACGTCGGAGGCGAGGACGAAGATCGCCCTCGAGCTCACCGACCACGCCAGGGCATCGCTGGAGCTGATCAAGGAGCCAAGCTGCCCTTGCGGAACAGGAGGCGGCCCTTGCTGAACGGGAGGCGGCCGTGGTGGAGGGAGAGGCCAACCTCGCCGTCCACCAGGAGGAGTTGGCGGCCCAAATCCAGGGACTCCAGGAGCGGGAGGCATCTCACCAGGGGAGGGAGACATCCCTCCAGGAGAGGGAGGCCAAGGTGGAGGAGTTCCTGGCGGAGCGGAGCGCCAGCATCAGCCGGATCATGAAATGGGCCGGTGAGGTGAACCCCTCCCTGGATGCACTCGGAGTGAGTCCCATCCGGGTCGCGGAGGCCCCACCCTCACTTGGCGCCGCCCTCACGGTGCTGGACTCCGCCGCCGAGCAGCTGCGACATCTGGAGTCCGCCATCCTCGACCTCCTGGAGACAGAAGGGCGAGCGGTTGCTCGGGGGATAGCGGAGTATATCCTTACCTGCATCCGGAGCCACGACCCCGCCTTCCAACTGACTCCTGTCCTGGTTGGCCCCATCCGTGCGACGGCGGCCGCCGCACAGGAAGGAGTGCAGGAGATGGCGGACATGATGGTGTCTCACGTCCGGCGCCGTCTTGGACCTGCAGGAAGAGGAGACTCCTCCGGACCACCAGCATAATAGGAGTAGTATCTTTTTTGTTGTTGTAATATAATTTTGCGATGTAATGTATATTGTGTACATTATTAGTAATGCATTCAAGTGTTTCATGCGTCTATTTGTTGCGAAAAAAACTTAGCTGTTTTTCCAATTGGCGATCCTATGATGTGCTCTCGAGCGTACCGAGGTCCCTTGGCCCCCTGGGAGGTAGTCGCGATGGGTCGGGACTATCTACCATTAAACCGAGGTCCTGCACATGACTTAGGATCGATGCTTAGTAGACGTCCCCACGAGGTCCCGGGCTTCGCCGGCGAGGGTTCATTGAGTTGCATAGCGAGTCAGAGCACCAGTACCTGGGTTTAAGGATTAAAGGGGTCCGGTTTCCTAGGTCCGTGGTTCAAGGTACTACGGTATTCGTCCTAGGGAGGCAGGGGGTGTAGGTTAGGGTACGGAACCAGGCTAAGCAGCTACACGACCCTGGACCCCAGCAAAGAACGAGCACGTTTCCCTGAAGCCAGTTCCCAGGTAGCCTGTCCCTCTTCTCCTGCGAAACAGAGGTCCTGGGGCAGAGACGTAACGTAGCAACTCAAATTAGGCCTCGGGCATGCCACAGATGTGAAGGACCACGTGGGGGGTTAGTGTCACGAGAAGCAAGGAAGAACAGAATCGCATAAGTCTTAAGGACATACTGTGACAGTTCAATTACTTGTAAACTAGGCACATTATTTGTTAGTGTGAAGTATGTGTTTGTCAGTGTAAAGTTTGTGTATGTTTATATGAAGCTTTTGAAAATTTAAAGTGCAAATAAAAAGGGTATTTTTGTAATTACAGAAAAACCTAGGGATGTTTTTGCAAACTTCAAAATAGGTGAAGGGTGGTCTTGCAAACATGTTTTCTTACTTTATGTCCTGTAAAAATATATTTTTATCCAAAAAGTTGCATTAGAAATGCATGTGTTGAATTGTATAAAAATTTGGGTAAAGTTGTGAAAATAGGGGTATTTATGTAATTTTATAAAAGTATAAGTCCTTTTATGCAAGTAGTCGAATTACAAAAGTAACTTTCAAAATTACTTAGGGCTAAAGTGTAAAAGGTGCAAGTCATCATGACATGTTTATCCAATTATTATGACGTGTCTATCCCGTCATCATGACGTGTCATAAATGCTTGCATTTAGGTCCTAAATTTTATAAAGTTACACTCTTTAGGACAAAAGTAATTCAAATCCAACTTTTGTTCAAAAATTCACATGTAAAGATATAAGTTTTGAGTTTTTGAACTTGAGCCCTAAAGCAATGTTGTAGAGTTTGAAAAACTCTCCAACTTTCGTTTTGGGCATTTCTTCATTAGGGTTTTAGATTAATGGAAAATTTATGCTTTACAGAAAGGTCCCTGCAGTTTTCTAAAATTGCGCATAAGTCCTTGGAGGAATTCTATTCCTCCTTCTCCTTTGTTTCTTCTCCCTGGCGCCCCTTCTTTTTCTTTCCCCACTGGCGGTAGCTCCATCCAAATCCTTCTTTTCTTCCTCTCTCCCTCTCCTCCACCAGGCAGTAGCGCGGCTCGGCTCAGGCGCGCAAGCGGAGCGCGCGGGCGGCGCGCTGGCACGGGGCGGCGCTGGAGGCGCGGGCGCTCGGGGCCGGGCGAGTGCGGGCCGGCGCGGCGGCTCGCGAGCGGAGGCGCGAGCGGGCGCGGGCTCGGGCAGAGCGCGCGCTGGCGCAGGCGGCGGCGAGCGGAGCGGGGCCAGGGCGCTGGGCTGGTGGTAGGCGCAGGCGCGAGCGTTGGTGGCGGACGCTAGCGCGTAGGCGCGTGCGCAGAGGGGCCGGTTGCACGGCGCAGGCGCGCGCGGGGTGAGCGGCGCGTAGGCGTGAGCTGGCGGCGCTGGCTGCGGCTCGGCGCGGTTCGGCGGCGCGACGGCGTGCGCAGGAGCTGGCGAGCGGCAGAGACGGGGCTCGGGCGTGCACAGGCGCAGCGCGGCAAGGCCAGCAACTCCTATTCCTAGTCGGTCACCCAAGCAAGATCACAACACCTCAAGAACGCTCGTGAACCCTCTTATCGAGCCTCTTCGATCCCTGTATGTCGGAACATCATCGCCATGGCAAAGCCAACCGCCATCACCACGGGTTACCATGAGGAATACCCCTCCGGCCATTCTTTACCCACTACAATCCCCTGGCAAGCTTCTTCGTCACCCACGGAATCTCGTCACTGTCGAGCACTTCTCGTCGTCGATTCTGTTCATCGCAGGAATTCACTTTCCGCCTGTTCTCCTCCACAACCAAGGCTACCCCAAGGTTTGCCCTGACCCACTGAATCTTCCTAATGCCGGTGACTCCTTTGCCGGAATATCGTCGTTATCTTCCTGTTCTCTGTTTTCCCTGACCAGGGACTTAATTGCTTTGATTTAGAAAGTTCTAGGATGTTCTCTGTAAATTTTACAGAACCTTCTTTATTTCAAATCAGTGAACTTCTACATTTCATAAGAATTAGTAAGAAGTTCATAAAAATACAAAATCAGTTTTGTTTGAATCCTTAGGTCAAAATCTACAAGTTTTATGTTGTGCTTTTGAATTGAAAGTCTTTGATTTGTAGTCTAGGTTAAATATTAAGGAATGAATGTTTTATTTGTACCTTATGTGATATGCATGTGTTGTAGCTGAAAGGTAAATCATAGGATGTATGTCTTAAGTAGAGATGTGTGATATTTAGTTAGTCCTTTCACACGAGTGCTCATATCCCTGCCATCAAAACATTGTTCTTGTCTTGATTGCAGTCTCCTTAAGGCCCTTTTCGTATAAGGATCCTTGTTAGTTCGTATGTATCTGCTGCTTAGCTAATACATCTCTGCAGCTATACTTCAGCGTCGACTATCAGCTCAGCCGCTAAGCATCCATTTCCATTGAATCTATGATGTTTCTGTGTAACAGCTATTAGCCGATGCCTTTCTTTTGATATGCTTCTACCATCGGCTGATTAGACGATCCGGTTGTTACCCTTCTAATATTGGCTACTGCCGATACAATTCTTTTGTTCTGTCCTACATCGGCTGCACATAGTCGATGTATCGGAGATGCACACACGATCTTAGGATTCTTGCTATCGGCTGATCTAAGCTGATTCTAGTTGTTTTCCCTATCGGTCAAATATGGCTGATCAACCCTTAGTTTTCCCATCCTTGTCCACACACTTCTATCAGCTGATTTATCGGCTGAGCAATCGGCTATCTATCCATCGGTCACATACCCTTAACCACACTCCAGTCGGCTACATAGGCCAAAGTACTGTCACACCCGATTTATAAAGAACATAAATCGAGCAATCATATATGCGCCAGGATCAAGTCACGCATATATACAACAGAATCATCAAGATATCATAACACATATCACGAATAACAATAACATAAACCATAAATGAATTATTTTATTACAACCGAATCAAGAATCGGTTCAAGAGTGCGGAAGCGTAAAAGAGATACATGTAGAGCTGGGCGCCACAGGGACATCGACTGGGAGACAAACGCCTAGAAGTCGTCGAAGCCGCTGACGTAGTCCTCCACATTGCCGGGCACTGAGCAGCAGTCGAAGATATCCAAGAGAACAGAAGAGTAGAGAGGCAAGTGTGAGTACAAACTAGTACTCAACAAGTATAACACAAACTATGAGGCTCTAGGCTGGCTGACTCAACTGCATTAGCTTTTAGTCTTGGCAAATTTTATTAAAATGATTTGCTACAAGTGGATGAATTACCATAAACCCGAGTTGCATAAGAAATTAATCAATATTAATCAAGAACTACTGAGAACCATCCAAACCACCAAGATAACCCCACTAATCAGACGGAGGATCTGGGTCGCTCATGACTGTGAGCACAGCTGATATATCAGTTTTACACTCTCGAGAGGTTGCACAACTTTACCCACAAGTCGTGAACTACGCCAGTTGTTCATCACACTTCCTTAGGTGAGATGGCTAGCAAGCACACTACGAGACCGTTACAAAGGATCACGTTGGTAAGGTGTAACCGCTAAGGTTTCTGGATCAGCGACGATGGGGCCCACCTCCGGGGGTACAAGCACACAACACAGACCAAGCCGGAGGAGCAGGGACCATTAAAGCCTACCACCCCTCTTGCCCACGCAGGTAAGTTACTCCTGAACCAACACGACCTAATTAGTAAGTCAAGACCGTCCCATTCCAGTCTTGTGGTTGCGCGGTTGTCCCAGGTTGTCGCTCTATGAACCGGTCCTTATGGAGAGTGGCCAACCAAGCACTAAGCACCGTGCTGGCCCTCTAAACCAAGTTTCTAACAAAACATCTTTTACGGAGACGTGAGCCACTCAAGCACATAGCACAGAGGGCCACTCTCAGGATTAAATTGTGTAGATCCATTAGTCAAATTTAATTAAAAAGGACAAACATAGGTGAGAGCGCAGCACCTAGCAAAACTAACCACAATGCAACCCAAGGATATATATACAGGGATAAAGGTGGCTAGGAAATCCTTATAGGCATACAATATTAAAATGCAGTATGAAATTGTATTTAAACAGTGATAGGATATTCATGTTATACTTGCCTTCCTCAAAGTTCTCCTGCTGCTGCTCAAAGGGCTCTAAAGAAGGTGGCTCCCGGTACTCGTCCCAAGGCTCAGCGTCTACCCACGATCGCAACGCCAAAACATGGTCCAGCACTTACACATACATGCAAACAAAGACAAAAGCTAAGAAACAGTACAACATTACATAAAAACAGCACACAAAACCATGATAGAACTGTCCTACGTGTTACAACGATCGCGTGAGCGCGAAAACCACCTAAAACGGAGCTAAGACGCGGAAACTAGAGCTAAAACAAGGTTCAGGGGCTTTTCTGCGAGAAAACAGAACTTCCAGGGGGTCTTCTGTAACACCCTAATTTTTGCAAAGTACAAAAAAATAATTTGAATGGCATGATAGGTTAAATGGTTACATGATTTTTGATAAGCAACATTCTTAAAGTATAAAAGAAATATAAGGAAAATATATGTCATGCGCATTCATGCTCTTTGCATTGTCTCCTTGGTTGTATTTTATTTGGATTTAAGTTTGAATTCAATTCCTTGATTCAAATTCAAAAGCATTTGCTCTTTCTCTCTTTTCCCTCTCTTTTTCTCCCCTTTGGGCCCAGCCCAGCCCGGCTGGCCACCCCCTCCCTTCCCTTTCTTTCCTCTGCAGCCCGGCCCGCAGTCCCCCTCTCCTTCTCTCTCTCTCTCCCCTCGCGTAACCCGGCCTTTTCCCTTTCTCTCCGCTCGGTCCGGTCCACCCCGCGCGGCCCAAGGCCCGCGCCTCCCCCTCCTTCCTTTCCCCATGCGCTCCCTCTCTTCTCTGGGCCGCAGCTCGCCCGACGGCCCAGCCCCGCGCGCGCGTCCCGCTCCCCCTCCTCTCTCTCTCTGGCGCTGACAGGGGGGCCCCACCTGTCAGGCCTTCCTCCTTCCCCGCGCCCGAGCCGAACCCGAGCTCGAGTCCGAGCTCGGTCCGCCCCTCCACGCCGTCCCCGTCTCGGGCCCGCACGCCCAGGCGCCCGCGGCCGCCTCCTATTTAAGCGCCGCCAACCCCCGGGCCCCTAAACCCTAGCCGCACCGCCGCCTCGCGCCTAAATCCTAGCCGCCGCCGCCGCTGTGCCGCCCTCGCCTTGGGTCGCCGCCGCCCCGTCGACCCGCTGCCGCCCGCCGTCATTTGACCGCCCCCGAAGCACCGCATGGTGGTGAGGATCCCCGGCCGCCTGTCCTCTTCCCCTCTCCGGCTTCCTCGCGTCTGCCCAGCTCCGCCGCCCGATCCGCGCCGCCTCTCGCCGCCGGCCGCCGCCTACGGCCGTCGCCTCACCTTCTCTACCCCCTAAACGGACTCCTCGAGTCTCCCTCTACCTTCCCGTCCAAACCCCGCTCAAAACCGAGGCCGGCAACGCGATATCGCGTTTTCTGGCGAAGTCCGGCCGAGCGCCGCCGCTCAGGTCGCCGGCGACGAGCCCCGCCGCCGCCCCGTCTGTTCCCCTCGCTCCTCCATCGTCCGATCGAGATCCTCCGGCTCGCAACAGATCCAGCCACGAGTCAATCAGATCGCGTACCGGTCAACCGTGCCATTTTTTGCAAAATAGCCCTTAAGTTTTTCCGAAAACAACCCGCCGTCCTTTCCCGTTCAAAAATAATTGCAGTTTCGTCCTTCTTTCTTCTGTTTAGACCCCTGAGGTTTCTCTCAATCAAACCCGCCGTCCTTAGCCTGGGGTTTTGCAAGCTAGCCCCTCTGTCTAGGGTTTATTTACGATCTAGCCCCTGGTTTCTCTGTTTTAGGTCCTTTTAGATCTAAATCTTCGCAAATAAGCCCCTGGAACCCCGTTTTAGCCCTAACTTCTCCGTTTTAACTCCGATTTCATCGATTCTTATGCTCACGCGATCCTTACAACTTGCACAATGTTTTTAAAATATTATTTGGTTCTGTTTTCATTGATTGGTGTACTGTTCTTATTTTATTTTGTTTGATTGTTTGTATGTGCTCGTGTGCGACGTTAGACGGTGCGCAGTTCGAGGATCCGCAGGGGCAAGACTTTGAAGATTTTCCTGAGCAGCAGCAGTTTGCTAACGAAGGCAAGTGGTCCTTGATCATGTTTTCAGTCCTATTAATGACACAATTATACCTTTACTTTTATGCATGCATGTGTCTAGAATATGATGGAACCCAATTAAGGATATGACTAGATTTTATTTAACTTCCTTGTTTAAACCTGGGTTGTTTTATTTATGTTATAGCTACGCTAGTTGCTTAATAATAGTTTTTGGATGTTTGGAAATCATGTTACCTCCTATATCTCTCATGTCCTTTGGAATATTGTTATGGCAATCAAACAAGCTTATCGAATGAATGGGAACATGGAGAACCACCCAGGAAAACAGTACAACCACAGTACTATATGGCTCTGGTCTTGGCTAATTAATTAGAAACCTTAGCTTGTGATGATCTTACCGAAAGGGCAAGAGGGGTTGCATTGACGGGGTATAGCTCGGTCCTTTGAGGCACATAGCTATGTGAGCCTTGGCTAAGGTATTTCCTCAATAGGGAGGGTTATGACCGCTTTGACTTGAAACCTTAGCGGATTATCATGAGTTAGGGAATCTTTGTAAAGGCCTCGTAGTGAATCCCTGCCACTCACCTCGGAAGTGTTTAAGGGCCTTGCAAACCCGGGCATAAAGGGAAACACGAGCTGTGGGTAAAGTGTACCACCTCTGCAGAGTGAAAACTGATATATCAGCCGTGCTCACGGTTAAGAGCGGCTTGGACCCTCACATGATAATTGAACTTGAAGATGACTTAAGCTGTTGTTCTTTATTGTTGTTGTTGTTTTACTCAGTCTTGTATATAAGGGTTGGTATAAACTTAAACCTAGTTAATGCTCGCTAAGTAAAATTTGACCAACTAAAATGCTTATCGCAGTCAAACCTTGTCAGCTTATCCTTGATTTGGCCTTGCATGTCATATAATTTACTCCACTTGCTGAGTACCAACCATAAGTGTACTCACGCTTGCTTTATTAAAACAATGCTGCTCAGAACAAGACAACTTTCCGGAGTTTCCCGAGGATATTGGAGATTTCTAGGCGAGTGTCTCCCAGTCAACTGCCTGTGAAGTTGAAGTCCGCTGCGATTTATCGACGTTTATTTATTCGCTTAAGGTTAAGACTGTCGGTCATGTAATAAAGTACTATTATACTCTTATTCGTTAATGCATTGTTCGGATATTCGCTTGTGACGTCTACTATATGTGCGGAACTTGATCCTGGCGCACATATGGGATGCATTCGGTTACCTTTTCTAAACCGGGTGTGACATCTTCTGGGCAAAAACTAGGGACCTAGATGTAATTAAACTATAGACATAGGGTCTAACGTGTAGAACTGCGCTCCAGGGATGGCGGACCCTATTCTGGAAAGCTCAGGGGCTTCGGTGCAAAAACAGGGCTTAACTGGAATTATCTTTGAACGGAGGTGGACTGCGGGTTGATTCTGTCACACCCGATTTATAGAGAACATAAATCGAGTAATCATATATGCGCCAGGATCAAGTCACGCATATATACAATAGAACCATCAAGATATCACAACACATATCACGAATAACAGTAACATAAATCGTAAATGAATTATTTTATTACAACCGAATCAAGAATCGGTTCAAGAATTGCGGAAGCGTAAAATGAAGTACATGAAGAGTAGGGCGCCACTGGGACGTCGACTGGGAGACAAACGCCTAGAAGTCGTTGAAGCCGCTGACGTAGTCCTCCACGTTGCCGGGCACTGAGCAGCAGTCGAAGATATCCAAGAGAACAGAAGAGTAGAAATGCAAGAGTGAGTACAAACTCGTACTCAACAAGTATAACACAAACTATGAGGCTCTAGGTTGGCTGACTCAACTGCATTAGCTTTTAGTCTTGGCAAGATTTTATTTAAGCTAATTGCTACAAGTGGATGAATTACCATAAACCCAATTGCATAATAAATTAATCAATATTAATTAAGAACTACTGAGAACCACCCAAACCAAAACCACCCGGGGAATCTCCCTAATCAAAGGTTGATAACCCCACTAATCAGACGGAGGATCTGGGCCGCTCATGACTGTGAGCACAGCTGATATATCAGTTTTACACTCTCGAGAGGTTGCACAACTTTACCCACAAGTCGTGAGCGACGCTAGTGGTTCATCACACTTCCTTAGGTGAGATGGTTAGCAAGCACACTACGAGACCGTTACAAAGGATCACGTTAGTAAGGTGTAACCGTTAAGGATTCTGGATCAGCGACGATGGGGCCCACCTCCGGGGGTACAAGACACACAGCACAGACCAAGCCGGAGGAGCAGGGACCATTGAAGCTTACCACCCCTCTTGCCCACGCAGGTAAGTTACTCCCGAACCAAAATGACCTAATTAGTAAGTCAAGACCGTCCCATTCCAGTCTTGTGGTTGCGCGGTTGTCCCAGGTTGTCGCTCTATGAACTGGTCCTTATGGAGAGTGGCCAACCAAGCACTAAGCACCGTGCTGGCCCCCTAAACCAAGTTTCTAACAAAAACATATTTTAAAGAGATGTGAGCCACTCAAGCACACAGCACAGAGGGCCACTCTCAGGATTAAGTTGCATAGGACCATTAATCAAATTAATTAACAAGGACCAAGTGTGTTATAGCGCAGCAACCTAGCACAACTAACCAAAATGCAACCCAAAGGATATATAAAAAGGATATAAAGTGGCTAGGAAATCCTTATAGGCATACAGAATTAAAATGCAGTATGAAATTGTATTAAAAAGTGATAGGAGGTTTATGTTATACTTGCCTTCCTCATACTCTCCCGGCTGCTGCTCGAACTGCTCGGAAGATGGCTGCTCCTGGTACTGCTCCGAAGGCTCAACGTCTACTCACGATCATCAAGCATGGTCCACACATACACACATGCATAAACAAAAGCAAACTATAAGAGAACAGTACACCAATACAATAGAACAGCATGCAAAACTATGCTAGAACTATTCTACGCGTTACAACGATCGCGTGGACATAAAGAACACCTAAAACGGAGTTAGAACGCGAAAACTATGCTTGAAACAAGATCCAGGGACCTATTTGCGGGAAAAACTGAGCCACAAGGGGGGTTCCGGACAAAAACCAGGGACCTCAACATAATTAAAGGGGTAGACAGAGGGGCTAGCACGTGATAACCCGGGGCTGGGATGGCGGGCACTAAAACTGGAAAGCTCAGGGGTCTAAACGAGTAAAAAATAGGACCTGACTGCAAATATTTTTGAACTAAGGGTGGACCGCGGGTTGGTTTTCGAAAAGCTCAGGGGTTCTTTAGCAAAACTGGCAGGGCGAAGGGGTACGCGGCTTCTAATCTGGGCTGTCGGATCTGGATCGAACGGTTCGGTCCCAGTCTAGTTCGGACGGTCCGAACTGCACGGCGGGGTCCGGACGGTCCGATCTGGATCGGACTGGTCCGATCTGGTCGGGCTCACGGGGACGGCGGGTTTGCATGGCGGCGCACGCCGGCGACAGCGTTCTGGCCACAAGAGCGAGCTTTGGTCTACGACAACTAGCGCAAGACAACCAGGGGAACGATGTGGTGCTCACCGAGGGCCTGAACGGGCCGGAGAGGCAGCGCAAGATGGTCGGCGACGAGGTCCGAGCGGCAGAAACAGGCGGCACTCGAGGGGAAGGCTGCTGCAGGGGGTCCTCCGGCTTCTGATCACCACGGGTCGGCTCGGGGTGTTCCTGCAGAGGTGCCACGGGGGTTAAGAGGGTCGTAGGGCTAACGGCGGCGAGGAATCGAGATGGTGGAGCTTCTCACCGGCGGCGGGTCCCGTTCAAATTCCGGCAAGTGCACGGGCCGGGGTCACGAGGGAAGAGCTTGGGAAGCTTCCTGGTGGTGAGGCGAAGCTCAAGTGGGGGTTGGCTGGGGCTGGGGCGCAGCAGGGCGGCCGGTCCATGGTGAAGCAGGAAGCTTTGCGCGGCAGAGCAAGCGGCGGCGGCGCTAGGGTTCGGGGTGGCTGCAGCGGGGTAGGGGTAAGGGCGCAGGGGGTTGGGGGATCCTATTTGTGGGGTGATGGGGCAACCTAGGCATGCGGGCTGGCACGAGGGCTCGCCGAAGATTTCGGGCGGTCGTTGCGCGGCCGGTAGAGGAAGGAGGAAGAAGGGGCCGACAGGTGGGGTCGAGCTGGGGGAGTGACTGAGAAAGAAGGAATGACTGAGAAAAGAACGGGAATGACTGAGAAAAGAAGGAATGACCGAGAGAAAAGAAGGAATGACTGAGAGAAAAGAAGGAATGACTAACCTACTTTCCGGTTTCCTCCCTTTTCTTTTTTCAAACCAACTCGATTCTATTTGAATTCAACTCCTATGCACTCAACCAAATAAAACTTATGCACCAGCATGAATGCACAAACATGTTGAACTTAAAATAAATTTTAATTCTTTGTGAATTAAATTATAAATAAATGCAAGCTAGGCAAAATAAATCCTTAGAAAGTTACTGGAGCCCAATTAAATTCATTATAAATTTAAGAAAATTACATTAGGGTGTTATGATTCCAAGGAAGCTCAGGGGCTCTTTAACAAAACTGCCACGACTGAAGGGGTATCTTCTAATCTGGGCCGTCGGATCTGGATCGAACGGTTCGGACCCAATCTAGTTCGGACGGTCCGATGCACGGCGGGGGTCCGGACAGGTCCGATCTGACAGAATGCGGCCGGCGGCGGGGGGTCACCGGAAATGCTGCTCCCGCGGCGGAGGCTCGCCGGAGCTGGCCAATCTTTGCCCTCCGGGCACGGTTTTGGACAAGGTCAGGCCTGGGAGGTGGAGCGCAACACGGCAGAAACATCTAAGCGCTCAAGAAAGCGGTTTAGAGTTCGTGTCGGGGTTCCCCACGGCGGAGGGCGGCACTGGCTCACGGCATCGGGGAGAACTCGCTCGCGCAGAGGGAAAAGAAGAGGGAGAAGGGGCACGGTGCGGTCCTTACCACCCCAGAGTGCTACGACGACGATTGGAGGCTGGAGATCGGTGGCGCCGAGGTGGAATTGGGGTGGCGCCGGGCTCGGTCGACGGCGGCATGGCTGCGCAAGAGCACGGGGGAAACTGGGGTAGGCGGTGGCGGCTGAGGGGAAACACGAGAGAGCTGTCGCGGCTAAGAAGGGTGGGGCGACCTCGGCGTGCGGGTCGTTCGCGCAACGGCCCCCGCGCCTCCCGCTGACTCGTTGCGGCTTGACCCGATCCGAGCGCAGGCGGCCTTCTGGAAGGAAGAGAAGGCTCGGGTGCTGGCCAGTGGGACCTTGCGAGCGCAGGGAAGAGATCCCAGGGTGCGGCGGAGCGGGGCCACGGGCAGTGGCCGAGCAGCCGGCCGGCGGAGGAGAAACAGGGGAGGTCGGGCACGAGGAAGAAGGAAAAGAAAGAGATGGTCACCGACAGGTGGGGTCAAGCTGGGGAAATGACTGAGAAAGAAAGAATAACAGAGAAAAGAACGGAAATGACTGAGAAAAGAATGGGAATGACTGAGAAAAGAAGGAATGACTGAGAAAAGAATGGGAATGACTGAGAAAAGAAGGAATGACTGACCTATCTTCCTGTTTCCTTCCTTTACTTTTCCCGCACCAACTCAAATCTATTTGAATTCCACCCAAATTTGAATTCAACCCCTATGCAGTCAACCAAATAAAACTTATGCACCAGCATGAATGCACAAACATGTTGAAACTAAAATAAATTTTAATCACTTGTGAATTAAATTATAAATAAATGCAAGCTAGGCAAAATAAATCCTTAGAAAATTACTGGAGCCCAATTAAATTCATTATAAATCTCGAAATTTTACCTTAGGGCGTTACAAACCTACCCCCCTTATAGGAATCTCGTCCCGTGATTCGAATAGGCTAGCTAGTAAAGAGATCGGGATATGTCTTCCTCAGCTCATCTTCTCGCTCCCAGGTAGCCTCCTCCTCGGTGTGATGACTCCACGGCACATCTTGATCTTCTTGTTTCTGGTAATTCTCTCAGACGTCTCCAGGATTTTCACCGGATGCTCGGTGTAGGTCAGATCCTCTTGCACTTCCAACCCTTCCAACGGGGCTTGTTCTTCGGGCACCCTCAAGCACTTCTTCAGCTGAGACACGTGGGACACATCATGCACTCCTGAGGTTCTCGCGCACCTGCTGTACCAACTGTTCTGCCTCTTCGACGATATCCGGACCAAACACCTGCCTCTCGCCAATCTGATCCCAATACAGCGGAGTTCTGCACTTCCGACCATACAGGGCCTCGAAAGGAGATTTCTTCAGACTGGCCTGATAGCTATTGTTGTACGAAAACTCTGCATACGGCAGGCATTTATCCTAGCTGGTACCATACTGAATAGCGCAGGCTCGAAGCATATCCTCCAACACTTGGTTGGTTTTCTCTGTCTGCCCATTTGTCTGAGGATGATAAGCCGTACTGAAACGCAGCTTCGTATCCAACGAATCATGCAACTGCTCCCAGAACCGTGAAGTGAACTGAGATCCTCGGTCAGATATGATCTTCTTCGGAACACCATGCAGACAGACAATCCTGGAAATGTACAACTCTGCAAGTCTAGCACCGGAGTAGGTGGTGTTCACCGGGATGAAGTAGGCAACCTTCGTCAACCGATCCACTACTACCCATATGGAGTTGTACCCTTTCTGAGTACGAGGCAATCCCATAATGAAGTCCATAGTGATCTCCACCCATTTCCACTCTGGAATCTTCAATGGCTGCAATAGACCTGCTGGTCTTTGATGCTCTGCCTTGACACGTTGACAAGTGTCACAGATAGCCACATACTCCGCAACGGAACGCTTCATTCCATACCACCAGAATCGCTCCTTGAGATCATAATACATCTTCGTGCTGCCAGGATGAATGGAATATGCCGTATCATGAGACTCACTCAAGATCAACTTCCTGAGATCCGCTACATCTGGCACACATATCCGGCCCTTGTACCACAAGGTACCCTGATCATCCTCTCTGAAATGAGGTGCTTTGCCAATCTTGATCAGTTCACGAATCTCCTGCAGCTTCTTATCTTCTTTCTAATGCTGCCTGATCTCTGCCTCTAGAGTGGGTTCTGCCTCGAATGATGTACCCGAGGTGTGATGCAAGAAACCCAGACTCAGCTGCTCAAACTCCTCGCATAACTCCTGAGGCATCTGAAAAGCCATGGCCATGTTAACATAGCTCTTCCTGCTCAGAGCATCTGCTACAACATTGGCCTTGCCCGGATGATAGTGAATCTCCAGGTCATAATCCTTGACCAACTCTAGCCATCTTCTCTGTCGCATGTTCAGCTCACTCTGAGTGAAAATATACTTGAGACTCTTGTGATCAGTGTAAATATCACACCTTTGCCCAAACAAGTAATGCCTCCATATCTTCAGAGCATGCACAACTGCGGCTAACTCCAGATCATGAGTGGGATAATTCAGCTCGTGCCGGCGCAACTGCCGCGAGGCATAAGCGATAACTCTACCGTCCTGCATCAGGACGCAACCAAGACCATCCCTTGAAGCATCACAATATACTGTGAACCTTTTGCTCTGGTCTGGCAGAGTAAGGACTGGCGCCGTAGTTAACCTCTTCTTCAGCTCCTCGAAGGCCTTCTGACGCTCATCAGTCCAAGAGAAATCCACACCCTTCTCTAGCAAGGAAGTCAAAGGCTTCGCAATCTTGGAAAAATTCTCAATGAACCTCCGATAATATCCTGCTAAGCCCAGAAAAGAGCGGACTTCCTTCACCGTCTGTGGTACCACCCAGTCAAGCACATCCTTCACCTTCCCAGGGTCCACAGCAATACCTCCCTTGGAGATGACATGACCGAGGAATGGGACCTCGTCAATCCAGAATTCGCACTTGCTGAGCTTGGCATACAGCTTGTGCTCTTTGAGCCTCTGCAACACAAGCCTCAGATGTTTCTCATGCTCTACCTCTGACTTGGAATATACCAGGATATCATCAATGAATATCACCACAAAGGTGTCCAGATAATCCATGAAAACCTTGTTCATCAGATGCATGAAGAAAGCCGGAGCATTGGTCAAGCCAAAAGACATGACCGTATACTCGTATAGCCCATACTTGCAAGTGAATGCCGTCTTCGGAATATCCTCGGAACGAATCTTCAGCTAATGATAACCCGAACGCAGATCAACCTTCGAGAATACACAAGCACCCTGAAGCTGATCAAAGAGATCCTCAATACGAGGCAATGGATGCTTGTTCTTGATGGTGACTGCATTCAGATCCCGATAATCGACGCACATTTTCTTCGCACCATCCTTCTTCTCTACGAGCAAGACAGGAAAAGCCCAAGGAGAGAAGCTGCGACGGATATAGCCCTTGGCTAGCAACTCATCGATGGTCTTCTTGACTTCCTCATGCTCAACAGGTGCCATACGATAGGGCCTCTTAGCAATAGGGGCTGTGCCAGGTAAGAGGTCAATAGAAAACTCGATGTCACGATCAGGCGGCATACCTGGCAAATCATCCGGAAAGACATCCAGGAATTCAGACACCACGCGAATACCATCCGTGGGTCTAGCCTCCATCTGATGAAGAAATCCAGAAGGCTCTGTAGCACCGACAGTGACCTCCTGACCATTCGGTGCTGATAGAAGAACGGTCCTCTGAGCACAATCTATCCGGACTCCCCACTTAGCAAGAGTCTCCATCCCGAGGATCACATCAATGCCCTTGGTGTCTAGCACCATCAGATTCGCACTGAACTCTACCCCCCTTATGGCCACAATGACTCTGGGACAGAAGATATGAGACCGCAACTATGGCAGAACCAACCTGAATTATACCGGCTCAAGTACGCGAGTCCACTTCCGAGGGCTCCAACGTGCTTCAAACGGTATAATCCCTTGGCCTGTCGGGTAACGTCCCGATAAACCACCGATACACAGGATCAAATAAGGTTACCTCACACGAAGGTGAGGCCAGAGATACAATCACCATCACATTTTACATAACAGGGAATTACATTACAAGAGTTTATAAAAGTAGTACAAAGTTTCAAACTTAGAGAAAACAATACAACTGTTTAAGCTATGATCTTTAGCAGCGGAAAAACATACACGATGATCTACAGCACGTCGACAAGACGGATGTCATGCTAAGCACGGGCACGACATCACTCGATATCACCAGTGCTGGCCGGGGACGGATCCCATTCCACGGACCAATCATCTGGAAGAGCACAGGACCAAGGCAAGGAAAGAGTAGGGTCTTCACAGATATCACCTGAAAAACATTCAACTAGCAAGGCTGAGTATACTAATACTCAGCAAGGCTTACCCGGGATTGGGTATACTTTAGCCCATAACTAGACTCATGAAGGCATTATAAAGGCTCTGTGTTTATTTTCAACTGAAAAGCAACTAAGAGTAGATCCTTATTTTCAACTTTTAGCTTTCAAGTTCTATGTGATTATCCATTCTAGATAAGCACTTATAACTAAGCAAACAAGATAGAGCTCTTTATCTCAACCATCAGTATTACTCATCATTTAGTTGCTCTTGTTACTCTGTGTGATAAAGGGATTAAGCAGTCTCAATCTTCGTGAGAGGCGGACGATTCTGAATCGAATTTAACCTTGCAAGGTAAACCTAACTCACACGCTTGGAACATCCAACGATAGTTCCGAAGCAACCGTTTGCCTTTCATTCCGACTCGTGGACAGGTCCACCACAAGCGACTGCAGGAACATACGCACATCACTCGTGCAGGACATACGTCTGTAGCGCGACTACAAAACCCGTATTCCTGGTTGCCCTTGCAACACGTATTTCCTCAGTCGAACATAAGTAACCAGAAGAAGCAATCGAGTGGTGGGAGGTATGTCCACTCCTCGGGCTGATTGGTTACTAGGCTTACCGCTTACCATATTTTGCGGCATGTGGTTAGTACTTTCAAATGCTTAACCACCGCTAACACACCCCGCGGCCTTATCCAATTCAACAACACAGACGGGGTATCACCTCAACCATGATACCTCACAAAACTCCCGTCCGGCATCCTTATAGTGATAACATGAATGTAAGCATTACAACTCCTATATCGCGCGAGTGACAGGAAATCACCCGACTTCTACCGGCCCTATTAGCATTGCAGCTAGTCGGACTCAAGTACTAGTATTCATCACATTGGTTCCTAGGAGAATGCAACTAGGGTTTCAAGCAATTCCTAAGAACTTAATGCATAGAATACGTAAATAGATATAGATTGCAGTGTAATAAAAATAGTAGGTTATGTCCGGGGCTTGCCTTTACTGGCGGGGCTGGGGTTAGTCAAGTTAATAACGTCCGAACTTTGGTTCGGGCCTTCAGAGAATTCCCTGACGAAGTTCTTAGGGTCTTCAGAATAACCTCCTCCTTGTTCCGGAATTAGCAGTTAATTTCCGTCGGCGGAAGAAATCGAGTCTACATGATATGCAAGATGAGGTTTAATGGATGCACACACTTTTATTTCAATTCACGGTAAAGTTGGAATCCAGAAGTTAACATTCAAGAACTCATGGTATAAGAAACCTAAGTTTTGAATCATAGGCATTAACTCATGAGTAAAGCATTAATTTAATTGAAAATAGAAATTAAGTATTCAAGTTTAAATTCAAATTTGAATGTGAACCCTAAGTAATTAGAGTTATAAAGTTTTGAAAACTTAAACACAGTTTATTGTGTATTTAAAAGATCCTGATTAAACGATCTATTTAGATAAGCTTTACTGAAAAGATTTAGTTAATTGTATTAATCCAAGATAAATATTAAAACATAAATTAGAGTTAAATTCAGATTTAGATTTGTATTTAAACTTTTGAGTAAAGAATGTTATAAGATTTAAATATTTAAAAATAGATTACTTTATAATTCATGATTAAGAGTTCTAATTGATTAAAGTTTAAAAGGTATGCTTAGCAAATTTTTGCTCAAAATAATTTAAAATGGTTATCTTAAAAGAAATTAAATTATATCATGAATTTAGATTTGAAGATTTTATATCACTTTATATGTCCTATAGAAATTTGTATATCAAAAATCATGATCACAAAGTTAACCTTATAGGGTAAAAATTGGAATTACGGATAAGATATTACATTTTTATGTCTTAGATTCAATATAGATTCAAAAATATTTTGTTTCATACCAAAGTTACTTAATAGAAGTGGTAGAGTTCAAAATCTAGTTTCAAACAAAACTGATTTTGCAATTTTTGGATTTTCCTACAATTTTCTACTGAATTTACAAGCCAAAAATACCACTCACATGAAATAATGAGCACCCATTCACTTCTACTCTAAATACAGTACAAACCATCCATTTTCACAGCATGGTCATAAAACAAAAGTGATAGAATTTGAAATGAAAATTCACATGCAACTGGTTTCATATTTTTTTGAATTTTCTACGATTTTCTAGGAGTTTTCCAAGTTCGGCACATTGGAAAAGGGGAAGAAACTGAGATCTTTCATTCAGACCCTTATAAAGAATTGAATTTTCGCAGGCAGGTCCTCCTGCCATGGCCGGCCGGGGCAAGCTCGAGTCCATCCCGATTCCAGCGATGCAGTGGTGAATCCGCAAGGGGAAGGGGTGGGAAGCGAGAGGGAACCGAGACACACCCGATTGAGGCCTTAGCCGGGCTTGAGGCGGTCGGAACAGGGGCCGCCGGCGGGAGGCAGTAGGGCGGCGGCGGGGTGGCACTGGGAAGCAGTGTTCCGGCGAGGGAGAGACGCAAAAGAATGGGGGCTTAGCATCAGTAGATCCCGGGGCAACTATTTATAGGAAGGAGAGGATAAGGGAGGGGCGCTAGGCCGATGGACCACGGCGGCATGGAGGGGGCGGTACTGGTGGCGCCCAGGCAGCCGGTGGCGCGCGCGTGGCAGAGCAGGAAGGGGCCACAGAGGCGGGCTAAGGCGGCGGGCAGGGCTAGGGGCGGCGCACGAGGGTGAGAGGGCAGGGGGGGGCGCACTGCCGCGGCCTGATTTCGCAGAATTGCGGCGGCGGCGCAGGAGCAGTAAAAACAGAGGAAGCAGAGGTGAACAGCCAGAGGAGGAAGAAGGAAGGTTGGGGACGACTGGACCAAAATGCGATTTTCCAAAATTCCAGGGACCTTTCTGTAAACCAGCGATAACTTTTAAACTAGAGCTCAAAAGGAAAAGTGTTCAAAATGAAAGTTGTAAAACTTTTCAAGCTCTACAACTTTGTTTTAGGGTTTGAACTCCAAAACTCAAGGTATGCATCTTTATTTTGAAACTTTGGACTAATTTTAAATTTTATAAAGATTTGTCCTTGTTACATATTTTACACACAACTTGGGCCTAATTGCAAGTTTCCAGGTAAGTCATGATGACTTGCATTCTTATAATTTGGCCCCTAGTAACTTTTCAAAATTACTTTTATAACTCATGCATTTGCACAAAAGGACTCATATTTTTATAAAATTACACATAGGGTCTTATTGCTACAAATACATTCAACCTTTTACAAATCAACACATGCATTACATTTCATACATATTATGGTGCAATTTGACATCTAGGGTGTCACAGCCCTCCCCCCTAAAAAGAATCTCGTCCCGAGATTCAAAGGCAGAAAGAATCAGACGATTAAGTTTGGGGATTGGCTTTGAAGGAATTTTGGGAAATTCTGTTGAAGATAAGATTCTGTTTCCCAGGTTGCTTCTTCTTCAGTGTGGTGATCCCATAAGATCTTGTACATCTTAACTGTCTTTCTTCTGGTGGCTCTTTCCTTGGTATCCAAGATTTGAATAGGTTGCTCAGCATAAGATAGATCGGGTTCAATCTCAATGGCGGTGGTTTCAATGATCTCCGTAGGTACTTTAATACACTTCTTGAGTTGAGATATATGGAAGACATCATGAATGGCAGCCAATTGAGATGGAAGGCGAATTTTGTAAGCCACTGGGCCACAAACTTTAAGAATCTCAAAGGGTCCAACATACCGTGGTGCTAACTTTCCTTTTATGCCGAAACGCTGGACACCTTTGGTAGGAGAGACTCGGAGATAAACAAAATCTCCGACTTGGAACTGCAAAGGTTTCCTTCTTTTATCTGCATAGCTTTTCTGTCTAGACTGAGCGGTTTTGAGATTGGCTCGAATAACCTTGACCTTATCTTCGGCTTCTACAACCAGATCGGGTCCGAAGATGTGGCGTTCACCGGTCTGAGACCAATTCAAAGGAGTTCGACATCTGCGACCGTATAACGCTTCAAAAGGAGCCATCTGAAGGCTAGATTGATAACTGTTATTGTAAGAGAATTCGGCCAAGGCAAGACATTTGTCCCAGCTTGTACCATAATGTATAACACAAGCTCGGAGCATGTCTTCAAGAATTTGGTTGACTCGCTCAGTCTGTCCATCAGTCTGGGGATGATATGCAGAGCTTCGAATTAGTTTAGTTCCAAGAGCTGACTGCAACTGTTCCCAGAAGCGTGCAATGAATTGGGGCCCTCGATCAGAAATAATGGTCTGAGGAATGCCATGCAACCGGACAATTTGATCTAGATAGACTTCGGCATACTTCTTAGTGGTGTAGATAGTACGCACGGGAATAAAATGAGCAGTTTTAGTAAGTCTATCTATAATTACCCATATAGAATCATGCTTTTGAGATGTATTGGGAAGACCAACAATGAAATCCATACTAATGTCTTCCCATTTCCATGATGGAATGGGTAATGGCTGAAGTGTACCAGATGCCTTGAGATGATTGGCTTTAACTCTCTGGCACGTATCGCATTCAGATACATATTTAGCAATTTCTCTTTTCATTCTGGTCCACCAAAAATTTTGCCGAAGATCTTGATACATTTTGGTACTACCAGGATGAATAGAGAACTTGGACAGATGTGCCTCATCAAGGATTTGCTTGCGAAGCTGATGATCTTTAGGTACAACAATTCGATTGTTGAACCATAAAGTTCCTTGATGATCAGTGTGAAAACACTTATATTTAGCTTCTCCCTGAGATAACTTTGATTTAATAATTTTGATACCCTCATTATGTAATTGAGACTTGATGATTTTATCTCGAAGGGTATTCTCAATGGATAAATGATTCAGACTACCTTGAGGAATGATTTCTAAGTTGAGTTTCCTCATCTGATTGCAGAGAGTGTCATTGAAAGCCTCAACGGATAAGCAATGACATCGTGCCTTGCGGCTAAGTGCATCTGCAACCACATTGGCTTTGCCAGGATGGTAATGTACCTCAAGATCGTAGTCTTTAATCAATTCTAACCAACGCCTTTGCCTCATATTCAGATCAACTTGGGTGAAGATATACTTGAGGCTCTTATGGTCAGTGTAGATGTTACACTTAGCACCCATAAGATGATGTCTCCAGATCTTGAGAGCATGAATAACCGCTCCAATTCAAGATCATGAGTTGGATAATTTTGCTCATGATTTCGAAGTGCTCTCGATGCATAAGCGATGACTCGGTTGTTTTGCATAAGAACACAACCAAGGCCAGTTCCAGAGGCATCGCAATAGACATCAAAAGGCTGAGTATTATCCGGCTGAGCTAGTACTGGGGCAGTTGTCAAAAGCCTTCTCAAAGTGTGGAATGCTTCATCACACTTAGTATCCCAGCAGAACTTAACTTCTTTCTTCAGTAGCTCAGTCATTGGTTTAGCTATCTTGGAGAAGTCTGGAATGAATCGGCGATAATATCCTGCCAATCCAAGGAAACTCCGAATTTGATGGACTGAAGTTGGAGGTTTCCAATCCATAACTTCTTGGAATTTAGTTGGATCAACCGATATGCCTTCACTGGAGATAGTGTGTCCCAAAAATTTCACACTATCTAGCCAAAATTCACATTTCGAGAATTTGGCATAAAGGCGATGATCACGTAGTCGTTGAAGCACGACACGTAGATGATTAACATGGTCTTCTTTAGTCTTGGAATATATCAAAATATCATCGATGAAGACCACGACGAATTTGTCCAATTCCGGCATAAAGACTGAATTCATAAGATACATGAAATATGCCGGTGCATTGGTAAGACCAAATGACATAACCAGATATTCATAAAGTCCATATCTGGTTGAGAAGGCCATTTTTGGAATATCACAAGGCCTAATCTTGATCTGATGATAGCCAGAGCGCAGGTCAATTTTTGAAAAGACCTTAGCTCCAGCCAACTGATCAAACAATATGTCAATGCGGGGAAGAGGGTACTTATTTTTGATGGTAACCGCATTGAGTGGTCGATAATCGACACATAGCCTTAGGCTATTGTCTTTCTTCTTTACGAAGAGAGCAGGACAACCCCAAGGTGACGCACTTGGGCGTATAAAACCTTTATCAAAAAGATCTTGGAGTTGGATTTTCAATTCAGCCAACTCATTTGGAGGCATACGATACGGCCTCTTCGAAATAGGAGCGGTGCCAGGTTGGAGTTCAATAATAAATTCGATGTCTCTGTCTGGTGGCATCCCAGGCAAATCATCTGGAAAGACATCGGGGTATTCACAGACCACTGGAATATCTTTTACTTTAACGTCTGTGATAGCATAAGCGCAAGAGTGCAGATACTCCTACTGGGGCAGATAGAGGGTAGTTGCTCCTTGATGTGGTGAATCAATCTCAATAACTCGGGAAGAGATGTCTAGCAGTACTCTATGTTCTGCCATCCAATTTGTCCCAAGTATAATATCAATACCCTCTAAGTTTAACAAAATCAAATCAGTTCTGATTTCCTTGCTACCCAATTGAATTGGCACCTTTTTGACCATTTGGCCAGATGAAATTTTTCCTCCCGGGGTAGAGATCACATATGATCCCTTAGTAGGGCAAAGATCAAGTCCAATTCGGGTACTGCAGTTGTTACTAATGAAACTATGAGTTGCTCCAGAATCGAATAATGTAACAACTGGTTTGTGATGTACCGAAAATGTACCCGACATGATAGGAGCTCCATCCGGAAGTTCTACAAGGGTAGTGAAATTGATTTGTCCATACCGGACTTGCATCATCGGCCTCTTACCCTTGTTCTGATCATTCTGACTGGAATTCTGCCCTTGATTAGGTCTTTTGAGTTGCGGACAATTTTTAAGGAGATGATCCGCACTTCCGCACTTTAAATAACAATGAGTGTTGTTTTTCTGTTGAACTTGTTGAACATTCGGTCGTGGGCCAAATTGTTGTGGATGTTGTAGAGGTACTGGAGGTTGATACTCTTCTTGCTGTTGAGGCGGCCTAAGAATCAGTCTGCCGATCGGAACATTTCATGGTGGTGCTTCAGGCAATATGTTCTGATCAAACTGATACCACGAGGGTTGAACACTCGTGGATCCAGTGGAGACCTTACGCTTCTTTTCGGCACGGTGTGCCGTAATGCAATCCTCCTGGGTCAGTGCCATGTTGACCAACTCGCTGAAAGTATTTGCCTTGACAAGATTCAGATGCTCTTTGAGCTTAGTATCCAAACCTCAACGAAAACGATCTTGCTTCTTGGCATCACTATCAGCATGATAGCCCGCATACTGGCACAGGTGATTAAAAGCCTGTGCATACTGCAGTACGGTGCGGGGACCTTGAGTAAGTGCCAAGAACTCATTCTGTTTCCGTTCCACCAGCCCTTCAGGTATATGATGTGCCCTGAAGGCATTCCGGAATTCTTCCCAGGAGATAACATGGCCATCCGTCTGCATAGCACAATAACTATCCCACCAAATACGGGCAGCTCCGTGCAATTGTTGGGCAGCGAAGTAAGCCTTGTTGGAGTCCGCACATGGAATCGTAAGAAGAGCAAACTTAGATTCAATGGTGCGGAGCCAAGCATCGGCCTCCAAGGGCTCCTCCGCTTTGCTGAACAGCGGGGGCTGAGTACCGAGGAAATCTTGATAGGTTGCCACCTGAGGTTCATCACGACCTCGTAACTGCTGGTGTTGCTGATTCTGCTGTGCTTGTACCAATAGGTTGAGAAGTTCAGTTTGCCGAGCCATAGCCTCGGCTAGATGTGAAAGTGATGGGGATGGTGGCTGGGAATTGCTGGATTGATCTGCCCGGAAACCTTCCGGGGTTCCACGTGTGGCTCCAACCATCTGAAACAAGGATTTAGATGATAAAATTTATTTACCCTGCTGAAGACTTACAAGGTAAATAGGATGAGACAACTGATTTTGATATGGCAAGGGTTGGAAAGCAGAAGGATACTTAAGAGACTTTATCAACACTACTACAAGAATCCCACTAACCACACCAAAGATCAACATTCTACCACACATCCTTAGAAGAACTAAGACACACATTGTATTCATGTATTTAATGATGAGTGATGCATGCACGTTCTACTCGTCCTCACAAACCAAAAACAACTGCCGAATAGCTTCGGACTTACGTGGTTAGTTTCGGTGGCATAATACATACGTCTCTCACTATTAACTAATCGATAAACCCTATCCGTCCTAGTTTCGTATTCGTGGTTAGTGTACCTGCAGAAAACCACAATATATATCCAATGAACCTTTCATGCCAGCATGTCACGAAAGCGTCCCCAATCATTACTGTTCACTATAGAAACAGCATCTGTACAATTACCGCCGTACAGACAATGTTAACATACGTTATCGAGATAACGTATTCACGGGGGTACCGCAAAATGCGGGGATATGAACAGCGATCGCCATATCCTGCGCCGAACCATATACTCCCAATGTAGTCAACCGAGGTTGGTACATTGGCAGCATCTCAAGTAGGCCACTGCTTGAGAAACAGCGTTCGGTTCGCATCACCGACGGGAAGGCCAAGCTCTCTCAGTTGGCTGAGGATCCTTACCTTCTTACCTCACGATCGAAGATGTCGTTACAGAAAGTAAGGTTGGGTTGTGCATGAATTTAAGTTTTGACAGAAAAGTAATGCTGGTAGTTAGGGTTATATACATATATAGCCACCTCTATTTCCCTTATAAACATTACCCTAGGGCTTTACGTACTAAGCACGATCCTTAACGAATCCAACGTAGTTTTGCCAAACCTTTGGTGGTCAAATTTTTATACTGAAATCATTTTTAAGGTAAAATATATCTCCAGGGTAACCTTATAGCTCTGATACCAGCTGTGGCAGAACCAACCTGAATTATACCGGCTCAAGTACGCGAGTCCACTTCCGAGGGCTCCAACGTGCTTCAAACGGTATAATCCCTTGGCCTGTCGGGTAACGTCCCGATAAACCACCGATACACAGGATCAAATAAGGTTACCTCACACGAAGGTGAGTCCAGAGATACAATCACCATCACATTTTACATAACAGGGAA
This sequence comes from Panicum hallii, assembly GCF_002211085.1. Lineage (NCBI taxonomy): Eukaryota > Viridiplantae > Streptophyta > Magnoliopsida > Poales > Poaceae > Panicum > Panicum hallii. The sequence continues at coordinate 17,861,254 of NC_038042.1, read as the reverse complement.
TTACATTACAAGAGTTTATAAAAGTAGTACAAAGTTTCAAACTTAGAGAAAACAATACAACTGTTTAAGCTATGATCTTTAGCAGCGGAAAAACATACACGATGATCTACAGCACGTCGACAAGACGGATGTCATGCTAAGCACGGGCACGACATCACTCGATATCACCAGTGCTGGCCGGGGACGGATCCCATTCCACGGACCAATCATCTGGAAGAGCACAGGACCAAGGCAAGGAAAGAGTAGGGTCTTCACAGATATCACCTGAAAAACATTCAACTAGCAAGGCTGAGTATACTAATACTCAGCAAGGCTTACCCGGGATTGGGTATACTTTAGCCCATAACTAGACTCATGAAGGCATTATAAAGGCTCTGTGTTTATTTTCAGCTGAAAAGCAACTAAGAGTAGATCCTTATTTTCAACTTTTAGCTTTCAAGTTCTATGTGATTATCCATTCTAGATAAGCACTTATAACTAAGCAAACAAGATAGAGCTCTTTATCTCAACCATCAGTATTACTCATCATTTAGTTGCTCTTGTTACTCTGTGTGATAAAGGGATTAAGCAGTCTCAATCTTCGTGAGAGGCGGACGATTCTGAATCGAATTTAACCTTGCAAGGTAAACCTAACTCACACGCTTGGAACATCCAACGATAGTTCCGAAGCAACCGTTTGCCTTTCATTCCGACTCGTAGACAGGTCCACCACAAGCGACTGCAGGAACATACGCACATCACTCGTGCAGGACATACGTCTGTAGCGCGACTACAAAACCCGTATTCCTGGTTGCCCTTGCAACACGTATTTCCTCAGTCGAACATAAGTAACCAGAAGAAGCAATCGAGTGGTGGGAGGTATGTCCACTCCTCGGGCTGATTGGTTACTAGGCTTACCGCTTACCATATTTTGCGGCATGTGGTTAGTACTTTCAAATGCTTAACCACCGCTAACACACCCCGCGGCCTTATCCAATTCAACAACACAGACGGGGTATCACCTCAACCATGATACCTCACAAAACTCCCGTCCGGCATCCTTATAGTGATAACATGAATGTAAGCATTACAACTCCTATATCGCGCGAGTGACAGGAAATCACCCGACTTCTACCGGCCCTATTAGCATTGCAGCTAGTCGGACTCAAGTACTAGTATTCATCACATTGGTTCCTAGGAGAATGCAACTAGGGTTTCAAGCAATTCCTAAGAACTTAATGCATAGAATACGTAAATAGATATAGATTGCAGTGTAATAAAAATAGTAGGTTATGTCCGGGGCTTGCCTTTACTGGCGGGGCTGGGGTTAGTCAAGTTAATAACGTCCGAACTTTGGTTCGGGCCTTCAGAGAATTCCCTGACGAAGTTCTTAGGGTCTTCAGAATAACCTCCTCCTTGTTCCGGAATTAGCAGTTAATTTCCGTCGGCGGAAGAAATCGAGTCTACATGATATGCAAGATGAGGTTTAATGGATGCACACACTTTTATTTCAATTCACGGTAAAGTTGGAATCCAGAAGTTAACATTCAAGAACTCATGGTATAAGAAACCTAAGTTTTGAATCATAGGCATTAACTCATGAGTAAAGCATTAATTTAATTGAAAATAGAAATTAAGTATTCAAGTTTAAATTCAAATTTGAATGTGAACCCTAAGTAATTAGAGTTATAAAGTTTTGAAAACTTAAACACAGTTTATTGTGTATTTAAAAGATCCTGATTAAACGATCTATTTAGATAAGCTTTACTGAAAAGATTTAGTTAATTGTATTAATCCAAGATAAATATTAAAACATAAATTAGAGTTAAATTCAGATTTAGATTTGTATTTAAACTTTTGAGTAAAGAATGTTATAAGATTTAAATATTTAAAAATAGATTACTTTATAATTCATGATTAAGAGTTCTAATTGATTAAAGTTTAAAAGGTATGCTTAGCAAATTTTTGCTCAAAATAATTTAAAATGGTTATCTTAAAAGAAATTAAATTATATCATGAATTTAGATTTGAAGATTTTATATCACTTTATATGTCCTATAGAAATTTGTATATCAAAAATCATGATCACAAAGTTAACCTTATAGGGTAAAAATTGGAATTACGGATAAGATATTACATTTTTATGTCTTAGATTCAATATAGATTCAAAAATATTTTGTTTCATACCAAAGTTACTTAATAGAAGTGGTAGAGTTCAAAATCTAGTTTCAAACAAAACTGATTTTGCAATTTTTGGATTTTCCTACAATTTTCTACTGAATTTACAAGCCAAAAATACCACTCACATGAAATAATGAGCACCCATTCACTTCTACTCTAAATACAGTACAAACCATCCATTTTCACAGCATGGTCATAAAACAAAAGTGATAGAATTTGAAATGAAAATTCACATGCAACTGGTTTCATATTTTTTTGAATTTTCTACGATTTTCTAGGAGTTTTCCAAGTTCGGCACATTGGAAAAGGGGAAGAAACTGAGATCTTTCATTCAGACCCTTATAAAGAATTGAATTTTCGCAGGCAGGTCCTCCTGCCATGGCCGGCCGGGGCAAGCTCGAGTCCATCCCAATTCCGGCGATGCAGTGGTGAATCCGCAAGGGGAAGGGGGTGGGAAGCGAGAGGGAACCGAGACACACCCGATTGAGGCCTTAGCCGGGCTTGAGGCGGTCGGAACAGGGGCCGCCGGCGGGAGGCAGTAGGGCGGCGGCGGGGTGGCACTGGGAAGCAGTGTTCCGGCGAGGGAGAGACGCAAAAGAATGGGGGCTTAGCATCAGTAGATCCCGGGGCAACTATTTATAGGAAGGAGAGGATAAGGGAGGGGCGCTAGGCCGATGGACCACGGCGGCGTGGAGGGGGCGGTACTGGTGGCGCCCAGGCAGCCGGTGGCGCGCGCGTGGCAGAGCAGGAAGGGGCCACAGAGGCGGGCTAAGGCGGCGGGCAGGGCTAGGGGCGGCGCACGAGGGTGAGAGGGCAGGGGGGGGCGCACTGCCGCGGCCTGATTTCGCAGAATTGCGGCGGCGGCGCAGGAGCAGTAAAAACAGAGGAAGCAGAGGTGAACAGCCAGAGGAGGAAGAAGGAAGGTTGGGGACGACTGGACCAAAATGCGATTTTCCAAAATTCCAGGGACCTTTCTGTAAACCAGCGATAACTTTTAAACTAGAGCTCAAAAGGAAAAGTGTTCAAAATGAAAGTTGTAAAACTTTTCAAGCTCTACAACTTTGTTTTAGGGTTTGAACTCCAAAACTCAAGGTATGCATCTTTATTTTGAAACTTTGGACTAATTTTAAATTTTATAAAGATTTGTCCTTGTTACATATTTTACACACAACTTGGGCCTAATTGCAAGTTTCCAGGTAAGTCATGATGACTTGCATTCTTATAATTTGGCCCCTAGTAACTTTTCAAAATTACTTTTATAACTCATGCATTTGCACAAAAGGACTCATATTTTTATAAAATTACACATAGGGTCTTATTGCTACAAATACATTCAACCTTTTACAAATCAACACATGCATTACATTTCATACATATTATGGTGCAATTTGACATCTAGGGTGTCACAGCAACTGCCCTCCCGGTGAAGATACTAACATGCACCTCTTTAATGTGCTAGTAGGAATACCATGATGCTCGACAAAAGACTGAGTGATGAAAGAATGCGTAGCACCAGTATCAAAAAGCACTGTAGCAGGATGGGTGTTGACCATAAATGTACCAATAACCACGTTAGGAGCCTCGGCCGCTGACTTGGCCGTCACATGGTTCACCCTGCCCTGAGTTGGGGCCTTGGGCGGTGCTGCACGCCCCTGCTATCCTGCCTGCGCCTTCCGAGGACAGACGTTGGCGTAGTGCCCCGGCTCGCCGCAGTGGAAGCACACTCGTGGAAGTGCAGTGGCTTGCTGCCCAGGAGGAGTGGGCACTCCCTGCCTGGGAGCTGGTGGAGCCGGAGGCGCTGGAAGCCTCTGACCCGGTCCTGCCTGCTGCTGAGGACGAGGAGGAAACTGCTGCCGCTGCTGGTACTGCTGGGGCGGCCTCTGTTGCTGCTGCTGCTGTGGATGTTGATATCGGGGATGAGTGTTGCTGCCCGACGAGGATGGAGCCATCTTCCTCTTCTTATCCTCAATCTCCCGGCGCTTACGCTCGGTGTTGAGGGCAGCATCAACTAGATGGTTGAAACTGTCGAAGCGGTGGTTCAGCAGCGCATACTGGATGTGATCATCCAGTCCCTCCTTGAAATACTCCTGCTTGTCGCTATCGATAGCGACGTCAGCAGGGGCATAATGGGCCAGCTGAAGGAAACGGTCACGGTACTCCGCCACCGTCATCGATCCCTGAAATAACGAACACAGACAACAAGTTTAGAAATCGCTCAATATGTCAGGCTCACGAAAGAGATCAAGGATAGATCGAAGCTCAAAAGAAGTTGCAGGTAATTCCATTCAAATTTACCTGCTTAAGGGCACGGAACTCCTTCTGCTTCATCTTCATAATCCCCTCAGGAATATGGTGGCTCCTGAAAGGCTCACGGAACTAGACCCAGGTGAGAGAGTCGCGGTCCCGAGCCGGGTAGGACTCCCACCAGTCGAGAGCGGAGCCTCGCAGCTGCCCTGCTGCGTACAGAACCCGCTCCCGGTCGTCGCACTGAGCAACAACCAACTGGCACTCCACTGAGTGAAGCCAGTCGTCCGCCTGGAGTGGGTCCGTGGCGTGAGAGAAGGTCGGAGGATGACCTCTCAGGAAATCCGCACGCCGATCCCGGGGCTGAGGCGGCGGTGGAGGCGGTGGCTGGGCGTGGATCTGCTGCAGAGTCTGAACAGTGTTGTTCAGGGTCGCCATCATCTGCATCTGGAGCTGAAAGAACTGCTCCGGGGTCAGTGGCGGCGGCATCGGCAGCGGCTGACCAGTACCCTGGTTGTTCTGCTCCTGCTGGTCAGAACCGGAACCGGTGCGCTGGTGTTCACCATCTGATTGCAACAAACGAAATTTATGAGAAGAAGATATTGTGCAGCTGCATAAATGAAATTCCGTCGAGATATGGCAGAGAGAAAAGAATATAGGTTTTACCCCCAACGATCTAACTCAATTTTATTATCTAGTTCAAGTTGGGTTAGGGTTGATTTGCATGAACAAATTTAACTACTAGACTATGCAATCAACCAAAAATCCAAATCAAACACTTGCACAATAACAAGCATTCAATATTCACACTTAGTCGAGTTTATCACACCACTCGACTAACACCCTCGTTCTAGCGTATTTTCATCGGGACAACCTAAACTTATAGCTTATAGGGTTAGACTACTCAGGCCAACGTCTACGGAGACTCAACCTATTTCTCAGAAAAGATAGGAGAGATAGCAAATCAAAGGGCTTAAGACTCAAGGAATAGAGGCAGGAAATGATTTTAGGAGGTTTGCGGAAGCAAGGCAAGAGAAAAGAAGTCCTATACTCGTCCAGATCTATCTAGGCTTCTATGGCAGAACCAACCTGAATTATACCGGCTCAACTATGTGAGTCCATTCCTGAGGGCTCCAACGTGCTTCAAACGGTATAATCCCTTGGCCTGTCGGGTAACGTCCCGATAAACCACCGACTACAGGATCAAATAAGGTTACCTCACACGAAGGTGAGTCCAGAGATATAGTCACCATCAAATTTTACATCACAACGAATTACATTACAAGAGTTTCTAAAAGCAGTACGAAGTTTCAAACGTAGAGAAAACATTACAAACTGTTAAAGTTGTGGTTTTTGGCAACGGAAAACATACGCGATGATTTACAGCACGTCGTCAAGATAGATGTCATGCCAAGCCCGGGCACAACATCACTCGGTATCACCAATGTTGGTCGGAAACGGATCCCATTCCACGGACCAACCTTCTGGAAGAGCACAGGGCCAAGGCAAGGGAAGAGTAGGGTCTTCAAGACATTACCTGCAAAACATATAGCTAGCAAGGCTGAGTATACTAATACTCAGCAAGGCTTACCCGGGATTGGGTATACTTTAGCCCATAACTAGACTTATGAAGGCTTATAATGGTTCTGGGTTTAGTTTCAGCTGAAAAGCAACTAAGAGTAGATCCTTATTTTTAACTTTTAGCTTTCAAGTTCTATGTGATTATCCATTCTAGATAAGCACTTATGACTAAGCAAGCAAGGTAGAGCTTTTTATATCAATCATCAGCATTACTCATTATATAGTTGCTGTTGTTACTCTGTGTGATAAAGGGATCAAGCAGTCTCAATCTTCGTGAGAAGGGGACGATTCTGAATCGAATTTAACCTTGCAAGGTAAACCTAACTCACACGCTTGGAACATCCAACGATTGTTCCAAAGCAACCGTTTGCCTTTCATTCCGACTCGTGGACAGGTCCACCACAAGCGACTGCAGGACCATACGCACTTCCAAAGTGCAGGACGTACGTCTGTAGCACGACTACAAAACCCGTACTCCTGGTTGCCCTTGCAACACGTATTCCCACACATCGAACATAAGTAACCAGAAGAAGCAAGACGAGTGGTGGGAGGTATGTCCACTCCTCGGGCCGATTGGCAACTAGGCTTACCGCTTACCCAAAACTCACGGCATGTGGTTAGTACTTTCAAACGCTTAACCCCGATCGGCACACACCGCGACCTTATCAATTTCAACAACACAGACGGGGTATCACCTCAACCATGATACCTCACAAAACTCCCGTCCGTCATCCTTATAGTGATAACAGGAATGTAAACATTACAACTCCTATATCGCGCGAGTGACAGGAAATCACTCGACTTCTACTGGTCCTATTAGCATAGCAGCTAGCCGGACTCAAGTGTTACTATTCAATACATTGATTCCTAGGGAAATGCAACTAGGATTTCAAGAAATTCCTAAGAACTTAATGCATAGAATACGTAAATAGATATAGATTGCGGTGTAAATAAAATAGTGGGTTATGTCCGGGGCTTGCCTTTACTGGTGGGGCTGAAGTCAGCAAAGTTAAGATCTTCCGAACTTTGGTTCGGGGCTTCCGATAATCCCTTGGTGATGTTCATTTGGTCTTCAGGAACATCCTCTGCAGACCTCTAGGAGATCTTGTAGGTACCGTCTATGGAAGTAGTCGTATCTACATGTAATGCAACATTACATTCAAGTGTGTACACAAAACTACTTTACTTCATAACAAAGTTGCAATCCAATATTCATTTCACGTATTACTCATATAACAATCAAAAAGATCTAAACTAAACTTAGATAGAGCTTTAGGAGGACAACTAATTAGAATCGGCTATTAGTTGAAGATTACGACAGAGCCGATTGGGACAACAGAGGTTTAGCCGATAGATATGCTTTGGTCGTGCCTAACAGAGGCGTGTCTACTGTGCGATCTTACTGATCTAGGGTTGTGTACTTTGGTCTGGGTAGCTGACTGAGAGGTGCATCGGTTTTCTAATTGATCGATAAAAGCATCGATTACTTTGGCAGAGAGATGATTCCTAAAGCAGCTGTGTCTTAACTGAGATGTGCTTAAGTGTTATCCTAGGTAACTAGGTGTGGTTGTATCGACTCGATTACGTCAGCACAACAATTGAGTGACGTACAGCCGATTGGAGTGTGGTTGAGGGTATGTGACCGATAGATATATAGCCGATCTCTCAGCCGATACATCGGCTGATAGAAGTGTGTGGATAAGGATGAGAAGACTAAGGATTGATCGGTCATATTAGATTGATATGGAAGACAGCTAGAATCGGCTTGGATTAGCCGGTTGCAAGAATCCTAAGATTGTGTGTACACCTTTGATGCATCGACTATGTGCAGCCGATGTAGGATAGGACAAAAGAATGGTATCGGCAGTAGCCGATATTGGAAGGGTAACAACCGGATCAGCTAACTAGCCGATGGTAGAAGCATATCAAAAGAAGTGCATCGGCTGACAGTTGTTACATAGAAACATCCTAGACTCAAGGGAACGGATGCTTAGCGGCTGAGCTAATAGCCGCCACTGAAGCATAGCTACAGAGATGTATTAGCTAAGCAGCAAATACACCTGAAATAACAAGGATCTTTATACGGAAAGGACATTAAGAAGACCGCAATCAAGACCAGAATAACGTCTCGATGGCAGGGATATGAGTACTCGTGTGATAGGATTAACTAAATATCACATATCCTTACTGGAGACATACATCCTATGATTAACCCTTTAGCTACAACACATGCATACAATATAAGGTACAAATAAAGCACTCATTCCCTAATATTTAACCTAGATCACAAATCAAAGACTTTCAATTCAAGAGCACAACATAAACTTGTAGATCTTGACCTAAAGGTTCAAACAAAACTGATTTTGTATTTTTATGAACTTCTTACGAAATTCTATGGAATGTAGAAGTTCACTGATTTGAAATAAAGAAAGTTTTGGAAATTTTACAGAAAACACCCTAGAACTTTCTAAAACGAAGCAATTAAGTCCCTGGTCGAGGAAAACAGAGAACGGAAAGATAACGATGATATTCCAGCAAAGGAGTCGCCGGCATTAAGAAGATTTCGTAGGTTAGGGCAAACCTTGGTTGTGGAGAAGAACGGGTGGAAATTGAAATCCCATGGTGAAGAGAATTGGCGATAAGATGAGCTCGACGATGACGAGATTCCGTGGGTGACGAAGAAGTTTGCCAGGGAATTGTAGTGGGTGAAGAATAACCGAAGAGTTATTCCTCACGGTGATCCGTGGTGACGATAGTCGACTTTGCCACGGCGATGATGTTCTGGCGAAGGGATCCGAAGAGGCTCGATAAGAGGGTTCACGAGCTTCCTCGAGGTGTCGTGGTCTTGCTCGGCGATCGACAAGAAATAGGAGTTGCTGGATGTCGCGGACCCCTGGGATGAGACGATAGAGCCGGATGGGTTCACTATGCCAACTCCTCCGCGAACCTCAAGATCCTCCTGCTCATGAGCTAAGCCTTCTTTTGCACACGCACATGTGCCACTGAAACACGGCCGGCACACCCGCGTAGATCCCTGCAGGACTGCCGTGTTTGGTTGCATCGAGGCTCCTCCGAGCTCGTCACGCCCAGCCGTCGCCTTCGTTCTGCAGCTTCTCCTTCCAACTCGCCACGCCACACTCCCACCTCCGCCTTCGCGAGGACCGTGGTCTACCTATATTCGGGCCGTGCCTTCCGCTGCTTTCTCCTCGATGGCCTCCAACGTCCATCACGCGTGACCCCGCTGCGCAACTGCTCCTCCTCTTCCTGTTGCTGGACACGCGCTCGCTTCAGCCTTGCCGCGTCACATCTGCACATGTCCAAGCCGCGCACATCCTTGACCCGCTCCCCCTTCGCAGGCTCGGCTTCACTTTTCCTGCGGCTAGCATTTCGTCAAACACCTTGGCTGCGTCCTCGATACGGCCACCACGTTCCCGCATCCGCACACGCACGCCTGTACGTCGTCATCCAGCTCGGCCACCTCTCCTGGCGCATGGCCCCTGCACGCACCGCCCGTGTGCCGCTCACGCCGCCAGCTTCCGCACGCCCGCTCGCTGCTGCCGCCTGAGCCAGCGCCTCTTGGGCTCGCACGCCGCGCCGCGAGCCACTCGTGCGCCTGCCTGCTCGGCCTCCGCTCCACCTGCGCACGCTCGCCCGCGCCACTGCCGCCCGCCTGTGCCGCCTGCTCGGCGCCGCACCAGTCCGCCTGCGGCACTCCGTCCCTGGGCCCTCCGCGCCCACGCCTGCCCAGCGCCCGCTTGCTCGGCAGCCGCCCCACTCCAGTCCCGAGCCGCCGCCCTGCGCATGCGCTGTGCTCCGCTCGAGCCGCGGCCGCCTGCCGCAGCTACGCCCGTGCGCCTGGACCCGCCGCCTGAGCCGAGCCTGGATCCCGAGCGCCATCACCTGAAGCCGCCCGCCGCTCGGCTCCTGCCGAGCCGCGCCGCTAGCGCCGCGCGCGCTCGCCCGCGCCGCGCGCTCGCCCATGCTTGCACCTGCCACGCCGTGCGCCGCTCGGCCCGAGCCGCCCAGCACCTGCTACCGCCGTCAGCTACTACTGCCTGTGCTGGGGAGAGAAAGGGGAAAAGCAGGGAGAGATAGAGAAAGAGATAACGCTGGTGGGGAGAAAAAGGTAGGGCGCCAGGGGAAGATAAGGCAGAAAGAGAGAAAGAACAGAGGAGAAAGGGAAATGGAACTCCCTAAGGACTTATGCGTAAATTCAGAAAACTGCAAGGGCCTTTCTGTAAAGCAAAATTTCCCATCAATCTAAAACCCTAATGAAGAAATGCCCAAAACGAAAGTTGGAGAGTTTTTCAAACTCTACAAATTGCTTTAGGGCTCAAGTTCAAAAACTCAAAACTTATATTTTTACACGTGAATCTTTGAACAAAAGTCGGATTTGAATGGCTTTTGTCCTAAAGAATGAAACTTTACAAAATTCAGGACCTAAATGCAAGAATTTATGACACGTCATGATGACGGGATAGACATGATGATTGTATAGACATGTCATGATGACTTGCACCTTTTACACTTTAGCCCTGAGTAACTTTGAAAGTTACTTTTGTAAATCAAATACTTGCATAAAAGGACTTGTACTTTTATAAAATTACATAAACACCCTTATTTTTACCATTTTACCAAAATTTTTACACAATTCAACACATGCATTTCCAATGCAACTTTTGGATAAAGATATACTTTTACAAGACATAAAATAAGAAAAACATACTTGCAAAACTACCCTTCACTTATTTTGGAGTCACCTCCAATCCAATTACATTTTGCAAAAACAACCCTAGGTTTTTCTGTAATTTCAAAAATACCCTTTTTACTTGCACTTTAAATTTTCAAAAGTTTCACATATACACGCACAAGCTTTACACTCACAAACGCATACTTCACTTAACAAATTATGCGCCTAGTTTACAGGTATTCGAACTATCACAGCTTCGTCCTACAGTCGATATGGCTCTGATACCAATTCTGTCACACCCGATTTATAAAGAACATAAATCGAGCAATCATATATACAACAGAATCATCAAGATATCATAACACATATCACGAATAACAATAACATAAACCGTAAATGAATTATTTTATTACAACCGAATCAAGAATTGGTTCAAGAGTGCGGAAGCGTAAAAGAGATACATGTAGAGCTGGGCGCCACAGGGACATCGACTGGGAGACAAACGCCTAGAAGTCGTCGAAGCCACTGACGTAGTCCTCCACATTGCCGGGCACTGAGCAGCAGTCGAAAATATCCAAGAGAACAGAAGAGTAGAGAGGCAAGTATGAGTACAAACTAGTACTCAACAAGTATAACACAAACTATGAGGCTCTAGGCTGGCTGACTCAACTGCATTAGCTTTTAGTCTTGGCAAATTTTATTAAAACGATTTGCTACAAGTGGATGAATTACCATAAACCCGAGTTGCATAAGAAATTAATCAATATTAATCAAGAACTACTGAGAACCATCCAAACCACCAAGATAACCCCACTAATCAGACGGAGGATCTGGGTCGCTCATGACTGTGAGCACAGCTGATATATCAGTTTTACACTCTCGAGAGGTTGCACAACTTTACCCACAAGTCGTGAGCTACGCCAGTTGTTCATCACACTTCCTTAGGTGAGATGGCTAGCAAGCACACTACGAGACCGTTACAAAGGATCACGTCGGTAAGGTGTAACCCCTAAGGTTTCTGGATCAGCGACGATGGGGCCCACCTCCGGGGGTACAAGACACACAGAACAGACCAAGCCGGAGGAGCAGGGACCATTGAAGCCTACCACCCCTCTTGCCCACGCAGGTAAGTTACTCCCGAACCAACACGACCTAATTAGTAAGTCAAGACCGTCCCATTCCAGTCTTGTGGTTGCGCGGTTATCCCAGGTTGTCGCTCTATGAACCGGTCTTTATGGAGAGTGGCCAACCAAGCACTAAGCACCGTGCTGGCCCCCTAAACCAAGTTTCTAACAAAACATCTTTTACGGAGACGTGAGCCACTCAAGCACACAGCACAGAGGGCCACTCTCAGGATTAAATTGCGTAGATCCATTAATCAAATTTAATTAAAAAGGACCAACATAGGTGAGAGCACAGCACCTAGCAAAACTAACCACAATGCAACCCAAGGATATATATACAGGGATAAAGGTGGCTAGGAAATCCTTATAGACATACAATATTAAAATGCAGTATGAAATTGTATTTAAACAGTGATAGGATATTCATGTTATACTTGCCTTCCTCAAAGTTCTCCTGCTGCTGCTCAAAGGGCTCTGAAGAAGGTGGCTCCTGGTACTCGTCCCAAGGCTCAGCGTATACCCACGATCGCAACGCCAAAACATGGTCCAGCACATACACATACATGCAAACAAAGACAAAAGCTAAGAAACTGTCCTACGCGTTACAACGATCGCGTGAGCGCGAAAACCACCTAAAACGGAGCTAAGACGTGGAAACTAGAGCTAAAACAAGGTTCAGGGGCTTTTCTGCGAGAAAACAGAACTTCCAGGGGGTCTTCTGGGCAAAAACTAGGGACCTAGACGTAATTAAACTATAGACACAGGGTCTAACGTGTAGAGCTGCGCTCCAGGGATGGCGGACCCTATTTCTGGAAAGCTCAGGGGCTTCGGTGCAAAAATAGGGCTTAACTGGAATTATCTTTGAACGGAGGTGGACTGCGGGTTGATTCCAAGGAAGCTCAGGGGCTCTTTAACAAAACTGCCACGGCTGAAGGGGTATCTTCTAATCTGGGGGATCTGGATCGAACGGTTCGGACCCAATCTAGTTCGGACGATCCGATGCACGGCGGGGGTTCGGACAGGTCCGATCTAACAGAACGCGGCCGGCGGCGGGAGGTCACCGGAAATGCTGCTCCCGCGGCGGAGGCTCGCCGGAGCTGGCCAATCTTGGCCCTCCGGGCACGGTTTTGGACAAGGTCAGGCCTGGGAGGTGGAGCGCAACACGGCGGAGACATCTAAGCTCTCAAGAAAGCGGTTTAGAGTTCAGGTCGGGGTTCCCCACGGCGGAGGGCGGCACTGGCTCACGGCATCGGGGAGAACTCGCTCGCGCAGAGGGAAAAGAAGAGGGAGAAGGGGCACGACGCGGTCCTTACCACCCCAGAGTGCTACGATGACGATTGGAGGCCGGAGATCGGTGGTGCTGAGGTGGAATTGGGGCGGCGCCGGGCTCGGTTGACGGCGGCACGGCTGCGCAAGAGCACGGGGGAAACTGGGGTAGGCGGTGGCGGCTGAGGGGAAACGCGAGAGAGCTGTCGCGGCTAAGAAGGGTGGAGCGACCTCGGCGTGCGGGTCATTCGCGCAACGGCCCCCGCGCCTCCCGCGGACTCGTTGCGGCTTGACCCAATCCGAGCGCGGGCGGCCTTCTAGAAGGAAGAGAAGGCTCGGGTGCTGGCCAGTGGGACCTTGCGAGCGCAGGGAAGAGAGCCCAGGGTGCGGCGGAGCGGGGCCACGGGCAGTGGCCGAGCGGCCGGCCGGCGGAGGAGAAATAGGGGAGGTCGGGCACGAGGAAGAAGAAGGAAAAGAAAGAGATGGTCATCGACAGGTGGGGTCAAGCTGGGGAAATGACTGAGAAAGAAAGAATAACAGAGAAAAGAACGGAAATGACTGAGAAAAGAATGGGAATGACTGAGAAAAGAAGGAATGACTGATAAAAGAATGGGAATGACTGAGAAAAGAAGGAATGACTGACCTACCTTCCTGTTTCCTTCCTTTACTTTTCCCGCACCAACTCAAATCTATTTGAATTCCACCCAAATTTGAATTCAACCCCTATGCACTCAACCAAATAAAACTTATGCACCAGCATGAATGCACAAACATGTTGAACCTAAAATAAATTTTAATCACTTGTGAATTAAATTATAAATAAATGCAAGATAGGCAAAATAAATCCTTAGAAAATTACTGGAGCCCAATTAAATTCATTATAAATCTCAAAATTTTACCTTAGGGCGTTACAAGTACACAACCCTAGATCAGCAAGATAGCACAGTAGACACACCTCTGTTAGGCACAACCTAAACACATCAATCGGCTAAACCTGATGCACCATCGTCGAATAAGGCAAGCCGAAACACCAACCATCAGTTAGGCAAAAACATGCTGATAATCCAATCGGCAAGATCCTTCCTTTTTCTATCCTTGAAGCACTGTACCTTTAATATTCCTATCTCTATCAGCCATTTTAACCTTTGGTGGGACCAAACTGGTTAATCTCTTCTGCTCATATATAGAAACTACTCATGCTAATTTCTCTTCTAAACGGAACTCAGCAGATTTCCTAATACTGTGCAAATAGCTTCCTTCTTTACCAATTCTATCGACTAAACCTCTGTTGTTTCCAATCAACTCTATTGTAGTCTTCAACAAATAGTCCATCTTAATTAGTTGACCACCTAAAGCTCTGTCTAATTTTAGTTTCAGATCTTTTTGGTTGTTATGTGAGTAGTATGTTAAATGAGTGTTGGATTGCAACTTTATTGTGAAGTAAGATAGTTTTATGTGCACACTTTGAATGTAATATTGCATTGCACGTAGATACGACTACTTCTGCAACGGTACCTACGAGATCTTCCAGAAGTCTGCAGAGGATATTTCTGAAGATCAAGGAAATGTCACCAAGGGATTATCGGAAGCCCCGAACCAAGTTCGGAAGATAATAATACTAACATCCCTGACTTCAGCCCCACCAATAAAGGCAAGCCCCGGACATAACCCACTATTTTAATTACACTGCAATCTATATCTATTTATGTAATTCTATGCATTAAGTTCTTAGGAATTGCTTGGAACCCTAGTTGCATAATTCCAAGAACCGATGTACTGAACACTAGAACTTGAGTCCGACTAGCTGCTATGCTAATAGGACCGGTAGAAGTCAGGTGATTTCCTGTCACTCGTGCGATATAGGAGTTGTAATGTTTACATTCCTGTTATCACTATAAGTATGACGGACGGGAGTTTTGTGAGGTATCATGGTTGAGATGATACCCCATTTGTGTTGTTGAAATTGATAAGATCGCAGGGTGTGGTAGTGTGGGTTAAGCGTTGGAAAGTACTAGCCACATGCCGCGAAATATGGTAAGCGGTAAGCCTAGTAACCAATCGGCCCGAGGAGTGGACATACCTCCCACCACTCGTATTTTGGTTCTTCCTGTTACTCGATTCGACGTGTAGGAATATGTGTTGCTGGGCAACCAGGAGTACGGTCATATAGTCGCGCTACAGGCGTACGTCCTGCACTTTGGAAGTGCGTATGGTCCTGCAGTCGCTTGTGGTGGCTCTGATCCACGAGTCGGAATGAAAGGCAAATGGTTGCTTCGGAACGACCCTTTGGTGTTCCAAGCGTGTGAGTTAGTTTTATCCTTGCAAGGTTGAAAATTCGATTCAGAATCATCCATTTCTCGCGAAGATTGAGACTGCTTGATCCCTTTACCACATAGAGTAACAAGAGCAATGTTATGATTATCAAAGATGATGTTTGGTTAAAGATTTTACCATGCTTGAGTAGTTATAGGTGCTTACCTAGAAATGATAATCAACTAGAACCTGAAAGCTAAAAGTTGAAATTAAGGATCTACTCTTTGTTGCTTTTCAGCTGAAAATAAACCCAGAACCATTGAAATGCCTTCATGAGTCTAGTTACGGGCTAAAGTATACCCAATCCCGGGTAAGCCTTGCTGAGTATTAGTATACTCAGTCTTGCTAGTTATCTGTCTTTCAGGTAATGTCTTTGAAGACCCTACTCTTCCTCTATCTTGGCCCTGTGCTCTTCCAGATGGTTGGTCCGTGGAATGGGATCCGTCCCCGGCCAACACTGATGATGCCGAGTGATGTCGTGCCCGGGCTTAGCATGACATCCGTCTTGACAACGTGTTGTAAATCATCGCGTATGTTTTCCGCTGCCAAAAACCATAACTTTAACAGTTTGTAATAATTTTTCTAAATTTGGAACTTCATACTACTTTTGGAAACTCTTGTTATGTAATTCCCTGTGATGTAAAATATGATGGTGACTGTATCTCTGGACTCACCTTCGTGTGAGGTAACCTTATTTGATCCTGTGTATCGGTGGTTTATCGGGACGTTACCCGACAGGCCAAGGGATTATACCGTTTGAAGCACGTTGGAGCCCTCGGGAGTGGACTCGTGTACTTGAGCCGGTATAATTCAGGTTGGTTCTGCCACACATACTAAGAACAAATTTTTCCTTAATGAATTGGTTCAGACAGATTGTGCGATGTACGCCAGGGGCTGGGTTTACGAGGGCGGACCTCCACCGCCCTGGTCCGCACAGGGATCCTACCAATTACAAAGGAAAATTTTCCTCTCAACTAGGCCCCTAAGGGTAGAACTTACGGAGGTGCTCAATATTCCACGGATTGGGTAGCTTCATGCCTTCCCAGCTGGGGGAGAGCTTGTGCAGCCCCTCTCGGTTCAGGATTCACCTTAGGACCAGGTCCCCGACCCGGAGCTCCCTACTATGCACGAACCGTTGATGATAGCGCCGGAGCGCTTGGTTGTACCGTGCGTTTCGGACTGCTGCTCATCATCTTCGTTCGTCGATGAGGTCAATGTCCTGGCGGCGCTGCTGATGTCATTGTTGGGCGCCGTGTCGTCGGTGGCGGCGGAGGAATCTGCTGCTCCTGCAAGTCTTCATCAAAAGCTTGGACTCGTAGGGAGCCCATGGTGATCTCCGGGGGAAGGCATGCTTCGGCCCCGTAAACCAAGAAGAAAGGGGTTTCCCCAGTTACCCGCCTACCTTTTATGTAAAAGCTGCTCACCCTCTCGAGCTCCGCGGCGACCGAGGGTGTAACACCCTAATGCAAAATTCCAGGATTTATAATGGAATTAATTTTGCTCCATTAATTTTCTAAGGATTTAATGTGCTTAGTTTGCATTTAACCTAATTAAATTATGCAAAGAATTAAAATTTATTTTAGGTTCAACATGTTTGTGCATTCATGCTGGTGCATCTCTTTTGTTTGTTTGAATGGTTAAGTTTGAATTCAAATCTCATTTGAATTCAAATAGAATTAGGTTAGCTTGAAAAAGAAAAGAGAAGGAGATTAGGGAAAAGAAGCCCGAAGCCCATTCCCCCTCTCTTTTCCCTCCGCACGGCCCTCCTCTCCCTCCTTCCCCCGCGGCCCAACAGCCCATTGGCCATCCACATCGCCCCCCCCCCCCCCCCGCTTCCATCGGCCGCCTCCGCTCTACATCGGCCCAGCCCGCCCAATCGGCCACTCCCCGCCTTCCATCGGCCAGCCCGAGCCGTGCCGCCTCCCCCTCTTTCTGGCTCTCTGGCCCCACCCGTCAGCGCCTCCCTCTCCCCTCCTTCTTTCCTCCTCCCCGTGCACGAGCCGCCTGAAATCTTCGGCGAGCCCTAGTGCCGGGCCCGCACGCCGAGATCCCCGGCCCGGCCTTTATCTGGCTTCCGTGGACCCCCTGCATCTCATCTTCTACCCCGCAGCCGCCCCAAACCCTAGCGCCGCTCACCCCGATGCGCAGAGCCCTCGGCCCCGCCGTGGACCGGCCGCTCCGCCGCACCCCAACTCCGGCCAAGACACGCAGCTGCTCCGCCTCGCCGTCAGGAAGCTTCCCGAGCCTTCCACCCTCGACCCCGAGTCCGGTCGTGGCCGGAATTTGATCGAGAGTCGCCGCTGGTGAGATGTTCCGCTCGTGCGATTCCTTGCCGCCGGTGATCCCCGGACCCCCCCTGACCCCCATGGCACCTCCGCAGGTACACCCCGAGCCGATCCGTGGAGATCAGAAGCCCGGAAGACCCCTGCAGCAGCTCTCCTCGCGAGCGCCGCCCGTTTTCGCCGCTCGGCCCTCGTCGCCGACCAGCTTGCACCGCTCCTCCGATCCGTTCAGGCCCTCGGTGAGCCTCAGCATGTTACCTTGGTCCTTTTGCGCTAGATGTCGTAGACCTTTAGCCCCCTCTTAGACCGGAACGCGCGCGCCGGCGATGCGCCATCGTGCAGATCCGCCCCCGCCGTCGATTCTTTCTCCCCGAGCCTTCCCGAGCCACGCCTTAGCCCTAGGTGGTTTAAACATGTCGCGCTGAACCTCCTAGACCCAGGCTCGAGTTGTTTTGATCCTCGGAGCACCGAGATCGGCCAACGCCGGCGAGGCGCCGTCGCGGAGATCGGACTCCGGCGACCACACTGCCGCTCCGAGCGCCTGCTTGCCTGAGCCGTAGATCAGAGCCGCCAGATCGCGATCCAACGATCCAGAATAGAAGATATCCTGGCTATTTTGTTAAAGAGCCCCCGGGTTTTCCTGGAATCAACCCGCAGTCCGGCGCCGTTCAAAAATATTTGCGGATCAGCCCAGTTTTTAGTGTTTAGACCCCTGGTCTCTTTAGAATTTGAACCCGCCATCCAACCCCGGTGTTTTTGTGGGTTAGACCCCAGATCTAGCCTTTAATTACATTTAGGTCCCTGGTTTTAGCCCAGAACCCCTTAGAACCTCCTATTTTCTTGCAGAAAAGCCCCTGGACCTTGTTTTAGCCCTAGATTTCGCGTCTTAGCTCAGTTTTAGTTGGTTTTTGCGCTCTTGCGATCGTTGTAATGTGTACAACAGTTCTATCATAGTTTTGTGTGCTTTTTTTATGTAATGTTGTACTGTTTCTTATCTTTTGTCTTTGTTTGCATGTATGTGTATGTGCTGGCCCATGTTTTGGCGTTGCGATCGTGAGTAGACGCTGAGCCTTTGGACGAGTACCAGGAGCCCCTTTCTGCAGAGCAGTTTGAGCAGCAGCAGGAGAACTTTGAGGAAGGCAAGTATAATATGAATATCCTATCACTTTTAAATACAATTTCATACTGCATTTTAATTCTGTATGCCTATAAGGACTTCCTAGCCACCTTATCCTTTATATATATATATACCTTGGGTTGCATTGTGGTTAGTTGTGCTAGGTGCTGCGCTCTCACATCTGCGTCCTTTTAATTAAATTTGATTAATGGTATATGTAACTTAATTGTGAGAGTGGCCCTCTGTGCTGTGTGCTTGAGTGGCTCACGTCTCGTTAAAATATGTTTTGTTAGAAACATGGTTTAGGGGGCCAGCACGGTGCTTAGTGCTTGGTTGGCCACTCTCCATAAGGACCGGTTCATAGAGCGACAACCTGGGATAACCGCGCAACCACAAGACTGGAATGGGACGGTCTTGACTTACTAATTAGGTCATTTTGGTTCGGGAGTAACTTACCTGCGTGGGCAAGAGGGGTGGTAAGCTTCAATGGTCCCTGCTCCTCCGGCTTGGTCTGTGCTGTGTGTCTTGTACTCCCAGAGGTGGGCCCCATCGTCGCTGAACCAGAAACCTTAGCGGTTACACCTTACTAACGTGATCCTTTGTAACAATCTCGTAGTGTGCTTGCTAGTCGTCTCACCTAAGGAAGTGTGATAAATAACTAGCGTTGCTCACGACTTGTGGGTAAAGTTGTGCAACCTCTCGAGAGTGTAAAACTGGTATACTAGCCGTGCTCACGGTCATGAGCGGCCCAGATCCTCCGTCTGATTAGTGGGTTATACCTTTGGTGGTTTGGCTTGGTTCTCAGTAGACTCATGGTTAATTTTGATTAATTATTATGTATCTTGGGTTCCGGTAATTCATTCACTTGTGGTAAATAGCTTTAATAAAATTCACAAAGATTAAAAGCTAATGCAGTTGAGTCAGCCAACCTTAGAGCCTCATAATTCGTGTTATACTTGTTGAGTACAAGTTGTGTACTCACACTTGCCTCCTCTACTCTTCTATTCTCTTGGGCTATCTTCGACTGCTGCTCAGTACCAGGCGACGTGGAGGACTACATCAGCGGACTTGACGATTTCTAGGCGTTGTCTCCCAGTTGACGTCCCTGTGGCGCCCTACCCTTCATGTATTTATTTTACGCTTCCGCATTCCTTGAACTGATTCTTGATTCAGTTGTAATAAAGATATTCATTTATAATTTATACGCTTTTATTTCGAGATACGTGTTGTGATATCTTGATGATTCTGTTGTATATATGCGTGACTTGATCCTGGCGCATATATGATTGCTCGATTTATGTTCTTATAAATCGGGTGTGACAGAGGGGGAGCCGTCCCTGCCACGTGCCCTTGGCAGAAGGCCCTCCGCGGGACGCCAGCCCAACAACCGCATTAAATGCTGGTAGATGGGTTGTGTGTGCCCAAGTCAAAGCATGGTCTGCCCAACTGACACCACGGTAAGCCCGCTTGTTACCAAGGCGGCGCGTCATTGTGCTCTGTGCGCGGGCAGACGGCGTGTAGTCACCCTAACTCAAATAAAGTAGAAGGGGGAGCATTATCACGGAGGCGATGGTCTGCTGCAGGTGTGCTAAGACGTGCGCTGCAACAATGCGCGTGGAGGCGATGGCGCGGCAGGGTCAGCGTTGCTTCTTCGTCTGTCAGAGTGTCCTGACCCAACTATGGCAGCAAGGATTCCACTGTTGGGTAACACTGACAGCAGTCACTATGCTGGCAAGGCGGCACACGGCCATATCCTGGCTGTAAATACGCACATCAACTTTCCGATCGTGAGGACTACAGAGAGAAGCTGGAGATGAAGATCTTCATATCTCTCGTAGAATAGGCTCCTGTTGGTCGAGCCCACCTGTCGGGGCCCCGCACAGTGTAAGCACCTCCCTTGGACTATAAAAGGGAGAGTGCACCTGTTAGAGCACAACATCCATCTCAAGTTCCATTCTAGGTTTACACAAGGACGAGGGTCCTCCAAGCTTCCACAATCAATACAACACTGTAACACCCTAATGTAAATTTCCTAAATTTTAATGAATTTATTTTGTCTTAAATAAAGTTTCTAAGGTTTTCCTTGATTTATCTTGCATTTAAATTAATTTGATATCACAAGTAATTAAAACTTACTTTAGGGCCAACATGTTTGTGCATTCATGCTGGTGCATCTATTTTGTTTGTTTGAATAGTTGAGTTTGAATTCAAATCCCCTTTGAATTCAAATAGAATTGAGTTAGTTTGAAAAAGAAATAGAAAAGGGAAAGGAAAAAGAGAAGAGAAGCCAGCCCCGCATCGGCCGCCCTCCGCTCTACATCGGCCCAGCTCGCCTCCATCGGCCGCTTCCCGCTTCCCATCGGCCGCCCTCTGTCCACATCGGCCACCTCCGCTCCACATCGGCGGTCCATCTCCCCATTCCCCTCTCTTTCTCCCTCACTCTGACAGCCAGGGCCCGCCTATCGGCGCTCCTTCCTCCCCTTTTCTTTCTTCCTCCTCGCGCCCGACCTCCTCTGCTCCTGCTCCGCCGCCACTCCCTCTACTCTTGGGCCCTCCCCTTCGCGCCGTACTCAGCCCGTGTCCGCACGCTAGCCTCACTCATGACTAGATCCCTCTAGAAGCCCATCCTGAGCTTCGATTTGGGCGAGCCGCAACGAACCCGCGCGATGCGTGGAATCCGTTCCACGGTGGCCCGCACGCCGAGGCTGCCTAGCCCCCTCTTCTTATCCACAGGCGCCTCTCGGGCCTACCCCAAGTCGCAGCAGCCTCCCTAGCGCGCCCTGAGCCTCTGCATCGTGCGCCATTGCTCGGATTGGAAGGCGCCACCGCCGTTGGTCCACTGTCGGTAAGTGCCCCGCCGCAATGCGATTCCTCATCGCCGGTGCGTTTTGGGCCTTCCTAGCCTCTTGGCCACCTCCACAGGGGCTCCTCGGACCGATCTCCGCAACCCAGAGGCCCGGAGCATCTCTACAGTGGCCCCTCCATGAGAACCGCCCTACCTCCGCCCGTACACCGCCGCCGACGTCGACACCGGCATCGCTACACGGCCGCACAGCCCGATTCGTGCCTCGGTGAGCCTCCCCCTGCCACCTGGTTCTTTTGCGCCGGTCCCCGCAGACGGTGGCGGCCCATCTTGCCAGGACGACGATCGCCGGCGTTCTGCAGCCGCCCGTGCTGCCGCTCCACCGTAGCAGGCCTCCTGTAGCGCCGCTCACACCCCAATTGAGCTTGCTCTTGCCCCACGCATGCATGCCCGGCCTTAGGCCCCAGCCCTAGTGCTCTGAACCGCACGTTAGAGCGCTCCCCGGCAAGCGTCGCCGTGCCGATCCACCCCTCGTCGTCGCGCGCGTAGCCCGAGCTTCGCCAGGCCTAGCCTTAGCCCTAGATGGATCCCACGTGCCACGGTGGTGCTCCCAGGCCTGAGCTCGAGTAGTTTAGGCCACAGGAGCGTCCGGAACACCCAGCTCCGGTGAACCCCGAGCCGCGCCGCCGCGGAGTTAGGTCTCCTGCGAGCAATCGCCGCCGCCCGGATCCCCAATCCTCCTGAACCGTCCGATCCGCGACCAGTGAGTAGGGTTAGATCCCCATCCCCTTTGATCCGTGCCGCTAGAGCCCGATCCAGTGGTCCAAAACTGCACGTACCGGTTTGGCCTGATCTTTTTGCTAAAGAGTCCCTAGACTCTCCTGGAATCAACCCGCAGTCCAGCACCGTTCAAAAGTATTTGCAGATCAGCCCAGTTGTTTAGTGTTTAGACCCCTGGATTCTTTGGAAATAGAACCTGCCATTAATCCCCGGTGTTTTTGAAGGTTAGACCCTAGATCTAGCCTTTAGTTAGGTTTAGGCCCTCGGTTTTTGCGCAGAACCCCCTGGAACTTCTGTTTTCTTACAGAAAGGTCCCTGAACCTTGTTTTAACCCTAGATTTCGCGTCTTAGCTCCGTTTTAGGTGGTTTTCATGCTCACGCGATCGTTGTAACGTGTAGAATAGCTTTAGTTCAGTTTTGTGTGCTATTTTACTATATTGTTGTACTGTTTCTTATCTTTTGCCATTGTTTGCATGTATGTGCCTGTGTGGACCATGTTTTGGCGTTGCGATCATGAGTAGACGTTGAGCCATCGGAGGAGTACCAGGAGCCACTTTCTTCAGAGCCCTTTGAGCAGCAGCAGGAGAACTTTGAGGAAGGCAAGTATAACTTGAACATCCTATCACTTTTAAATACAATTTCATACTGCATTTTAATATTGTACGCCTATAAGAATTTCCTAGCCACTTTTATCCTTTATATAAATACCTTGGGTTGCATTGTGGTTAGTTGTGCTAGGTGCTGCGCTCTCACATCTGCGTCCTTTTAATTAAATTTGATTAATGGTATATGTAACTTAATTGTGAGAGTGGCCCTCTGTGCTGTGTGCTTGAGCGGCTCACGTCTCGTTAAAATATGTTTTGTTAGAAACATGGTTTAGGGGGCCAGCACGGTGCTTAGTGCTTGGTTGGCCACTCTCCATAAGGACCGGTTCATAGAGCGACAACCTGGGACAACCGCGCAACCACAAGACTGGAATGGGACGGTCTTGACTTACTAATTAGGTCATTTTGGTTTGGGAGTAACTTACCTGCGGGGCAAGAGGGGTGGTAAGCTTTAATGGTCCCTGCTCCTCCGGCTTGGTCTGTGCTGTGTGTCTTGTACCCCCATGAGGTGGGCCCCATCGTCGCTGATCCAGAAATCTTAGCGGTTACACCTTACTAACGTGGTCCTTTGTAACGGTCTCGTAGTGCGCTTGCTAGTCATCTCACCTAAGGAAGTGTGATGAACAACTAGCGTAGCTCACGACTTGTGGGTAAAGTTGTGCAACCTCTCGAGAGTGTAAAACTGGTATGCTAGCCGTGCTCACGGTTATGAGCGGCCCAGATCTTCCGTCTGATTAGTGGGGTTTATCTTGGGTGGTTTGGCTTAGTTCTCAGTAGACTCATGGTTAATCTTGATTAATTATTATGCAACTTGGGTCATGGTAATTCATCCACTTGTAGTAAATAGCTCTAATAAAAATTTGCAAAGATTAAAAGCTAATGCAGTTGAGTCAGCTAACCTTAGAGCCTCATAATTCGAGTTATACTTGTTGAGTACAAGTTGTGTACTCACACTTGCCTTCTCTACTCTTCTGTTCTCTTTGGGATATCTTTGACTGCTGCTCAGTACCAGGCAGCATGGAGGACTACATCAGTGGACTCGATGATTTCTAGGCGTTGTCTCCCAGCCGACTTCCCTGTGGCGCCCTATTCTTCATGTATTTATTTTATGCTTCCGCATTACTTGAACTGATTCTTGATTCAGTTGTAATAAAGATATTCATTTATAATTTATACGCTTTTATTTTGAGATACGTGTTGTGATATCTTGATGATTCTGTTGTATATATGCGTGACTTGATCCTGGCGTATATATGATTGCTCGGTTTATGTTCTTATAAATCGGGTGTGACTGAATTGGTATCAGAGCTGTGTCGACTGCAGGACGAAGCCTAGATAGAACTGGTCGAATTTAGGATTTCTTTTTCCTTGCCTTGCTTTCGCAAAACTGCCAAAATCATTTCTGCCTCTATTCCTTGAATCTTAAAACCTTGATCTGCTCGCTCTCTCTCTTGTCCTCTCTGAGAATTAGTTTGATCTTTTCCGTAGACATTGGCCTGAACTCGTCTAACCCCATAAGTTTAGGCTATTCCGATGAAAGTGCACTAGAACGAGTGTGTTAGTCGAGTAGTGTGATAAACTCGGCTAAGATGTGAATATTGAATGTTTGTGATTGTGCAAAGTGTTTGATTTGGATTTTTGGTTGATTGCATAGTTTAGAAGTTAAACTTGCTCATGCAAATTGACTTTAATGCAGACTTAAATTAAGTAATAAAATGGAGTTAGATCATTGGGGGTAAAACCGTACACTCTTTTCTCTCTACTTGATCTTATCAGAGTTTTCTTTCCAGAATCGTACGATATCTGTCCCTTATAAGCTTTGTTCTGCTGCAAACAGATGGTGAACACCAGGAGCACCAGCACCGGTTCTGGCCAGCAGGGGCAGAACAACCAGAGTACCGACCAGCCACTGCCGATGCCTCCACCTCTGACTCCGGAGCAGTTCTTCCAGCTCCAGATGCAGATGATGGCCACTCTGAACAACACTGTTCAGGCTCTGCAGCAGATCCACACTTAGCCGCCGCCTCCTCCACCGCAGCAGCTCCGCGATAGGCGTGCGGATTTTCTGAGGGGCACCCGCTGACGTTCTCCCATGCGACTGATCCACTCTAGGCTGACGACTGGCTTCGTTCAGTGGAGCGCCAGTTGGATGTCGCTCAGTGCAACGATAGGGAGCGAGTTCTGTACGCAGCAGGGCAGCTGCGAGGCTCAGCTCTCGATTGGTGGGAGTCCTACCCAGCTCGGGACTGCGACGTCCTCACTTGGGTCCAGTTCCGGGAGCGTTTCAGGAACCACCACATTCCTGCTGGAGTCATGAAGATGAAGCACAAGGAGTTCCTTGCGCTTAAGCAGGTAAATTAGAGTAAAATCTTTCCGCAATTCCTTTTTGAGCTCAAGCCCACCCTTGTTTATCTTCGTGAAATTGGAAATGCTGAGTAATTTCCATTCTCTTTTTCCGGTGCTTATCATTTCAGGGAGCTATGACGGTGACCGAGTACCGTGACCATTTCCTCCAGCTTGCTCGCTACGCCCCCGCTGAGGTCGCCAATGACGGCGCTAAGCAGGAGCGCTTCAGGGAGGGACTGGATGATCACCTGGAGTACGCGCTCATGAACCACCGCTTCGACAACTTCAACCATCTGGTTGATTCTGCCCTCAACACCGAGCGCAAACGCCGGGAGATTGAGGACAAGAAGAGGAAGATGGTTCCTGCTGTGTCTGGCAGCAACACTCGGCCTCGGTACCAGTACCCGTAGCAGAGGCAGATCCAGTCGTACCAGCAGCGACAGCAACAGTACCCGCCTCGTCCTCAGCAGCAGCATGCGGGACAGGGCCAGAGGCTTCCAGCGCCTCCAGCACGCTCAGCTCCACCGGCTCCACCAGCTCCGCGGCAGGGAGTGTCTACTCCTCCTGCTGGACAGCAGGCTCCAGAATCCCACAGGCGTGCTATCACTGCGGCGAGCAGGGACACTACGCCAACATTTGTCCCCGGAAGGCGCAGTCTGGACAGCAGGGGCACCCAGCTCAGCCCAAGGCGCCATCCCAGGGCAGGGTGAACCACGTGACGGCCGAGTCGGCGGCCGAGGCTCCCAACGTGGTTATTGGTACGTTTATGGTCAATACCCATCCTGCTACCGTGCTTTTTGATACTGGTGCTACGCATTCCTTCATTACACGGTCTTTTGTCGAGCATCATGGCATTCATACTAGCACATTAAAGAGGGACATGTTAGTATCTTCACCGGGAGGGCAGTTGAGGTCTCATATCTTCTGTCCCAGAGTCGGTGTTGTCATAAGGGGGGTAGAGTTCAGTGCAAATCTGATGGTGCTAGACACCAAGGGTATCGATGTGATCTTGGGAATGGAGACCCTTGCTAGATGGGGTGTCAGGATTGATTGTGCTCAGAGGACTGTCCACTTGTCAGCACCGGATGGATAGGAGGTCACAGTCAGTGCTTCGGAGCCTTCTGGAATTCTTTGTCAGATGGAGGCTAGACCCACTGTGACACCCTAGGTGTCAAATAGATCAAACCAATAGAAATAATGTTTGGTGTGAATTAATTTGTGTGGAAATCTAGCAAAGTTGTGAAAATAAGGGCAATTGTGTAAATTTATGAAAATACAAGTCCTTTTATGTAACTTAGTTGGAGTATAAAGTAACTTTCCAAAAATTACTAAGGGTCAAAGTGAAAAAGGTGAGTGTCATCATGACCAGCCTTAAATGCTTGCAGATAAGCCCAAGAGTTCATAAAAATTACTTTACTAGGACAAGTTTTATGTAAAGTTTATTTTGAGTGCAAAATGGTAAAATAATTCAGTGTGCTTTAGGTTTCTGAACTTGAGCCCTAAAGCAAAGTTATAGGTCTTGAAAAGTTCTACAACTTCTGTTTTAACTATTTTCTAATTAGGGCTTTGGATCAGTGGGAAATTTTCTATTTACAGTGAAGTCCCTGAGATTTTTGCAATTTCCAGCCAAGTCCCTCGGACCTCCTCCTCTCTTGTTCCTCCTCTGGCAACTCCTCTGCTCTGCCGCTGCACCCCTGCTGCCGGTGTCAGCACCGTTTCCCCGGCCATGTGCTGCACCTCGGTCGCTCCCCGGCGCCACATCCAGCTCCTAGCCGCCCCACGCATCGACCCCAACCCGAGCGCCGCTCTAGCTCCTCCTCCGTGGCCCTCTCGCACGCGCGCCACGCCGACCCGCAGCTCTGCCGCCGCTACCTCGCCGTCGCAGTGGCATTGCCCGTGCACGCCCTCTCTCCTCATCTCATCTGGTTCAAGAGCAGCACTACTTCCCTCTCTTCCCATTCCATTCCTGTTTCTGCTCTTTGATTGCCCGGAACCCCGAGCACCACCGCCGCCATCTCCTCCATCTCCGGCGCCCTTCTGTTTGCCATGGGCAACCCCCTCCAATCCTCCCCGCACCACCACAACACCTTAGGAAGTTTCCCCTTGCTCCACTGAAGCTCCTGAACCATTCCCCGTGGCCGGACCTCCACCGGAGCTACCTCGCCGCCATTCTACTTCCGCCGGTAAGCTCCTGTCCGCCGTCGAACCCCTACCTCCACCCCTCCTCTGTCCAATTCGACTACCCCATTAGCTTCCCCTTGCCCTGCTGCAGCTCTCCAGCCCAAGCTTGGTCCTCCTCCTCACCGAGAATCCCATCGCCGACGAGCACCCTTCCGCCGCCGTCTCGGCCGCCGTGGAGACGCCCCTTCCGGCCATCCCTTTCTTTTTCCAAGACCTCTGACAGGTGCGCCTTGACCTCCTGGTGCTCGCTGACCACTTCTCCTCCGACCCCTCATCGTCCCCTCGCCGGAATTTGGCCGGCACCCCCTCTGCCCTTCTTCCCCGATGAGCCAAGGGTATAAGTGCAAGGATTTCAAAAATGTTAAGGGTGTCCCTGTAAAATTCCAGAGCCCCTCCCCCAATTCAAAAGCTGTGAACTTCAAAAATCCGTAGAAAATTGTAGAACATTCAGAAAAATGCCAAACCAGTTTTGTTGGCATCCTTGAGCTAAATTCGACTACTTTTGTGTAATGAACTTGAGCTATATATGTATAATTTCTGTTGTAGATTAAATACTAGAAAATAAGTGTTTTATTTGTATCTCATGTTGTAGGCATGTGTTATAGCTAAAATTTGGAACTTAGATTGTATGTGCTATTTATAGCTCTGTGTAAAAAATTAGAGTACTTTACTGTTCATTTGCTTAGATTTCGAGTACTTTTTGTTATATGTTGATGAAATGATTAAATTTTTAATTAAGTGTGTTTCTGTTGATGTTTGTATTTGAAATTTTTACCATAACCTCCTTTTTGGATGTGCAATACATGGTAAAAATATTAGGATTAATGAAAGGTCATACCCCAAGTTATGAATTTTTGGTTTGTTTCTAAAGATAATTCTTTATACTAGCTTGTATTCCTGGAAAATTATGAAAATATTCTAAGATGTTGTTCCTAAGTAGTGTAGCATAACTACAAAATTTCAACCTATGATTAGGTGTAAAATAGCTAAAATAAATAAAACTTGATTAGTAGATCTATATTAAATAATAACTTAGGGTTTTTCAAGGTGATTAGCTAGTTAATTAAATAAAAATGTTAAGTGTAATTAGTTTAGTAGTCAACCATGTTACTTCTTGTAGTTAGCTAAATGTTTGGGGTAGATGACCTTGTTACTTAATGTAACTCAGTAATTTATTTAATACTCGATAAATGACTGCCCAGTAAGGGGCAATTGTGTTGTTTGCTATTATATGATGTTATGTTCTTGGCTTGTAATTTTGTCGTGAAGTAGAATGACAATCTACGCATTTTCTTAATTGCATCTTTTTCATCACATGTAGACTCGATGTTTCTTGCCGACGGTGATTATCAGATCTTTCCGGAATCCAAAAGAGAAGTCTCTGAGGACGCTGGGAACATCGTCGGAGATTCAATCGAAGCCCCAAACCCGAGTTCGGAAGAAATTATTAACATTTCTGACCCCAGCCCCGCCAGTGAAGGCAAGCCCCGGACATAAACCCAGTATCTTATTTACACTGCAATTTACCTCTATATATATTTATATACTTGTGCATTAAGTTTTTAGGAGTTGTCTGGAAACCGTAGATGCATCTCCCTAGGAACCAATGTACTGAATGTTAGAAACTGAGTCCGACTAGTGCTATGCTAATAGGACCGGTAGAAGTCGAGTGATTTCTTGTCACTCGCGTGATATAGGAATTGATTGATTACAATTCTGCAATCACTATAAGGATGATGGACGGGGTTATAAGTAGCATCTTGGACAGAAAGAATACCCCGTCTGTGTTGATGAATTTGGTTAAGGTCGCAGTGTGTGGTAGTGGCAGTTAAGCGTTTGAAAGTACTAGCCACATGCCGCGAAATATGGTAAGCGGTAAGCCTAGTAACCAATCGGCCCGGCAAGTGGACTCGTCCCCCACCAGTCGACTTTTATTTTATGTTTACACGCACCGACTGTGGGAGTACGTTCTGTAAAGCAGACGGGAATACGGTCATGTAGTCGCGCTACAAACGTATGTCCTGCACATTGGATGTGCGTACGGTCCAGCAGTCGCTTGTGGTGGCTTTGTTCCATGACCCGGAATGAAAGGCAAATGGTTGCTTCGGAACGACTTGTTGGTGTTCCAAGCGTGTGAGTTAGGTTTACCTTGCAAGGGTTGAAATTCGATTCAGAATCGTCCGTTTCTCACGAAGATTGAGACTGCTTAACTCTTTTGCCACATAGAGTAACAAGAGTAATGTTGTTAATGAGAAATACTAGTGTATGTTTAAAAGACTCTACCTTGCTTGAGTAGTTACAGGTGCTTACTTAGAATGGTTAAAGAAACTAGAATCTGAAAGCTAAAATATGAAAGTAAGGACCTACTCTTTGTTGCTTTTCGGCTGAAACAAAACTTACCTCCTCATTAAAGCCTTCATAGTCTAGTTATGGGATAAGTATACCCAAATCTCTGGGTAAGCCTTGCTGAGTATTAGAGTACTCAGTCTTGCTATATGTGTTTATTTCAAGTAATATCTCTGAAGACCCTACTTACCCCATGCCTTGGCCTTATGCTTTGCCTAATGGTTGGTCCGTGGAGTGGGACCCATCCCCGGCCAACCCTGATCATAACGAGTGATGTTATGCCATGGCTTAGCATGACGTCCTAACTGGCGACATGTATAGTTATCGTACTTTAAATTCCGCTGCTAGAACTTGAACTTTAAAACTGGTTTGTAATAATGACTCCTAGTTTGAACCTTTGCTGTTTCTGCAAACCTTGTAATAACTTTGCTAAGTGTGGAACTTTGTACTACTTGTGGAAACTTTTGTAAAATAATTTTTCTGTGATGTAAAAATGATGGTGACTGTATCTCTAGACTCACCTTCGTGTGAGGTAACCTTATTTGATCCTGTATCGGTGGTTTATCGGGACGCTACCTGACAGACCAAGGGATTATACCGTTTGAAGTACGTTGGAGCCCTCTGGAGTGGACTCGCGTGCTTGAGCCGGTATAATTCAGGTTGGTTCTGCCACAGCTGGTATCAGAGCTATAAGGTTACCCTGGAGATACATTTTACTTTAAAAATGCTTTCAGTATAAAAATTTGACCAACAAAATATTTGGCAAAGTTGTGTTGGATTCGTTAAGGATTGTGCTTAGTACGTAAAGCCTAGGGTAATGTTTATGAGGGAAATAGAGGTGGCTATAATATGTATATATAACCCTAACTACCAGCATTACTTTTCTGTCAAAACTTAAATTCATGCACAATCCAACTTTATATTCTGTAACGACATCTTCGATGTTAAGGTAAGAAGGTAAGGATCCTCAGCTAACTGGGGAGTTAGCCTTCCCGTCGGTGATGTGAACCGAACGCTGTTTCTCAAGCAGTGGCCTACTTGAGATGCTGCCAATATATCAACTTAGGTTGATGATATTGGGAGTATATGGTCAGTAGCAGGGTATGAACAGCAATGCCCCCGCATTTTGCGGTATCTTGTGAATACGTTGTTTCGATAACGTATGTTAACGTCGTCTGTACGGCGGTAATTGTACAGATGCTATTTCTATAGTAAACAGTAATGTTTGAGGACGCTTTCATGAGTGCTGGCATGAAAGGTTCATATATATTGTGGTTTTCTGCAGGTACACTAACCCCGGTTAAATAGGTTAAGACGAATAAGCATATTCGATTAGTTATTATAGGGAGAGACGGATATATTGTGCCACCGAAACTAATTACATAAGTCCAAACATATTTGGCAATTATTTTGAGTTGTGAGGACGCATAGCACGTGCATGCATATTCCTTGATTTGATTGTATGAATGGCATGGCTTGTTGTTTCAATGACATCTAGAGGGTATGTTAGTAACCAGTATAGTTTGAAAGGGGTAATTGGATAGTTCCGAGGTTAAAGTTTCTACCTTATCATTTCATTCTCAAGATCTAGAACCATCTTTCGATCTTCAGATTTTTGTTGTTATCAGGGTAGGTCATCTCGTTTCTTTTACCCTGTAAGGATAGCAGTTTTCCAATCAATCTATCAATCTAACCCACATTTGTATCTGCAACCTTCTCAAGGTGTATGGTTGAAAACTTGTAATCTCACCATTTGAATCCTTGTTTCAGATGACCGAGCTTCCAAGGTTCTTTTAGGATTCCGCAGGACACGCTCATACCAATGCCTTGCATTGGGAGGGTTTTCCTCGTCTTTTGTGGGAATCTCTCCAGGTGTTTGGTTACACCGAGCCTCCACCTTATGATGGAGTAGAGTATGAAGAAGAAGGTGTTCCCCGTTGTAGGGTGAAAATGATTGTTCCTCCACATCCTACCTTATCTCTGTGGCAGCCGATTGAAGTAAATGTGATTGGTCATCGCCTTGCCGATACTTTTGAAGCAGCAGCTATAGAAGCTATTCACATCTTTTGCGATCAGCATCCTGAGGAAGTTGCAGGATATCCTATCGGTTTATTTCCTGCCATGGATTCTCGTGACCCAGAATGGACTTTCAGATTGACATACTGTGATCACTTACTGGGAACTCTAGCTGGAGAGACTTTACGCACCTCAGTCAGATTTATGAATGCACAGTATCGTTACCAGACACTTCAACAGCATGGTATTTATCGCTTGACCAACATAGCCCAAAGGTATAGTAATCAAGTTGGCCGGCAGAATATACAGATTGAGGAGCTTCAAGCCGCTGTCACTGCTAGGGAAGAGGTTATTACTCAGCGGGAAGAAACCATTCAGTATCGAGAGGAACAAATTGTTGAGAGCGATACTCTCATTACCCAGCACGATACT
Source organism: Panicum hallii (assembly GCF_002211085.1). NCBI lineage: Eukaryota > Viridiplantae > Streptophyta > Magnoliopsida > Poales > Poaceae > Panicum > Panicum hallii. Next base: position 17,828,968 of record NC_038042.1, on the reverse strand, counting down.
GTCATTGACTTTCTTCAAGAGCAAGTTCATGAGCTCAACCTTAACCTTGGCCAAGCCATTGACCATATCAACATGCTTCATGAGCAACCAGTTCAGCCTGTTGTAGATGAGTTTGAGAGTGAAGAAGAAGAAGAAGACCCTGAAGAGGTCGAAGGAGTTTCTAAGATAGACTCTGAGCATGGAGATCCTGTGCTCAGTCCTCATCATTCCTCTTCCGGTAGTGAGTCATCTGTGGGCAACCTTGATGACTTCTAGTCTTGTTTGAGTTGACGGCATCCTAGATGTCGATAGCGTGGTAATGGAGTGAGTAGTTAGATGACTTGCGAGCCACTTGTTGTAGAATATGTGGCAAACCTATGTATGGTTTGGTTTGGAACCATGTGATGTAATATGGGACAAGTTTCAGTTGGTTATGTAAATCTGAGTTGTTGTTTGGATGGTTAACACTTGTGACTTGGATTTATTACCTTGCATTGTTCAATAAAGCTATATTGGTACTATATGATTTCTGAAATTAGAAGCAAGTATGGGTAAATGCTTATGGATGACTTCTATATTTCAGATGGTTAGTGCTACGCGCGGAACCCCAGAGGGATTCAGACCGGATCAAGCTAGTGGTTCACAACAACCACCTCCGCCACCACCGAATCTAGCGGAAGTGATGGCCCGTCAGACCGAACTCCTGAATATGCTGGTGCAGGCCCAGCAACATCAGTTCCGTTCTCCTCAACGTGGATGTGAAGAGTATCCCTCGGCTGGTTATCAGGATTTCTTCAATACACAACCCCCACTCTTTCATAAGACTGAAGAACCCTTGGATGCAGATGCATGGCTCCGTACAATCGAGTCCAAGTTTGCATTACTCCCGGTTCCGTGCTCTGAAGCAAACAAAACTCTATTCGCAGCCCAACAGCTCCGTGGTAATGCCCGCCTTTGGTGGGATAATTACCATGCCATGCAACCGGATGGACATGTCGTCAATTGGGAAGAATTTAAGGCCGTCTTTAGGGCGCACCATATCCCGGAAGGACTCAATGAGCGGAAGCTCAATGAATTTTTGGCACTAACTCAAGGGAATCGCACAGTACTCCAATACGCGCAAGCTTTCAATCACTTGTGCCAGTATACGGGCTATCATGCTGATACGGACCCCAAGAAAAGAGATAGATTCCGTCACGGACTAAACACCAAGCTGAAAGAGCGCTTAAATCTGGTCAGGGCCGACAATTTCAACGAATTGGTCAACATGGCCATTACCCAAGAGGATTGTATCTCAGCACATCGTGCTGAGAAGAGGCAGAAAGTGTCTACTGGACCCTCGAATGCACAACCTTCGAGGTATCGGGTGATTCAGAACCCAGCTTCCCGAGCTCCGTCCAGAAATGCTCCCTCAGGCAGATGGGTAGCTAGGACTCCTCAGCAGCCCCGATTCAACAGGCCATCAGTACCTCAACCGCAGCAGCAGCAACGACCAGTTGGTCCAAGGCCGAACCCTCCGCAGTTTAATCAAGAGAATAACATCAATCGATGTTTCAACTGCGGTAGTCCGGCACATTTTGTTAAAGACTGCCCCCAACCCAAGAGGACATTCCCTAGACAGGCTTCCAACTCCAACTCCAAGAATAAAGGCAAGAGGCAGGTTATGCAAGTCCGTCAAGGAAGGGTGAATTTCACCACTCTATCGGAACTTCCAGAAGGTGCACCAGTGATGACGGGTATATTTACTCTACACCATTACCCTGCTATTATACTTTTTGATTCTGGTGCAACCCATAGTTTTATCAGTACAAGGTTTGGGACCAAAATAGGTTTGGATTTCTACCCCACAAATGGAACCTATATGATAACAACCCCAGGAGGTAGAATTGCATCAAATCAAATCTGTAGAGATGTACCAATCCAGATGGGTAGCACTTTAATAAGGACAGCCTTAATTGCATTAAATCTAGAAGGGATGGATATTCTCCTAGGCATGGATTGGATGACTAGACATCGAGTATCTTTAGATATCTTTTCTCGAGAGGTGGAAATAAATTCTCCAGAATATGGACATACCATCCTTCATCTTCCATCATAGGAATATATCAGTTCTTGTGTGTATGCTACAGCCGGAATTAAGGTAGAGGATATTCCTATTGTATGTGAATACCCAGATGTTTTTCCAGACGAGTTACCCGGAATGCCACCGGATAGAGATGTTGAGTTTGTCATAGAGTTACAACCTGGCACGGCCCCCATTTCTAAGAGACCTTATCGTATGCCACCCAATGAACTGGCCGAATTAAAACTTCAGCTTCAAGAACTCCTGGATAAGGGTTATATTCGCCCAAGTGCTTCACCTTGGGGATGCCCTGCCTTGTTTGTTAAGAAAAAGGATAACAGTCTCAGGTTATGTGTTGATTATCATCCCCTTAATGCGGTTACTGAATAAGTATCCTCTTCCCCGCATTGATATTCTGTTCGATCAGTTAGCCGGAGCCAAGGTATTTTCTAAGATTGATCTTCGCTCCGGGTATCATCAAATAAAGATTAGACCAAGTGATATTCTGAAAACTGCCTTCTCCACCAGATATGGACTCTATGAATATCTGGTTATGTCCTTTGGTCTTACCAATTCACCGGCATATTTCATGTATCTCATGAACTCTGTCTTCATGCCAGAACTTGATAAATTCGTCGTGGTTTTTATCGACGATATTCTGATCTATTCCAAAACTCTTGAAGATCATGTTAAACATCTTCATGCTATTCTTCAACGTCTACAAGATCACCGTCTGTATGCCAAATTTTCTAAATGCGAATTCTGGCTAGATACTGTCAAATTTTTGGGTCATACCATCTCTAAGGACGGTATATCTGTCGATCCGAGTAAGGTTCAAGAAGTGATGGATTGGAAACCCCCTACTTCGGTCCATCAGATCCGCAGTTTTCTCGGTCTTGCTGGCTATTACCATCGTTTCATTCCAGATTTTTCCAGGATAGCCAAGCCCATGACAGAACTATTGAAGAAAGGGGTTAAATTCTCCTGGAATGAGAATTGTGATGAAGCTTTCCACACTTTAAGAGCACATCTTACCACTGCTCCAGTTTTGGCTCAACCAGACACATCCAAACCTTTTGATGTCTACTGTGATGCATCAGGCGCCGGACTTGGATGTGTACTTATGCAAGATAATCGAGTGATTGCATATGCCTCTAGAGCACTTCGGACGCATGAGCAGAATTATCCTACTTATGACCTTGAGCTTGCAGCCGTAATACATGCACTTAAACTTTGGAGACATCATCTTATGGGTACTAAGTGCAATATTTACACAGATCGTAAACGTTGTCTCCCAGCCGACGTCCCTGTGGCGCCCTGTTCTTCATGTATTTATTTTACGCTTCCGCATTTCTTGAACTGATTCTTGATTCAGTTGTAATAAAGATATTCATTTATAATTTATACGCTTTTATTTCGAGATACGTGTTGTGATACTTGATGATTCTGTTGTATATATGCGTGACTTTATCCTGGCGCATATATGATTGCTCGGTTTATGTTCTTATAAATCGGGTGTGACAAACACCCAAGTGGACGTAGGGTATTACGCTTCGGCGGTCCGAACCACTCTAAAATCCTTATGTTATTCCTGTATTCATCCGCCCATCGATCAAACGCTCCTAGGTCTCCCCCAAACTCTTCCTTAACTAGGATTAGGTGGGTGCATCCCGCCACCCGGCTGGAGATTTCCTCCGACACAATCCATATAAAGCATTCAAATATTTTCAATTCAAACAGATTTTAAACCTCGCTCCTGCAATATGGAAATTTCAATTAAACCTCATTTTAAGCTGACCGTGTGACCCTGAGGTGTCATTGACTCCGAAGAAATAAAAAACCGTCGCCCGTGATGGCGGGTCAACGCCGTGGAAAGTTGGAAGGTCCCAGGCTCCCAGCACCCTTAGTCGCTCACGCTTCCATCCCGCTCATATTTGGACGCCGCATTGCGCTCCCCGCGGCCGCCGCGCCGCCTTAAACCCTAAACCATGGCCTCCCGCGCCGCATCGGTGGCCACCCTCCTCCTCGCCATCTCGCTCCTCCTGCCGCTCCGCCTCCTCTCCCACGCCCTCCGCCCGCGCTTCTCCCATCCGTCCGCTGCGGCGCTGCTCACTGTCGCCGCGCTCGTCTCCGCCATCTGCGCGGCGCCCGACCCCGGAGCCCTTCCTGGCGTCGCCACCAGCGCCGACGCCGACGCCGACGCCTTGCGTTCGGAAATTGAGGCGCTCAGGCTAAAGGTCGCGCAGTTGGGTGAGATTGCCTTTCTCCCTTCTTGTCTCTCCATTGCAGCCTTCGAGCACCCTCCTCGCAACTGTAGTGCCAATTCGTATTAGCAGGACGTTGGACATTTTATTGTGTAGGTACTGGGGTGAACGGATAACTGTGACCTGATACATCCGTAGGGCAATGTGAGATGATCGGATCCGATCCCCCAGCCTTCTTTGAAAACGAAACTTGAAAGAGTAAATTATATGCTTGTTTGACATTGTCACAAAGCACATAAGTGACTCGCACCTCGAAGGCCGGGATTTGTTTTGCTGCTGGATGATCAAAACTGATACTTATGCAATTTTACTTAGTTTACTATGGCTGTGTTTAGTTCGGCAGGCGTAAAGGCAAAATTTTTTTTTGCAAAGGAATCTTACCAATTTGAAGTACTAAATAAAGTCTATTTACAAAACTTTTTGCATGGATGGGTTGTAAATCGCGAGACGAATCTAATGATGCTAATTAATCCATAATTAAGCAATAATTAGCGGATGGTTACTGTAGCATCACTGTTGCAAATCGTGGATTAAGTAGGCTCATTAGATTCGTCTCGCGATTTACAGCCCATCCATGCAAAAAGTTTTGTAAATAGACTTCATTTAGTACTTCAAATTAGCAAGATTCCTTTGAAATTTTTGCGTTTACGGCTTTTTTGCGTTTACGGGAGGAAACTAAACAGGGCCTATATCTTGGTATTTATTTAACCCATTTCTCGAACAGAATCTTTGTTGGAGGCGCTGAACAGTAAATCTACTATTTTGGAGGAGGATAACAAACTCATTGAAGCAATGGAACGTGACATCCAGCTTTTAATGGATGGACCGGAGAGTACAAAGGTATGCAGCTAGATCATTAATATTGATGATGTGTTGCATTGCTTTACAACAGAAGCAAATTTTTATAATCTTGTAATCTGTTTCACTGTTGGTTAAACAAACAATATTTTGCACTGTACAAGAATTCAATTTGTTTCCACCTTTTCTTTTTTAAAAAGCCTTTTCCTACCTATAAAATTGAGAAAACAAGATTTGTGCCACTGTGAATTATGGTATTGCCATCGGTTTTGTAATATTTAGACTAAAGCCACCATTGTGTAAAATTTGTTCCATTTATGCCACTGCCGTACAGTTTCAAGTGGTATGAATTGAACAAGTATTGACACTAAAGTTGGTATGGCAGTGGTATATTTGGACATGTTTTACACAGTGGTGGCAAGAATATAAAATTACAAAAGCAATGGAAAATATCAGAACTGTATTTGACACAATGGCACAAACATAATTTTTCCCTTTAAATAATCTAAAATGCTGAGTACATGGGGATTTAATTTTTTAGCAACCAGACTTGCTTTTCCAGGAGCCTATGGGTGTTGCATGAGCTAGCAGCAGAAATAGAGTGTAGAAACACTGCAGGGGAGATTTCTTCTGAAATATACTTTTTGGAAGTAAAGGATAGCAAGTTGCATGCATATTGAATTTTCTTTGATTCCTGACTCATGATCCCAAGTTATGTATTAGTTTCAAGGGCATATTAATGTGAACCATAAGTGGGAATTTAGATCCAACTTATATCAAAATGTATAAAATACCAAATTTTTCTATTCAGTTTTTATCAAATTTATGATCTTTAGTCACTGGACGGGCTAATTCATTCTAAACTTGACAGTTTTATGTTCTCGTTTATGGAATTATTCGTGAGATTGTATAATTGTCTGTCTGAAATCTTATCACAACAGATAGATTATGTATCCACATGCTTTCTTGCACATGAAAAACACGTTCTTCCTATGTTTGCAGGATTCTAAAACAAAATCATATTCTGCTGGCAACATTAAATCTATGGAAGATGAGGTACCTCCCCATTCTGTCATAGTGTTGTGTGTGTTATCAGCATTCTTCTTTTAGTTACACATGTAGTGTGTAAGTCATATAAGGAACTAATCTCAGGTTTTGAGTAGTACTATAAACACATATTTCGTTATCTATTACATGGATCATGTGCGGAAGGAAGGGGTGAAAGTCACATGCATGTTTTAAAGTGTAATGTTTTATACTTGTAAAATATATAAAAGGCAGTTCTTATTCAAATTCATGTGTCATAGAAATCATGGTATGAATGTTGTATAGGTACAACAACTCCAGCAAGAGGTCAGTAAGATAAACAAAAATTCTGACACCATAGAATCGTTAGCACATGATACTGAGAGAAGGGTGGAAACTCTGAGCTCAGAGGTCAAGAAGGTATGTTCCGAGCCTCTTACACGTCCTTGATTTGCATTTGCATTTGCATTTGTGTTTTACAGCTCATACTTCTTGTGCATGTAATCTTGGTTAACTGTTGTTACGGGGAGCATTAAAGATGCTACAGTGATATGGGAACTATTTGGAAAAGTAGAAAATCGTCTTCATGAGTTTGATGATGGTGATTGTTTCTGAAAAAGCAGCCAGATTTTGTGGTTTGTTGGAGCTAGGTACAAAAGTTATCTGGTACACTTGAAAACAAAAGAAAACACTATTTTTACACTGAGTTCTGCAATGTACTACACTACTACTTAAGAAAATGCTTATTCCTTCCATATGGCCACTTTTCAAGATTCTTTCCCTCCATGCCATTGCTGCCATCTGTTTGTGTATTCCATTGTTTCTCGCCTCATTTTCCTCCAAAAAAAATAGATTTCCTTATCCTTACTCAAGAGTTCCTACATTTGATCCTTGATTGATCTAAGAGTTGTTCCCTGGAATACTAAAAAAAAATGGCCCTCTACTTATCTCATTCACAGACCCCTAGATCAAATTCATGGCAATGTAAATTACAACCTCATTACTTGAAATTGTCAGATCAAATCACACCGAAAACTCACATCAAATCTTTTAATCGACTCAATATACCATTGCTGTGCTCTTGACAATCCTGGAAAATAACAGTTGTTTCTCTTAAAACAACTGCTTGACACTGAACAGACATAAAACACTACTAATTGAACTCATTGTTCTTTTGTGCCACTAGACTTCTTGAAGACATCATATAAAATAGAATACTATGTTAATTTTGCAACTTCTCAGATAGAGGATATAATTGCGGAGCAATGGATCCAAATTCGACAATTTGAACAAGCATTTGTATTAACTAAGGTAACCCATCATGTATATCTTTTACATTATTCAGACGCAGTTCTTCATTGAGTTGAATGAACACAGATGATGGCGTCAAAAGTTCATGAGAGAAGCAGGCCATCAGAGATGGTTTACAAGTGGCCTGGAAAAGAAACAATTCTTAAGGTACCTTGGCACCTCCAACTGCAAGCTGCATTGCTTTTCTGAATGTTGTACTTATGTTGCAATATTTAGTTGAAGCTTGCTATAATTACAGATAGGGTACTGCATTAAATGATGCGATCTTTCAACAAATTGGCACCATTTATTCTTTGAGCTCTGGTGCAAGATAACAGATACCCCCTTGTCCTTTTCTATTTTTCTGTTCGATTTTGGTGGAACTTTCCTGTACCGCCATCCTACTTGTCACCTTCTGTAAATCATCTACTCAGAGTACTTTCTAAAACACAGATCAACAATTTGAGTTAGATAAGTCCTGTTGTAGAAAATTTGGTTGCAGTGCCAGATCCCATCCTGAGATTGACCTATATTGACTAGAGATAGGGTTATTTTGTTTAGTCCATACCACGAAAAGGGCACATGTTGCATCCTGGGTATCAAGCAAAGAATCTCTCTGTTGTCCTCTAACCTGTGTTCTGAGTTCCGAATCCCTTTTCCCCTGCCCTATGCCTTTTTTTTTTTCTTGCTTTTGTTTGTCCTGATGTGGACCTGACAATCTGTTTGGTACCAAATCAGCATCAGTCAAGGTGTTATGAATTGTAGTGAGTTTATGCAGTTAGGAAAACTTTGTATTTTGGCTTTAAATTTATACATGTAAAAAATGTGTCAATTTATATCAGAATGCACTGAACTGAATAAAGAAAACTTCCATGGAAATTTAGTATGGTAATGCGGATTGAAGCACATTCACTTAGCTCACGTGGATACTCCGAATATCATTAATCCCTTATCATGTCCTTAAAATCTTATATATGGCCTACAATTTTTTCCTTGTATTTTCTTGATATTTCCATCTGCAGTATGCCGCAGACATGAATCTCAATGATATTTTTCTTAGAGGAGCATCATACGCAAGGTCCTGTTTTTCTCATACATATAAAGAGTCCAGTAGTTTTCTACAAGAAATAAACAGATACTACCATGAGGTACCTGCTATTACTCCCTATCTTATGTTATTAGTATTATTCTAAGCATGCAGTGCAACATGAATGTGCTCATCTAATCGTATCAAACAAAGAAAAAAATGTACAAGCAATTGAAAGCATATTGAATTGACTGAATGGTTACAAAAGAACTACCTGAAGCGCCTAACTGATGTTCTTTGTTTTGTTTAATTTATCCAGTCATAGATATCATTCTATTATCTCTCCAGCTGTTCTGCTAGCACCCAATGTCTAGTAACAAAACTGTTTCAGCTATTGTGTGTTTTCCTCTTTTGATAGGCTTATCGATTCCGCAAAGCAATCCGTCGCCAGTACATTCCTGATACTGACAGGCCTGATGTCTTCTTCTTGGGTGGTTCTGTCTCACGATCAAGCATTGCTATTCCATATAACCAATTCAAGTTTTTTATTTCATCAACCCAGAAGTTCCATCATAAGGTGCCTGTGTTTCATCACCTTCTGTTTAAACAAATATAGCCGCATAACTGTGTTTATATGAGTTAACATGGTGCACCTCATTTCACTAATTATGCGTGATGTGTGACTAATTTGTTCCTGACTTACGCAGGTCCAAGTTTTTCTCCATGATGCGCTGCAATCCAACAGATACAGCAGAGGTTTAGCGAATGAGCCTGTTACATTTATCTTGGTACATATTTCTTGATTCCTGTGGTTGTTGGTGTTACCTCGGCAACTCTGTCAAACTGAAATCATAAGTTTCCTTGGGCCGAACTGCAGGCATACCTTCTTGTTGTTTCACCGATGTGGATGGCTTGGTTCCTTTATTCAACGCGATTCGGCTCAAGGAAATGACAACTTGTCTGAATAACGAGGCATGTGCAGTCGTGGGTTCTTTTTTTCTTTTGCGTGAATGGTATAGAAGTGTGACCAAGGAAAACATGTGAAAAATCTGCAATCAACATGGTGTGAAAATATATATTGTATATCGTATCCGCTATAGATCTATTTATTAAACTGTTACATCCAACCGCAATATGGACGTACCATACGTACATACCTCATACATATGCCATTCATACATATGCTAAAATTTTTAGCCTTGGTTAAAGTTTAGCTTACTTCATTAGCACTTCTGTTTGGATACACTATTCTAAAGTTTAGCATTTTCACCCATTAGCACTTGGTGTAGTTCTGTAGTTGAAGTGTAGTTGAAGTAATGCTAGCAGCTGGTGGTTTCCCTATCCAAAAGGTGCAAACCGGTACAGCTCTATATTTTCCATTACCAAAGTGATAACAATGTTCCTTCGCTCCTCCCAATCATGATTTTCAACATTACAGGGGCCGATCAAGCAAGAGCTTGCTTTAATTACTGGTTAGAATATTTGGGCCTAGTCTTTGCTCTCTGCTGAAGACGAGATTAGGGCAGGCGTGGCGACTACTCCATCCAATAAAGGATATAGGATGGACACCCACCGGTTCTGTATTGGTGAGTGCTAATACAGGGTCATGGCAAACCTTTAATTCAGCATTAGCTCCCTTTGAATATAGATGTCTAGAAAACCTGAAGCCCGGCAGCCCGCCCGAAAGCATGGATTTTTGGCCCGGCCCGAACCCAGCCTGGCCCGGCCTTCGTAGTGCCCGTGCTAGTATGGCCCGTTAGATAGTGCCGGGCGTGGGCCGCCACGAAGAATATAGGCTGGCCCGGCACGAAGAATATAGGCCGGCCTGCTACCCTCCCCAAGCTAACAGGCTAGGCCAGCGGAGCGGCCCAGCCCAGTGGAGCCCGCCGGTCGTCGTGTAACCCCGGCCTCCCCCACTCCCCCCTGAACCCTAGGCCTAATCCCCAATCCCAATCCCCGTGACCCCGGCTCCTCGCCTCCTCGCCTCTCTTCTCCTCCTTCGCGAGATCTTGCCTTCTCCGCCGCCTGCCGGTGACTCGCCTCCGGTTCCCCCTCATCTCTGGTTGTAGGACTCGCCGATTCGCCTTCCTCTGTCCTCTTCCTCTCCTCCTCCTGCCCCGAGACCCGAACCCTAATCCCAATCCCCACCTCGGTACCTCCTCGCCTCTCTCCTCCGCAAGACCTTGCCTTCTCCGCTGCCAGTGAGTCGCCTCCGATTCCCCCTCATCTCTGGTGAGTAGAAGTACATGTAGGCCTCGCCGCCTCATCTCCTCATCGCCTCGCCTTCCTCTCTCCTCTTCCTCTCCTCCTTCCCCAGTCCAGTACTGCAATACTCCAGTCCACCGCATGCCCGCACCGCATCTCGCGTCGGCCGTCGCGTCTCTCTCCGGCTCCGGGCTCCGGCTGCGCAGGTAACCTGCTAACCCTAACCCTAATCCCTAGATCTAGATCTCGAGTTCGTGTTCTTGAGTCTTGAGTCTTGACTACCTTTCCGGCTTTCCCCTTCTTGATTCTTGCCTGCAGGTCTCGTGCTGATGCTGCGCGGGGCCGCGCGTCGTTGAGGAACGGAGCCGCGGAGGCCGGCTGCAGCCTGCAGCATGCGGTCGTCGTGATGGAAGACATGGAAGAGTACACCATCAATGACGACCTTAGGGCCTGCGGGCTCCCCGGTGACGACGAGGACGACCTGGCGTCCAGCGGCGAGGCATTGTTCAGTAGCAGTGCTGCTCCGATCAGTGTTGATGGCGGTGATGGTGCTGGTGCTGCTGGAGGTGCAGGTGCTGGGACTCCTCCTGGGCAGTCGACGATGCCTTCCTCCATGCCATCTGTCAATACTGGTAGTAGCATTCGGGGGAAGCGTGCGAAGTCTGGTGCTTGAAACGACTTCGAGGAGATCTTTGAGACTTTGCCCACTGGCAAGAAGGTGAGAGTTGCTGCTAAGTGCCGTCATTGTTCTCATATTCTTTCTGGGTGTTCTTCCATACATGGGAGTATAAGCTTGATCTTCCATTTACTGGCATTTGCTCCGGAACCAGAAGGTATGTTTTGCTAAAACTAAGCATGCTGCTCTAGTTCAGTCTCGTTTACAATACAATAGTGATGGTTCTATCCATACATGGGAGTATAAGCTTGATGTTGCTCGTAGAGAGTTGTGTCGTTTAATTGCTAGACTAGATTTGCCTCTCGGTTTTGGTTTCGAAGATGCATTTGAGGAGTACATTCAGTGTGCTCACAATCCTTGTTTTGCTAAAGTCTCTAGGCAAACCACAACTAGAGATCTAGAAAAGTATTTCCTTGAGCGTCGATATTCTTTGATTGAATGCTTGAAATCCGTTTCATCTGTTTGCATTACATCTGATATTTGGTCTGGCAATGCTAAGGAAGACTATCTTAGTGTTGTTATTCATTTTATTTCTGCTGATTGGGAGTTAGAGAAGAGAGTCATTGGTCTTAGGCTCATTGATGTCTCCCATACTGGTGTTAACATTGCTGAACGTGTTGAAGCTGTTGTTACTGAGTTTGGTTTGAAGGATAAGGTTTTTTCTGTCACACTTGACAATGCTTCTTCAAATGTTTCTGCCATGGCCAAACTCATTCCTAAATTTATTGGTTACCTTGGTCCCGACCCTGAACCACTTGACAAAGACAAAGATAAAGCATTGCGTGCTCTCTTGCACCAGCGCTGTGCATGTCACATTATAAACCTCATTGTCAAGTCTGGTTTGAAAAGGATCAAGTCTTATCTTGAGGCTTTTAGAACTGCAGTTTCTTATTTGAACTCTTCCAACCAACGCATTGTTGAATTTCATAACTTTTGCATTGTTAAGGGGGTTCAACCTCGTAAATTTGGTTTGGATATGGATGTGAGATGGAATTCTACTTATCTCGTGCTCAAGCACCTTATACCATACAGATAAGGTCTTTATTGGTGCTAATTATGGTTTGGTTAATGGTGAGCCACTACTCAGTGATGGTCATTGGGTTGTTGCTGAGAAGGTTATGGAGTTTCTTGAAATGTTTTATGAATCAACTGTTGCTTTATCTGGTGTTTACTATCCAACCAGTCCTTTGATGTTGCATCATATTCTTGATATTGCTGGTCATTTACATGTCCAAGAGACTGATCCATTGCTTATGAACATTGTTACTCCTATGAAACTGAAGTTCCTCAAGTACTGGCAGAACATACCTCTGTTGTATTCCTTTGCATTTATTTTGGATCCTAGAGCCAAGATGAGAGGTTTTCGTAATGTTCTCCAGCTACTTTCTCAGACTATTGGTACTGATTATTCCAGTTACTTCAGTGAGGTAAGAACTGGGTTATATAAACTTTATAACAAATATGAAAACTGGTTTGGTGTTGTTAGGTCTCAGAGGCACTCTCAAGCAGGAGGATCTACTGGTAAGCAAAAAACAGCATGGGGTAAGATATTTGGGGCTCCTGATACTTCCATTGGGGTTGGTTCTTCAACTTGTACTGCTACTGCATCTACATCTACATCTACTGCTGCTATAGCAGCTGTTTCTGAGTTATCTTCTTACTTGGACAGCGACACTGTCACATGTTTTGATGATGGCTTCAACATTCTAAATTGGTGGCATGAGCACAAACTTACATATCCCATTCTGTCCATACTTGCTAGAGATATCATGTCTGTTCCAGTTTCGACAGTTTCTTCAGAGTCTTGCTTTAGTCTAACTAGCAGGGTGATTGAGGAGCAGCACCGACGGTTGCTGCCTCATTCGGTGGAGATGTTGAGCTGCATCAAAGATTGGGAGTTAGGAGATGCAAGGGCACAACATGAGGTCGAGAAGGGGATGCAAGAGCTGGAGGATGCAGATGCAGCCAACAAGCTCCTGGAGGATGGAGAAGGGCAAGCTGAAGCTGGTGATACTCATACTCAGACTCAGTAAGTATTTGGCCTACTGCCCTACTTATATTCTGTTGATCAATAACTGATGATGGACTGACGGTTGACTCTTTGTTTGCTAGGCCTGTCTCCACCACTGGGTTTGCGCCATCTGTCTAGGGAAGAAGTGATGGCGGCAATTCTTTTGTCAAGCAAGATGCAAGAGTGCAAGTGCATGTGTGGAGTCTGGAGCTAGGAGCTATCTTTTGCATTTATATTCTATTCTTGTAATCATGTGATGTAATCATGTAAATATGTAATGAACATCTAAACTTGAATTACAGATCTGGGCTGTACTCTTTTTTCCTTCCTAGGGTTTCTCACAAGGGTGAGTTTTACCTAGGAAGGTTTCTAATGAGGCAGCCAACACTTGATCACACAGATCAAGTGTTAAAACAGATCTATAATGATTGTGAAATTTGGAGTTGAGGCAGTTGTGAAACTTGTGATTCTGTGAAATACTGAAATTTGGAGTTAAAATATGACTAGCCAGGTTGTGGGCTGGCTCGGCCCGCTACTTGTGCTCGTGCTTCACGGGCGGGCCAAGCACGAAACAAGCCCGTGGGCCCGTGCTTGGGCCGTCAATGCAGCCTGTGGACCAGCACGGCACGACACGGTGGAGAGGCATGCCGGGCCAGGCCGGGCACGAAGTTTGACCAGGCCATGCCATGCCCGTGCCAGGGCCGGGCCGAGCGGCCCGAATGGACATCTATACCTTTGAAGAATATGCTAGTAAGCAAGTACCAAGTTAAGCTCGACATAGTTGAGACTGTGGTCAGTGCTGAAAGAGAGAGCCCATGTACGTGTCTCGAAACAAATGGTTCATTACCTTAATTATGTGCAAATACTACTGAGCCGATCAGATGGGATCACTACATGAAGAACATGATCACGCGGCCTCACTAGCATTGCCAGATTAAATCATTAGGTTTCATAGATTAGTCAAGCTTAATGTTATATGCTTAATCAAGGTTCCTAGATTGCTATCAGAAATTTCAAATATGCCTCACCTTTTTGCAGCAATTCTTTGCCGTTGAAACCCCTCCGCCCGATTCCTCATGCACACAGCACCACTGCCACCCCACCGACCCGTTTTAGCCCATTCGAGACCGAGCCAACCACAGCAGCAGCCGGACCATCGTCGTCTTCTTTCTCCTGCCGCCATCATCCAGAAACTGGTAGATTGACGGTGAATCCTACCTTCCCAGCTCTGTTACCTTGCTACAGTCATGCTAGAGCATTCAATAGCTCGTGTAGATGGTATAAGGTCACTTGTTGCCCTGTTCCGTTCCTAGAGTGGCCGGAACGCAGGCGTCGCCGCATTCCTGAGACGCGGCCATGGACGTTGCCGTGGAGCATGGTGCTCCAGCCATCCAGGGGCCTAGGCAGGGAGTGCGTCATGATCTAGGGGTGACGGCAAAACTTGTGGTGCCGCATGTCGTCGCCGGTGTAAGGAAAATGGCTCTTAAGTGATTGTATGTGATTTTTATGATTCATTAACAACATAATTATTAGGACTAATAGTTTTATCAAGATATACTTTTGTAGATATTTATAGGTTCCAAGAATGCAATGGAAGCCATCTAAATGATCAAGAAAGAAAAGACCCACGAATAAATGAAGTCAAAACAAGCACAAAACATCACCGAAGCAACTGACCGAACCATTCGGTCTGGAAGGAGTACCGGATCAATCGGTGATCAACGACAGCAGAAGCTGAAGGTACTGGAATGACCAGATGCCCATCATGGGTACCACCGAATCAGTCAGTGACCCTAGGAAGCTGAAGAACGTCTCTGGAATGACCGATTCATTCGTCATGAACATGAAAACCACCACCGAATCAGTTGTAAATCCGGGGCTTGTAAGTCTTGCGAAACCCTTGTTGATGATCGTTAATTACAACATCAACCGCCAACATCTCAGTGAATAAAGTGGGTATAAATATAGTTCTATGCAATATTTGCTTTGAACTAATGAATTCCACAAGTTTTGGTGGTTTGAGATGTTTTGGAGGATTATGCTCAGAATATGCAAGAAACAACACCGGAAGGAGCAGATGCAAGAATGGTGAAACATGGACATAAGATGAAAGCATTAGAAATATTGTCAAATGCCAAATTGGACATTACCATGTTGAAGAGCTTGTTGAGATGATCGAATTGGATATTTGGTTCACCCAATTCAAAGTCCGGAGGCAAAATTTATACAAATCGGAAGTTCTAGACTTGGGCCGTGCAGAGGTAGCAGGCTGGCTGACCCCACACCTTTGCCAAGCACATTATACAATGCCACAAGACCAATAGGGATCCCCTAATGGACCCATATGCACCGAAGAAACAAGAAAATACAAAGGATATGACCGCAAGGCTTCCAAGAAGGATCGGCCGCCCATAACTCGGTGCAAACTCAATCAAATTTAGTGAAATCAAGTGTGGCTGATTCATGATGACCATCTACACATAATGGAAGTTGGATGGATGGATTTGGTGGAAATCCCAGGCTGGCCGGCCTAATACTTCTGTGAAATCGATCAATCCTTTTCGGGCAGCAAGTTGATGGCCTCCAGGAGACAAACCCATGTGAATCAATGCAAGACTAAAGAATCACAGGCCGACCAGCCTAGCTTAGGTCGACCGGGCGAGCTTTCCCACGGAAGTGCCTCATCTTGGTCTAGCGGCAAATAACCGACGTGAGGAGTGTGAAGGTGGTTGCACTTCACGCTAGGTGGCAGCAGGGGAGCGTTTGGAGGGGAAGATTCCCCTTGGATTCCAAGAGCATCTCCACTCACATTCTCACTTGTTGTCGGTGTCTTGAACCGCCGACTAGTGAATTTCGTGATTGCGCGTCTGGCCCGGATGGTGTGCAAGAAAAACCCGAGGGTTTATAATAGTTCGGGCAGAATGTCCCTACGTCCAGTTCAATCCCTTGTGCTCTTACACTAAGTTTGCGGTAGAGGGTTACAAACGGGCGAGAGAGGGGGAGGGCTCCCAACTCTCTTGTGGAGTGTTCATGTGTGAATGTGAGTTTGAACATTTTTGTCCCCGCGGCAGGGGGTCTCCCTTGCCCTTTCATAAGTCAAAGGGAAGGGAGTGGATAAAGAGAGAGAGAGAGAGAGATCCTCGGGATCGTGCCGCCTCTCGTCCCTTTCGCATGGGCCCCACTAGCCCTGTAGATGACGACGGAGGCGCTCCCATGCTGTGCCCTAGCGCGATGTGCGGCAGGCATCCCAACGGAACAGGCAGCGCGGGTCTTCCGAGCCGCAGAACGGGTGACATGCGCCCTACCGAGACGGGCGGAGTGAGCCCCCAACACGTTTTACAGCTTGACCCCGAGCGTGGAGGATGACCGAGGCTTGCCGTAGTTGCTTGTGTTTTCTATAGGTCATGTCGTTGCACGTCCCTACCTATCTTTATGCCAGAGGTTCGTCCCCTGGCGTGGCCTGCCACTTCGTGAGGTCCCTAAGGGCCCCACGCCTCTGGGACGGACGTGCCCAACCCCTCACCCTTGGGATTGGGCGAGGCGGACGCGCCCGACCCTTCACCGTTGGGGTTGGGCATGTCAGACGCGCCCGATCCCTTACCCTTGAGGTCGGGCGAGGCGGCCGTGTCCTTCACCAGTTCCTCGCATTGGGCTGTTAGTGCCCCTTCCCCTGGTGGGCCGCTTGCAGCCACTTGATGGCCCTGCTGGCCCAAGCTGTGTGCTTCGGGGGAGCCAATCCGTGATCAGCTTCTTAAGGAACATTCTTTGGGGAATCTGTGATATTTGCCCCTAACAGTAGCCCCCGTGCCCCTGCGCGGCTCGAAGAGCCGTGTTAGGGTTTCGCTTCACCCAAGCAGCGAGTCCCATGCCGGTCCGAACGCGTTCTCGGTCTGGCGTCTAGGTTGATGTGACTCGGAGGTGACTTGTCCTTGTCAGGCTCATGTGGGTGTGCGCGAGCGCACCCACTGGGTGTAGCCCCCGAGCCTCTAGGCGAATCAGAGATTCGCATAGAGGGTTCTGCTGGTGTGCTCGTCTTCATGTCCTGGTGGATGCGACCGCTGAGAGCTTCTCCCCCCTCTTGTCTCACGTGGGTGCGCGTAAGCGCAACTAGCAGGTGTAGCCCCCGAGCCTCTGGGCGAATCGGAGATTCATGCGGAGGGTCAGCTAGTGTATCCAGGAGGTGCCCCGTGATGACACCTTGGTTCATGCGCCCTCTCATCGGGTCTCGTCTCTGACGCCCGCTGATTATGGCTAGCGGGAGCTTTGGTGATCACCAAGCCGCGTGGCACGCGCTCTTCTGCTGCGTCCATCCTCGCTCGCCTTGGGACTCGTGCAACGCCTGTCACTTGCTCCCATCCTGGCCTGCGTCCACCTGCCCCGTCTTATCTTGTGCTGCCCCGTCGGGTCTGCAGTCGCTGACGAGAACCGGGGCAGGTGGACCCTTTTAATGTTGGCTGCTTGGTCTCTTGCCTGTTCGGCCCTGCGTCGTCACCTTGCCTGGGCGTGTCTATAAATAGCGGTGCTGGGTTCCTGGTTGCAGCACCAAGTTTGAGCGGCAAGTCCTCCAACAATGTATTGTGGAGCTAGGCCTCCTAGAGTCTGGGTTCAGCTTGTTCGAGCTGGATCCCGACCCCCCGTCGGTTGCTGTTAGTGGATTGACTGCAAGCAGAGGAGCATGAGGAAAGAGAACTCGAGTGTCCAGATCCTTGGCTTTGCCTTCGTGAGGTGGTTGCCTTGGTCCAGGTACTGGATCCACATGAGGATGGAGGCAGACTCGTCGCCCTTTGTGAAATCGTTCGGTAGGTGGCAACTCACCCGCACCTCCCTACTTCCTTCCCATAGGGTGGCAACTCACCTGCACCTGCCCTGATTTCGCGCAGGGCTGCCGGCTCCGTCCAGGGCCGCCCGGCCACGTCGAGCTTCCCTCTTTCTCATCGTCCCTGCTACCATTGCCGAAGTCACCCAATGGTGGCTGAGGCGTATGTCTAGGCAGCACGAGATGTATGCGTTGACAACCGCGTACCACTCCTGCTTCTGTGATAGCCTTGCTGTTAGGGGATGGACTACGATGCGGTCATCCGTTCCATCCCCAGCCCTTGCTAAAGCGGACTTTGGGCAACTTTCGGCGCTGCCCTGCGTGGCTACGCTTAAATTTTTTATACTTGCACACGGCCCGTGGCATGCCACTCCTTTCGCCCAAAGTGTAGGTCATTTTGGTAAATCTAGATTTCATGGTTTTCATCACGCACCCGAAGTGCACCATGTAATCATTCCGCCTGATCCTAGAATAAAGGAAGGATGTTTCTATGTTTGGTTTTATACCCCGAGGGAGCCCCCGAGCCCACAAAGGTTCAGATGTCGTCTTGGGGTTCCTACTCGGGAGGGGCCCGAAGGGCAGGACATGATTTCCCTTTCGGCTCTCCCCTTCACTTCGTATGCGACCGCGAGCTCGGTCTCCTTGCGAGTCCGACCCTGAGCCCCTGCGCGTTAGCGGGAGACCGGTCAAGCGGCCGTCACATCTTATGACCGTCTCCCTTCAAGCGTCCTTGTTTTTAGGACAGAGAGGTTGAGCCGTGCCACGTTTTCCCTCATTGGTCGAAACGTGGTGCTTGGTGAGCTGGTAACAGGTCAATCTGAGTGGGGCCCCAGCTCCCGTTCGAGGGGATCCGGCTTGGGTCAGCTGGTGACCAACTCCAAACTCTCGACGGATGATCCGTGTAGTTATCAGGTCCATTCGATCGGTCCTGATGGCTCGCTGCGTTTCCTCAGAGAAAAACCATGGATCATTTTCTAGTGAAGACTCGAACGCGGGTCGGGATGCCCGTGGCCCTTGTGCGCCTGGGTGCTAGCCGCTAGCGGGACCATCCGTCCTCGCCCCTCACTCTGGTGGTGCCCTAGGGCGGTTGTGAACCCGTTTGTGTGCCATCCTTAGATATGACGGGGCTTTTGGCCCCTTTATTGCCAGGCCACTCACTTTAATGGGCCGTCGGGGCATTTTCAGCCCGTATCTCTCCTTACCTGCGGGGGCTTTTGGCCCCTTTATTACCAGGCGCGTCTCCCGAGGGGTCGCACCTGGTGCGGCGTGCGACAGCTCCTGATATGACGGGGCGATGTGAAGCTACGAACACAGTCATTATGGCAGTCGTTAGGGTCGAGGCGCCGGTTCGCCTTCCGCTTCCCTCGCCTATAATTGGGGCTCTCGGCCCCTCTGCCACCTCCGCACTATTTCTTTTTGCTGTCCTCTTCGTCTCCTTGTTGCCATTTCCCAAGCCGCTTCTTCCTTTGTGCCCCTATTCCTGCGAGAGCTCCCGACCCCTTTTCACCGCCCAGCATTGGCATTATGGTACCGCTCGGACGTGATGCAGTTGCACCTGGGGGGTCTCGTTAAGCGCGGGCTTCTCAGCCCACGCTCCACTGCGAAGGAGTGGCTCTTACCTGGCTGCGAGGAGTTGCCAGTGCCACGTGATGGCTACGTCGTCTCCTTTGCGCACTTCCACGAGCGCGGGTTCGGGATGCCCCCTCATCCCTTCTTTCGAGGGTTCCTCCATCACTATCGGATAGAGCTGCAACACCTCAACCCGAACGGGATCCAGCAGATCATGGCCTTCATCGTGCTGTGCGAGTGATTTTTGGGGATTTCGAGCTATGGAGGTACTTCTTCACCGTCTCCTTGGTCAAGAAGAGGGACTGGTCGATGGCCCCGTTAGGATGCACCGGGATCCATCTCCGCGGGCCTCGAGCCCATGAATACTGACCATCGCCACCATGAAGTGCAACAAAGGGTGGCACTTGCGGTGGTTCTACATCAAGAACTATGACGCCGCCCCTCTCCCGCCCTTCACCGGCCGTACAATTGCAGCGGCTCCGCCGGTGTGGTTGTGGGGCCTGTGGACAAGGAGAAGAAGAGGCTCGCCCTGCTCCTGGCGCCATAGCACACCTAAAGGTCCATGGCCTCTGCGGCACTGGCGTCATTGGGGCCTACCATTCAAGGCGGGTGGCGCTGCTGATGGCGCTTGCCCTTCCGCTGTTCGGGATGGCGCCGGGAGTGCGGCTGGAGGGCACACGCTTGCCCAGGGCTTGCTCCAAAATTTAGAGATCCAACAGTGCATCTGGGACGCGCTGGAGGAGCCCAATGCGACCTTCCCGGTCGAGGGTCACTAGGCGATGTGGCCTGACACCGGCTTCATCGACCTGGTGAGTATTTCCCGACCTCCTCGTTGTGTTTTGCTCCCTGTCTTGATACTTACTTTCGACTTCGTGGGTCAGCGTTTATTGGGACAGTTCAGCCCTTTCCATGACTCCCATGCGCCATAGCCAGAGGACAAAATTGCACGATCTGCGAACCGTGCAACCTACGTGGCGAGTAAGAAGAAAAAGGACGCGGAGAAGGCGAAGAAGGAAGTGTGCGAGTGCGCAAAGCTGCAGCACAAGAAGTGTTGGCAGGGGTCGGACGACGAGGCAATGGATGATGATGACGATGATGACGCTGACGCCGACGAGGATGAGGAGGAGGAGGGGTGGGACGACATTCCCTGGGATGAGCTGGCGTGCGATGATGTGGGGCCATCCCCTCAGCCGTTGGCATTAGCGCAGGTGCCCTCCAGCCCTACGCCTGCCCCGATGCAACAGGGAGGGGCTGTGCGCACGGAGGCGATGGAGATGGATCGTGACACCTCATCGGGAGCTCCTGTGCAAGGGGGTCCCAAACGGCAACGTGCCGAAGAGACGGAGCTGGGGTCAGGAGGGCTGCAGATGGTGGTCGAGGATCCATCACAGGGAGATGCACCCGCGGAAGAGGTGTTGCCATCGGCGACGCTCGTCGAGGAGGGTCTGGGACGGGCGTTCCCAATTTGCTCCCCGACGATGAGGCGCAGGTGGCGCTGCCGCCCCATCAGGCTGATGCATCCTTCTAGGGGGGACAAATGAGGAGATGGTGTAGGAGGTGGCACCCTGCGCGAGGTTGTGGCGGTCGCCCAAAAGGAGATGGTGCGGGAGAAGCTGCCGCCGCGCGAGGTCGTGCTGGTTGCCTAGGAGGAGGCATTGGCTATTGGTGGCGAGGCGGCCGGGAGCACCCTAGCTGGGGTGGCGTTGCAGCAGATGCCCACTACCTTGGAGTTGACAGGAGCGGCTGACCCCAGCCAAGGCGGGAGGGCCTCACCATCCTTGGCTCAAACGGGCGGCGATCTGCCCGTGCAGGGAGGTGCCCAGGACCCACGGGACCCCGCTGTGGAGATCCTTGCTCTCGGCGATGAGATGGAGGACATGGAGTGGCAAGGCATCTCAGAAGCCTTATCCGCCGCGCTGGGCGCGTTGCATGATGTTGCCGTCCTGATGTGCTAGGTACGGCACCTTGGCATCCTTTTTCCTCGTGCCCTTCCCTGGCATTTCTGACACGTTTTTTCTTCATAGTTCCTCATGAATCGCAATCGGGATCGCCGTGTGACATTTCAGGTATTTGGGAGCAAGACACACTAGATTTAGTGTAAAGTTGTGTTTGTTTTTGTGAATGTGTTTAAAACCTAAATGCAATTTAAAGGGTGTTTTTGTAATTATGGAAAAATACGGTTCTTTTGCTAAATGTGTTTGAATGAAAGGTAATTTCAAATTGTATGAAGGTTAGTTTTAAAAGAAAATAAAGTATTTACTTTTAAACCACTGTAAGAAGTAGATTTACTCTAAGGTTTCAATTGGAATGTGAATTTTAAATAGGTTTTATTTGAAATTGGATAGTTTGTTGGATTTTGAAATAGCTTCAAAACCCTAACTCTTTTGAAGCTGACCCTTAAAGGAAAGTTGTAGTTCTTTTTAAACTCTACACTTTTGCTTTTGGGCATATTTTCATTTGGGATATGGTTTGAAAGAAAATCTTGCTTTACAGTGAAACCCTTGAACTTTTGAAAAATTGCGAACAAGTCCCCATCATCTTCCTCTCTCCCCTTCCTCTCTGTTGCTCTGCTGCGCCGCCCGCCGCCCCTCGCCGGCGATCTCCCGGGCTGACTGCTGCCCCTCGCCGCTCTACCCGCACCACCTGGCCCTCCAGCTCGCCCGCCCGCCGCTCGCCTGGCTTTTCCCCGCCCCGCCACGTCGCGCCACTGTCGCCCGCAGCCGCCACGCGTGCTGCCGGCCGCCAACAGCTGCTCCAACTCGCCCGTGCCTCTTCTTGGTTCCGCAGCACGTCCAGGAGCCCTCCTCGACTTCTTTTACCCTCTCACACGCTCACATTTTTGCTCTCTTCTTCTTCTCGGCTCAGCACTGCCGCCAAACCTCCGCCGCAGTCTCTTCTCACCGCCGTCAGCCACCTCCGCCGCCCCACACCCGCAATCCCATGCTCCACCGGCACCACTACATCCCACTAAAGCTTCCTAGTCAGCTCTTCTCCATCCCCTCACGCTTACGCCACCAGAACACCACGCCGGCAGTCCTGTCCATCGCCGCCGCTCGGCCTCACCATCGTCCCAATGCTCCGCCCCTATTGGCCCTCACCGAGCTCACCACCAGCACCACATCTACACGTAGAAGCTTCCTGGCCACACTCCCGTTGCCTTCTTGCACTCTGACCGCCGGAACGCCGCCGCCGCCTCGGGACCTCGCCGCGCTGGCTCGGTCCTCCGTTCAAACCAGACCCCCGAGACCGCCGTGAGCTCCTGAACCTTTTCCCCCACTTCCCCCTCGCCACCAGTGAGCCTCCTCGCTGGAATTTGATCGCCGTCGTGCTGTCCCTCTGTTCAAACCGACCAGGGACCCAATTGCAAGTCTTCTTTTCTTTCTAGGGTCTTTTTTGCAAAAATATCAGTACCCCCCTCAATTCAAATCAGCCAGCTTTGAAAATCGATAGAAAATTGTAGAAAAATTCAAAAATTGTCAAACCAGTTCTGTTATACTATAGGAGTTTAGTTCTACAACTTTTGCTACTAAAGTTTAGCTTGAAACTTAATATTTTAAGTTCTATTTTAAATTCTATCAAAAGTGAATATTTTAGGTATCTTTGACATGTTAGCTTTATTTCATGTAATTTTTGGTATGCAACTTGTATGTGATATGAGTGAACTTGTGTATAAATTTTACCATCAGTACTGCACTCTAACTTAAACTCATTTAAATTTGTGCAAAGTAAGCTTGAAATGATTCAAGCATGTTACTGATGCTTTCATGCTTAGATTTTTTTTACCATGTGTTGGTCTGATGTTGAGTAATTCATAGTAAATTTTGAATAATTTTTAGCACTTTTTAACTTAAGGTTTTGATTTGAAATTCAAATTTAATTCAAATAATTTAGTTTCTGCTTTCAAAAATTTATGAAACATTTATGGCAAGCTCATCTGATAAAAGTAAACACACTCACCAAAATTTAAAGTCAGAGCCCCTATAGATTTCAAACTAAAAATAAAACTTGTTAACTTAAGTTTGAATTTGTTCATTTTTGTACCACTAACCTGCTAGGTTTAAAAATAAGAAATTAACAAAAGCTTTGTATCAACTTCAAATGTGTGTAGTTGAATTCCTAACCTCAATACTCTTATGCTTGAAGTTATAGAAATTATTTATGATACTAGTAGAGTTAATTGGATTAGTGTATAATAAGTAAATTTGAATTCTTAGAATTCAAATCCTTTGCTTTGTGGTGTATTGAATGTGAATTGTTGGATTGCAACCTTATCGTGAAGGAAAGTTATTGACTTAATAATCACTTAATTCAAATCATTGCATATCATGTAGAATCAACGACACTTGACGACGGAACCTACAAACTAGTCCGGGAACCCGAAGAGGGTATATCTGAAGACCAAGTGAACGTCGCCGAGGATCTTACTGAAGCCCCAAACCAAAGTTCGGAAGTTATTACATTTCTGACCCCAGCCCCACCCAAGAAGGCAAGCCCTGGTGCATAACCCAGTTTTTTCAAATTATGCACTTATTATATTATATATCTATATTGTGCATTAAGTTTTAGGAGTTGTAATGAAAACCTAGATGCATGAAACTTAGGAACCTATGTAATGTTTTTTTGAGTCTTTACCAAATAGATGCTCTGCTAATAGGACCGGCAGAAGTCGAGAGATTTCCTGTTACTCGCGCGATATAGGAGTTGATTATTTACCATTCTGCAATCACTATAAGGATAATGGACGGGGTTATGTACGATATCATGAATTGAAAGAATACCCCGTCTGTATTGGTTTAAGTTTGATAAGGTCGCAGTGTGTGGTAGTGGTGGTCAAGTGTTTGAAAGTACTAGCCACATACCGTAAATATGGTACGCAGTAAGCCTATTACCTGATTGGCCCGGCAAGTGGACTTACCCTACCACACGAATTTTGGTTTTTGTCACACACACACCGACGTGAGGGAATACGTTCCGCGTAGCGGATGGGAGTACGGCCGTACAGTTGTGCTATAGTCGTTCGTCCCGCACAGTGAATGTGCGTATGGTCCTGCAGTCGCTTGTGGTGGCTCTAATCCATGACTTGGAATAAGATGGTAACGGTTGCCCTAAAAGTTAAGTTTCTGAGCGTGTGAGTTAGGATCCCTTGCAAGGTTATGAAATTCTATTTAGAATCGTCCGTTTCTTACGGAGATTGAGACTACTTGATACTTCTGCCACATAGAGTAATAACAGTAACAGTTAATGGCATAATTTTGATGTATGCTTAATATCTACCTTGCTTGACTAGTATAGGTGCTTACCTAGAATGGTTAAAAGAAACTAGAATCTGAAAGCTAATATATGAAAGTAAGAACATACTCTTTGTTGCTTTTCAGCAAAAGAAAACTAGACCCGTTCAACCTATCATGGTCTAGTTATGGGCTAAGTATACCCAATGTCGGGTAAGCCTTGCTGAGTATTAGTATACTCAGCCTTGCTAGTAATATGGTTTTCAGGTATGTCGTTCGTGACCCAAGTGGATAGTCTGACTTGGCCTGGCACTGTTCCGCTTGGCTGGTCCGTGGAATGGGATCCGTCCCTGGCCGGCAATGACCCTTCGGAGTAACGTCATGCTTTGGTCTAAGTATGATGCCTACCTCTGTGACGTATGTAGTCGCATTGTTGTTTTCGCTGCTAACTCTGAATACTGCCTGGTAAACTTGAAGTTTTGAATATTGCTTGTATAAATTTGTATTAACTAGGATGAAACAAAATCCCTGTGTAATAATGTTAATTATTCTTGTGGTGTAAAAGTTGTGAGCTGTTGTAAGGCTGGACTCGTCTTCATGCGAGGTAAACCTACATCGATCCTGTGTAACCGTGGTTGAATCGGGCGGTGACCCGACAGACCAATGAGTTGTTCCGTTTGAAGTGCGCTGAGCTTCTATCGCCTGCCTAAGCGATGTCTAGCGCGCTTGAGCCGGAATAATTCAAGCCGTTCTGCCACAGCTGGTATCAGAGCCAGGTTTACGCTTACAGCCGGTATTAGAGATATTAGGGTACCCAGGATTGCAGCAGCTCCTAAAAATGCTTTTAGAATAAAAATTTGTTTAACAAAAAAGTTTATAAATTACGTTGGATTCGTTAAGGTTTGTGCTTAGATCGTAAAGCCTAAAGGGTTTATATGGGAGTTATCAGGTGGCTGCTAATATATATATATATAGTACTACTCTAACTTTTAGCACTATGTTTCTGTAAAAACTTACTTTCGAGCACAATCAACTTTATATTCGGTAACGACGCATTCGACGATGAGGTAAGAGGGTAAGGATCCTCAGCCAACTGAGAGAGCCTGGCCTTCCCGTCGGTGATGCGAACCGAACGCTATTTCTCAAGCAGTGGCTTACTTGAGATGCTACGAATATACCAATGATAAGTTGATTATATTGGGAGTATATGGTTAGGCACAGGGTATGGTGATCGCTGTTCATACCTTCGTTTCATACGGTACCCTCGTGAATACGTTGCAGATGTAACGTATGATAACGTCATCCGTACGGCGGAAATCGTACGGATACTATTTCTATAGTGAACAGTAATGTTTGGGGATGCTTTCATGACGTGCTGGCATGAAAGGTTCGTGATATACAACTGTGGTTTCTGCAGGTACATTAACCATGATTAATAGGGTAAGACGGATAGGATTTATCGACTAGTTATTATAGAGAGAGGCGTATGTATTGTGTCACCAAAATTAACCATGTAAGTCCAAAGGTATTTGGCAGTTGTTTTTGGTTGTGAGGTCGAATAGTATGCGTATGCCTAATCCATGACCAAACAAAGTGAATGCATTGAATGTGTTGTTCTTTTAAGAACATTTAGAGTGCTGTCTATTCCCAGTGCAGTTTTGATATGATCCTTGCGATAGCCTTAGTTGAGCGTCTCGGCATCTATTGTTCATTCTCAAGATCTATAATATCCATCTGATTTCCAGCCTTTACTGTCACCAGAATCGGTTGTCTCGTTCCATTTACTTTGTGAGTTCTCGGCAGGGTAGTTGCATTCCAGCCATTCTATGCATCTAACCCACCTTTATTGTCCCAGTCTATTCAACTTATTTTTGAAAACCTTAAATCTCACCATTTGAATTCTTGCTTCAGATGCCGGAATTTTCAAAGATCTTTTGGGACCACGAGGGACATGCTCATACCAATGCCTTGCATTGGGAGGGTTTTCCACATCTTTTGTGGGAGTTACTTCAGTTATTTTGCTACAACGAGCCCCTGCAATATGATGGAGTTGAGTATAGTGAAGAGGGTGTTCCTCGGTGCAGAGTGAAGATGACAATCCCTCAACATCCTTTTCGTTCTCTGTGGTAGCCCATCAAGATTAATATGGTTGGTTTTCGCCTTGTTGACACTATAGAAGCAATAGCCCTTGAAGCTATTAACATTTTCTGTGACCAACATCCAGAAGAAGTTGCCACGTATCCTATTGGCCTATTCCCTGCTGTGGATTCTCGTGACCCCAAGTGGGTTTTCCAAGTATCACATTGTGGCCATTTGCTGGGAGATCTGGCCGAAGAGACGTTATGTACTATGATCAGATTCATGAATGCACAGCACCACTATCAGATACTTCAGCACCACGATATGAACCAACTGACCAGCATAGCTCAAAGTCATCACAGAAATATTGACCAACAGGTTACTCAAATTGAAGAACTCCAAGCCACGATCACTGCTAAAGATGAGGTTATCGCACAGCGAGACGAAACCATCACCCACCGAGAGGATCAGATCCTCAAGAGTGATACAGTGATTATCCAGTGCAACACCATTATTGAGTTCCTCCAGGAGCAAGTCCACGACCTCACCCTTGAGCTAGACGACGCCATCGCCCACATTAATGTGCTCCATGAGCAGCCGGCACCTCCTGGTGTATCTGAGGAGCCTGAAAGTGAAGATGAAGAAGAAGACCTAGAAGAGATTGAAGGAGTTTCTGACCTTGATTCCGAGCATGGAGATCCCGAACCTAATCCTCAGCCCAATCATTCTTCTTCTGGCAGCCAGTCGTCTGTGGGCAAGCTCGACGATTTCTAGTCTTTTTCAAACCATCGACCTTTTAGATGCACTCAGTGTAGTATAGTGTGACATAGGGAGTGAGCAGTCTAATTTGACATGATGACCACCAGTTATGATTTATAACCTGAGTTCCTGTCCGGTTATCTTTTGAGCTATCAATCTGTTGCACTATCTCCATATGTTTTATTTTTGTGCGGTATATTTCTAAAAACGGAAGCAAGTATTGGTGATTTCTAATGGATATCTTCCATTCTTCAGATGGTTGGTGCTACGCGTGGAACCTCTGAAGGTTTCAGGCCGGACCAGGCTAGCGGTTCCCAACAACCGCCCCCAGCACCACCAAATCTGGCAGAAGTAATGGCACGGTAGACTGAGCTACTTAATCAGCTAGTGCTGGCACAGATGAACCAATACCATCACCAGAATCGAGGTCGGGATGAACCTCCATCTGCTGGTTATCAAGACTTCTTCAGCACGCAGCCCCCACTTTTTCATAAGACCGAAGAGCCTCTTGATGCAGATGCATGGCTCCGCACTATTGAGTCCAAGTTTGCACTACTGGTCGCACCATGTTCAGAAGCAAATAAGGAACTTTTTGTAGCACAGCAGCTTTGCGGCACTACCTGCATTTGGTGGGATCATTACTATGCCATGCAGCCAGAAGGACATGTAGTCACGTGGGAAGAGTTTCGGGCCGCCTTTAGGGCGCATCATATTCCTGAAGGACTTATTGAGTGGAAGCTCAATGAATTCTTAGCTCTTACCCAGGGGACCCGCACCATAATGCAGTACGCATAGGCTTCCAATCACCTGTGTCAGTATGCGGGTTATCATGCAAACACCGATGCCAAGAAGCGAGATCGTTTCCGTTGTGGCCTAAACACCAAGCTCAAAGAACGATTGAATCTTGTGAGGGTAGACACTTTTAACGAGCTGGTCAACATGGCCATTACTCAAGAAGATTGCATTTCAGCCCACCAGGCTGAGAAGAAGCGAAAGATACCCACTGGACCCTCGAGTGCTCAACCCCCGAGGTATCGGTAATCCAAAGTAAATCTCCACGAGCCCCGCTCCGAAATATTCCATCAGGAAGATGGATCGCCAGACCTCCTCAGCCGCCTAGATTCAACTGGCCGCCTGTACCGCAACATCAGCAACAGTTTAGTCCAAGGCCGAACTTACTGTAGTTCAATTAGGGAAACAACAACAATCGTTGTTTAAATTGTGGCAGCTCATCGCATTTCGTCAGGAATTGCCCTCAACCTAAG
The DNA here is from genome assembly GCF_002211085.1 of Panicum hallii. Lineage (NCBI taxonomy): Eukaryota > Viridiplantae > Streptophyta > Magnoliopsida > Poales > Poaceae > Panicum > Panicum hallii. The sequence goes on along the minus strand of NC_038042.1, from coordinate 17,799,914 downwards.
AAATCATTCCAAGGGCAGACGTCCAACCCGAGCAGCAAGGGCAAGGGCAAGAAGCAAGTTGTGCAAGTCCACCAAGGGAGGGTGAATTTCACAAATCTCTCTGAACTTCCTGAGGGAGCACCAATAATGATGGGTACTTTCACTATACACCATCAAACCGTAGTTATACTTTTTGATTCTGGTGCAACTCATAGTTTTATCAATTCAAAATTTGGAACAAAAGTAGGCTTGGATTTCCATCCTACTATAGGAGCATATATGATAGCAACTCCTGGCGGTAAAATTGCCTCAAATCAAATCTGTAGAAATGTGCCAATTTAGTTAGGTAGCAATCTGATAAAGATAGATTTATTTTTATTAGATCTAGAAGAAATGGATATCGTACTAGGCATGGATTGGATGACTAGGCACCGAGTATCATTAGATATCTCCTCCCGAGCAGTTGAGATAGACTCACCCTACCAAGGCACTACTATTCTCTATCTCTCACAACGGAAGTGCATCAACGTTGTAGAAGGGATCAAGCTAGAGGACATCCCTATTGTATGCGAGTACCCAGATGTTTTTCCGGATGATTTGCCTGGGATGCCTCCGGATAGGGACATCGAGTTTGTTATAGAGCTACAGCCCGGCACAGCCCCCATCTCTAAGAGGCCATATCGTATGCCACCCAATGAGCTAGCAGAATTGAAAATTCAACTTCAAGACCTCCTTGATAAAGGTTTTATTCGTCCAAGTGCTTCACCATGGGGATGCCCCGCCCTATTCATGAAGAAAAAGGAAAATATTCTAAGGTTATGTGTAGACTATCGCCCTCTCAATGCGATAACCATCAAAAACAAATATCCTCTTCCCCGCATTGACATACTGTTTGATCAATTAGACGGAGCCAAGGTATTCTCTAAAATTGACCTTCACTTTGGATATCATCAGATAAAGATTAGGCCTAGTGACATTCCAAAAACAGCATTTTTCACCAGATATGGACTCTATGAATATCTGGTTATGTCTTTTGGTCTTACCAATGCACCAGCATATTTCATGTATCTTATGAACTCAGTCTTCATGCCAGAGCTCGATAAATTCATTGTGGTATTTATCGATGATATTCTAATCTATTCCAAAAACCTAGAAGATCATACAAGACATCTCCATGTCGTTCTTCAGAGATTGAGAGACCACCATTTGTATGCCAAATTCTCCAAATGTGAGTTTTGGTTGGATACAGTTAAATTTCTAGGTCATATCATCTCCAGTAATGGCATATCTGTTGATCCGAGTAAAGTTCAGGAAGTACTGGATTGAAAGCCTCCTACTTCAATCCATCAAATATGCAGTTTTCTTGGTCTAGCTGGCTATTTTCGTCGTTTCATCCCTGATTTTTCTAGAATAGCCAAGCCCATGATAGAATTACTGAAGAAAGGAGTTAAATTCTCTTGGAATGGGAAATGTGAAGAAGCATTCCACACCCTAAGAGCACATCTCACTACTGCTCCAGTTTTGGCTCAACCAGATAATTCCAAACCTTTTGACATTTATTGTGATGCTTCAGGCATCGGACTTGGTTGTGTACTTATGCAAGACAACTGAGTAATTGCTTATGCATGGCGAGCACTTAGGACTCATGAATAGAACTATCCTATACATGATCTTGAACTTGCAGCTGTTATTCATGCACTTAAGATTTGGAGACATCATCTGATGGGTACTAAGTGCAACATTTATACTGACCATAAGAGCCTCAAGTATATTTTTACGCAAGCAGATCTAAATATGAGGCAAAGACGTTGGCTGGAACTTATAAAGAATTATGATATAGAAGTATACTATCATCTAGGCAAAGCCAATGTAGTTGCGGATGCACTTAGCCGCAAGGCGCACTGTTCTTATTTATCAGTGGAAGCCTTCAGTGAAACTCTCTGTTGGGAAATGAGAAAACTCAATCTCGAAATTATTCCTCAAGGTAGTTTAATCATATCGCAGTTGAGACTACACTTAAGGATAGTATCGTTATGGCACAACAGCATGACAAAGGGGTCAAAATCAACAAGCAGATGCTAGCCCAAGAAGAAGAAAAGTACAAGTGCTTCCGAGTGGATTACAAGGGGATTCTATGGTTCAATGAGCGTATTGTTGTACCCAAGGACCATCAGCTTCGCAAGTAGATATTGGACGAGGTACATCTATCCAAGTTCTCCATGCACCCTAGCAGTACCAAGATGTACCAAGACTTGAGATAAAACTTTTGGTGGACTCGCATGAAAAGAGAAATTGCGAGGTATGTCTCTGAGTGTGATATTTGCCAAAAAGTTAAAGCCAGTCATTAAAGGTTGCTGGTGTTCTTTAACCTTTACCCATTCGTTCTTGGAAGTGGGAAGATATCAGCATGGATTTTATTGTTGGTTTACCCAACACTTCCCAAAGGCATGATTCTATTTGGGTGATCGTTGATCGATTAACCAAAACCACCCATTTCCTTCCCGTACATACTACTTACAATGCTAAAATGTATAGCGAGATCTATCTAGACCAAATCGTTCGTCTCCATGGAGTGCCTAAGACTATCATTTCTGATCGTGGAGCACAGTTCATTGCTCGTTTGGGAACAACTTCAATATTCTCTTGGAACCAAGTTAATACTAAGCTCCGCATATCATCCACAAACAGACGGACAAACAGAAAGAATAAATCGAATCCTAGAGGATATGCTTAGAGCCTGTGTAATCCAGTACGACAAGAATTGGGACAAATGCTTATCTTTGGCGAAATTTTCCTACAATAACAGTTATCAATCGAGTCTCAAGATGGCTCCATTTGAAGCCTTATACGGTCGCCGATGCCGAACTCCTTTGAGTTGGTCTCAAACCGGCGAACGTAAAATCTTTGGACCCGATTTTGTTACTGAAGCAGAAGAAAAAGTGAAGATGAAGCAGAAGAAAAAGTGAAGATCATTCAAAGTAATCTAAAGGCAGCCCAATCTCAAAAAAAGAGCTATGCAGACAAATGAAGAAAACCATTGCAATTTAAAGTTGGTGACTTTGTATATCTCCGAGTATCCCCTACTAGAGGTATTCAACGGTTCGGCATAAAAGGAAAACTCGCTCCTCGATATGTTGGACCTTTTAAAATTCTCGAAGTCTGCGGACCCGTAGCTTATCATCTCCAACTTCCTCCTCAACTAGCAGCTGTTCATAATGTCTTCCATGTGTCCCAACTTAGGAAATGCATCAAAACCCCTACCGAGATCATCGATTCACAAGCCATTGAAATCGAATCAGATCTGTCTTATACTGAGCATCCGATTAGAATACTGGATACCAAGGAAAGAAGCACAAGAAGAAAGACTGTCAGGATGTTTAAAATTCAGTGGAACCATCACACTGAAGAAGAAGCGACTTGGAAAACCGAGTCATATCTTCAACGCAACTTTCCAAACTTTCTTAAAGCCAATCCACATATCTAATCATCCGATTTCATCCTGTTCCAGAATCTCGGGACGAGATTCTTTTTAGGGGGGAAGACTGTGACATTTCAGGTATTTGGGAGCAAGACACACTAGATTTAGTGTAAATTTGTGTTTGTTTTTGTGAATGTGTTTAAAACCTAAATGCAATTTAAAGGGTGTTTTTGTAATTATGGAAAAATTAGGGTTCTTTTGCTAAATGTGTTTGAATGAAAGGTAATTTCAAATTGTATGAAGGTTAGTTTTAAAAAAAAAGAAAGTATTTACTTTTAAACCACTGTAAGAGGTAGATTTACTCTAAGGTTTCAATTGGAATGTGAATTTTAAATAGGTTTTATTTGAAATTGGATAGTTTGTCGGATTTTGAAATAGTTTCAAAACCCTAACTCTTTTGAAGCTGACCCTTAAAGCAAAGTTGTAGTTCTTTTTAAACTCTACACTTTTGCTCTTGGGTATATTTTCATTTGGGATATGGTTTGAAAGAAAATCTTACTTTACAGTGAAACCCTTGAACTTTTGAAAAATTGCGAACAAGTCCCCGTCGTCTGCCTCTCTCCCCTTCCTCTCTGTTGCTCTGCTGCGCCGCCCGCAGCCCCTCGCCGGCGATCTCCCGGGCTGCCAGCTGCCCCTCGCCGCTCTACCCGCGCCACCTGGCCCTCCAGCTCGCCCGCCCGCCGCTAGCCCGACCCCTGCTAGCTTTTCCCCGCCACGCCCTGCCACCATTGCTCGCAGCCACCACGCGTGCCGCCAGCTGCCAGCAGCTGCTCCAGCTCGCTCGTGCCTCTTCTTGGTTCCGCAGCATTTCCAGGAGCCCTCCTCGACTACTTTTACCCTCTCACGCGCCCGCATTTTTGCTCTGTTCTTCTTCTCCGCTCAGCACCGCCACCAAACCTCCGCCACAGTCTCTTCTCACCGCCGTCAGCCACCTCCGCCGCCCCACACCTGCAATCCCGTGCTCCACCGGCACTACTACATCCCACTAAAGCTTCCTGGCTAGCTCTTCTCCATCCCCTCATGCTCACGCCACCAGAACGCCGCGCCGGCAGTCCTATCCACCGCCGCCGCTCAGCCTCACCGTCGTCCCAAGGCTCTGCCCCCTCTTGGCCCTCACCGAGCTCACCACCAGCACCACATCTACACGTAGAAGCTTCGTGGCCACTTTCCAGTCGCCTTCTTGCACTCCGACCGCCAGAACGCCACCGCTGCCTCGGGACCTCGCCGCGCCGGCTCGGTCCTCCGTCGAACCGCCGTCTCTGCACCTTCCTTTTTGATTCCTGGTACCCTCGAGCCCGCTGTGAGCTCCTGAACCTTTTCCCACACTTCGCCCTTGCTGCCACTGACCCTCCTCGCTGGAATTTGATCGCTGTCGTGCTGTCCCTCTGTTCAAACTGACTAGGGACCCAATTGCAAGTCTTCTTTTCTTTCTAGGGTCTTTTCTGCAAAAATATTAGTACCCCCCTCAATTCAAATCAGCCACCGCCTTGCTGTCCTTTTGAAGTTTTCCGGCATGCTTTTTGATGTTGTTAACGTGTGTCCGGATAGTGCTCAATGTGAAGCTTGAAAAGGAATTGGTGGCGCGCCACCTCCTGGAAAAGGAGCTCGGCGAGACGAAAACAACGCTTCTCAAGGAGTCCGATGAGCATGATACCCTGCGGATTGCCGTCGGGTTGGTTTTGAATGACTTCGGGATGACTTCAGAGGTGGGGACGAGCTCGTTTGCGGTCCAAGTTGTTGATCTGACGGACCAGGCGGGCGGGATGGCGAAGCAGGCACTGCACCTCGGCGTGCAACGGCCGTTCACGATCTCACATTCCCATTACGAGAACATCGACTTGCAGGTGATGAGCCAAGGCTTCGCGCCCGGCTACGACGGCGCTGAGCTGGATGAAATCGAGGAGGAGGTGGCCCCCTTGGACAGGTCCTGGCTGCAAACGCGGAGGAAGAAATCATTCCTAAGTAGTTAGTTTAATTTTGGCGGTGAACTGGGCCTTGACGCTCGGGGTTGTGTAAACAAACTTTTAAACTTTTTGCATTTTGGCCTAGAGGGCCTTTGGAGAGGAACATTAAGGACACCCGGCTGTTCCTAAGAGGCAGTCGAGAAAGGAGATGCGAGTGAGAGGACTTTAATCACGCTGATGAGCGGTGGCACTATAGCCATTGGGTCGTGGGTTTCCTGATGTCCGACCTACTTTACTCAAAGCGCGCTCTTTCGTAACTTGTATCTTTCTGCCCCAATCGTAGGAACGGTTGTGCGTAAGGAGTTTTGAGTGGGTATGGCCTTGGTAGCCCTTGAGTGAGGCCTGACCCCCTGCTGTGGTTGGGGTCAGGCGACACTAAAGTGCGGTAAAGTGAAAAGAGAACTTTTTGTAGCAGAACTCGACAATTTAACATGAAAATTCGCGTAGCTTGGAAGTACTAAGGGTAAAAATGACGTAGTTGTTCGTTGTTCTAAGCGTTGGTGAATACTTCGCCATTAGGGGTTTGCAGCTTGTAGGAGCCTGGACAGAGAATTTTGGCGATGATGAAGGGCCCCTCCTAGGGCGGGGAGAGCTTGTGACGGTCCTTGTTGCTCAGGATGAGCCGTAGCACCAAGTCGTCGATGTTAAACGCCCGACCCCGAACTCGGCGGCCGTGGTATCGTCACAGTGCTTGCTGGTATTTGGCTGATCAGAGGAGGACGACATCACGTGCTTCATCGAGCTGGTCCATCGCATCTTCAAGGGATGTCTCTACCCCTCGCTCGCCGTACGCCCTAACTCTCGGCGCTCCATAGTCCAAGTTGGTCGGGAGGACTGCCTCGAAACCATAGACCATGAAGAAAGGGGTGAAGCCGGTCGCTTGGCTTGAGGTTCCAGAGAACTGGAGGGAGCTCGGCAACCCACCGCCCGGTGAACTTCTTCAATCGATTGAAGATCCTAGGCTTGAGTCCCTACAAAATCATGCTGTTTGTGCGTTCGACCTGCCTGTTCATGCGTGGGTGCACCACGGCGGCCTAGTTGACGCGGATGTGGTTATCGTTGCAAAATTTGAGAAATTTCTTCCCTGTGAACTGCGTACCGTTATCCGTGATGATGGAGTTCGGGACTCCAAAGCAGTGGATGATGTCGAGGAAAAATTCCATGGCCTGCTCGGACCCGATTGTCATGATCGGCCGAGCTTCAATCCACTTCATGTAGCCCCCGGGTGCTTTCTTGAGGGCCCCGACTAGATTGAGCCCCCAGACCGCAAACGACCAGGTGATGGGGATCGTCTGGAGTGCTTGCGCCAGCAGGTGGGTTTGCCAAGTGTAATATTGACACCCTTCGCAGGTGCGCACAATCCGCTCGGTGTCCGCCATCGCGGTCGGCCAGTACAAACCTTGTCGGAACGCGTTTTTGACTAAGGTCCTGGGCGCGGTGTGGTGCCCGCAGACCCCACCATGGATATCTTACAGCAGCTGCTTCTCTTGTTCGATCGGGATACAACGCTGTAGGATCTTGGTGTGACTCCACTTGTAGAGCTCCCCCCTTGATGATGATGAAGGTCTTAGCACAGTGTGCGAGCCGTTGAGCCTCTGTCTTGTCAGTCAGGAGCACCTGCGAAGGAGGTAGTCAAGATAAGGTGACCTCTAGTCGGCTGGGGAGTTGGGCTCTATCGCTAGTTCAAAGTTGAGCTCCATGACCTCATGGTTGGAAAAGGTCGGTGGTTGGCGAGCCCCCACGTCTGAGGCAAGCGGTTCGGCCCCGGCCTGTTCCGTCTCCTCATAACGGATCTAGGGCTCGTACTGATTTCTAGCAAAGATGCCAGACGAGACGGGCTGGCGGCTCGATGCCATTTTTGCCAACACGTCAGCTGCTTCATTGCGCCGCCTTGGGTTTTTGTTAAGTTTGAGACCATCAAACTTGTCCTCCAACCGACGGACCTCTTGGCAATATGCAGCCATGTGATGTGTAGGCCGTTGATGAGCGCTTCGTACTCAGCCACATTATTTGCAGCAGGAAAATGAGCACGGACCACATACCTCATGCGCATGCCAAAGGGAGAGACGAAGATGAAACCCAAGCCAGCTCCTTCCTTCACCAACGATCCATCTAAGTACATCATCCAGTATTCCTTGGTGACGGTTGCCGGGGGCATCCGAGTCTTGGTCCACTCTGCGTTGAAATCGGCAAGCACTTGGGACTTGATGGTTGTTCAGGGGGCGTATGAGATCCCCTAACCCATCAACTCAGGGCCCATTTTGCGATCCTCCTGGTGGCTTCCGGGTTGTATACAGCCTCAGCAAGAGGGAAAGACGTGACCACCATCACTGGGTGTGACTCGAAGTAGTGGCGCAACGTCCTTTTGGCGATCAAGATGGCGTATAGGAGCTTCTGGACCTGGGGGTAGCGAGTCTTGTCATATAGCCTCAGCAAGAGGGAAAGACGTGATCACCGTCACCTGGCTTGATTGTACGGGTCGTTGCACCTTGAGGGCATGCCCCTCCTCCTCCCGCGCCATGACTAGAGCGGTGCTGACCACCTGCGTCGTTGCCGCAATGTAGAGTAGGAGTGGTTCTCCGTCAGTCGGCGGGACCAAGATCGGGGCCCTCGTCAGGAGGGCCTTAAGCTTGTCGAGCTCTTCCTAAGCCTCGATGGTCCACGCAAAATGGTCGGTGTGGCAGAACCGCTTGAATTATTCCGGCTCAAGTGCGTAGATCATTGCTATACAGGAGATATGACCTCAGTGCACTTCAAACGGAATAACCCAATGGTCTATCGGGTAACGTCCCAATGAAACCACCGGATTCCGGATCGTTCAAACGTACCTCGCACGAAGGCGAGTCCAGAGTTACAATCACCATTATATTTTAATCATAGTAGTTATTACAAACCGGTTTCTAGTAGAGTACTACAAACCTAACTGAAACAAATTTATACAGACGTTGTTTGAAAACTTCAAGTTTCAATAAACATTATTTAGAGATGGCAGCGGAAAAGATACAACAACGCGACTGCTCGTCGCAAAGAAGGCACCATACTTAGCCCAAAGCATGGCGTCATTCCGAAGGGTCATTGCCGGCCAGGGACGGATCCCATTCCACGGACCAGCCAGATGGTAAAGTGCAGGGCCAAGGAGAACTAGCAACTGAGTCATCGAATGACATACCTGAAAACCATATTACTAGCAAGGCTGAGTATACTAATACTCAGCAAGGCTTACCCATCAATTGGGTATACTTAGCCCATAAATAGATCATGAGATGTTGAAAGCTCTAGGTTTCTTTTGCTGAAAAACAACAAAGAGTATGTCCTTATTTCCATATTTTAGCTTTTTAATTCTAGTTCAATTAGCCATTCTAAGTGAGCATCTATACTAGACAAGCAAGTTAGGTATTAAATCATACATCAATATTATTCCACCAACCGTTGCTCTTGTTACTCTATGTGGCAGAAGTATCAAGCAGTCTCAATCACCACGAGAAACGGATGATTCCTGGATCGAATTTCATAACCTTGCAAGGGATCCAAACTCACACGCTCAGAAACTTTTCTTTCCAGGCAACCATTCCCCTCATATTCCGAGTCGTGGATCAGCGCCACCTCAAGCGACTGCAGGACCATACGCACATCCAATGTGTAGGACGTACGTCTACAGCGCGACTGTATGACCGTACTCCTGTCTGCTGTGCAGAACGTACTCCCACACATCGGTGCGTGTGTACATAAACCAAAATTCAAGTGGTGGGGGATATGTCCACTTGCCGGGCCAATCAGGTACTAGGTTTACCGCGTACCATATTTACGGTATGTGGCTAGTAATTTAAAACACATGACCACCACTACCACACACTGCGGTCTTATCAAATTGATCAACACAGATGGGGTACCATTCCATGTCATGGTACTGCACATAACCCCGTCCTTGATCCTTATAGTGATTGCAAAATAGTAAACAATCAACTCCTATATTGCGCGAGTGACAGGAAATCACTCGACTTCTACTGGTCCTATTAGCAAAGCATCTACTCGATAAGGACTCGGAAACATTACATTGGTTCCAAAGTTTCATGCAACTAGGGTTTCATAACAACTCCTGGCACTTAATGCACAAGATAGATATATAACAATATAAGTGCATAATTTTAAAATACTGGGTTATGCACCGGGGCTTGCCTTCACTAGTGAGGCTGGGGTCAATGATGTCAGTATCTTCCGAACCTCGGTTCGGGGCTTCAGAAAGACCCTTGGCGACGTTTACCTGAGCTTCAGAAATACCCTCGTTGGGTTCCGGGATTAGCTCGTAGGTACCGTCGGTGAGTGTCGTCAAATCTACATGATATGCAATGATTTGAAGCAAATGGTTATTATTTGAATATTTGGTTTTCATGATAAAGTTGCATTCCAACAAGAATATATTCAATAGATCACTTCAAGACTTAACTAATTTGTACAAACAAAAAGATTTGAAACTAAGCTTAAGTAGAGTTTCTGGTGTAAAAACTTTGTTCAAAACAGCTATTTGGTGAAGATTACAGAGTTGATCTGATTTACTTTACAGCATGTTTTTCAGACAGCTTATCTAGCCGATTGGGATGTGCATTGGAAAAGTCCGATCTGTGCATACTGCATCGACTGTGTTTAGCTGATTGATGTGTCCTATATCGGCTGAGCCTTAGCCGATACCTGCCTGAGGTGTTAACCTGGGTAACTACTTGTGCACACATCGGCTTGATTTTTCTTTGGCAAAATTAGCCGATAGAGGTGTAGCCAATCAACGTGTAGTCGATGAGCGTGTGGCCAATGGGTGTGTAGCTGACGGGCGTGTATTTTGCAAACAAGACCCTAGAAAGGAACAGAGACTTGCATTTGGGTCCCAAATCGACTTGAACAGAAGATGTCGAGCGGTGGCGATTAAAATCCGGCGAGGAGGCTCACTGGCGGCGAGGGAAAGGTGGGGAAAAAGGTTCAGGAGCTCACAGCGGTCTTGGGGGTGGTTGGAATCGTAGAAGGGAAGCTCGGGGGCGGCGGTTCGACTAGATATAGAGCCTGCGCGGTGAGGTTCCGAGGGCGACGACGGTGTTCCAGCGACTGGAGTGCAGGAAGGCGAAGGAAATTGGTCAGGGAGCTTCGGCGTGGAGATGTGGTGGTGATGGTGCTCTTGGCGAGGAAGGAGAAGGGGTGGAACTTCGGTTCGACTAGAATTAGAACGGCGGCGGAGAGTGAGATCGCCGGCGCGATGTTCTAGGCTGCGCGTGCGTGAGAGGAGGAAGAAGAGTGGATCAGGAATGGGCAATGAGACATGGCGGTGCTGGTTTCGCATGAAATTGGAGAGGAGAAGCGACAGAGACGGCTGACGGTGGTGGACAGAGGAGCTCCGGCGAAGTAGTCGAGCGGAGAAGAGAACAGGAATGCCGGTGCGCGCGAGGGGATAGAAGAAAGGAGAAGTTTACTGGGCGCATTCCCAAGCTAAAAAGAGGTGTGCGAGCGGGCAGGAAGCAGCTGCTGGTGGTCGACGGCGCACGTGGCAGCTCAGGGGGGCAGCGGTGCGACGCGTCTGCGCGAGGAGGAGCCAGCGGGGTCGGTTAAGTGGCGGGCGGGCGAGCTGGGGCTAGGTGGCGTAGGAAGAGCGGCAAAGGGGCAGCTGGTGGCCGGGGAAAACGCCAGCGATGGGCGGTGGGCGGCACTGCAGAGAACAGAGAGGGGGAAGCAGGAGGAAGAAGACGAGGACCTGTTTAGAAAATTTTGCAAAAGTTCAAGGAGTTCACTATAAAGTAAAATTTTCTTTCAAACTATAGCTCTAATGAAAATATGCCCAAAATTAAAAGTGTAGAGCTTAAAAAGGTCTACCACTTTGCTTTAGGGCCCAACTTCAAAAGAGTTAGGGTTTTCAAATTACTTTTAAAAATCAACAAATCATTCAATTTCAAATAAATCCAAAATAAGTTTTACCCTTTCAACGAAGCCTTGGAGTATTTACACTTCTTACAGTGGTTAAAGAGTGAATACTCACGTTTGCAAATCAACCCTTCATACATTTTGAAATTACCTCCCATTTATACACAATTTACAAAAAGAGCTCTAATTTTTCCTAATATTACAAAAATACCCTTTAACGTGTATTTAAGTTTTTAAAGGCATTCATCAAAACAAACACAAACTTCACACAAGTTCATACTAGAAATTAGCGTGCCTAGCTCCTAAGTACCTAAAATGTCGCAGCCTCCCTCCCTAAAAAGAATCTCGTCCTGAGATTCTGGATCAGATTTGAATTGGAAGATTAGATACTTGGTTTGGCTCTAAGGAAGTCTGGAAAGTTGTGCTGAAGATAAGACTCAGTTTCCCAAGTCGCTTCTTCTTCAGTGTGATGGTTCCATTGGATCTTAAACATCCTGATTGTCTCTCTTCTTGTGCTTCTCTCTTTAGTATCTAGTATTTTGATCGGATGTTAAGTATAAGATAGGTCTGGCTGGATTTTGATGGTTTGGAAATTGATGACCTCGGTAGGGATTTTGATGCATTTCTTAAGTTGAGATACATGGAAGATATTATGAATGGCTGGTAGCTGGTAAGAAAGTTGAAGACGATAGGCTATGAGCCCACAAGTTTCAAGAATTTCAAAAGGTCCAACGTATCGAGGAGCGAGTTTTCCTTTCATACCAAACCATTGAACACCTCAGGTAGGAGATACCCTTAGATATACAAAGTCACCAACTTCAAATTGCAATGGTTTCCTTCAGTTGTCCGCGTTGCTCTTTTATCGAGATTGGGCTGTCTTTAGATTACTTTGAATAATGTTTACTTTTTCTTCTGCTTCAGTGACAAGATCGGGTCCAAAGATTTTACGTTCGCCGGTTTGAGACCAACTCAAAGGAGTTTGGCATCGGCGACCGTATAATGCTTCAAAAGGAGCCATTTTGAGACTCGACTGATAACTGTAATTGTAGAAGAATTCTGCCAAAGCTAGGCATTTGTCCCAATTTTTGTCATAATGGATCACACAGGCTCTAAGCATATCCTCTAGAATTTGATTTATCCTTTCCATTTGTCCATCTATTTACGGATGATACGCGGAGCTTCGAATTAATTTGGTTCCAAGAGAGTGTTGGAGTTGCTCCCAGAAATGAGCAATGAACTGTGCTCCACAATCAGAGATGATTGTCTTAGGTATTCCATGGAGATAAATGATTTGGTCTAGATAGATCTCGGCATACTTCTTAGCATTGTAAGTAGTATGCACGGGAAGGAAATGGGCGGTTTTGGTTAATCGATCAACGATTACCCAAATAGAATTATATCTTTGGGAAGTGTTTGGTAAGCCAACGATGAAATCCATGCTGATATCTTCCCACTTCCAAGAAGGAATGGGTAAAGGTTGAAGAATACCAGCAATCTTTAAGTGACTGGCTTTAACTCTTTAGCAAATATCACACTCAGAGACATATCTTGCAATTTCTCTTTTCATGCGAGTCCACCAAAAGTTTTGTCTCAGGTCTTGGTACATTTTGGTACTGCCAGGGTGCATAGAGAACTTGGACAGATGTACCTCGTCCAAAATATGCTTACGAAGCTGATGGTCCTTGGGTACAACAATACGTCCCTTGAACCATAGAATTCCTTTGTGGTCTACTTGAAAACACTTATACTTTTCTTCTCCCTGAGCTAGCTGTTGCTTCATGATTTTGACTCCTTCATCATGTAGTTGTGCCCTAATAATACTATCTTGAAGTGTGGGTTCAACTGCTATATGATTCAAACTACCTTGAGGAATAATCTCAAGATTAAGCTTTCTCATTTCCTAGCAGAGAGTTTCACTGATGGCTTCTATTGATAAGCAATGGCAATGCGCTTTGCGGCTGAGTGCATCCACAACCACATTGGCTTTGCCTGGATGATAGTGCACTTCCAGATCATAATCTTTTATAAGCTCTAGCCAACGTCTTTGTCTCATATTTAAATCTGCTTGTGTAAAAATGTACTTGAGACTCTTATGGTCAGTGTAAATGTTACACTTAGTACCCATAAGATAGTGTCTCCAGATCTTAAGCGCATGGATAACGGCTGCAAGCTCAAGATGATGGGTAGGATAGTTCTGTTCATGAGTCCTGAGTGCTCGTGAGGCATAAGCAATTACTCGGTTGTTTTGCACAAGTACAAAACCAAGTCCAATGCCCGACGCATCGCAATAGATATCAAAAGGTTTGGAATTATCTGGTTGAGCCAAAACTGGAGCAGTAGTGAGGTGTGCTCTTAGAGTGTGGAATGCCTCTTCACATTTCTCATTCCAGAAGAATTTAACTCCTTTCTTCAGCAATTCTATCATTAGCTTGGCTATTTTGGAGAAGTCTGAGATGAAACGACGATAATAGCCAGCAAGACCAAGAAAACTACGAATCTGATGGACTGAAGTAGGGGGCTTCCAATCCATCACTTCCTAGACTTTACTTGGAGCAACAGATATGCCGTCACTGGAGATGGTGTGACCCAAAAATTTAACTGTATCTAGCCAAAATTCACATTTGGAGAATTTGACATACAAGTGGTGTTCTCGCAATCTCTGAAGAATAATATGAAGATGTCTAGCATGATCTTCTAGATTTTTAGAATAGATCAGAATATCGTCGATGAATACTATGACGAATTTATCGAGCTCCGGCATAAAGACAGAGTTCATGAGATACATGAAATATGTGCGGGCATTGGTAAGGCCAAAAGACATAACCAGATATTCATAAAATCCATATCTGGTGGAGAATGCTGTCTTTGGGATGTCGCTGGGCTTAATCTTTATCTGATGATATCCAGAGCGAAGGTCAAGTTTGGAGAATACCTTGGCTCCAGCTAATTGATCGAACAAGATGTCAATATGGGGAAGAGGATATTTTTTTTTGATGGTTACTGCATTGAGGGGGCGATAGTCCACATATAATTTGAGGCTATGGTCCTTTTTCTTTACAAACAAGGTTGGGCATCCCCATGGTGAAGCACTTGGACGAATAAAACCTTTATCAAGAAGGTCCTGAAGTTGAACTTTTAATTCTGCCAGCTCATTGGGTGGCATACGATAGGGTCTTTTAGAGATGGGGGCTGTACCGGGTTGTAACTCTATAATAAACTCAATATCCCTACTAGGAGGCATCCCGGGCAAATCATCTGGAAAAATATCTAGGTACTCACATACGACAGGGATGTCCTCAAGCTTGATCCCTTCTATGGCATAAACGCAAGAGTTGATATACTCCCGTTGTGGAAGATATAGAATAGTAGCCTTGTAATTAGGTGAGTCTATCTCAACCACTCGGGAAGAGATATCTAATGATACTTGGTGCCTAGTCATCCAATCCATACCTAGTAGGATATCCATTCCTTCTAGGTTTAGGAAAATTAAATCTATCTTTATCAGGTTGCTACCCATTTGAATTGGCACATCTCTACAGATTTGATTTGAAGCAATTTTACCGCCAGGAGTCGCTATCATATATGTTCCTTTAGTATCATAGAAATCCAAGCCTACTTTTGTTCCAAACGTTGGACTGATAAAGCTATGGGTTGCACCGGAATCAAAAAGTATAACTGCAGGTTGATGGTGTATAGTGAAAGTACCCGTCATTATTGGTGCACCCTCAGGAAGTTCGGAGAGACTTGTAAAATTCACCCTCCCTTGGCGGACTTGTACAGTTTGCTTCTTGTATCTACCCTTGCTGCTTGGGTTGGAAGTCTGCCCTTGGAATGATTTCCTAGGTTGAGGGCAATTTTTGATAAAATGCGATGAACTGCCGCAAATGAAATAACGATTGTTGTTGTTTCCCTGGTTGAACTGCGGAAAGTTCAGCCTTAATCCAAGCTGCTGCTGCTGCTGTTGCGTTGAGGCACTGGTGGCCTGTTGAAACTAAACTGCTGAGCAGGTCTAGCTACCCATCTGCCTGACTGATTGTTCCGGGGTGGGGCTCGTGGAGATGTATTCTGGAACTAACCGATACCTCGGGGGTTGAGCGCTCGAGGGTCCAGTGGGTATCTTCTGCTTCTTCTCAGCCTGATGGGCTGAAATACAATCTTCCTGAGTAATCGCCATGTTGACTAGCTCATTGCAGGTGTCTGTCTTAACAAGATTCAGTCGTTCTTTGAGCTTGGTGTTCAGGCCACGATGGAAACGATCTCGCTTCTTGGTGTCGGTGTTTGCATGATAACCCGCATACTGACACAGGTGATTGAAGGCCTGTGCATACTGCATTATGGTGCGGGTTCCCTGGGTAAGAGCTAAAAATTCATTGAGCTTGCACTCAATGAGCCCTTCAGGAATATGATGCGCCCTAAAGGCGGTCCGAAACTCTTCCCAGGTGACTACATGTCCGTCTGGCTGCATGGCATAATAATGATCCCACCAAATGCGAGCAATGCCACGAAGTTGCTGTGCTGCAAAGAGTGCCTTATTTGTTCGGAGCATGGTGCGGATAGTAGTGCGAACTTGGACTCAATAGTGCGGAGCCACGCATCCGCATCAAGAGGCTCTTCGATCTTATGAAAAAGTGGGGGCTACGTGCTAAAGAAATCTTGATAACTAGCAGAGGGATATTCATCACAACCTCGTTGCTGATGACGGAACTAGTTCTGCTATGCCTGCACTAGCTGATCAAGGAGTTCAGTCTGTCGTACCATTACTTCTGCTAGATTTGGTGGTGGTGGTGGTGGTTGTTGGAAACCGCTAGCCTGGTCCGTCCTGAAACCTTCAGGGGTTCCACGCGTAGCGCCAACCATCTGGCAACTTCATCTGGATGCTGGTCACAAAAAATATTGATGGCTTCAAGAGCTGCAGCTTCAAAGGTGTCTGCTAGATGGTGACCAACCACATCAATCTTGATGGGCTGCCACAGGGGTCACGATGGATGCTAGGGAATAGTCATCTTCACTCTGCACCGAGGAACACCATCTTCACTATACTCCACTCCATCATATTGCGGTGGCTCGGTGTAACTAAACAACTGAAGTGACTCCCACAAGAGACGTGAAAAACCCTCCCAATGCAAGGCATTGGTGTGAGCATGTCCCTCGTGGTCCCAAAAGATCTTCAAAAAATCTGCCATCTGAAGCAAAGATTCAAATGGTAAGGTTGCAAGTTTTCAACAAAAATGCTTTGAGAAAACTACGGGAAAAATGTGAGTCAGACTCATGGAATAGCTAGAATGTAGCTACCCTGCGGAGAACTCACAAGGTAAATGGAACGAGACAACCGATTCTGGTAATAGCAAAGGCTCGAAATCAGATAGATGATATAGATCTAGAGGATGAAATAAAAGATGCCGAGATACTAGACCCTAAGGCTGTCTGTATGACCATTTCAAGACTGCACCTATGATAAGCAACACTCTATAACCTTAAAACAACAAGCCTTTAATTCATTCACTTCGTTTAATCATAAAGTATGCATGCACGTACTACTCGTCCTCACAACCAAAAACAATTGCCAAATATTTTTGGACTTACGTGGTTATTTCGGTAGCATAGTATATATACGTCTCTCCCTATAATAGCTAGTCGAGAGATTCTATTCGTTCAGAACCTATCGAGTCAGGTTAGCGTACCTACAGAAAAATCATAATTATATATCATGAACCTTTCATGTCAGCACATCATGAAAGCGTTCCCAAATATTACTGTTCACTTATAGAAACAGCATCCGTACAATTCCCACCGTACAGACGACGTTAACATACGTTACTTTCGCAACATATTCACGGGATACCGTATAAAATGGGGGTATGAACAGCAATCACCATACCCTGTGCCGAACCATATACTCCCAATATAATCAACTTATCATTGGTATATTGGTAGTATCTCAAGTAAGCCACTGCTTGAGAAATAGCGTTCGGTTCGCATCACCGACAGGAAGGCCAAGCTCTCTCAGTTGGCTGAGGATCCTTACCCTCTAACCTCATCATCGAATGCGTCGTTACAGAATATAAAGTTGATTATGCTCGAAAGTAAATTTTTACAGAAATGTAGTGCTGGAAGTTAGAGTAGTACTATAAGCATACTATATATATATTAGTAGCTACCTAATAATATTAGTAGCTACCTAATAATTCCCATATAAACCCCTAGGACTTTACGTACTAAGGACAATCCTTAACGAAACCAACGTAATACTTTTTTACAAAATACTTTATTGGTCCAGTTTTATTCTAAAAAACATTTTTTAAGATCAATCATATCTCCGGTGTACACTTGTTAGCTCTGATACCAGCATGTGGGAGAACCGCTTGAATTATTTCAGCTCAAGTGCGCAGATCATTGCTATACAGGCGATATGACCTCAACGCACTTCAAATGAAATAACCCAATGGTCTGTCGGGTAACGTCCCGATGAAACCACAGGATTCCGGATCGTTCAAGCGTACCTCACACGAAGGCGAGTCCAAAGATACAATCACCGTTACATTTTTACAACATAATCATAGTAGATATTACAAACCGGTTTCTAGTAGAGTACTGCAAACCTAACTGAAACAAATTTATACAGACATTGTTTGAAAACTTCAAGTTTCAACGAACATTATTCAGAGATGGCAACGGAAAAGATACAACAACGTGACTACTTGTCACACCCGATTTATAAGAACATAAATCGAGCAATCATATATGCGCCAGGATCAAGTCACGCATATATACAACAGATTATCAAGATATCACAACACATGTCGCGAATAACATTAACATAAATCGTAAATGAATCATAAAGGAATTATTTTATTACAACCGAATCAAGAATCGGTTCAAGAGTTGCGGAAGCGTAAAAGAGATACATGAAAAGCTGAGCGCCACAGGGACGTCGACTGGGAGACAAACGCCTAGAAGTCGTCGAAGCCGCTGACGTAATCCTCCACGTTGCCGGGCACTGAGCAGCAGTCGAAGATATCCAAAATAGAACAGAAGAGTGGAGAGGCAAGTGTGAGTACAAACTCGTACTCAACAAGTATAACACGAGCATGAGGCTCTAAGGTTAGCTGACTCAACTGCATTAGCTTTTAGTCTTGGCATATTTTATTAAAGCTAATTACTACAAGTGGATGAATTACCATAAACCCAATTGCATAATAAATTAATCAATATTAATTAAGAACTACTGAGAACCATCCAAACCAAAACCACCCGGGGAATCTCCCTCGTCAAAGGTTGATAACCCCACTAATCAGACGGAGGATCTGGGCCGCTCGTGACTGTGAGCACAGCTGATATATCAGTTTTACACTCTCGAGAGGTTGCACAACTTTACCCACAAGTCGTGAGCTACGCTAGTTGTTCATCACACTTCCTTAGGTGAGATGGCTAGCAAGCACACTACGAGACCGTTACAAAGGATCATATTGGTAAGGTATAACCTCTAAGGATTCTGGATCAGCAACGATGGGGCCCACCTCCGGGGGTACAAGACACACAGCACAGACCAAGCCGGAGGAGCAGGGACCATTGAAGCTTACCACCCCTCTTGCCCACGCAGGTAAGTTACTCCCGAACCAACACGACCTAATTAATAAGTCAAGACCGTCCCATTCCAGTCTTGTGGTTGCGCGGTTGTCCCAGGTTGTCGCTCTATGAACCGGTCCTTATGGAGAGTGGCCAACCAAGCACTAAGCACCGTGCTGGCCCCCTAAACCATGTTTCTAACAAAAACATCTTTTAAGGAAGCACAAACCACTCAAGCACACAGCACAGAGGGTCGGCTCCAGAATTAAGTTGCATAAGACCATTAATCAAATTAATTAAAAAGAACCAAGATGTGTTATAGCGCAGCAACCTAGCACAACTAACCAAGAATGCAACCCAAAGGATATATATAAAGGATATAAAGGTGGCTAGGAAATCCTTATAGGCATGCAGAATTAAAATGCAGCATGAAATTGTATTTAAAAGTGATAGGAGGTTCATGTTATACTTGCCTTCCTCGTACTCTCCCGGCTGCTGCTCGAACTGCTCGAAAGACGGCTGCTCCTGGTACTGCTCCAAAGGCTCCGCGTCTACTCACGATCATCAAACATAGCCCACACATACACACATGCATAACAAGAACAAACTATAAGAAAACAGTACACCAATACAACAGAACAGCACACGAAACTAGCCTAGAACTAATCTACGCGTTACAACGATCGCGTGGATATAAAGAACACCTAAAACGGAGCTAAAACGTGAAAACTACGCTTAAAACAGGATCCAGGGACTCATTTGTAAGAAAAACAGAGCAACCAGGGGCTTCTGGGCAAAACCCGTGGACTTAAACGTAATTAAAGCCTAAATCTAGGGGCTAGCACGAGAAAACTCAAGAGATGGACTGCGGGTTCAATTTCCAGGAAAGACAGGGGCTTAAACGGGAATAAAAGGACCTTTCTGTAAATACTTTTGACTAAGGCTGGACGGCGGGTTAATTTCCCATAAACCCGAGGGTTCTTTAGCAAAAAGACAAGGCTGAAAGGGTATGTTCTAATCCGGGCCGTTAGATCTAAGACGGGCGGCTGAGATTAGATCCATTAACCGAAGGGGTACGCGCAAACCTCAGCCCTTGGATCGGGATCTGGCGGTTTGAGATCCATTACGCTCTAGATCTAATCCCGAGCGCAGGATGCGGATCGGACGGCCCGCGGCGAAGGGGTATGTGGAATCTAATCCTACGCGTCGATCTCAGATCTGGCGGCTCAGGGGAAAGGAGGCGCGGGCTGGCGGCGCCGACCGCCGGAGAAAGACAGACCGCGGCGGCGCGCGGCTCGGGCTCGCCGGAGCTCGGCGTTCCCGCCGCTCTGGGGGCCAAACCTTCACGACTTCTAGCCAGGGAGGACCACCGGGGCACGGGGAGACGACCTAGGGCTACAGCTGGGCCTAGAGAGGCTCGGGCTTAGCGCGCGACGGTGAGAGGCGGTGGCTGTCGCCGGCGAGCGGCGTTCCAGGGGCTACGGCCTGCCAAAGACCACGGGGCCTAGCGCAAAACGGACAGGGGGTTGATGTGTTGCTCACCGGGGCGTCGTGAGGGTCGAAGACGCAACGGAGGGTAGACGTCGACGATGACCGTGCGGCGAGGGCGGCGGCGCTCACGGGGGAAGGTGCTGCAGGGGGCCTCGAGGTCTCTGGGATGCACGGATCGGTCGGGGAAGCTCCTGCAGAGGTAACCAGGGGGTTAAGAAGGGCCGGGACACAACGACGGCGGCCAATTGAGGCGGCGGAGCAGATCACCGGTGGCGGCGTCGAGGCTCGATTCCGGCGATGCCGAGGTCCAGAGCTCCAACGCACAGCTCGGGAAGCTTCTAGGGGGCGAGGTGGAGCTTCTACGGGTGATGTGGTGGTCCGAAGTGCAGCAGAGCGGCCGATCGACGGTGAGGCCGAGGCGCCTGCGCGGCGGAGGGAAGAAGGAGGCGGCGGCGCTAGCGATGCAGGGCTAGGGTTAGGGTTCAGATGGGTTGGTGGGGCTACTGGGCCACTTAAGGACCGGGGGTCGAGGCCTCGGCGTGCGGGCCCAGGGGAAAAGCTCGCCGGCGTTTTCGGAGGCTGTTGAGCGCCGGAGGAAACAGAGGAAGGAGAGAAAGAAGGGGGAAGAAGCTGACGCGTGGGTCCAGCTCGCCAGCGAGAGAAGGGGGGAGAGCGGGGAGACAGGCCGGGCTGAGGGGGAAACTGGGCCGGGGCTCGGCCCACGCGGGGGAAAAGAGGAGAGAGCTGGGCCTCGGGCTGGGGAAAGAAAGAGAGGGAGAGGGAGAGGGGTTTGGGCCGGCTGGCTGGGCTCCTTTCTCTTCCTTTTCTTTTTCTACACTCCACTAATTCAAACAAAACTATTTGAATTCAAATGCAAATTGAATTCAGACCTATGAACTTGACACAAATAAAACAATGCTGCAGCATGAATGCACAAACAATTTAATCCTATGATAAATTTTATTTCCTTGTGTTATAAATTTACTTTAAATACGAGATAAATTAGAGAAAACCCTGGAAAATTTATTCAAGCCCAAATAAATTAATTAAAATTTGAGGAAATTACCTTAGGGTGTTACAAACCTACCCCCCTTACAGGAATCTCGTCCCGAGATTCGGATAGGCTAGCTAGCAAAGAGATCGGGATATGTCTTCCTCAGCTCATCTTCTTGCTCCCAAGTAGCCTCATCCTCCGTGTGATGACTCCACTGAACTCGGCACATCTTGATCTTCTTGTTTCTGGTAACCCTCTCAGACGTCTCCAGAACCTTCACCGGATGCTCGATATAGGTCAGATCCTCCTGCACATCCAACCCTTCTATCGGTGCTTGCTCTTCTGGCACTCTCAAGCACTTCTTCAGCTGAGACACGTGGAACACATCATGCACTCCCGATAGGTTGAGAGGCAACTCCAAACGATATGCCACCTCACCTTTCCGTTCCAACACCTTGAACGGACCAATGTATCGAGGAGCTAGCTTCCCTCGTACATTAAACCTGCGGATTCCTCTCATCGGCGAGACCTTCAGGTATACATGATCACCCACTGCGAAGGTCAAATCTCGGCGACGAACATCCGCGTAGCTCTTCTGACGAGTCTGAGCGACCCTCAGATTCTCTCGCACCTGCTGCACCAGCTGTTCTGCCTCTTCAACAATATCTGGACCAAATACCTGCCTCTCACCAATCTGATCCCAATACAGCGGAGTCCTGCACTTCCGACCATACAGGGCCTCGAAAGGAGACTTCTTCAGACTGGCCTGATAACTGTTGTTATACGAAAACTCTGCATACGGCAGGCATTTATCCCAGCTGGTACCATACTGAATAGCACAGGCTCGAAGCATATCCTCCAGCACTTGGTTGGTTCTTTCCGTCTGCCCATCTGTCTGAGGATGATAAGCAGTACTGAAGCGCAACTTCGTATCCAACGAATCATGCAACTGCTCCCAGAACCGTGAAGTGAACTGAGATCCTCGATCAGATATGATCTTCTTTGGAACACCATGCAGACAGACAATCCTGGAGATATACAACTCTGCGAGTCTAGCACCGGAGTAAGTAGTGTTCACCGGAATGAAGTGAGCAACCTTCGTCAACCGATCCACTACTACCCATATGGAGTTGTACCCTTTCTGAGTACGAGGCAAGCCAACAATGAAGTCCATAGTGATTTCCTCCCATTTCCACTCTGGAATCTTCAACGGCTGCAATAACCCTGCTGGCCTCTGATGCTCTGCCTTGACACGCTGACAAGTGTCACTGATAGCCACGTACTCCGCAACGGAACGCTTCATTCCATACCACCAGAATCGTTCCTTCAGGTCGTAATACATCTTCGTGCTGCCTGGATGGATAGAATATGCTGTATCATGAGCCTCACTCAGAATCAACTTCCTGAGGTCATTCACATCCGGCACGCATATACGACCCTTGTACCACAAGGTACCCTGATCATCCTCTCTGAAATGAGGTGCTTTGCCAATCTTGAGCAACTCACGAATCTCCTGCAGCTTCTGATCTTCCTTCTGGTGCTGCCTGATCTCAGCCTCTAGAGTGGGTTCCGCCTCGAACGATGTACCCGAGGTATGATGCAAGAAACCCAGGCTCAACTGCTCAAACTCCTCACATAACTCCTGAGGCATCTGAAAAGCCACGGCCATGTTAACATAGCTCTTCCTGCTCAGAGCATCTGCTACAACATTGGCCTTGCCCGGATGATAGTGAATCTCCAGGTCATAATCCTTGACCAACTCTAGCCATCTTCTCTGTCGCATGTTCAGCTCACTCTGGGTGAAAATATACTTGAGGCTCTTATGATCGGTGTAAATATCACACCTCTGCCCAAACAAGTAATGCCTCCATATCTTCAGAGCATGCACAACTGCGGCTAACTCCAGATCATGAGTGGGATAATTCAGCTCGTCCCGGCGCAACTGCCGCGAAGCATAAGCTATCACTCTGCCTTCCTGCATCAGGACGCAACCAAGACCATCCCTCGAAGCATCACAATACACTGTGAACCTCTTGCTCTGGTCTGGCAGAGTAAGGACTGGCGCCGTGGTCAGCCTCTTCTTCAGCTCCTCGAAGGCCTTCTGACGCTCATCAGTCCAAGAGAAATCCACACCCTTCTCCAGCAAGGAAGTCAAAGGCTTCGCAATCTTGGAGAAACTCTCAATGAACCTCCGATAATAACCTGCTAAGCCCAGAAAAGAGCGGACTTCCTTCACCGTCTGCGGTACAACACAGTCAAGCACATCCTTCACCTTTCCGGGGTCCACAGCAATACCTCCCTTGGAGATAACATGACCGAGGAATGGAACCTCGTCAATCCAGAACTCGCACTTGCTGAGCTTGGCATACAGCTTGTGCTCTCTGAGCCTCTGCAACACAAGCCTCAGATGCTTCTCATGCTCCGCTTCCGACTTGGAATATATCAGGATATCATCAATGAATATCACCACAAAGGTGTCCAGATAATCCATGAAAACCTTGTTCATCAGATGCATGAAGAAAGCCGGAGCATTAGTCAAGCCAAAGGACATGACCGTATACTCGTATAACCCATACTTGCAGGTGAATGCCGTCTTCTGAATATCCTCAGGACGAATCTTCAGCTGATGATAACCCGAACGCAGATCAATCTTCGAGAATACACAAGCACCCTGAAGCTGATCAAAGAGATCCTCAATACGGGGCAATGGATGCTTGTTCTTGATAGTGACTGCATTCAGATCCCGATAATCGACGCACATTCTCTTCGCACCATCCTTCTTCTCTACAAGCAATACAGGAAAAGCCCAAGGAGAGAAACTGCAACGGATATAACCCTTAGCTAGCAACTCGTCGACAGTCTTCTTAACTTCCTCATGCTCGACAGGAGCCATACGATAGGGCCTCTTAGCAATAGGAGCTGTGCCAGGCAAGAGATCAATAGAAAACTCAATGTCGCGATCAGGCGGCATACCTGGCAAATCATCCGGAAAGACATCCGGGAATTCAGACACCACGCGAATACCATCCGTGGGTCTAGCCTCCATCTGATGAAGAAATCCAGAAGGCTCCGTAGCTCCAACAGTAACCTCCTGACCATCCGGTGCTGACAGAAGAACCGTCCTCTGGGCACAATCTATCCGGACTCCCCACTTAGCAAGAGTCTCCATCCCAAGGATCACATCAATGCCCTTGGCGTCTAGCACCATCAGATTTGCACTGAAATCTACCCCCCTTATGGCCACACTGACTCTGGGACAGAAGACATGAGACCTCAACTGCCCTCCCGGTGAAGATACTAACATGCACCTCTTTAACGTGCTAGTAGGAATACCATGATGCTCAACAAAAGACCGGGTGATGAAAGAATGCGTAGCACCAGTATCAAAAAGAACTGTAGCAGGGTGGGCATTAACCATGAACGTACCAATAACCACGTTGGGAGCCTCGGCCGCTGACTCGGCCGTCACGTGGTTCACCCTGCCCTGAGCTGGGGCCTTGGGCTGTGCTGCACGCCCCTGCTGTCCTGCCTGCGCCTTCCGTGGGCAGACGTTGGCGTAGTGCCCTGGCTCACCGCAGTGGAAGC
The DNA here is from genome assembly GCF_002211085.1 of Panicum hallii. Taxonomy (NCBI): domain Eukaryota; kingdom Viridiplantae; phylum Streptophyta; class Magnoliopsida; order Poales; family Poaceae; genus Panicum; species Panicum hallii. Next base: position 17,774,959 of record NC_038042.1, on the reverse strand, counting down.
ACACTCGCGGAAGTGCAGCGGCCTGCTGCCTAGGAGGAGGAGTGGGCGCTCCCTGCCTCTGAGCTGGTGGAGCCGGAGGCGCTGGAAGCCTCTGACCCTGTCCCGCCTGCTGCTGCTGCTGAGGACGAGGCGGGTACTGCTGCCGCTGCTGGTACTGCTGGGGTGGCCTCTGCTGCTGCTGCTGTGGATGCTGGTAGCGGGGACGAGTGTTGCTGCCCGAAGAGGATGGAGCCATCTTCCTCTTCTTATCCTCAATCTCCCGGCGCTTGCGCTCGGTGTTGAGGGCCGCATCAACCAGCTGGTTGAAGTTGTCGAAGCGGTGGTTCAGCAGCGCATACTGGATGTGATCATCCAGTCCCTCCTTGAAGTACTCCTGCTTGTCGCTATCACGAGCGATGTCAGCAGGGGCGTAGCGGGCAAGCTGAAGGAAACGGTCACGATACTCCGTCACCGTCATAGATCCCTGAAATAACAACCACAGATAACAAGGATAGAAGTCGCTCGATATGGTCAGGTTTACGAAAGAGGTCAAGGATAGATCAAGCTCAAAGAGATTGCGGAGAATTCCATTCAAATTTACCTGCTTAAGGGCACGGAACTCCTTTTGCTTCATCTTCATTATGCCCTCAGGAATGTGATGGTTCCTGAAACGCTCGCGGAACTGGTCCCACGTGAGAGCCTCACGATCCCGAGCTGGGTAGGACTCCCACCAGTCAAGAGCGGAGCCTCGCAGCTGCCCTGCTGCGTAAAGGACTCGCTCCCGGTCGTCGCACTGCGCAACAACCAACTGGCGCTCCACCGAACGAAGCCAGTCGTCTGCCTGGAGTGGGTCCGTGGCGTGAGAGAAGGTCGGAGGATGACCTCTCAGAAAGTCCGCACGCCGATCACGGGGCTGAGGCGGCGGTGGAGGCGGTGGCTGAGCATGGATCTGCTGCAGAGCCTGAACGGTGTTGTTCAGGGTAGCCATCATCTGCATCTGGAGCTGGAAGAACTGCTCCGGGGTCAGTGGTGGAGGCATCGGCAGCGGCTGACCAGTACCCTGGTTGTTCTGCTCCTGCTGGTCAGAACCGGAACCAGTGCGCCTGGTGTTCACCATCTGATTGCAACAAATGAAAATTTATGAGAATAAGATATGGTGCCGCTGAGGAATTGAAACTTCGGAAGGATATGACAGAAAGAGAGAAATATAGGTTTTTACCCCCAACGTTCTAACTCAATTTTATTATTTCGTTCAAGTGGGGTTAGGTCGATTTGCATGAACAAGTTTATCTACTAGACTATGCAATCAACCAAAAATCCAAATCAAACATTTGCACAATAACAAACATTCAATATTCACAACTTAGTCGAGTTTTCCACACTACTCGACTAACACACTCGTTCTAGCGTATTTTTATCGGGACAACCTAAACTTATAAATTACAGGATTAGGCGACTCAGGCCAACGTCTTCGTAAAACTCAAGCTATTGCTCAGAAAAGACAGGAGAGAAATAGCAAATCAAGGCTTAAGACTCAAGGAATAGAGGTCGGAAATGATGTTTGAAGATTTGCGGAAGCAAGGCAAGAGAAAGGAAGTCCTATACTCGTCCAGATCTATCTAGGCTTCATCCTACAGTCAACCTGGCTCTGATACCAATCTGTCACACCCGATTTATAAGAACATAAATCGAGCAATCATATATGCGCCAGGATCAAGTCACGCATATATACAACAGATTATCAAGATATCACAACACATGTCGCGAATAACATTAACATAAATCGTAAATGAATCATAAAGGAATTATTTTATTACAACCGAATCAAGAATCGGTTCAAGAGTTGCGGAAGCGTAAAAGAGATACATGAAAAGCTGAGCGCCACAGGGACGTCGACTGGGAGACAAACGCCTAGAAGTCGTCGAAGCCGCTGACGTAATCCTCCACGTTGCCGGGCACTGAGCAGCAGTCGAAGATATCCAAAATAGAACAGAAGAGTGGAGAGGCAAGTGTGAGTACAAACTCGTACTCAACAAGTATAACACGAGCATGAGGCTCTAAGGTTAGCTGACTCAACTGCATTAGCTTTTAGTCTTGGCATATTTTATTAAAGCTAATTACTACAAGTGGATGAATTACCATAAACCCAATTGCATAATAAATTAATCAATATTAATTAAGAACTACTGAGAACCATCCAAACCAAAACCACCCGGGGAATCTCCCTCGTCAAAGGTTGATAACCCCACTAATCAGACGGAGGATCTGGGCCGCTCGTGACTGTGAGCACAGCTGATATATCAGTTTTACACTCTCGAGAGGTTGCACAACTTTACCCACAAGTCGTGAGCTACGCTAGTTGTTCATCACACTTCCTTAGGTGAGATGGCTAGCAAGCACACTACGAGACCGTTACAAAGGATCATATTGGTAAGGTATAACCTCTAAGGATTCTGGATCAGCAACGATGGGGCCCACCTCCGGGGGTACAAGACACACAGCACAGACCAAGCCGGAGGAGCAGGGACCATTGAAGCTTACCACCCCTCTTGCCCACGCAGGTAAGTTACTCCCGAACCAACACGACCTAATTAATAAGTCAAGACCGTCCCATTCCAGTCTTGTGGTTGCGCGGTTGTCCCAGGTTGTCGCTCTATGAACCGGTCCTTATGGAGAGTGGCCAACCAAGCACTAAGCACCGTGCTGGCCCCCTAAACCATGTTTCTAACAAAAACATCTTTTAAGGAAGCACAAACCACTCAAGCACACAGCACAGAGGGTCGGCTCCAGAATTAAGTTGCATAAGACCATTAATCAAATTAATTAAAAAGAACCAAGATGTGTTATAGCGCAGCAACCTAGCACAACTAACCAAGAATGCAACCCAAAGGATATATATAAAGGATATAAAGGTGGCTAGGAAATCCTTATAGACATGCAGAATTAAAATGCAGCATGAAATTGTATTTAAAAGTGATAGGAGGTTCATGTTATACTTGCCTTCCTCGTACTCTCCCGGTTGCTGCTCAAACTGCTCGGAAGACGGCTGCTCCTGGTACTGCTCCAAAGGCTCCGCGTCTACTCACGATCATCAAACATAGCCCACACATACACACATGCATAACAAGAACAAACTATAAGAAAACAGTACACCAATACAACAGAACAGCACACGAAACTAGCCTAGAACTAATCTACGCGTTACAACGATCGCGTGGATATAAAGAACACCTAAAACGGAGCTAAAACGTGAAAACTACGCTTAAAACAGGATCCAGGGACTCATTTGTAAGAAAAACAGAGCAACCAGGGGCTTCTGGGCAAAACCCGGGGACTTAAACGTAATTAAAGCCTAAATCTAGGGGCTAGCATGAGAAAACTCAAGAGATGGACTGCGAGTTCAATTTCCAGGAAAGACAGGGGCTTAAACGGGAATAAAAGGACCCTTCTGTAAATACTTTTGACTAAGGCTGGACGGCGGGTTAATTTCCCATAAACCCGAGGGTTCTTTAGCAAAAAGACAAGGCTGAAAGGGTATGTTCTAATCTGGGCCGTTAGATCTAAGACGGACGGCTGAGATTAGATCCATTAACCGAAGGGGTACGCGCAAACCTCAGCCCTTGGATCGGGATCTGGCGGTTTGAGATCCATTACGCTCTAGATCTAATCCCGAGCGCAGGATGCGGATCGGACGGCCCGCGGCGAAGGGGTATGTGGAATCTAATCCTACGCGTCGATCTCAGATCTGGCGGCTCAGGGGAAAGGAGGCGCGGGCTGGCGGCGCCGACCGCCGGAGAAAGACAGACCGCGGCGGCGCGCGGCTCGGGCTCGCCGGAGCTCGGCGTTCCCGCCGCTCTGGGGGCCAAACCTTCACGACTTCTAGCCAGGGAGGACCACCGGGGCACGGGGAGACGACCTAGGGCTACAGCTGGGCCTAGAGAGGCTCGGGCTTAGCGCGCGACGGTGAGAGGCGGTGGCTGTCGCCGGCGAGCGGCGTTCCAGGGGCTACGGCCTGCCAAAGACCACGGGGCCTAGCGCAAAACGAACAGGGGGTTGATGTGTTGCTCACCGGGGCGTCGTGAGGGTCGAAGACGCAACGGAGGGTAGACGTCGACGATGACCGTGCGGCGAGGGCGGCGGCGCTCACGGGGGAAGGTGCTGCAGGAGGCCTCGAGGTCTCTGGGATGCACGGATCGGTCGGGGAAGCTCCTGCAGAGGTAACCAGGGGGTTAAGAAGGGCCGGGACACAACGACGGCGGCCAATTGAGGCGGCGGAGCAGATCACCGGCGGCGGCGTCGAGGCTCGATTCCGGCGATGCCGAGGTCCAGAGCTCCAACGCACAGCTCGGGAAGCTTCTAGGGGCGAGGTGGAGCTTCTACGGGTGATGTGGTGGTCCGAAGTGCAGCAGAGCGGCCGATCGACGGTGAGGCCGAGGCGCCTGCGCGGCGGAGGGAAGAAGGAGGCGGCGGCGCTAGCGATGCAGGGCTAGGGTTAGGGTTCAGATGGGTTGGTGGGGCTACTGGGCCACTTAAGGACCGGGGGTCGAGGCCTCGGCGTGCGGGCCCAGGGGAAAAGCTCGCCGGCGTTTTCGGAGGCTGTTGAGCGCCGGAGGAAACAGAGGAAGGAGAGAAAGAAGGGGGAAGAAGCTGACGCGTGGGTCCAGCTCGCCAGGGAGAGAAGGGGGGAGAGCGGGGAGACAGGCCGGGCTGAGGGGGAAACTGGGCCGGGGCTCGGCCCACGCGGGGGAAAAGAGGAGAGAGCTGGGCCTCGGGCTGGGGAAAGAAAGAGAGGGAGAGGGAGAGGGGTTTGGGCCGGCTGGCTGGGCTCCTTTCTCTTCCTTTTCTTTTTCTACACTCCACTAATTCAAACAAAACTATTTGAATTCAAATGCAAATTGAATTCAGACCTATGAGCTTGACACAAATAAAACAATGCTGCAGCATGAATGCACAAACAATTTAATCCTATGATAAATTTTATTTCCTTGTGTTATAAATTTACTTTAAATACGAGATAAATTAGAGAAAACCCTGGAAAATTTATTCAAGCCCAAATAAATTAATTAAAATTTGAGGAAATTACCTTAGGGTGTTACACTACTCGTCATAAAGAAGGCACCATACTTAGCCCAAAGCATGGCGTCATTCTGAAGGGTCATTGCCAGCCGGGGACGGATCCCATTCCACGGACCAGCCAGGTGGTAAAGTGCAGGGCCAAGGAGAACTAGCAACTGAGTCCTCGAATGACATACCTGAAAACCATATTACTAGCAAGGCTGAGAATACTAATACTCAGCAAGGCTTACCCGTCAATTAGGTAGATCATGAGATGTTGAAAGGCTCTAGGTTTCTTTTGCTGAAAAACAACAAGAGTATGTCCTTATTTCTATATTTTAGCTTTCAGATTCTAGTTCAATTAGCCATTCTAAGTGAGCATCTATACTAGACAAGCAAGTTAGGTATTAAATCATATATCAATATTATTCCACCAACTGTTGCTCTTGTTACTCTATGTGGCAGAAGTATCAAGCAGTCTCAATCACCGCGAGAAACGGATGATTCCTGGATCGAATTTCATAACCTTGCAAGAGATCCAAACTCACACGCTCGGAAACTTTCCTTTTCGGGCAACCATTCCCCTTATATTCCGAGTCGTGGATCAGCGCCACCACAGGTGACTGCAGGACCATACGCACATCCAATGTGCAGGACGTACGTCTACAGCGCGACTGTATGACCGTACTCCCATCTGCTATGCAGAATGTACTCCCACACATCTGTGCGTGTGTACATAAACCAAAATTCGAGTGGTGGGGGTTATGTCCAGTTGCCGGACCAATTAGGTACTAGGCTTACCGCGTACCATATTTACGGTATGTGGCTAGTACTTTCAAACACTTGACCACCACTACCATAGACTGCAGCCTCATCAAATTGATCAACACAGATAGGGTACCATTCCATGTCATGGTACTACACATAACCCCGTCCGTGATCCTTATAGTGATTGCAAAATAGTAAACAATCAACTCCTATATCACGTGAGTGATAGAAAATCACTCGACTTCTGCCGGTCCTATTAGCAAAGCATCTACTCGATAAGGACTCAGAAACATTACATAGGTTCCTAAGTTTCATGCAACTAGGGTTTCATAACAACTCCTGACACTTAATGCACAAGATAGATATATAACAATATAAGTGCATAATTTAAAAATACTGGGTTATGCACCGGGGCTTGCCTTCACTGGTGAGGCTGGGGTCAATGATGTTAGTATCTTCCGAACCTCGGTTCGAGGCTTCAGAAAGACCCTTGGCGATGTTTTCTTGAGCTTCAAAAATACCCTCGTTGGGTTCCGGGATTAGCTCGTAGGTACCGTCGGTGAGTGTCGTCAAATCTACATGATATGCAATGATTTGAAGCAAATGGTTATTATTTGAATATTTGGTTTTCATGATAAAGTTGCATTCCAACAAGAATATATTCAATAGATCACTTCAAGACTTAACTAATTTGTACAAACAAAAAGATTTGAAACTAAGCTTAAGTAGAGTTTCTGGTGTAAAAACTTTGTTCAAAACGGCTATTTGGTGAAGGTTATAGAGATTATCTGATTTACTTAACAGCATATTTTTCAGACAGCTTATCTAGCCGATTGGGTGTGCATCGGAAAAGTCCGATCTGTGCATACTGCATCGACTGTGTTTAGCTGATTGATGTGTCCTATATCGGCTGAGCCTTAGCCGATACCTGCTTGAGGTGTTAACCTGGGTAACTACTTGTGCACGCATCAACTTGATTTTTCTTTGACAAAAGTAGCCGATAGAGGTGTAGCCAATCGATGTGTAGTCGATGAGCATGTGGCCGATGGGTGTGTAACTGACGGGCGTGTATTTTGCAAACAAGACCCTAGAAAGGAACAGAGACTTGCATTTGGATCCCAAATCGACTTGAACAGTAGAAGTCGAGCGGCGGTGATTAAAATCCGGTGAGGAGGCTCACCGGTGGTGAGGGAAAGGTGGGGAAAAAGGTTCAGGAGCTCACAGCGATCTTGGGGGTGGTTGGATCGTAGAAGGGAAGCTCGGAGGCGGCGGTTCGTCTAGATATAGAGCCGGTGCAGCGAGGTTCCGAGGGCAGCGACTGGGGTGCAGGAAGGTGAAGGAAATTGGTCAGGGAGCTTCGGCGTGGAGATGTGGTGCTGATGGTGCTCTTAGCGAGGAAGGAGAAGGGTGGAACTTCGGTTTGACTAGAATTAGAACGGCGGTGGAGAGCGAGATCGCCGGCGCGATGTTCTAGGCTGCGCGTGTGCGAGAGGAGGAAGAAGAGTGGATCAGGAATGGGCAATGAGACGCGGCGGTGCTGGTGGAGCACGAAATTGGAGAGGAGAAGCGGCAGAGACGGCTGACGGCGGTGGATAGAGGAGCTCCGGCGAAGTAGTCGAGCGGAGAAGAGAACAGGAATGCGGGTGCGCGCGAGGGGACAGAAGAAAGGAGAAGTTTACTGGGCGTGTTCCCAAGCTAAAAAGATGCATGCGGGCAGGCGGCAAGCAGCTGGTGGTGGTCGACGGCGCGCATGGTAGCTCAGGCGAGCAGCGGCGCAACGCGTCTGTGCGAGGAGGAGCCAGCGGGGTCGGTTAAGCGGCGGGCAGGTGAGCAGGGGCCAGGTGGCGCAGGAAGAGCGGCGAAGGGGCAGCTGGCGGCTGGGGAAAATGCCGGTGATGGGCGGTGGGCGGCGCTGCAGAGAACAGAGTGGAGGATGCAGGAGGAAGAAGATGAGGACCTGTTCGTAAATTTTGCAAAGGTTTAAGGAGTTCATTGTAAATTAAAATTTTCTTCCAAACTATAGCTCTAATGAAAATATGACCAAAATCAAAAGTGTAGAGCTTAAAAAATCTACCACTTTGCTTTAGGGTCTAACTTAAAAAAAGTTAGGGTTTTGAAATTACTTTAAAAATCAACAAATCATTCAATTTCAAATAAATCCGAAATAAGTTTTACCCTTTTAATGAAACCTTAGAGTATTTACATTTCTTACAGTGGTTAAAGAGTGAATACTCACATTTGCAAATCAATCCTTCATACATTTTTAAATTACCTCCCATTTATACACAATTTACAAAAAGTACCCTAATTTTCCCAATATTGCAAAAATACCCTTTAACGTGTATTTAAGTTTTTAAAGGCATTCATCAAAACAAACACAAACTTTACACAACTTCATACTAGAAATTAGCGTGCCTAGCTCCTAAGTACCTGAAATGTCATAGTCGGTCTTCCTTAGAAGCCGGTAAAGGGGAAGGCCTTGTTTGCCAAGGCGCGAGATGAAACAACTGATGCCGTGAGGCATGCTGTGAGCCGCTGAACCGCCTTGAGGTTCTAAATTGGGCCCATCTTTGTGATGGCCGCAATCTTCTCCGTGTTGGCTTCGATGCCGTGCTCGAAAATGATGAAACCGAGCAACATTCCCTTGGGAACCCTGAAAACGCATTTCTCGGGGTTGAGTGTGACGCTATACGCTTGGAGTCTGGTGAAGGTTTTCTCTAGGTCAGACACCAGCCAGTTGACCCGCTGGGACTTGACCATGATGTCATCTATGTACACCTTGATGGTTCGCCCAATGAGGTCACCGAAACACCTGAGCATGCAGCGCTGATACATAGCCCCCATGTTCTTCAGACCGAATGGCATGGTGATGTAAGAGTACGATCTGAAGGGGGTGATGACAGAAGTCGCGAGCTGGTCGGACTCCATCATCACGATTTGATGGTACCCAGAGTACGCATCAAGGAAGTAGAGGGTTTCGCACCATGAGGTTGAGTCAACTACCTGGTCTGTGGGGGGCAAAGGAAATAGATCCTTTGGCCACTCTTTGTTGAGGCTCGTGTAGTCAACACACATCCTCCATTTCCCAATCTTTTTTCATACAAGAATAGGATTGAGTAACGACTCGGGGTGATACACTTCCTTGATGAATCTGCCCGCCAAAAGTCTTGCAATCTCCTTGCCTCGATGGCCCTACGCTTCTCCTCGTCGAAGCGGCACAGGCATTGCTTGACCGGTCTAGAGCCTGGCCTGATCTTCAAGGCATGCTCGGCGACATCTCTCGGTATGCCTGTCATATGTGAGGGTTTCCACACAAAGATATCCTTATTGGCGTGGAGGAAGTCGACAAGTGCGCTTTCCTATTTGGAGGAGAACATGGTGCTGATTCGCACCTTCTTGTCCATGGAGTTCTCAGGGTTGATGAGAACCTCCTTCACGCCCTCTGCAGGCTCAAAGGATCTGGTAGCCCAATTGGAGTCAGGCGCCTCCTTTGTGGTTTCCTCCCTGATGACTACAAGTTCCTCAGAGGCGATGACCGCCAAGGTGAGCTCGCAGCTCTCCACCTCGCATTGGTAGGCACGCTGGAAGGAGGAGCCAATAGTGATGACCCGTGCAGGCTCGGCATCTTGAGCTTCAGATAAGTATAATTGGGGACGGCCATGAACTTCGTGTAGCATGGTCACCCCAATATGGCGTGGTAGGACTTGTGAAACCCGACCACCCCGATCCTATAGTTGGTCGGATCCCCAAATGTTACAGGCAGGTCGATCTGCCCGAGCGGTATTGAAATGACCATGATGTCGCCTAGCGGGTGGGTAAATAGGCACACCTATAAATTTTCACTCCAAAGCAACAGATAAAATTCACTTCCTGCCAAACCCGAAAGTTTACAGGATAGTGAATCCGGAACTTCCAGATTTGAGCAGGGCAGTAGATGAACTCGGAACTTCCGGGTTTTACAAACTAGAACTTCCGGGTTCACATAGAGCAGAGTGAACACAATAAATTTAGAGCAAGTAAGTTCAAACCCCAAGTGCAGAGTATGCTTAGTGAAGTTTCTAAAATAGGTCTACACAGTTCCTGCACATAGAAACACTACCAACCATGTAGATCAACCAATTTCACAAATACCACAAATAGTACAATGAGAAGAAAAAAGGTGAGGGATACAAAGATTTGTTTTACCGAAGTTCAGATTCACTGCTTGCTACCAGAGCTGCTACTAAGGCATAGTGAATCTCAAGTTTCACTCTCTCAAACCCAACTCAAATATATTACAAGAATAATATAATCTCACAATGAGAGGTTGGGGAGAGCTCAACAAAACTACCAAGCTTTCTTAGGTTGATCACCAAGCAGCAGAAAAATGGCTGGAACAACAGCCCACCAAGGAGGGGGCTCAAGGGTATAAATAGTTGGGTCCAAAGAAACTAGCCATTATGTGAAAGTTAGAACCCGGAACTTCCGGATTCCTATACCCGGAACTTCCGAGTTTTCAAACCAACTAGCCATTAGTGCCACGTATGCAAAACCCGAAGCTTCTGGGTTGCCCTTGTTAGCTCTAACCAGCGTGCATTTGAGGCTTTTGTGTCTCTCTCAACTCACTTGGGTTACCCAAGCACTGAGACTTAACCAAAACACAATATGATGCATCCCTCTTGATAGTATGCACACCTATACTCAAGATCAAGGATAGATTACATTTCAACCACTTGAGTTTCTCAAAAGTGTACCATGTCGTGCCTTGATTATTCTCAATCTGAGGAGTTCATACAACTTGGTTTCTATAACTTGAGCACACCTTCCTTGAGCTAGTGACTTGAACCATTACCTTTGAATGAAATCCACTTCTAGTTCAAATCACCCTCTTCACAATAAGATTCTAGAAAGATTGATACTTGCTAATATGAACACCATATATGACCAAGATTCTTCATGCTGAATCCAAATAAAGTTTCTTCACCCTAGCGTTGATGCCTCGGCACAAACCAATTGCCCTTCGCCAAGCTTAGTCCCTCAAAACACTATCCCAAATTTCAACTCTTCATCCTTGCATCACATAGAGTTCCATATAGGTTTGTATTAGAATTAAATCATCAATGAAATCCATTCTTCATAATTCTTTACAACTTATATCTTTTATTGATAGATTGTCCATTTCTTCATAATAAATTGCCTTCTAGTGCTATGACTTTATCAACAAGCTTCATTTGGATATGAGAATAAATAGTTGTCATCAAATACGTGACTCAGTCCATATAGTATCAATTGCTTGTCAATATTATAACTTTAATCATAGCCTAGTAACATGTCTTGTCATATGAGCCTTTTATCTTTACCTTCAATATCTTTCATCACAAATATTTTATTGATATTACAATCAATTCGTGCTCATGTGCTCAACAAGATGATTAGTTTTTTAATCGTGGTGTCATTCAATTCACCAAAACCCACTAGGGGCCTAGATGCACTTTCAATCTCCCCCTTTTTGGTGATTGATGACAACACCAATTAAAGCTTACAAAAGATAAGTCAAAGAAGCTTTTTAATTCTCAGATTTCGAACGAGCTCCCCCTAAATATGTGCATTGAATGAATTTCAACAATTTTGGCCTCAAATGCCAATTTGCACATTTTCAAGGAAAAATGGAGCTCCCCCTAAATCTCAGTATCCGTGGGGTGCAAGGCAAGTGTGTGAATAAGATATATGTGATGGATATGACATATATTTCACACAACAGTAGGATAAAAGAAGTTAACTAATTATGTCAGCCAAAATCCGGAACTCCTAAAATTAAAATTCGCAACCTCCGGGTTTACCAAATATATTAGGCTGAAGGACAAAAATCCGGAACTTCTGGATTGCAAACCCGGAACCTCCATGTTTGCCAGGCAGAACTATCTAAAAATAGCATTTCATCAAAACAAACCATTTCAACAAACTACCATGCATCAAGTCTTAATTTTAAAGCATTAAACAGGGTTCACCACACAATAGCACACATTACAAATTGTTCTAAGTCCACACGAGCTAAAACAGATTTATTACATGGCATGTGGCATACCACACCCAAATCCAGAACTGCAGGATTTGGAAACCCGGAACTTCTGGGTTTGCCAGGGCAAAGACACTGATAGAAGCTTTAATCTCAACTTCTTCTCCCCCTTTGTCATCCATCACCAACAAGGGGCTGAGGGGAGTTCACCTGGAAGCTTCTACTGCTGATCATCTTCTTCATCCTCATTTCTACCCCCATATCCACTTGATCTTTGGCCGGGATCACCAAGATATTGTCCAAATATCCACGATCCAAGACCCTCAGCACTAGTAACATTTGGATTATAAGGAGGATGCTGAGGCATGAATGGAGGTGGCGGAGGCATAGGAGCAGTAGAGGGATCAACATATGTTGGATTAACATAGGAGGTACTAGGAAATGATCCATTGCCATAGAGTTGTCCCCAATAATCTTCTTGCTGGTATCTAGAATTTAGTGCTCTAGATTTTCAGGGTCACTTTGCTATCCTTCAGAGCCAATGGGAGAAGGAAGATCATTTGGACAGCTAGCTTCTTGAATTTTTTTTAACCTCAAAGTGTCTTTCTTCCTTCTTTGCCTCTCCTTGTGTACAACATCATTTGTGGATTTGCACGTTGAACATCTTTATTATTGGAGATGGAGGCTTTTCCTAGTTTGGCACCCTTGAGCCACCACGTCGAGAAGATGAGCGAGAAGGAGCATGTGGTGCACTAGGAACATGTGGATGAGCATCTAGGGCAACCATATCATCACTTTGAGCAGCAGCATGTTGCCTTGCTTGTATCACTTGAGCTAGAGTGGGTCCGGGATGATAATCCTTCTTGATGTCAATAGGAGTATGCACATAATCACACTCAAATCTCTTATTTGTGTTTTGGTCAATCAAGTACATGAGATAAGCACTATAACCACAACACTTTTAAGGTGATTCCGAAATAGACTTGATTACAAATGTAGTCAAACACGCTAAACTCCAGCTCACTAGGACATAGAGCTAGCAATAAATTTCTTCCAAAGGTTGAGATGTTGTGAGCATCACCTTCTCTTAGAGCAAGTGTCTTTCGAAAGAACTTGTTGAGATAGCCAAAGAATAGAATCAAGCCTTTAGGTCCATCATACTTTCACTCTCTTCCTGGCAAGTACATGTCCTTCATGTCTTCTTTGGGAAGATGTGACCCGATATGGATCTTGTTGTGCCCAAAGTTAGCTCTCCCAAATCCAAACATGGCAGCAAACTCAAAGTAATTAATCTTGTACCATTTGCCTTCGATCATCCAATGAACCCATCTCACATCTTCATCCTTCTCAAAATAACAAGTGGCATAGAATTGAGCAATGATCTCATTGTTCCAATCATATTTGAAACCCATTATTTTGTACACATGCTTTGCCTTGCATTGGGCAATTATATATCAAAGATAGGATCCTGCATGTCCTCAAATTTTTGCCAATCTATATATTGAGAGTGAGCAACCTTGTATTTCTAGCTGAGTATAGCACTCTCATAGAAATCTTGATGAAATTTTGTTTGGAAGCGATATTCTATGCTTCTTCCTCTTCTCATATTCAAAGGATTTCTCTCTCTTTCATTTTTTGCCTTCACTGTCATCCCCCGCTTCATGTAGTCAACCTTGACATAGTCATGGGGGACACTAGGATTTCTCATCACAACCCCGGCACAAAGACAGGCTGATCGGACTGCATATTCTCATCTTCTTCGTCATCTTCACCATGTTGACCACTACCATTTCCACCACCAGTACCACTGCTAGCACCATGACCACCAATGCTGCCGCTACCTCTCATGAACTTACCACTCCTTTTCAACCCACAAGGAGATATTTTGTAGTTCTTATCACTTTCCTCCCTATCATCACTAGAGGTGTCACTGTCACTGTTTTCTTCCTAAATTTTTGCAGCTGGCTCATCATCCATGTGAAGCGTGCCCCTAGCACGTTGTCTCATTAAGGCCCTTGTTGTTCTTCCTAGAGGAAAGTTTGGATTTTTGCTCCTTCTTCGAAGAACATATCTCTCATCACCTTCTGAGGGGTATGTGATCATGGCAAGATATCGAGGATTTAGGGCAGGAATGATTTGATCGAGAAAAACTAGAGAATTTGGATGATATGGACAAGTTGAATGCTCTCTGTGTAAATCCGGAACTTCCAAGTTGTGAAATCAGGAACTTTCGAGTTTTACTCAGAGGGACATCCAAAATGCTCAAACATTTAATGATAGATCTCTAGATGATGTAAACTGAGGCACAATACTACTCCATGAATTTTAAGCATGATTTACTTCCGGAAACAGGGGGTCTCTACAAAATCCGGAACTTCCATGTTGTGAAATTCGGAACTTCCGGATTCTACTGAGAAACACTAGTTCATGTCCCAGCAAAATCAGTCATTGAAACTGGAATCTATTACTTGGAGCAGCATCAAGGGTGCAAATGTAGTTGATCTACTAGAGGAATCAAAGAGAGCTGTGGCAGAACCAACCTGAATTATCCCGGCTCAAGTGCGCTGATCCTTTTTTGGAAGTCAGTAGAGGCTCAACTGCACTTCAAACGGTATAATCCTGTGGTCTGTCGGGTAAAGTCCTGATAAAACCACCTAACTCGGGATCATAACAAGGTACCTCGCACGAAGGTGAGTCCAGAGATACAAACACCAACTATTTTTACATTACAGGCATAATATTACAGTGGTATTCAACCATAGTATAAAGACTTAACTAGTTTCGAATTTATACAAGACTTTTCCCAAGTTATAGTATCTGTAGCAGAAAACAAACGCGACACTACAGACGTCGCACAACGGATGTTTGAGCTAAGCCCATGCTCAACATCACTCAAAGGGACCTATGTTGGCCGGGGACGGATCCCACTCCACGGACCAACCATCGGGAAGAGCATAGGGCCATGGCACGGGCAGAGTAGAGTCCTCAGGGGGATTACCTGGAACAAAAGTCACAATGCAAGGCTGAGTATGCTAATACTCAGCAAGGCTTACCCGTTTCATGGTATACTTAGCCATGTAACTAGACTATGAAGGCTTTTAATGGTTCTGGGTATAGTTTTCAGCTGAAAAGCAACAAAGAGTAAATCCTTAATTTCAACTTTTAGCTTTCAGGTTCTAGTTGATTATCAATTCTAGGTAAGCAACTATAACTATTAAGCATGGTAGAACTTTTAAAGCAAACATCATCTTTGATCATCATCAGGTTGCTCTTATTACTCTATGTGGCAAAGGGATCAAGCAGTCTCAATCTCCGCGAGAAACGGATGATTCCGAATTGAATTTCACAACCTTGCAAGGGTAAACCTAACTCACACGCTTGGAACATCTAATGATTATTCCGAAGCAACCGTTTGCCTTTCATTCTAACTCGTGGATCAGGGCCACCACAAGCGACTGTAGAACCATACGCACACCCAATGTGCAGGACGTATGTCTGTAGCGCGACTACATGACCATACTCCTATCCGCCTGTGCGAAACGTACTCCTACAGTGTGCGTGACTGTAGGACGTACTCTCATCCGCTGCGGAACGTATTCCCGCACGTTGGTGCGTGTGCAAAAAACCAAATTACGAGTGGTGGGAGGTATGTCCACACCTCGGGCCGATCGGTTACTAGGCTTACTGCTTACCATATTTCACAGCATGTGGCTAGTACTTTCAAACGCTTAAGCACCGCTACCACACACTGCGACCTTAGCAACTTTTATCAACACAGACGGGGTTTTTACCAAGGTCATGAATCACAATCACAACCCCGTCCATCATCCTTATAGTAGTTGCAGGAATATAAACATTGCAACTCCTATAAAGCTCGCGAGTGATAGGGAATCACTCAACTTCTACCGGTCCTATTAGCTTAGCAGATAGTCAGGCTCAAGTTCTAGTATTCAATACATAGGTTTCTAGGAATATGCAACTAGGGTTTCAAACACAATTATTAGAAACTTAAATGCACAAGTAGATATACATGAATATATAGATTGCAGTGTAATAAAAATAGCGGTATATGTCCGGGGCTTGCCTTCGTTGGTGGGGCTGGGGTGAGAGATGTCAATACTAAAATTTTCCGAACCGGGGTTCGGGGCTTCAGTTATATCTCCGATGATATTCCCGGTGTCTTCAGAATTATCCTCTTCTAGTTCCGGGATCAGCTGGTAGTCTCCGTCACCGAGAGTTGTGGAGTCTATATGATATGCAAATATTACAGTTACGGAAACACACATATTTTTATTTTATTTTATGATAAAGTTGCAATCCAATAATTCAATAGTCAGAGCATCACAAGGCAAGGATTTGAATTCTAAGGTTTCTACTTCTTGTAAATTAACTTATGGTAACAAGTTTGATTTTTATTTTGAAATCCACAATGGCTATGGCCTTGAATTTTTATGGGTAAGCTTACTTCTAATAGATAAGCTTACTATGAATTTTTCATAATTTTCTAAAAATAGAAACTAAAGCATTTGAATTAAGATCAGATTTTAAGTTTAAATTCAAATTGTAGACAAAACAGTGCCATAATTTCTTGAAAACTTTACCATGATCTACTCAATTACAAAACATCCTATGGTAAAAATATCTAAGCATGAAAACCTTAGTAACATGCTTGAATAAATTTAAACCATTCCAAGCTTAATTTGCGTAAGTTTAATTTAGTTTAAGCTAGGGTTCAGTATTGTAAGTGAATTTTGCACACAAGCTCACTTATACCCTAAACAGACTACACACCAAAAATCACAAGTAATAGAGCTAGCATGCAAAAGTTACACATAAAATATCCTTTTTGTTAAACTTTAAAATACTTAAAAAAGCATTTGGTTTCAAACTAGACTCTAATAACCAAAGTTGTAGAATTTACTTCAAGGATTCAAACAAAACTGGTTTGATATTTTTCTGAATTTCCTACAAATTTCTACAAATTTCTAAAAATCACTGATTTTGAATTGAGGGGAGGGACTGGAATCTTGCAGCCAGGCCCTCAGAAAGAATTGAATCAAAGCAATTGTGTCCTTGGCTCGTCGGGGAAGAGAAGTCGAGGTGTGCCGACCAAATTCTAGTGACGGTGGTCGCCGGCGGCGAGGGGGAGCTGGCCAGGAAGGAGCAGGGGACTAGGAGGAACCTTGCTAGGGGTGATGTGATGGTCGGGGTTGACCGGAGGGGGCGGAATAGCGGCGACCCGAAGCGGCGGCGGTGGAGCTCAACCACGGCGATGATGTTCCGGCGTGGCGGCTCACTGGTGGCGGATCAGAGGTAGGGAAAAAGCTTCAGGGGTCAAGGTGGTCCTCCCAAGCTACTTGTCGGGAGCTAAGATGGCAGGAAGAGCAGGTCCCCACGGCGACCCGGGACGACAGCGAGGGGAGGAGCTCATCGGCGAGGTAGATCCGGTGCTTAAGGGCAGCGATGGAGGGGCTGGTGAGCTTCACGGGATCACGGCGAAGCTACTGGAGGTGACGGGGTGGCTTGAGAAGGGGCGGAGCAAGCTGACGACGGCGCGGTGGTTGGCGGTAGAAGGTGAGTGTGACGGTGATCCAGTGGAGAAGAAGTCGAGAAAAGCAAACGACGGCTGTGCGAGTAGATATAAGTAGTCGAAGGGGAGCTCATGGTCATGCTGTGGGATTAAGAAGTGGCACGACAAGCGGTAGCTGCTGCTGGCGGTCGACGGCATGGCGTGGCGGCCGGGCGGAGCTCGGTAGAGACCGGGCGGCATGGCGCACGCGGAAGAAGGCCAGAGGGGAGGAGCTAGAGCGGCGGCCGGCCTGGAGGTGATGCATGGGAGCTACCAGAGCAGGAGGTGGCGCCGGCAGGACTGCAGCGACGGTGAGCGGCGGCGGTCTGCGGTGGCACAGAGGGAGCAGCTCGGGCGGACGGCAGAACGACGTGGAGTGTTCGGGGAAAGCCAGCAGAGAGGGGCTAAGGCGGCGGCGAGCTCGGGGGTGACGCGTGGAGCGGCGCTGGAGGAGTAGTTGGCCTCGGGCGGCACAGCAACGACAGCCAGCGGCGGCGCTATCGCGCAGCAGAGGAGGGGGACAAAGGAAGAAGAAGGGGGGGGGCGCCAGGCACTGTTGTGAGATTTCAAAAACTCTAGGGACCTTACTGTAAAGCTAGGTTTTCTCACTATTTTATACTTCAAATGAGAAAATGGTCAAAATAAAAGTTGTAGAACTTTTCAAACCCTACAACTTCTATTTAGGTTTCAATTTCAAAAGCTCAAGGGATGGAGTTTTATTTTAAAACTTTAGACTCAATTCAAACTTTTCAAAGTTTTGTCCTTAGGTAAATTCCATATACTTTTGGACTGAATTGCAAGTTTAGGTAATGTAATGATGACTAACACTTTTACACTTTGAACCCTAGTCAAAATTGGAAGTTACATGTGTAATTCAGATATTTTGCATAAAAGGACTCCTACGTTTGAAAAATTACACATAAGTCCTTATATTCACTCAATTCCATTATACACATTACACATATTGCACATTCTTTTCCTAGTGTGTTACAATTTTGACACCTAGGGTGTCACAACCTTCCCCCCTAAAAGGAATCTCGTCCCGAGATTACCGGAATGATATATTGGAAGATAATTACCTAAAGATTCTTAAGGAATTCGAGAAAGTTTTTCTGAAGATAATCTTCAGTTTCCCAGGTGGCTTCCTCTACAGTATGGTAGTCCCACAAAATCTTATACATCTTAATCTTCTTTCTCCTAGTGACTCTCTCCTTGGTATCGAGAATTTGAAGGGGTTGTTCGACATAAGATAGATCAGGCTCGATCTCGATGGCTTGTTGTTCAATGATCTCAGTAGGCACTTTGATGCACTTCTTGAGTTGAGATATATGAAAAACATCATGAATGGTAGCCAACTGAGTAGGAAGATGAAGTCTGTAAGCTACTGGGCCACAGGCTTCGGTGATTTCGAAAGGTTCGATGTATCGAGGTGCTAATTTTCCTTTTAGGCCGAAATGTTGAACACCTTTAGTAGGAGATACTCGAAGATAGACATAATCTCCTACATGGAATTGTAATGGTTTTCTCCTTTGGTCTGCATAACTTTTCTGTCTAGATTGAGCTGCCTTAAGGTTGGCTTGAATAACTTAACTTTATTTTCAGCTTCGGTCACTAGATCTGGTTCGAAGATTTGGCATTCACCGGTCTCAGACCAACTCAATGGAGTTCGACATCTTTGACCGTACAATGCCTCAAAGGGGGCCATTTGAAGACTGGACTGATAGCTGTTGTTATAAGAAAATTTGGCCAAAGCTAGACATTTATCCCAGTTCGTACCATAATGAATGATACAAGCTCAGAGCATGTCTTCCAGAATTTGATTAACTCACTCAGTCTGTCCATCAGTTTGTGGATGGTATGCAGAGCTTTGAATAAGTTTGGTTCCGAGAGTAGATTGCAATTGCTCCCAGAAGCGTGCAATGAATTGTGCCCAAATAATTGTTTTAGGGACACCATGCAAACGAAGAATCTGATCAAGATAGATTTTGGCATACTTTTTGGCAGCATAAGTTGTATGCACAGGAAGAAAGTGGGTGGTTTTGGTGAGTCTATCAATGATTACCCAGATGGAGTCATGCCTTTGAGATGTATTGGGAAGACCAACGATGAAATCCATACTAATGTCTTCCCACTTCCGTGATGGAATAGGTAGGGGTTGGAGTGTACCAGATACTTTTAGATGACTGGCTTTGACTCTCTGGCATGTATCACACTCGGATACATACTTAGCAATTTCTCTTTTCATCCTGGTCCACCAAAAGTTTTGCCTAAGGTCTTGGTACATTTTAGTACTACCAGGATGAATAGAAAACTTGGACAGATGTGCTTCATCAAGAATTTGTTTACGAAGCTGATGATTCTTAGGTACAACAATACGATTGTTGAACCATAGAACTCCTTGATGATCAGTGTGGGAACACCTATATTTTGCTTCTCCCTGAGATAGTTTTTGTTTGATAATTTTGATACCTTCATCATGCAATTGCGACATGATGATTCTATCTTGAAGAGTAGATTCGATAGATATGAGATTCAAGCTACCTTGAGGAATAATCTCCAGCTTGAGATTTCTCATGTGATAACAAAGAGTTTCGCTGAAGATTTCTACTGATGAGTAATGACAATGCGCCTTGCGGCTAAGTGCGTTCGCAACCACATTGGCCTTGCCGGGATGGTAGTGTACCTCAAGATCGTAGTCTTTGATTAGTTCTAACCAACGCCTTTGCCTCATATTCAGGTCAGCTTGAGTAAAGATATATTTGAGGCTCTTATGGTTAGTGTAAATATTACAATTGGCGCCCATAAGATGATGTCTCCAAATCTTGAGAGTGTGAATAACAGCTGCTAACTCAAGATCATGGGTTGGATAATTTTGTTCATGATTCCGGAGTGCTCTGGAAGCATAAGCAATAATCCGGTTGTTTTGCATAAGCACACAACGAAGTCCAGTTCCGGAAGCATCACAATAGACATCAAAAGGCTTGGTACTATCTGGCTGAGCTAATACTGGAGCAGTAGTTAATAGTTTTCTTAGTGTGTGAAATGCTTCTTCACACTTATCATCCCAATGGAATTTACTCTCTTTCTTGAGTAGTTCAGTCATGGGTTTGGCTATTTTAGAGAAGTCTGGAATGAATCAGCGATAATATCCTACCAATCCAAGGAAACTACGGATTTGATGGACTGAAATTGGAGGCTTCCAATCCATAACTTCCTGAACTTTGGTTGGATCAACCGATATGCCTTCACTGGAGATAGTATGCCCCAAAAATTTCACACTATCAAGCCAGAATTCACATTTACAGAATTTGGCATAAAGATGATGATCACGTAGTCGTTGAAGAAGGATATGTAAATGATTAGCATGATCTTCATCAGTCTTAGAGTATATCAGAATATCATCGA
Source organism: Panicum hallii (assembly GCF_002211085.1). Lineage (NCBI taxonomy): Eukaryota > Viridiplantae > Streptophyta > Magnoliopsida > Poales > Poaceae > Panicum > Panicum hallii. The sequence goes on along the minus strand of NC_038042.1, from coordinate 17,754,188 downwards.
TGAAAACCACGACGAATTTATCAAGCTCCGGCATGAAGACTGAATTCATAAGATACGTGAAGTATGCCAGTGCATTAGTGAGTCCAAAAGACATAACCAGATATTCATAAAGTCCATATCTGGTCGAGAAAGCTGTTTTTGGAACATCACTAGGCTTGATTTTGATTTGATGGTAACCAGAGCGTAGATCAATCTTAGAGAAGACTTTGGCTCCAGCTAGTTGGTCGAACAAGATGTCAATGCAGGGAAGAGGATATTTATTCTTGATAGTGGCCGCATTGAGTGGACGATAGTCGACACATAGTCTTAAGCTATTGTCCTTTTTCTTTACAAAGAGAGCAGGACATCCCCAAGGTGAAGCACTTGGGCGTATGAAACCTTTGTCAAGAAGATCTTGAAGTTGGATTTTTAGCTCGGCTAATTCATTGGGCGGCATTCGATATGGCCTTTTGGAAATAGGAGCTGTGCCAGGTTGGAGTTCAATAATGAACTCGATATCCCGATTTGGTGGCATTCCAGGCAAATCATCTGGAAAAACATCGGGATATTCACAGACTATAGGAATGTCTTCTAATTTGATGTCTGTGGTTGCATAAACGCAAGAGTGAAAATACCCTTGTTGGGGTAGATAGAGGGTAGTGGCTCCGTTATGTGGTGAGTCAATCTCAATAACTCGGGAAGAAATATCTAACAACACCTTATGTTCTATCATCCAATCCATCCCAAGTATGATATCCATACCTTCTAAAGGGAGCAAAACCAAATCAGTTTTTACTACCTTACTACCCAACTGTATTGGTACATGTCTAACCAGTTGATTGGAACCAATCTTTCCCCCAGGGGTAGAGATTATGTATGACTCCTTGGTTTGATAATAGTCAAGTCCCACTCGGGCAACACATTTGTCACTAATGAAGCTATGAGTTGCACCGGAATCAAATAAGATAATAACGGGTTTATAGTTGATAGAAAATGTACCCGTCATTATGGGGGCTCCTTCTGGAAGTTCTGCAAGGATGGTTAAGTTAACTCGCCCTTGCCGGACTTGCATTACTTGCTTCTTTCCCTTGCCCTGATTGTTCTGATTAGAATTCTACCCTTGAAGAGGCTTCTTGGGCCGAGGACAGTCTCTGATGAATTGATCCGCACTCCCGCAGTTGAAACAATGATAAGTGTTGATTCTCTGCTGAATTTGTTGAACATTTGGCCTTGTGCCAAACTGTTGCGGCTATTGCGGAAGCACTGGAGGTCTATACCCTCCTTGCTATTGCGGCGGGCGGAAAATGAATCTGCCAAGTGGGGCATTCCACTACGGCGCACTGATCTGTGTGTTGGGAACAACACGATATCTCGGTGACTGAACACTCGAGGGGCGAGTAGGGGTTTTCCGTTTCTTCTCGGCACGATGTGCCGTGATGCAATCCTCCTGAGTTAGGGCCATATTAACCAACTCACTAAAATTATTAGCCTTAACAAGGTTCAGACATTCCTTGAGCTTGGTACTTAGGCCACGACGAAAACGATCTTGTTTCTTGGCATCCTTGTCAGCATGATAGTCTGCATACTGGCACAGATGATTAAAGGTCTGTGCATATTGCAGTACCGTACGGGTGCCTTGGGTGAGTGCCAAGAATTCATTCAACTTCCGCTCTATCAGTCCTTCAGGAATATGATGTGCCCTGAAGGCATTCCGAAATTCCTCCCAAGAGATAACATGGCCATCAGGCTGCATGGCGCAATAGTTATCCCACCAAATACGGGCAGCACCACGAAGTTGCTGGGCGCCGAAGTGAGCTTTGCTCGAGTCCGCACATAGTATAGTGAGAAGGGCAAACTTCGATTCCATGGTATGAAGCCAGGCGTCAGCATCCAAAGGTTCTTCAGCCTTACTGAAAAATGGGGGCTGAGTACTAAGGAAATCCTGATAACTTGCCACTTGGGGGTTGAGGTCATAACAACCTCCTCGTGATTGCTGACGGTGCTGGTTCTGTTGTGCCTCCACTAGTAGATTGAGAAGCTCAGTCTGCCGAGCCATAACCTCAGCTAGATTTGGGGGTGGTGGTGGCAGTTGTTGGGAACCGCTAGCCTGGTCTGGCCCGAAACCTTCAGGAGTTCCACGCGTAGTGCCAACCATCTGAAAAACATGGAAGATGTCCATTATGTCAAGTTATCCTTGCTTCCATTTTCAGAATATACCTCACAAAGAGAATATGTAAAGATAGCACAACAGACTGACAGATCGATAGATGACTTGAACAGAAACTCAAGTTTATAGATCATAACTGGTGGTCTGTATATTACATTCTGGTAATCTACTCATTACCATTCAACCATACCTACTCTTGCCACATATAGTACAACAAGTGGCCCTTAGATCAAACTAGCTTACACACTCCCTATGTCACACCATGGTACACTAAACACATCTAGGATATCGATGACAAAGATGAATTAGAAGTCGTCGAGGTTGCCCACAGAAGATTGGCTGCCAGATGAAGAATGGCTGCCGGATGAAGAATGATTGAGCTGAGGATTTGGTTCTGGATCTTCGTGTTCCGAATCTATCTCAAACACACCTTCCAATTTCCTCAGTTCTTCTTCTGAATCTTCTTCTTCTTCTTCTAACTCATTTGGCACAAGAGGAGGCATTTGCTGCTCTTGGAGCATCTCATTGTGTCCTAGGGCATCACCTAACTCCTGGTTCAAGTCATGGACTTGTTCCTGCAAAAAGTCAATTACGGTGTTGCGCTGAAGAATTTGAGCATCACCCTCCAAGATCTGCACCTCCAAATGTCCAATGGTAGTATCCCTTCCGGCAATTCCCTGACCAAGCGAATGGATCTGGTCATCTTTCAGGGTAAGATCCCTATGAAAATCTTGGGCCAGATTCACCATTTCGTCCGTACTCTTTTGCGTAAGTGACTGGAAATGATACTGAGCATTCATATACCTGATTACTGCCTTAAGAGTTTCTTCAGCAAAATTTCCAACTAAATGTCCGAAATAGTTTGTTCTGTAGTTCCACTCAGCATCATGTGCGAAAACTACCGGGAACAGTCCAATGGGATATGCTGCGACTTACTCCGGATGCTATTCACAAAAGGTAGTAATAGCCTTAAGGGCTGCTGCTTCAAAGGTGTCCACAAGACCATATTCGACAACCTCTATCTCAAGAGATTGCCACCCAAGGATAGGATGTTGGGGAACAGTAATAGTAGCACGACATCGAGGGACTCTAACCTCAATAACTCATGACCCTTATATTGGGGTGGGTACCGATAGTGAAATATACGAAGTGTATCCCACAAGATTTTCGGAAACCCTTCCCAATGTAGACGGTGTGAGCATATCCCTCAGCATCCCAATAAATCCTCTAAACATCTGCCATCTGAATCAAAAGGATTCAAATGTTAGATAGGATGTAAATTTCCTGAAGTTTGATAAAGGTGGTGGAAAGATGCGAATCAGCCTTATGGAAATGCTGGAATACATCAAGATAGACCTCCAACTAAGAACTCACAAGGTAAATGGAACAAGATATTGGATTCTGGTCATGGCAAAAATGGGAGATCAGATAGTGACGATAGATTTGGCGGATGAAATAAAGATACCGAGATGCTAAACCCTATGGCTGTGTGATCATTTCTAGGTTGTACTTGTGGATAACCATATTCCAAGTATCCCCATAACCACAAACACAAGTTCTAATTTACAACCAATTCAAAAATGCATGCATGCACTAACGTCCTCACAAACCAAAATAACTGCCAAAGATCGCGGTTAGTTACGGTGGCATACTATAGATGCGTTGTCGGTGTTTAACCGGCTGCCCACCGAGGGATATACCCAAGGTGGTAAGTTTTGAGTGAGGAGACGCCGAGATCAGGAACTCGAAGGTGCAAGGAACACAAGACTTTTTGACAGGTTCGGGCCGCACAGAGTGTAACACCCTACGTCCTGTATGGTGGTTTGTATTCCCTTTGGTGTTGAATGACCTAATGATCTTCTGTTTTGAGGGGGGGTCCCTGACCTCCCTTATATATCCGAGAGGTCAGACTTACAAAGATGCTAACCAACCTCCATCAAGGGATCATACCAGAACATATCTCGAGTAGATCCTCTCCGTGTTGGTTAACTCTATCTCCTATTTAAACGGGATAAACAAGAGATAAACAAAATGAATAAGAGATAAGACGGGCTTAATCTCTTAGACTACGTAATGTGCCCAGCCCGGTGGCCCCGGGTCTGACAAGCCCCCGAGCTCTTCGTAGCTGAGTACCGCAGGCTTATCGAGTACTTTCGAAGCAGTCTTCGACTTCTTCTGAAGCTCCGTCTTGAAGTCCTTCTTCGAGTACTTGTTTGGCTGCGTCGAAACTATGAGGTGCTCATGCCCCGAATTTTTGTTATGGTGTGCGATTTAAAAATCGCACTCCATATGGAGTAGCCCCCGAGCCTTAGGTTGAATCGGAGAATCAGGCTGAGGGTCCCATTTGTCTGTAACCCTACTTATCCTTCAAAAAATTTGAAAAATAAGTAGTCAATGCCACGTATCCCGCAGCCCCCGAGCCTTGAATCCAAATCCCACAAAATTTGGAGATAAGGATCCAACAACCGTGGCATGCAGGCTAAAAAAGACAACTTGCAAAATTACCAAAATGATGGTACAGATGATGGGTATTAGATTATTAATTCGAAAAATCATTTTTTCGGGCGAACAAACCCTAAAAAATGATTAATCGAATATCCAATCCAAATAATCCATCAAACGACCCCTCAGATTCGGAATATTCTCGGAAGTGACTCCTGGACTTCAGAACAGTAACTTTTCCCCACCCCGCTGGCTATTTAACCCCGCGATAACGGTAGGAAAAAACCACGCTTTCAACCCGCATTCCACCAAAAGCCACCGAAATCCCCAATCCGAGCCAAGCGCCGCCGCCATCCCTCCAAGGAGACTCTCCCGCTCCGACCTCCCCGCCCCTCTCCCCGCAGCCCCCGAGCATCTCGTGGCCAGCGCATCGGAGATGGCGTCCAAGAAGTCAGAGATCGAGGAAAGGAAGAAAGAGGTGGAGCCATCGACCGCGGAGTGGACACACAGTAAGTGCTCCCTCAACAATCTGAATAAACTAATTTCCGAGGGGTTGCTGCAAGAAAAGAACCTTGTCAACTGGTGCCCCTCTTATCGTGAACCTTTCCCCATGGAGAATGTCGACGAAATCATCACATTCTTCCATTTTGCCGAACGGGGATTGGCCCTCCCCACTTGTTCCTTCTTTCGTGGCCTTCTTTATTATTACGGGCTTGAGCTCCATCACCTCAATCCTAATTCCATTTGCCATATTTCCATTTTCATCCACTTCTGCGAAGCATTTCTCGGAATCGAACCCCACTGGGATCGCTTCCTCTTTCGCGTCAAACCCCAGCCGACCACGAAGAAACTTGCTGTAGTAGGGGGCGCTGGCATCCAACTGCGACAGCAGGCTGGCGAAAAATACCTTTCGTACAAATTCCCCTCAAACCTTCCTGGGTGGAAAAACCAGTGGTTTTACATCGAAAACCATGCTCCCCATCTTCCGCCGAAGTCGAACAGACCGCCTGTGGTGAGGGGGGAATGGAACCTTGAACCCTCCGGCATGGAGATGATTCAAGTCAGAGAGCTGCTGGAGACCATCGAGGCACAGAAGAAGAAGGGGGTGACCGGCGCCTCCGTCATGTTCTCATTTTACAAACGCCGTGTCCAACCCATCCGGCAGCGCCATTGCCTGGGCTTCGACTACACAGGCCCCGTGATCCTTCTCGCATGTGCGCAGAGGAGTTGCAGATGAAGTCGCGCTCCAGCAAGTTCAGCGGGTGCTGCTAGACGTGGACGCCGTGCCGTACGTGCCCACATTGTTCTCCGCACAAAATCCGCCCAAGCCGGTAAGTATTCGACTTCTTTTCACTGAAGATACCTGCCATTGCATCATTACTTAACTGAAGAACTTTCTGCAGGGACACACGGAGCTGTACTGCAGCTATCCGCCGCAACCTGACCTCCCCCGACCATATCATCTCCTCCCTTCTGCTACCACTGCGGCCAAGAATGCGTGGACTCGCAGGCGGGAGAAGAAGCCGAAGGAGAACCGCGCCGGGACAACTCCTCCGACCAGAGCGTGGAGTTGGCCGGCGCTCTACCCCCGGTGCCAAAGGGCCAACGACCGCAAGGCGCAAGAAGTCGAGTCATCCAGGTACTGGGTTGCTGTTTTGGCGAGTTACTAAGTATCAATGAGGCTGAACACTGATAGTATCCACTTGTAGTCTCCCTGCTTTACCACCCGGGACTGAGCCCGAAAGGGTGGAAACAGGCCCGTCCGCCATCGCTACAATGACTATTGCCGTGGCGGGGACCCCTCGATCGGCTGACCAAACCTCACCGCCAGCAACAGGTATTCCTCGACGGGCCTGGCGGGTGAAGAAGGCCACCAAAAAGAAGTCGACACTGTGAGTTTTCCTCCTGTCGCTTGAAGATCTTGCTCTTGCCCACTTGGATAACAATGTCGTCGATATCATCAGGGCTGCAAGCGCCGTACAACTTTAGATGGACCCAGGCACGGCTACTGCAGCCCCAGAGCCATCAACCCAGGCTGATCCCTCCAGTGCGGAGCCTGCCCCGACTGCTGCAGCCTCCGAGCCCTCGGCGCCTGAAGGGCCAGTACCCACGGAGGTGGCCCCTGAGGTAGATGCGGCGCTTCCTGACTTGCCACCTCCCGAGCCCCAACAAGGAGGAGCCGGACCTGGTGGCGGAGAACAAGTCGTGACCCCTGATGCCGCTCCTACTGATGGCACAGGTACGCGCTTACCTACCCGCGACTGGTTACCGAGGTCTAGGCACAATGTGTTGACTACATTGTATACTTGCACGTGTCCAGCAGCCGCCGTCCGGAGATATCGCCGGGTCCTCGGGGAATCCCCGTGAGATGCTGAGGGCCGGGCCGGGTACGAGAACGTCATCACCACCGACCTGGTGGACGACCTCCTGCTGACGGCAGAAAATCTGAAGACCTTCGAGAGCACCTTCAAGGAGTTATACGATTTTTCCATGGTAATATTTGGGTAATGTTCCAGCTGTGCACATTGGTGAGTTGTTTATGACTCAATCTCTGCCTTTTGCGCAGCATGTAATCACCAAGTCCCAGAAGAAGTTGGAGAAACTCCGCGCGGTTGTGAGCGATGTGCGAGAGTTAGCTGCCCTGGACAAGTGCGTCTCCGAGGAAATTACAAAGAATCGCTATCTGCAGCGAGAACTGGACATATTGAAGCAAGAAAGAACTCGAGAGACTTGGCTGCTCAAGAATGACCTGAAGAACCTCGAGAAGGCCAACTCCGAGCTCCAACAACAGCTCAAGGAGCAACAAGCAGAGTACCAGGAGCAACTCAAGGCAGAGAAGAAAGCGCACCAAGGTAGGCCCTCGCTTCCCTCGAGTACTTTTCCTTAGTAACTCCCCTTAGATGCTGAAGTACCCTTACCACAGAGCTTAGGAAAATAATGAAACACAAAGAGGAGCTGCTTACTAACATGAAGAATATGTTGTATCATCGTACAGATGATGTCGAAAGGCTGCAGAAGGTGATTGGCGATACTGAACGTCAGTTCGTCGACTGCCTTCAGCAAGTCAAGACGCTGGGCGAGAAGGATGAGCAGCTGCGCAAGGAGCTGGAGGACCTCCGGGGGGCCGCCCAGGAGCTGGTGGACATGGTGGATCCCCCAGAAGAAGGCGAAGCGGGCTCGCGGCCCCTGCTGGAGCGACTCCGCGAAGCCCCGAAGAAAGTGCTCAAGTTTTTATCTGAGGCTCCAATCGCGTGCGTGAGCAATGCCCTTGCGTATGTAAAGTCCTTCATGCCAAACGTGCAGCTGGGCATTTTTGCACAAGGGATGGCAGCGGACTGCACGGACGAGCGATTCGAAGAGTACCTGCGAGAGGCCCAACCTGTAGCAGAACAAATTGTACACAGTGTACTGCAGGATTAGGGTATGAGAAACACGTAATCATTCTCTTATGTAAATACTTCACTCGATATCTCTACTTGTTGGCGTGCCGTAGCTGAATTGGGATCCAGGCTTACAAGGCTCAAGTAGTAGACGCTTCCCTAGGTGTGACGACCCGATGGGTAGCTAACACTCGTCTAACAGATTAGCCACAACTCGATCGAGCGGGTCTAAACTTGTTAGGAAAGAATGCGAGCATCGTCGCGGGAATGCTGTGCGTAGGGCAGAAAGGGGACTACCCCGAGTGCGGCGACTCAGAGTGTAGTCGAAGGTCGCTCCTGCTGTGAGCGTGCTCCGTAAGCTAGGTAAGACCCGGATGGACGGATCAAGCTTGCAAGGAGCAGGTGCGGGTGGTGCCGCGAGTTTGCCATTCTTTTTGGCAGAATCAAGACTATTCTGAGTGCAGCCACTCAGTTAAGCTAGTCGAGATAGCTCTTTACGCGAGCCTTTCCAGCGTACTGCTGTTAAGCTAGTCGAGCGGATCGACTGCGTTGGAAAAAATGCGACTGCTGTCGCGTGCGAGCATCCGAGGTTGCGGCAGAACTCGATATGTAGAGGAGTTAGACGGAGCCGAGGGTTCCGTCAGGAACTGAAGTCGAAAGGAGATGATCGTGGCCATAGCCCCCGCATCATTAGCGACAAGAAGTCGATTTATATATATGTGTTTGCACGTGACCCTGGCCATCGTGTAAGTAAGAAGGCATGTACAAACCGAGTCGTGTAGCTCGTAGCCTCCAAATTGATTCGGGGAAAAGAGATCTTCTAAGCCCCTGGGGATTCAGCTATCACCGGGCCTCGTCTTAGGGGTAGAACTTGCGCAGGTTCTGAATGTTCCAGGAGTTCGGGACATCCTGACCCTCAGGATATTGTAGTCGATAAGACCCGGGCCTTGTAACCTACTTGACGACGAACGGGCCCTCCCACCTTGAATTGAGCTTGTGTAGGCCAGATTCGTCCTGAATACGACGCAAGACCAAGTCACCAACACTGAATGACCGCTCCCTGACGTTGCGATCATGATATCGCCGGATCCCCTGCAGGTACCGAGCTGACTGAACAAGAGCGGTGCAGCGAGCTTCTTCCACAGAATCGAGCTCTAACTGCCGCGCCTCGTTCGCCCTCGCCTTCATTGTACATTTCGACCCTTGGAGACTTCCACATGATATCGGCTGGTAGAATAGCTTCAGATCCGTATACAAGGAAGAAAGGTGTTTGTCCTGTGGCTTTGGACGGCTGAGTCCGAAGCCCCCAGACGACATGTGGCAGCTCATGCACCCATTTGCCTCCCTTCTTGCTATTTTCATCATAAAGTCTCTTCTTGAGGCCGTCAATGATCAAGCCGTTCGCCCTTTTGACTTGTCCATTGGCCCTTGGGTGTGCCACTAAGACATATTTAACTTCGATGCAAGCATTCTCGCAGAACTCCCAGAACTGGTTCGCCATGAAGTTTGATCCCAAGTCCATGATGATGGTGTTGGGGAAGCCGAAACGATGCAAAATATCTGAAATGAAGTCGACGACCCGATCTGGCATGAGCTTGGCTATCGGCTTGTACTCGATCCACTTAGTAAACTTGTCGATAGCCACCAGAACATGGGTGAAACCGCCTGGCGCCGTCGTGAAGGGCCCGATCATGTCAAGACTCCAGCAGGTAAAAGGCCAGGATGGCGGTATGGTGATGAGGCTGTGAGCTGGAACATGCGTCTGTTTGCCAAAGAATTGACAATTTTGGCACCTGCACACGAGATCCTCCGCGTCGGTTACTGCGGTGGGCCACCAGAAACCGGCCCTGTATGCTTTCCCCACCAGCGTTCTTGAAGCCACGTGGTTGCCGCGGACGCCTTCGTGGATCTCCCGCAGTATGTCGTAACCATCTTCCTTTGTGACGCACTTCATGAGAACTCCTGACCGAGCACCACGCCGATAAAGCTTACTGTCGACCAGGACGAAAACCCTTGCTTCTTTGTAAGACGCGAGCTGCTTCTGCGCTCCTGGCGTCGATTCCTGCTGGTAATCGTTGATCTCGAATGAAGTCGATAAAAGCCCCTCGCCAGTCCTCTTCCAGCACCATAACCTCTCGATCGGGCTGTTGGGGACCCACGTTGATGGCTACCTACGGAGAAGACTTGATGGATGGCTGTTTGAGCTCCTGGACGAAGACGCCCGACGGGACCTGGGCACGCGTGGACCTCAGTTTGGACAGGGCGTCCGCGCCAACATTGTGCTCCCGCAATACATGATGAACCTCCAAGCCGGAGAATTTGCTTTCCAATTTGCGTACTTCCTGTACATAGGCATCCATTGTCTCCTTGTTGCAGTCCCATTCCTTGTTGACCTGTTGAACGACAAGAAGAGAGTCGCCATATACAAGTAGTCGCTTGATCCCTAGTGATATCGCCAAACAAAGCCCGTGAAGCAAAGCTTCATACTCGGCTTCATTGTTGGATACCGCCCACAGGATCTAAAGGACGTATTTCAACTGCTCACCTCGTGGAGAAATAAGCAGAACCCCAGCGTCGCCGCCGTCGAGCTTGAGAGACCCATCGAAATACATGGTCCAGTGCTCTGGCTTGTCCACTGGGGTTGGGACTTGATTCTCCCTCCATTCAGCCATGAAGTCGACTAGAGCCTGTGACTTTATTGTAGTGCGTGGCTTGAAGTCGATTGACAAAGCCCCCAGTTCCACTGCCCACTTGGATATGCGACTCGTGGCATCTTGATTATGAAGAATATCCGCCAGTGGGAAGTCCGTGATCACAGTGATCTTGTACTCGTCAAAGTAATGGCGTAGCTTTCTTGATGTGATTAAGATTGCATACAAGAGCTTTTGAACAGCTGGATACCGTACCTTGGATTCGGAGAGGACTTCGCTAACGAAGTAGACAGGCCTCTGCACTCCAAATGCATGGCCTTCTTCGCCGCGCTCGACTACAATAGCACTGCGGACGACATGAGTTGTTGCCGCGATGTAAAGTAGTAGATCCTCCCCTGGCAACGGTGCTGTAAGGATTGGAGGTGACTGCAGATGATGTTTCAGATCTTGCAAGGCCCGCTCAGCCTCCTCCGTCCATTGGAACTTATCCTGGCATTTCAAGAGCTTGAAGAAGGGTAGTCCTCTCTCCTCGAGCCGGGAGATGAACCTGTTCAGAGCCGCCATACAACCTGTTAACTTTTGCATATCCTTGATTGTGGCTGGAGCCTCCATATCAGTGATGGCCATGATCTTTACAGGGTTGGCTTCGATGCCCCGATTGCTGACGATAAACCCGAGCAATTTCCCTGAAGGTACTCCAAAGACGCACTTGGTGGGATTGAGTGTCCACCGAAATCTGCGCAGACTGCTAAATGATTCTTCCAACTCTGCGATCAAGTTATCGGAATCCCTGGTCTTGATGACCACGTCATCCACATAGGCCTCAACATTCCGATGCAGCTGATCCGCGAAACACATCTGGATCGCACGCTGGTATGTTGCTCCTGCGTTTTTCAACCCGAAGGACATTGTTTTGTAGGCGTAAGTCCCGTACGGGGTGATGAAAGCAGTCTTGATTTGGTCCTCCTTCTTGAGCGCGATCTGATGATATCCTGAGTAACAATCAAGAAAACAAAGAAGGACACAACCAGCCATCGAATCGACAACTTGGTCAATGCGCGGCAGCCCAAAATGATCTTTTGGGCAATGCTTGTTGAGATCAGTGTAGTCGACACACATTCTCCATTTATTGTTCTTTTTCTTTACAAGAACGGGATTCGCTACCCACTCTGGATGGATTACTTCTTTAATGAATCCAGCCGCGAGAAGTTTAGCGATCTCCCGTTTAATGGCCTCACGCTTGTCGTGGGCAAACCTCCGCAGGCGTTGCTTCTTAGGCGTAGCCTTCGGGTGTACATTCAAAGCGTGCTCGATCAACTCCCTGGGCACCCCTGGCATATCCGCTGGTTTCCATGCGAATATGTCTCAGTTAGCCCGAAGAAAGCCGACGAGCGCGAGTTCCTATTTGTCACCCAAGCAAGCACCAATGACGGCGGTCTTAGATGAATCTCCCTCCTGAAGCTGGATCGTCTTGAGGGCCACATCATCAGTCAACTGGATGCTCGACTTGTTGGCCTTCTTGGAAGGAATCTCCAGCCCGGTCTGGGAGAGCTGCTGCGCGGCCGCGAGTACTTCTCCCGAAGCATCTGGCACGCGAGTAGTCGAAGCATATTGGATCGCCTCCTGATTGCGGTTGTATGACTTCTTCAAGTCGCTGCGGAGGGTGAGCACTCCACCGAGTCCTGGCATCTTAAGAAGTAGATAGACATAATGTGGCACTGCCATGAACTTGGCAAGTGCCGGACGACCCAGTATTGCATGGTAAGAAGAGTCAAAAGTAGCCACTTCGAATTTGATGAACTTAGTACGATAATTCTCCCGCGTGCCGAAGGTGACTGGGAGGACCACCGTACCAAGCGGGTGCGCCGCATTACCTGGGACGATGCTGTAAAAGGGGGACTTGCTGGGAACCAGCATCTCCTGGAAATCCAGGCCCATTTTCTTCAAATTGCTGACGAAGATGAGATTGAGCCCGCTCCCGCCATCGATGAGGACCTTGGTAAGCTTGACCTCCGCCACCACAGGATCCAGGACCAAGGGGAACTTGCCGGGCTCGGAAAAGCTCATCCACTGGTCATCACGAGAGAATGAGATGGGGACCTCCGACCAACGGAGTGGTCGTGGTACCGCCGGCTCAATGGACAAAATCTCCCGGAGGAGCAGCTTCTGATCCCGCCTGGAACAAAAATCCTTGTCTCCCCCAAAGATGACGTTGACAACCTTTGACGCATCTTGAAACTTCAGGTTGCGCCCGTGATCCTCTTGATCATCATCCTCGGGTTCTTTGTCAGCAGGCTGCTTGTTCTTCTTTCCGCCACCGGAGTTGCTGAACGTCCTCCGAAGGTGATAGCAGTCGATGGCAGCATGGCTGGCTCCCGGATGCCATGGGCACTTCTTTTGCAGGAGCTTCTCAAACTCCTCCTGCGTCGTCGACTTTTTACCCCACGAAGGATGATCGATAGCCGCGATGACCTCATCTGGCTTTCGTTTCCGGGGTGGCCCCGAAAAGTCCCGCTGGCCCTTGTCGCTGCGGTTGTCGTTTGGGCACCGCAGATTGCTGTCTTGACGCCGCGGGAACCGCTCCCGCATCTTCTCCTCCTGCTCGGACCAATCGTGCATCATATCATGAAGGCCCGCAACAGTTTTCGGCCTGTTCCGCCCGAAATCCCTGTATATGCCCGGGTTGGTGATGCCGTTGTAGAAGCAGTCGATGATGTCGTCCTCCGAGATGTTCGCGATGGTGGCGCGGACGTCGAAGAAGCGACGTGTGTAGGACCGCAGAAGCTCGTTACGTTCTTGTTTGCACTGGGCAAGATCGTGTCGAGTACCTGCACGGGTAATCGCTCCCTGGAAATTGTCGATGAAGACCTTCTTAAGTCGTTCCCAGGAGTCGATGGAGTTGCTGCCGAGGCTCTCCAGCCAAGTGAGCGGTGCAGGATCCAAAGCCATCGGGAAGTAGATGACTTTTTGGTGATATTTGAGCCCCCTGCGACCTCAATGGCCGTGGAGTAACAACGGAGCCACCGCTGGGGAGCCTGCTTGCCGTCGTACTTGGTGATGCCGATCGGCTTGAAGCCCTCTGGGTACTTGTAGCTGCTGAAACGAGCAGAGAAAGCAGGGAATCGATCGCTACAGTCAGTACCTTCAGTTTCGACTTCTTCGCGGGTCTTTCGCCTGGAGGAGATCACGGTGCGCGCGTCGCGACCTTCATTGATGTGCTGGCGCAGGTCCTCCGGGGGAGGTCGTCGATTGGCCTGTCGCAGATGACCCCCTTGCGGTGGCTGTTGCCTCCCGACAGGGGCCTGGCTTCCACGTGCGTTGTCGTTGCTGATCTAGTGTTGAGGACGGCCACCAGCCGTTCGACTGCGAGCCTGACTTCGATTCTCGTCCACGCGTTCTTCCCGGATGATGGACACCAGATTGTGTTGATCCAGCTGGATCCAAGCCCTCTGCACGTAGAGGAGTGCTTGATGTACCTCCAAATCGTGGCTGCATTCGAGGATGGCCGTCACCCTGGCGATGTTAGCCACCGGAGTCCTGAAACCCCGCTCGCTTACGGCAGCAAACTCAGGGTCGAGCTCGCGATGCATAGTTCGCCTTCGCTCGTTAGCCCTCCTCCGCCGGATTGTGCGGGCCCTGTTCCTAGCCCTCTGCGCCTCACGATCGGCGTCGTTCTCATTACCAGCGTTGGCCGTAATCTAATCTTCGGAGATCGCTTCAAAGTTGTCGATGGGAAAGTCCCCACCGTCCTCGCCTTCTTCGGCCATCAGCACTTGGCGGGAGGAAAGGTCATGAGAGCTTTCGTCGACTAGTTCAGTCGACCCCTCCGCCACCGCAGCCAATGGCCTGCCCTCTTGGAAGGGCAATGGCTCGAGGTGAGCCACAAGCCAGCCCTCTGCCTTGGGTAGATCGGAGAGCATCATGCCCCTCCAATACACAATGCGCCCCTTCGACAAAGAGGTGATCACCAAATCACCGAGACCAGAACAACCCGAAGCCCTCCGACACGTGGTGGCTTCAGGATTTCCATCCTGGAGCAGCAGGTCCAGATCCTTCTCTAACATGGAGAGGGATCCAAATACGTTGGCCTCCTGAAGATCAGTGGCCAATTTACATGGACCGAGTTGAGTTCGACCATGCAGATCCCTAGATTGGAACAAGTCCAAACCAGGGGAAGTTGTCGCAACATCAGGAGAAGTCGAGCCTGGAGCAGACTCCATCTCGACCTGTGCTGCGGAAGTATGAAGTGGCAAGTTGTCGAGCTCGTCGACGAACTTGTCGAGGCCGCTGCGAGGATCCGCAGCGAGGGTTTTTGGCTTCATGTCGACGAGGAATCGCCGAAAATTATCCGCACCATCTGCGATGCAGACCCACGAGCCAAAAACGAACGTCGTACCCTGAGAGGGAACTGACCTGATGAAGTTGAAAGACGCCATCGAGCTCGCCGGTGGATCTTCGACGCGCTCCCCTACCTGGCGCGCCAGCTGTCGGTGTTTAACCGGCTGCCCACCGAGGGATATACCCAAGGTGGTAAGTTTTGGGTGAGGAGACGCCGAGATCAGGAACTCGAAGGTGCAAGGAACACAAGACTTTTTGACAGGTTCGGGCCGCACGGAGCATAACACCCTACGTCCTGTATGGTGGTTTGTATTCCCTTTGGTGTTGAATGACCTAATGATCTTCTATTTTGAGGGGGTCCCTGACCTCCCTTATATATCCGAGAGGTCAGAGTTACAAAGATGCTAACCAACCTCCGTCAAGGGATCATACCAGAACATATCTCGAGTAGATCCTCTCCGTGTTGGTTAACTCTATCTCCTATTTAAACGGGATAAACAAGAGATAAACAAAATGAATAAGAGATAAGACGAGCTTAATCTCTTAGACTACGTAATGTGCCCAGCCCGGTGGCCCCGGGTCTGACATACGTCTCTCCCTATAGTATCTAGTCGACAAATCCTAACCGTTCAGAACCTATCGAATCGTGGTTAGCGTACCTATAGAAAACCACAAGATATATCATGAACCTTTCATGCCAGCATTTCATAAAAGCGTTCCCAATTATTATTATTCACTATAGAAACAACATCTGTACAATTACCGCCGTACAGACAATGTTAACATACGTTATCGAAACAACGTATTCACGGGGTACCGCAAAATGCGGGGGCATGAACAGCAATCGCCATACCCTACACCTAACCATATACTCCCAATATAATCAACCTAAGTTGATATATTGGCAGCATCTCAAGTAGGCCACTGCTTGAGAAACAGCGTTCAGTTCGCATCACCGACGGGAAGGCTAACTCCCCAGTTAGCTGAGGATCCTTACCTTCTTAATTCATCATCGAAGTGTCGTTACAGAATGTAAAGTTGGGTTGTGCATGAATTTAAGTTTTGATAGAAAAGTAATGCTACAAGTTAGAGTTATATATATACTATAGCCACCTCTAATTCCCTTAATAAATATCACCCTAGGGCTTTACGTACTAGGCATAATCCTTAACGAAACCAACGTAATTTTTGAAAAATACTTTGTTGGTCAAATTTTATACTAAAAGCATTTTTAAGGCAATTCATATCTCCGGTGTACCCTTATTAGCTCTGATACCAGCTGTGGCAGAACCAACCTGAATTATACCGGCTCAAGTGCGCTGATACTTTTTTGGAAGTCACTAGAGGCTCAACTGCACTTCAAATGGTATAATCCCGTGGTCTGTCGGGTAAAGTCCCGATAAAACCACCTAACTCAGGATCATAACAAGGTACCTCGCATGAAGGTGAGTCCAGAGATACAAACACCAATTATTTTTACATTACAGGCATAATATTACAGTGGTATTCAACCATAGTATAAAGACTTAACTAGTTTCGAAATTATACAAGACTTTTCCCAAGTTATAGTATCTGCAGTGGAAAATAAACGCGACACTATAGACATCGCACAATGGATGTTTGAGCTAAGCCCATGCTCAACATCACTCGGAGGGACCTGTGTTGGCCGGGGATGGATCCCACTCCACGGACCAACCATCGGAAAGAGCATAGGGCCATGGCACGGGCAGAGTAGAGTCCTCAGGGGGATTACCTGGAACAAAAGTCACAATGCAAGGCTAAGTATGCTAATACTCAGCAAGGCTTACCCGTTTCATGGTATACTTAGCCATGTAACTAGACTATGAAGGCTTTTAATGGTTCTGGGTATAGTTTTCAGCTGAAAAGCAACAAAGAGTAGATCCTTAATTTCAACTTTTAGCTTTCAGGTTCTAGTGGATTATCCATTCTAGGTAAGCAACTATAACTATTCAAGCATGGTAGAACTTTTAAAGCAAACATCATCTTTGATCATCATCAGATTGCTCTTATTACTCTATGTGGCAAAGGGATCAAGCAGTCTCAATCTCCGCGAGAAACGGACGATTCCCAATCGAATTTCACAACCTTGCAAGGATAAACCTAACTCACACGCTTGGAACATCTAATGATTGTTCCGAAGCAACCGTTTGCCTTTCATTCTGACTCGTGGATCAGGGCCACCACAAGCGACTGTAGGACCATACGCACATCCAATGTGCAGGACGTATGTCTGTAGCGCGACTACATGACCATACTCCTGTCCGCCTGTGCGAAGCGTACTCCTACAGTGTGCGTAACTGTAGGACATAATCTTATCCATTGCGGAACGTATTCCGGCATGTCGGTGCGTGTGCGAAAAACCAAATTACGAGTGGTGGGAGGTATGTCCACTCCTCGGGCCGATCGGTTACTAGGCTTACCGCTTACCATATTTCACAGCATGTGGCTAGTACTTTCAAACGCTTAAGCACCGCTACCACACACTGCGACCTTAGCAACTTTTATCAACACAGACGGGGTTTTTACCAAGGTCATGAATCACAATCACAACCCCGTCCGTCATCATTACAGTGGTTGCAGGAATATAAACATTGCAACTCCTATAAAGCTCGCGAGTGACAGGGAATCACTCGATTTCTGCCGGTCCTATTTGCTTAGCAGCTAGTCGGACTCAAGTTCTAGTATTCAATACATAGGTTTCTAGGAATATGCAACTAGGGTTTCAAACATAATTCCTAGAAACTTAAATGCACAAGTAGATATACATGAATATATAGATTGCAGTGTAATAAAAATAGCGGTATATGTCCGGAGCTTGCCTTTGTTGGTGGGGCTAGGGTCAGAGATGTCAATACTAAACTTTTCCAAACCAGGGTTCGGGGCTTCAGTTATATCTCCGATAATATTCCCGGTGTCTTCAGAATTATCCCCTTCTGGTTCCGGGATTAGCTGGTAGTCTCCGTCAGCGAGAGTTGTGGAGTCTATATGATATACAAATATTACAGTTACGGAAACGCACATGTTTTCATTTCATTTTACGATAAAGTTGCAATCCAATAATTCAATAGTCAAAGCATCACATAGCAAGGATTTGAAATCTAAGGTTTCTACTTCTTGTAAATTAACTTATGGTAACAAGTTTGATTTTTATTTTGAAATCCACAAAGGCTATGGCCTTGAATTTTTGTGGGTAAGCTTAATTCTAATAGATAAGCTTACTATAAATTTTCCATAATTTTCTAAGAACAGAAACTATAGCATTTGAATTAAGTTTAGATTTTAAGTTTAAATTCAAATTGTAGACAAAACAGTGCCATAATTTCTTGAAAATTTACCATGAACTACTCAATTACAAAACATCCTATGGTAAAAATATCTAAGCATGAAAACCTTAGTAACATGCTTGAATAAATTTAAACCATTCTAAGCTTAATTTGCGTAAGTTTAATTTAGTTTAAGCTAGGGTTCTGTATTGTAAGTGAATTTTGCACACAAGCTCACTTGTACCCTGAATAGACTACACACCAAAAATCACAAGTAATAGAGCTAGCATGCAAAAGTTACATATAACATATCCTTTTTGTTAAACTTTAAAATAGTTCAAAAAGCATTTGGTTTCAAACCAGACTCTAATAATCAAAGTTGTAGAATTTACTTCAAGGATTCAAACAAAACTGGTTTGATATTTTTCTGAATTTCCTACAAATTTCTAAGGATCACTGATTTTGAATTGAGGGGAGGGACTGGAATCTTGCAGCCAGGCCCTTAGAAAGAATTGAATCAAAGCAATTGGGTCCTTGGCTCGTCGGGGAAGAGAAGCCGAGGTGCGCTGACCAAATTCTGGCGACGGTGGTCACCGACGGCAAGGGGGAGCTGGCTAGGAAGGAGCAGGGGACTAGGAGGAACCTTGCTAGGGGTGATGTGATGGTCGGGGTTGACCGGAGGGGGTGGAATGGCGGCGACCCGAAGCGGTGGCGGTGGAGCTCAACCACGGCGATGATGGTCCGACGTGGCGGCTCACCGGCGGCAGATCGGAGGTAGGGGAAAAGCTTCAGGGGGTCAAGGTGGTCCTCCCAAGCTACTTGTCGGGAGCTAAGATGGCCGGAAGAGCAGGTCCCCACGGCGACCCGGGACGACGGCGAGGGGAGGCGCTCGTCGGCGAGGTAGATGCGGTGCTTAAGGGCGGCGATGGAGGGGCTGGTGAGCTTCACGGGATCACGGCGAAGCTACTGGAGGTGACAGGGTGGATTGAGAAGGGGCGGAGCGAGCTGACGACGGCGCGGTGGTCGGCGGTAGAAGGTGAGCGCGGCGGTGATCCAGTGGAGAAGAAGTCGAGAAAAGCAACCGACGGCCGTGCGAGTAGATATAAGTAGTCAAAGGGGAGCTCCTGGTCATGCTGTGGGATTAAGAAGAGGCACGGCGAGCGTTAGCTGCTGCTGGTGGTCGACGGCGCGACGTGGCAGCCGGGCGGAGCTTGGGCAGAGACCGGGCGGCGTGGCGTGCGTGCAAGAAGGCCAGAGGGGAGGAGCTAGAGCGGCGGCCAGCCTGGAGGTGACGAATGGGAGCTACCAGAGCAGGAGGTAGCACTGGCAGGACTGGAGCGACGGTGAGCGGCGGCGATCTACGGCGGCAGAGAGGGAGCAGCTCGGGCGGACGGCAGAACGACGTGGAGTGTTCGGGGAAAGCCAGCAGAGAGGGGCTAAGGCGGCGGCGAGCTCGGGGGTGACGCGTGGAGCGGCGCTGGAGGAGTAGTTGGCCTCGGGCGGCGTGGCAACGGCAGCCAACGGCGGCGCTGTCGCGCGGCAGAGGAGGGGGACAGAGGACGAAGAAGGGGGGGGGGCGCCAGGGACTGTTGTGAGATTTCAAAAACTCTAGGGACCTCACTGTAAAGCTAGGTTTTCTCACTGTTTTATACTTCAAATGAGAAAATGGTCAAAATAAAAGTTGTAGAACTTTTCAAACCCTACAACTTCTATTTAGGGTTCAATTTCAAAAGCTCAAGGGATGGAGTTTTATTTTAAAACTTTAGACTCAATTCAAACTTTTCAAAGTTTTTGTCCTTAGTTAGGTAAATTCCATATACTTTTGGACTGAATTGCAAGTTTAGGTAATGGAATGATGACTAACACTTTTACACTTTGAACCCTAGTCAAAATTGTAAGTTACATGTGTAATTCAGATATTTTGCATAAAAGGACTCCTACTTTTGAAAAATTACACATAAGTCCTTATATTCACTCAATTTCACTCAATTCCATTACACACATTACACATATTTCAAATTATTTTCCTAGTGTGTTACAATTTTGACACCTAGGGTATCACAAGAGCAACCCTAGATAAGGAGATCGGGTAAAAAGATTGATTTTGTACCTTAACTCATGGTGGAAAGGATTTGAAATAGAATCCAGAAGAGGGATCCAGAATCTCTGGATTGGAACCACCAAGGGCCTTCGCACCTTGAGATCCTTAGCCAAACCTCCAAATCGCCACCAAGGTGCCTCTCTCAACCAGTATGGTGTCGGGCTGTGTTGTAGAAGAGAGAATGAGAGAGGAAGGGTGTCACACCTGATTTATAAGAACATAAATCGAGCAATCATATATGCGCCAGGATCAAGTCACGCATATATACAACAGATTATCAAGATATCACAACACATGTCACGAATAAAAGCGTATAAATTATAAAATGAATATCTTTATTACAACTGAATCAAGAATCAGTTCAAGGAATGCGGAAGCGTAAAATAAATACATGAAGAGTAGGGCGCCACAGGGACGTCAACTGGGAGACAACGCCTAGAAATCGTCGAGTCCGCTGAAGTAGTCCTCCACGTCGCCTGGTACTGGGCCGCTCATGACTGTGAGCACAGCTGATATATCAGTTTTACACTCTCGAGAGGTTGCACAACTTTACCCACAAGACGTGGGCTACGCTAGTTGTTCATCACACTTCCTTAGGTGAGATGGCTAGCAAGCACACTACGAGACTGTTACAAAGGATCACGTTGGTAAGGTGTAACCGCTAAGGATTCTGGATCAGCAACGATAGGGCCCACCTCCGGGGGTACAAGACACACAGCACAGACCAAGCCGGAGGAGCAGGGACCATTGAAGCTTACCACCCCTCTTGCCCACGCAGGTAAGTTACTCCCGAACCAACACGACCTGATTAGTAAGTCTAGACCGTCCCATTCCAGTCTTGTGGTTGCGCGGTTGTCCCAGGTTGTCGCTCTATGAATAGGTCCTTATGGAGAGTGGCCAACCAAGCACTAAGCACCGTGCTGGCCCCCTAAACCAAGTTTCTAACAAAACATCTTTTACGGAGACGTGAGCCACTCAAGCACACAGCACAGAGGGCCACGCTCAGGATTAAGTTGCATAAGACCATTAATCAAATTTAATTATAAAGGACCAAGTTTGTTATAGCGCAGCAACCTATCACAACTAACCAAAATGCAACCCAGGGTATAATATACCGGATAAAAGTGGCTAGGTAATCCTTATAGGCGTACAGTATTAAAATGCAGTATGAAATTGTATTTAAAAGTGATAGGATGTTCATGTTATACTTGCCTTCCTCAAAGTTCTCCTGCTGCTGCTCAAAAGCTTCAGAAGATGGTGGCTCCTGGTACTGGTCCAAAGGCTCAGCGTCTACTCACGATCGCAATGCCAAAACATGGTCCAACACATACACATACATGCATACAAAGACAAAGGATAAGAAACAATACAACATTTCATCAAAACCGCATATAAAACTATGCTAGAACTATTCTACGTGTTACAACGATCGCGTGAACATAAAGAACACCTAAAACGGAGCTAAGACGCGAAATCTAGGGCTAAAACAAGATTCAGGGACCTATCTGTGAGAAAAATAGAACTTCCAGGGGTTTCTGCACAAAAACTAGGGGCTTAAACATGATTAAAGGCTAGACGCAGGGGCTAATACATGAAAACGCAAGGCATGGACTGCAGGCACTAATTCCAGGAAGCTCAGGGGTTAAAATGGAAGGAAAGGACCTGTCTGCGAAAACTTTTGAACTAGAGATGGATGGCGGGTTAATTCCTCAAAAGGGCAGGGGCTCTTTAATAAAACTGCCACGGCTGAAGGGGGGTACGCGGCTTCTAATCCGGGCGGTTGGATCTAAATCGAACGGTTCGGACGCATTCCGATCGGACGGTCCGATCTGAACAGCGGGGTTCGGACGGTCTGATCTGGATCGGACTGGTCCGATCTGGTTGGGCTCACGGGGACGGCGGGTCTGCACGGCGGCGCACGCCGGCGACGGCGTCGCGACTTCGTGTGCGGCCTACGGTTCATGATTGCTAGCGTAAGAGGGAGAGGGGAACGTGCTGATGCTCACTGAGGGCCTGAACGGGCCGGAGAGGCAGCGGAAGATGGTCGGCGACGAGGTCCAAGCGGCGGAAACGGCGGCGCTCGTGGGGAAGGCTGCTGCAGAGGGGCTCGAAGTCCCTTGGACGCGCGGATCGGTCGGGGAACTCCCTGCGGAGGTAACCAGGGGGTTAAGACTGATCAGGATGCAACGACGATGAGGAATTCCGATGGCGGAGCGGCTCACCGTCGAAGGTTCCTTCGGGAAATTCGGTCGATGCCGAGGCGTAGGGATTCGATGCTGGGCTCGCGGAGCTTCGGGATGGCGAGAGGGAGCGGACCCGGGGGTTGTGGTGGTCCGGGGTGCAGCGGAACGGCCGGTCGGCGGTGAGGCCGAGGCGTCTGCGCGGCGGAGGGAAGAAGGAGGCGGCGGCGCTGCGGGTCTCCAGAGGTGCTGCTACGGCTAGGTTTAGGGTTCTAGGGCGCGGAACCTCCTTGTAGGGCAGCGGCCCACATTGGCGTGCGGGCCCGAAGCTTCTAATCCGGGCGGTTGGTGTGACACTCAGGTAATTAGCTTGGTCACACCTTAGAGCTTTGGTATGCTTTTATGTCCAAAGAATGGCAAATGTGTGTTTAATATGTGCAATGTTATGGAAAAAAAGTGGTGTTTATGTAATTAAATTTAACTAGAGGTCCTTTTATGCAAAATGGGTGGATATGGAGGGAAAAATTTAAAAGCATAAGGGTTGTTTTGCAAAAGATGATATCTATGGTTAAATTGTAAAAACAGGTGAATTTACCCCTGGGTATACATGTAAAAGTATTTTTATCCATAGGATTTACATAAAATGTGAAATTATTACTAAGTCTATTTAATTTCCAAAACTATTGCTCAAATGCAGATGAACCTTAAAGAGAAGTTGTAGAGTTTGAAAAACCATGCACTTTTGCTTTTTGGACCATCTTCATTTGAGCACTGGTTTAAAAGTTGCAAGCCCTTTGCAGTCAAGTCCCTGCTTTTCCCTGAATTCACAGATCAGTCCCTGGTTCAGTTCCTCCCCCTTTCTTCCTCCTGGCGCCTCTGCTCCCCTGCTCTGCTTCTGGTTCCTCCTGCCGCCGGCGCAGAGCATTGATCTAGGCCACCGCCGGCCATCTCCTGTGCCTTCCTTGCCACGCGTAGCTTCCCCACCCTCTCACCGCTCTAGCTTTCCCCTGCTGGCGTCCTGCCCGCGCGCCACGGCGCCTGCGGCACTGCCGCGCCGCCGCCGGTGTCTCGACCGCTCGCCGTGTTCTCCAAGTTCTTTCCCCCCCCCCCCCCGTAGCAACTCCCAGATGAGGCCCTGCTCGCCCGTGCCCCCCCTCCTCCCTTCCCAATTGACTATAAAGGGCCGCCGGGACCTCCTCGCGCGCGCCCAGTGCCCCGCCGCCCACCATTGCGCCGCCAAGCTCGGTCCACCGTGGAGCTTCACCCTCCGCCCTCTCCCTCCCCAGACCGACCGCCCTATTAGCTTCCTCGCCTTCCACTGCAGCTCCCCAGCCCGGCCGTTCCCTCCCCCGCACGTCGGAACCTCACCGCCGCCGTGCGTCTCCGGCCGCCGGCTCGGCCTTCCGCGGGCAGCCCTGCTCTGGTCACCCCAAGCCTCCCCAAGACCACCGGTGTGTAGCTCAAGACCCCCTCGTGCTCTCCCTCCCCTTTCCCCTCATCGCCGGCGACCCCACGGCCGGAATTTGGCCGGCCCCGAACTCCTCCCCCGCCGGCCATGGCTGTGGACCCAATTGCACTGATTGCTTTCTTTCCAAGGGGTTTTGTGTAAAATCTAGGGACTAGTCTGTAATAGAAGTGTTTGTTATTTCATGTGAGTGCATGTTCTGCCTTGCTAAAATTGTAGTAATTCACAGAAAAATCCAAAAATGGCAAAACTAGTTTTGTTAGAAACTAGATTTCAAACCCTATAACTCCTGTTAATGAAGTTTAGTTTGAAACAAAATACTTTTGCCTCTAATTTTAAGCCTAAGTTTGAGGGGTAGTTTATGCTTAACTTTGATTTTTCATGCTTTGTTATTTATAAAGTTTGGCATAAATGTTCTAGGTAACTTTATACAAAGTTTCAAACTCAAATTTGATTTAAACCTAACTTCTTTCAAATTTGAAATATTAACTAAACCTATTGTGTAACCTTTTCTAATTGAAATCTATTGTCTTTCTTTAATGTGATATTATTTGATGTTTAATGTATAATCAAATCTCCAAAACCTATGATCTTTTATTTAAAAGTTTTGAATTTATTTTGATTCATTTCAAATTCAAATTTAAATGTTTTAGTACTTGTTTGCAACAAACTCAGCAATGTCTTTGTGATTCCTTTATAAATAGTGTTTCAAACCTAAACCTCTTTATTTTATGAATTCTTGTGTGTTAATTGGATGAGTTACAACATTTGAAATGTGAAATCAAATTTAAATTTTACCTTATTGCATCTCATATAGAATCAACGACACTTGACGACGGGGACTACGAATTGGTCTTAGGACAAGACCACGGCTTTTCAGAAGACCCAGCGCAAGTCGTCGAGGGACTAACTGAAGCTCCGAACCCAAGTTCGGAAAACTCTGACACTCCTGCCCTCAACCCTACTCTAGAAGGCAAGCCCCGGACATATCCCACTACTTTATTTACACTGCAATCTATGTCTATCTATATTATATTTTGCATTAAGTCTAGGAATTGAAGTGAAACCCTAGATGCATGAATCCTAGGAATCCAATGTAATGCTTCCGAGTCCTTATCGGATAGTTGCTCCGCTAATAGGACCGGTAGAAGTCGAGTGATTTCCTGTCACTCGCGCGATATAGGTGTTGCATGTTTACATTCCTGCAACCACTATAAGGATGACGGACAGGGTCATGTGTTGTATCATGATCTGGAAGTTTACCCTGTCTGTTTTGATAAAAGCTTTAAGGTCGAAATGTGTGGTAGTGGTGGCTAAGTTTTTGAAAGTACTAGCCACATGCCGCGAAATATGGTAAGCGGTAAGCCCAGTACCCGATTAGCCCGGCAAATGGACGCGCTCCCACCACTCGACTTTTATTTTATGTTTACACGCACCGACGTGTGGGAGTACGTTCTGCAAGGCAGACAGGAATATGGGTTTTGTAGTCGCGCTACAGACGTATGTCCTGCACACATTGGGTGTGCGTACGGTCCTGCAGTCGCTTGTGGTGGCCCCGATCCATAACCCGGAATATGAGGGAAACGGTTGCTCGGAACACCCTGTCGGTACTCCGAGCGTGTGAGTTAGGTTTACCTTGCAAGGTTAAATTCGATTCGAATCGTCCGCCTCTCACGAGGATTGAGATTGCTTATCCCTTCTGCCACATTGAGTAAAAAGTGGAACTAATGATGGATAATCTTGATGGATGATAATCACTACCTTGCTTGCTTAGTGTAGGTGCTAATCTAGAATAAATACTCAACTAGAAAATGAAAGCTAAAACTTGAAAATAGTTCATACTCTTTGTTACTTTTCAGCTGAAAATAAACCCAGAACCTTTACAATGCCTTCATGAGTCTAGTTATGGGCTAAAGTATACCCAGCCCCGGGTAAGCCTTGCTGAGTATTAGAATACTCAGCCTTGCCAATATCTGTTTTCAGGTACGACCTATGAGAATCCCACGGACAACCTTGTGTGGCTAACGTCCGTTCCTTTTGGCTAGTCCGTGGAGTGGGACCCGTCCCCGGCCGGCACAGACCCTCCGGAGTGACACCAGGCCCTGGGCTAAGCTTGGTGTTCGCCTTCGCGACGTGTGTAGTCGCGTAAAACTTTTTCTTCCGCTGTGAGTTTAGACAAGCTGTTACGCTTGTCAGTTTGAACATGGTTTGTATAATTTTACTTATCTTGAACTCGGTTTGTAATAATATATGTATGGTTGTAAGTTAAAAAGTTGATGGGCTATTCTGTGATGTGAACTCGCCTTCGTGCGAGGTAGACCTGCTTCGATCCTGCTAAACCGTGGTTGTATCGGGCGGAGACCCGACAGACCAAAGGATTGTTCCGTTTGAAGTGCGTTGGTCTGATTGCGGTTGTACGGCGATCAATAGCGCACTTGAGCCGGAATAATTCGAGCGGTTCTGCCACAGTTGGATCTAAATCGAACGGTTCGGACGCATTCCGATCGGACGGTCCGATCTGAATAGCGGGGTTCGGACGGTCCGATCTGGATCGGACTGGTCCGATCTGGTTGGGCTCGCGGGGACGGCGGGTCTGCACGGCGGCGCACGCCGGCGACGGCGTCGCGACTTCGGGTGCGGCCTACGGTTCATGATTGCTAGCGTAAGAGGGAGAGGGGAACGTGCTGATGCTCACCGAGGGCCTGAACGGGCCGGAGAGGCAGCGGAAGATGGTCGGCGACGAGGTCCGAGCGGCGGAAACGGCGGCGCTCGTGGGTAAGGCTGCTGCAGAGGGGCTCGAAGTCCCTTGGACGCGCGGATCGGTCGGGGAACTCCCTGCGGAGGTAACCAGGGGGTTAAGACGGATCAGGATGCAACGACAATGAGGAATTACGACGGCGAAGCGGCTCACCGTCGAAGGTTCCTTCGGGAAATTCGGTCGATGCCGAGGCGTAGGGCTTCGATGCTGGGCTCGTGGAACTTCGGGATGGCGAGAGGGAGCGGACCCGGGGGTTGTGGTGGTCCGGGGTGCAGCGGAACGGCCGGTCGGCGGTGAGGCCGAGGCGTCTGCGCGGCGGAGGGAAGAAGGAGGCGGCGGCGCTGCGGGTCTCTAGAGGTGCTGCTGCGGCTAGGTTTAGGGTTCTAGGGCGCGGAACCTCCTTGTAGGGCAGCGGCCCACATTGGCGTGCGGGCCCGAAGCGAGAGAGCTCGCCGGAAGTTTCGGGGGCCGTTGCGCGGCCGGTAGAGGAAGAAGGAAGGAGGGGCCGACAGGTGGGGTCGAGCTGGGGAAATGACTGAGAATATAAGGAATGACTGAGAATATAAGGAATGACTGAGAATATAAGGAATGACTGAGGATATAAGGAATGACTGAGGATATAAGGAATGACTGAGAATATAAGGAATGACTGAGAGAAAAGAAGGAAAGACTGACCTACTTTTCTGTTTCATTCCTTTTCTTTTCCCGCACCAACTCAAAACTATTTGAATTCAACTCAAATTGAATTCAACTCCTATGCGCCCAACCAAATAAAACTTATGCACCAGCATGAATGCACAAACATGTTGAACCTAGAAATAAATTTTAATTCTTTGTGAATTAAATTATAAATAAATGCCAGCTAGGCAAAATAAATCCTTAGAAAAGAATTACTGGAGCCCAATTAAATTCATTATAAATCTCGATATTTTACCTTTGGGTGTTACAAACCTACCCCCCTTACAGGAATCTCGTCCCGAGATTCGAATAGGCTAGCTAGCAAAGAGATCGGGGTATGTCTTCCTCAGCTCATCTTCTCGCTCCCAGGTAGCTTCGTCCTCTGTGTGACGACTCCACTGAACACGGCACATCTTGATTTTCTTGTTCCGTGTAACTCTCTCAGATGTCTCCAGAATCTTCACCGGATGCTCGATGTAAATCAAATCTTCCTGCACATCTAACCCTTCCAGCGGTGCTTGCTCTTCTGGCACTCTCAAGCACTTCTTCAGCTGAGATACATGAAACACATCGTGCACTCCTGAGAGACTGAGAGGCAACTCCAAACGATATGCCACCCCACCTTTCCGTTCCAGCACCTTGAACGGACCAACATGTCGAGGGGCCAGCTTCCCTCTTACATTAAACCTGCGAATCCCTCTCATCGGTGAGACC
The DNA here is from genome assembly GCF_002211085.1 of Panicum hallii. Taxonomy (NCBI): domain Eukaryota; kingdom Viridiplantae; phylum Streptophyta; class Magnoliopsida; order Poales; family Poaceae; genus Panicum; species Panicum hallii. The sequence continues at coordinate 17,726,051 of NC_038042.1, read as the reverse complement.
TTCAGGTACACATGATCACCTACTGCAAAGGTCAGATCTCGACGACGAATATCCACGTAGCTCTTCTGACGAGTCTGAGCGACCCTCAGATTCTCTCGCACCTGCTGTACCAACTGTTCTGCCTCCTCAACAATATTCGGACCGAATACCTGCCTCTCGCTAATCTGATCCCAATACAGCGGAGTCCTGCACTTGTGACCATACAAAGCCTCGAAAGGAGACTTCTTCAGACTGGCCTGATAGCTGTTGTTATACGAAAACTCTGCATACGGCAGGCATTTATCCCAGCTGGTACCGTACTGAATAGCACAGGCTCGAAACATATCCTCCAACACTTGGTTGGTTCTTTCTGTCTGCCCATCTGTCTGAGGATGATAGGCGGTACTGAAACGCAGCTTCGTATCCAACGAATCATGCAACTGCTCCCAGAACCGTGAAGTGAACTGAGATCCTCGATCAGATATGATCTTCTTCGAAACACCATGCAGACAAACAATCCTGGAGATGTACCACTCTGCGAGTCTAGCGCCGGATTAAGTAGTGTTCACCGGAATGAAATGGGCAACCTTCGTCAACCGATCCACTACTACCCATATAGAGTTGTACCCCTTCTGAGTACGAGGCAATCCCACAATGAAGTCCATAGTGATCTCCTCCCATTTCCACTCTGGAATTTTCAACGGCTGCAATAAACCTGCTGGTCTCTGATGCTCTGCCTTGACACGCTGACAAGTGTCGCAGATAGCCACATATTCCGCAACGGAACGTTTCATTCCATACCACCAGAATCGTTCCTTTAGGTCGTAATACATCTTCGTGCTGCTTGGATGAATGGAATATGCCGTATCATGAGCCTCACTCAGAATCAACTTCCTGAGAGCCGCTACATCCGGCACACATATCCGACCCTTGTACCACAAGGTACCCTGATCATCCTCTCTGAAATGAGGGGCTTTACCAATCTTAAGCAATTCACGGATCTCCTGCAGCTTCTTATCTTCTTTCTGATGCTGCCTAATCTCTGCCTCTAGAGTGGGTTCTGCCTCGAACGATGTACCTGAGGTATGGTGCAAGAAACCCAGACTCAACTGCTCAAACTCCTTGCATAACTCCTGAGGCATCTGAAAAGCCACGGCCATGTTAACATAGCTCTTCCTGCTCAGAGCATCTGCTACAACATTGGCCTTGCCCGGATGATACTGAATCTCCAGGTCATAATCCTTGACCAGCTCTATCCATCTTCTCTGCCGCATGTTCAGCTCATTCTAGGTGAAAATATACTTGAGGCTCTTGTGATCAGTGTAAATGTCACACTGTTGCCCAAACAAGTAATGCCTCCATATCTTCAGAGCATGCACAACTGCGGCTAACTCCAGATCATGAGTGGGATAATTCAGCTCGTGCCGGCGCAACTGCCGTGAAGCATAAGCTATCACTCTGCCTTCCTGCATCAAAACACAACCAAGACCATCCCTCGAAGCATCACAATACACTATGAACCTCTTGCTCTGGTCTGGCAGAGTAAGGACTGGCGCCGTAGTTAACCTCTTCTTCAGCTCCTCGAAGGCCTTCTGACGCGCATCAGTCCAAGAGAAATCCACACCCTTCTCTAGCAAAGAAGTCAAAGGCTTCGCAATCTTGGAGAAATTCTCAATGAACCTCCGATAATATCCAGCTAAGCCCAAGAAAGAGCGAACTTCCTTCACCGTCTGTGGTACCACCCAGTCAAGCACATCCTTCACCTTCCCGGGGTCCACAGCAATACCTCCCTTGGAGATAACATGACCGAGAAATGGAACCTCGTCAATCCAGAATTCACACTTGCTGAGCTTGGCATACAGCTTGTGTTCTCTGAGCTCTGCAACACAAGCCTCAGATGCTTCTCATGCTCTGCTTCTGACTTGGAATATATCAGGATATCATCAATGAATATCACCACAAAGGTGTCCAGATAATCCATGAAAACCTTGTTCATAAGATACATGAAGAAAGCAGGAGCATTGGTCAAGCCAAAGGACATGACCGTATACTCGTATAGCCCATACTTGCAGGTGAATGCCGTCTTCGGGATATCCTCAGGACGAATCTTCAGCTGATGATAACCCGAACGCAGATCAATCTTCGAGAATACGCAAGCACCCTGAAGCTGATCAAAAAGATCCTCAATACGGGGCAATGGATGCTTGTTCTTGATAGTGACTGCATTCAGATCCCGATAATCGATGCACATTCTCTTCGCGCCATCCTTCTTCTCTACAAGCAATACAGGAAAGGCCCAAGGAGAGAAACTGCGACGGATATAACCCTTGGCTAGCAACCCGTCGATTGTCTTCTTAACTTCTTCATGCTCGACAGGAGCCATACGATAGGGCCGCTTAGCAATAGGAGCTGTGCCAGGTAAGAGATCAATGGAAAACTCAATGTCGCGATCAGGCGGCATACCTGGCAAATCATCCGGAAAGACATCCGGGAATTCAGACACCACACGAATACCATCCGTGGGTCTAGCCTCCATCTGATGAAGAAATCCAGAAGGCTCCGAGGCACCTACAGTAACCTCCTGACCATCTGGTGCTGACAGAAGAACTATCCTCTAAGCACAATCTATCCGGACTCCCCACTTAGCAAGAGTCTCCATCCCTAGGATCACATCAATACCCTTAGTGTCCAGCACCATCAGATTTGCACTGAAATCTACCCCCCTTATGACAATACTGACTCTGGGACAGAAGATATGAGACCTCAACTGCCCTCCCGGTGAAGATACTAACATGCCCCTCTTTAAGGTGCTAGTATGAATACCATGATGCTCAACAAAAGACTGGGTGATGAAAGAATGCGTAGCACCAGTATCAAAAAGCACTGAAGCAGGATGGGTGTTGACCATGAACGTACCAATCACCACGTTAGGAGCCTCGGCTGCTGACTCGGCCGTCACGTGGTTCACCCTGCCCTGAGCTGGGGCCTTGGGCGGTGCTGCACGCCCTTGCTGTCCTGCCTGCCCCTTCCGAGGACAGACGTTGGCGTAGTGCCCTGGCTCGCCGCAGTGGAAGCACACTCGAGGAAGTGCAGCAGCCTGCTGCCCAGGAGGAGGAGTAGGTACTCCCTGCCGCGGAGCTGGTGGAGCCGGTGGAGCAGAGCATGCCGGAGGCGCTGGAAGCCTCTGGCCCGGTCCCGCCTGCTGCTGCTGCTGAGGATGAGGCGGGTACTGCTGCTGACGCTGCTGGTACTGCTGGACCTGCCTCTGGTGCTGCTGCTGCGGGTACTGGTATCGAGGCCGAGTGTTGCTACCCGACGCAACAGGAGCCATCTTCCTCTTCTTATCCTCAATCTCCCGGCGCTTGCGCTCGGTGTTGAGGGCAGCATCAACCAGCTGGTTGAAGTTGTCGAAGCGGTGGTTCATGAGCGCATACTCCAGGTGGTCATCCAGTCCCTCCCTGAAGCGCTCCTGCTTATCGCCATCATGGGTGACCTCAGCGGGGGCGTAGCGAGCGAGCTGGAGGAAGCGGTCACGGTACTCAGTCACCGTCATAGCTCCCTGCTTAAGCGCAAGGAACTCCTTGTGCTTCATCTTCATCACACCAGCAGGGATCTGGTGGTGACTGAAACGCTCCCAGAACTGGGCCCAAGTGAGAGTGTCGCGGTCCCGAGCTGGGTAGGACTCCCACCAATCGAGGGCTGAGCCTCGCAGCTGTCCTGCTGCGTACAGAACTCGCTCCCGGTTGTCGCACTGAGCGACATCCAACTGGCGCTCCACCTGACGAAGCCAGTCGTCAGCCTGAAGTGGATCAGCCGCATGAGAGAACGTCAGCGGGTGACCCATCAGAAAGTCCGCACGCCGGTCGCGGGGCTGCTGCGGTGGAGGAGGTGGCGGCTGAGCGTGGATCTGCTGCAGCGTCTGAACGGTGTTGTTCAGGGTGGCCATCATCTGCATCTGGAGCTGGAAGAACTGCTCCGGAGTCAGGGGTGGAGGCATCGGCAGCGGCTGGTCAGTGCTCTGGTTGTTCTGCCCCTGCTGGCCAGAACCGGTGCCGGTGCTCCTGGTGTTCACCATCTGATTGCAACAACCGAAATTTATAAGAGATAGGTATGGTATAACTTCGGGAAGGAAGACTCTGACAGGATAAAATAGAGAGAAAGGAATGTACGGTTTTTACCCCCAATGTTCTAACTCAGCTTTTGATTATTTAATTCAGGTTCATATTAAGGTCATTTTGCATGAACAAGTCTTACTTCTAACTATGCAATCAACCAAAAATCCAAATCAAACATTGGCACAATAACAAACATTCAATATTCACAACTTAGTCGAGTTTATCACACTACTCGACTAACACACTCATTCTAGCGCATTTTCATCGGGACAGCTTAAACTTAGAGGGTTAAGCGAATGCAGGCCAACGTCTGCGGAATATATCAAACTAACCCTCGGAAAATGCGGGGAGGATTAGCAAACACGAGGTTTAGAACTCAAGGAATGGAAGCAGAAACGAATGTTTGGGTTTTGCGGGAGCGGAGCAAGCGGAGAGAAGTCCTAAACTCGACCAGTTCTATCTAGGCTTCGTCCTACAGTCAACACGGCTCTGATACCAATCTGTCACACCCGATTTATAAGAACATAAATCGAGCAATCATATATGCGCCAGGATCAAGTCACGCATATATACAACAGATTATCAAGATATCACAACACATGTCACGAATAAAAGCGTATAAATTATAAAATGAATATCTTTATTACAACTGAATCAAGAATCAGTTCAAGGAATGCGGAAGCGTAAAATAAATACATGAAGAGTAGGGCGCCACAGGGACGTCAACTGGGAGACAACGCCTAGAAATTGTCGAGTCCGCTGAAGTAGTCCTCCACGTCGCCTGGTACTGGGCAGCAGTCGAAGATGTCCCAAAGAGAACAGAAGAGAGGAAAAGGCAAGTGTGAGTACACAACTTGTACTCAACAAGTATAACACGAGTATGAGGCTCTAGGGTTAGCTGACTCAACTGCAGTAGCTTTTAATCTTGGCAAATTTTATTAAAACTATTTACTATAAGTGGATGAATTACCATGAACCCATATTGCATAAGAAATTAATCAACATTAATTAAGAACTACTGAGAACCATTCAAACCAAAACCACCTGGGGAATCTCCCTAATCAAAGGTTGATAACCCCACTAATCAAAAGGAGGATCTGGGCCGCTCATGACTGTGAGCACAGCTGATATATCAGTTTTACACTCTCGAGAGGTTGCACAACTTTACCCACAAGTCGTGGGCTACGCTAGTTGTTCATCACACTTCCTTAGGTGAGATGGCTAGCAAGCACACTACGAGACTGTTACAAAGGATCACGTTGGTAAGGTGTAACCGCTAAGGATTCTGGATCAGCAACGATGGGGCCCACCTCGGGGGGTACAAGACACACAGCACAGACCAAGCCGGAGGAGCAGGGACCATTGAAGCTTACCACCCCTCTTGCCCACGCAGGTAAGTTACTCCCGAACCAACACGACCTGATTAGTAAGTCTAGACTGTCCCATTCCAGTCTTGTGGTTGCGCGGTTGTCCCAGGTTGTCACTCTATGAACCGGTCCTTATGGAGAGTGGCCAACCAAGCACTAAGCACCGTGCTGGCCCCCTAAACCAAGTTTCTAACAAAACATCTTTTACGGAGACGTGAGCCACTCAAGCACACGGCACAGAGGGCCACGCTCAGGATTAAGTTGCATAAGACCATTAATCAAATTTAATTATAAAGGACCAAGTTTGTTATAGCGCAGCAACCTAGCACAACTAACCAAAATGCAACCCAGGGTATAATATACCGGATAAAAGTGGCTAGGTAATCCTTATAGGCGTACAGTATTAAAATGCAGTATGAAATTGTATTTAAAAGTGATAGGATGTTCATGTTATACTTGCCTTCCTCAAAGTTCTCCTGCTGCTGCTCAAAAGCTTCAGAAGATGGTGGCTCCTGGTACTGGTCCAAAGGCTCAGCGTCTACTCACGATCGCAATGCCAAAACATGGTCCAACACATACACATACATGCATACAAAGACAAAGGATAAGAAACAGTACAACATTTCATCAAAACCGCATATAAAACTATGCTAGAACTATTCTACGCATTACAACGATCGCGTGAACATAAAGAACACCTAAAACGGAGCTAAGACGCGAAATCTAGGGCTAAAACAAGATTCAGGGACCTATCTGCGAGAAAAATAGAACTTCCAGAGGTTTCTGCGCAAAAACTAGGGGCTTAAACGTGATTAAAGGCTAGACGCAGGAGCTAATACATGAAAACGCAAGGCATGGACTGCAGGCACTAATTCCAGGAAGCTCAGGGGTTAAAATGGAAGGAAAGGACCTGTCTGCGAAAACTTTTGAACTAGAGATGGATGGCGGGTTAATTCCTCAAAAGGGCAGGGGCTCTTTAATAAAACTGCCACGGCTGAAGGGGGGGGTACGCGGCTTCTAATCCGGGCGGTTGGATCTAAATCGAACGGTTCGGACGCATTCCGGTCGGACGGTCCGATCTGAACAGCGGGGTTCGGACGGTCCGATCTGGATCGGACTAGTCCGATCTGGTTGGGCTCGCGGGGACGGCGGGTCTGCACGGCGGCGCACGCCGGCGACGGCATCGCGACTTCGTGTGCGGCCTACGGTTCATGATTGCTAGCGTAAGAGGGAGAGGGGAACGTGCTGATGCTCACTGAGGGCCTGAACGGGCCGGAGAGGCAGCGGAAGATGGTCGGCGACGAGGTCCAAGCGGCGGAAACGGCGGCGCTCGTGGGGAAGGCTGCTGCAGAGGGGCTCGAAGTCCCTTGGACGCGCGGATCGGTCGGGGAACTTCCTGCGGAGGTAACCAGGGGGTTAAGACGGATCAGGATGCAACGACGATGAGGAATTCCGACGGCGGAGCGGCTCACCGTCGAAGGTTCCTTCGGGAAATTCGGTCGATACCGAGGCGTAGGGATTCGATGCTGGGCTCGCGGAGCTTCGGGATGGCGAGAGGGAGCGGACCCGGGGGTTGTGGTGGTCCGGGCTGCAGCGGAACGGCCGGTCGGCGGTGAGGCCGAGGCGTCTGCGCGGCGGAGGGAAGAAGGAGGCGGCGGCGCTGCGGGTCTCCAGAGGTGCTGCTGCGGCTAGGTTTAGGGTTCTAGGGTGCGGAACCTCCTTGTAGGGCAGCGGCCCACATTGGCGTGCGGGCCCGAAGCGAGAGAGCTCGCCGGAAGTTTCGGGGGCCGTTGCGCGGCCGGTAGAGGAAGAAGGAAGGAGGGGCCGACAGGTGGGGTCGAGCTGGGGAAATGACTGAGAATATAAGGAATGACTGAGAATATAAGGAATGACTGAGAATATGAGGAATGACTGAGAATATAAGGAATGACTGAGAATATAAGGAATGACTAAGGATATAAGGAATGACTGAGAATATAAGGAATGACTGAGAGAAAAGAAGGAAAGACTGACCTACTTTTCCGTTTCCTTCCTTTTCTTTTCCCGCACCAACTCAAAACTATTTGAATTCAACTCAAATTTGAATTCAACTCCTATGCGCCCAACCAAATAAAACTTATGCACCAGCATGAATGCACAAACATGTTGAACCTAGAAATAAATTTTAATTCTTTGTGAATTAAATTATAAATAAATGCTAGCTAGGCAAAATAAATCCTTAGAAAAGAATTATTGGAGCCCAATTAAATTCATTATAAATCTCGATATTTTACCTTTGGGTGTTACAAAGGGGTGAGTCACGGGCCCAACAGGAATATACCCATTAAAACCTGAAACTTCTGGGTTCACTGTTTATCCTGGGCTATGAACTGAAATTATGAGAATTGAGTGATATGATAGATTTTTAGAGGCGAGGAAGGTTCCATAGTCTTAGATATCCATTAGAATAGCAACCTTAGCCTAGATTTTGGACTTGCATAAAGATTTGGAGATAAGATAGAGTTTCCAGCATATAGCCCTTGAGATAAGATTTGATTAGATCCTATGGACTTGAAAGAGTTTTGTCACTTGTGGTTAGGCATCAAACAATCAGAGGTAACCACAACCACAAGATGACTTGACATGGTCACAAAGACCAACAACCATATAATTTTCCAAAAAGCGCACACCTAGCATACTAGTTGGATTTTTGAAAAATCTATCCTAAAACACTCCAGCATTTATCAATTCAAATCAAGCACCATCCTTAGCATATTTAGCTCATACCTTACAGAATTTTAGAGATCACTTGACACTAAGTCAAATAGATGAAGGTATCAACCAAATATCTAATGGCACACTAGAGACTTGAAGTTGCTTCATGCAAAACATGCACACACTAGCATGTAGAGGGCCTAGATGCAATGAACAATACTTATAAAAAAATTGTCCATACCGCGGCCCTTGAGATCCCTTATCCTTCACAATTGAGGGATTTCATATTTAAGCTTGCACTTATGTACCATTCGTATCACTTGTGATCTCTTCCTTGATAAATCATGAGAAGCTCACAAGGACAAGAGATAACCAATAGTAGCACAAACTCTAGCTTTATGTTTGATAGCTTTTGAATGTGGAAGGGAATGAGCTACCAAACAATGAAGCCTCATAACATGGACTAAATTCCTCACAAAGGTATGATGCCCACATATATATGTGGAAGGCAAGTAAGAGTGCATCTTTTGATCAATTAAGACCAAATAAGGAATTTAAGCCATATTATTGAGAGTAGCCACACGTAGAGGTGAACAACCCAAATTAGAGTTCGGAAACACCTTTTCATGTTGGATTGATGACCTTGAAGTCAAGTAGCATACTCATGATAAAACCTCGTTCTTTCAAAAATATATTTCCATTTACTCTACACACATGGAGACTTGAAAGCAAGGTTAAAACTAATGACACTAGATATGAAATTACCTCCCCCTTAATATGTGCATCAAGGATGGAATACTTGAGATATTCACTTTCTATCATCTAAGACACTAGAGCAAGCTTATTTCATATTTTGGTCAAGTAAAAAAATATTATGACAATTGAAGATACATCGAGAAATGCTCACTGTGCTTTCTTATATGAATATCAATCACTGGAGATAAATTTTATTTAAGCACATAACAAGTTAGCCTTTATTATATCTCAGTCTTGCCCATCATGCAGAATTCGGAACTTTCGGAATTGCGAAACTGGAACTTCTAGGTTTACTGGTACTCCTCACACAGATCATTTGTCAGAAGTTCCAACGTGGGGTCGGAAGTTCCGATGGATAAAATAATTCGACCCGAGGACCCTTGATCGGAACAATGATGATATCTCCGATGGACGTCGGAAGTTCCGACGGTAGCTTATCTTCTCCAAAAAGATTGATTTTGATGAAGAATAGGTTTGGAGAATTTGAGATATAATGCTTGTAGATTCTCCTGTATCATCAAGAAAACATTAGCTCCACCACAAAGCTTGTTAAGGGCATCATGTGTCAAATTATATAAATTTCTTAAATTGACACAAGAGGCTAAGTAGATCCTAAACTTGAAATCACACAAAGCAATCTCAGATACAGGAAGCTAGATAGCTATGGGAAGGTACTTGTTACCAGAGATGCATTGAAATATAATATAGATCATTTGATTTCGACTTGCCAATTTTTCAAGATGAGAGATGTGAAAACCAAACTTGAGATAGTATTAGCATGATGAAGCTCTTCTCATGTTTTGCCAAGTCTTCAATGCCTCTCTAAATACCTGCTAATTCTCTCAAGCACATTTTTGTACCTAAGTTGTATTAGGTCCACAAAGGTTAGTCAACAAGGATTTAGGAACCTAAATGGCTTTTGGCCAAATAGTTGATGACTTTATCATCCTACCAGCACAAGCGCCATCATGGGACCTCCTAAGCAGTACATGATGATTGTTGACCAAATTAGGCTTAGAAGTGTTACCATTTGGACAATCCTTACCAAGATGTCCTTTTCCTCGACATGTGTAACACACTTTGTGCTTAAGGTTGCTTGCTGGCTTGCTCTCATTGTTTCTGACAGCCTTCCTCTTCAAGTACTGTGCTTGAGCTCTATTGAAACCTTTGTTCAGCTTGTAGCGGTGTTGCACAGCCAAATCCGAAACTTCTGATTTAGCAGACACGGAACTTCCGGTTTTGCCAGATAGCACATTTGACTTGCTTGGACAAGTTGCAATTTTGTGTCCCTTTTTGCAACAGCCAAAGCATCTTCTCTTGGCAAGGCTTCTTTATCTCTTGGAGAGTGTTTGCTGGCCTTCTAGCTTGATTGAGTACATTGAAGCATAAATTCCTATGTTGGAGCACTTGAAACACTTGATATGATCCAAATTCTTCTTCTTTGCTTGAGGCTTGCTCTTGTTGGATTTGTGTACTTGATTGCATGAGCTTTGCACGGTTGATCCCTTCTCAAGCTTCTTCACAATAGTTTCACAGTTATCTTGAGAAGGTTGTACAACGCTCTTGCCTTTCATCTTTGTCAAGTCCTTCAAGAGCCTCTCAACCTCTTGCTCGTGCACTTCATTCTCTTGAACCAGGTTATCATTACAATCTTCTACAGTTACTTGCTCAAACCAAGATTGTTTCTCTTTATTGCCATTTTGTGAGCAAGTGTTGTTAATTGGTTGACAAGATTTCATCATTGCAATCACAACCTCATGAGCTATCTCTAGCATTGCATATGATTCTACAAGCATTTCATTAGAGCACTTGAGCACCATATGATAAGCTTGCAGATCCATACACTTGCTAGTGAGCTCATCCACTTGAGCTGTGACAGCTTGATTCTTCTTTTCTACTAGAGCAAGAGATTTGATTTCTTCATCTTTGTCCCTAAGAAGCTTCTCTTGTCTTTCAATCTCTTGATCTTGCCTCATTACCTTTTTCATCATTTTAATGATTGTTGTTTGACTTCTATTGCTCATTTTTCTAAGTTCGTCCACAAATTCTTCATCATCACTATCACTATTCGAATGTAATTCATCTTCATGTATAGCCATCAAACACTGATGATGATCAAGATGTGAACTAGAATGACTAGCAGAGGTGGACTCTTCACTTGGCCGGTGTCTTTCAGTCTCTCTGCCAGATCCAGAACCTCCAGGTATACAACAACAGCAAAGGTGAGGTCTGTGTCTACAGAATATTTCCCTTCTTGAATCTTGCTTGCTGTCATTTGAGGTTCAATTTCTGATGATGTTGTGCAACGCTCAGCAGACTTGCTAACTTCTTTTACTTGAACATCACATTTAGCCTCATCATAAATATCGTTGAGAGTGGCCCAAATAAGATGTGCGTCATGATGTATTTATTTCTTTCATCTTAAAGATAGCATCCTGAATATCTTCACAAAGAATACTCCGCAAGAAGTTAATAACACAAGCATTGAGTTGTGTGCAATTCAACTCCTCTTGAGTGATATTGGCCCAATCAATATGGTCAATATCAAACTTTGGAGGAAGAATGCTAACAATTAAAATTCGCTCAATAATTGGACCCATGGTCCTAAAAGCATTAAGTACATGAGCAGACCAAGAAGCGTAGTTGGAACCATTACTTACAATTGGCTCAAAGAATACCTCATTAGGCGTCAACATCTTTCTTCACGGCGGTTAAGCTTTGACGTGAACCCTTGCTCTGATACCAATTGAAAGGACCGTGATATCGCCTAGAGGGGGGTGAATAGGCGCACCTACAAATTTTCACTCCAAAGCAACAGAGAAAATCCACTTCCTACCAACCCTGGAACTTACAGGTTAGTGAATCCAGAACTTCCTGATTTGAGCAGGGCAGTAGATGAACTTGGAACTCACGGGTTTTACAAACCAGAACTTTCGGGTTCACACAGAGCAGAGTGAACAAAATAAATTTAGAGCGAGTAAATTCAAACCCCTGAATGCAGAGTATGCTTAGTGAAGTTTCTAAAACAGGTCCACACAGTTCCTGCATACAGAAACACTACCAGCTAAGTAGATCAACCAATTTCACAAATACCACAAATAGTGCAATGAGAAGCAAAAAGGTGAGGGACACGAAGATTGGTTCTACCGAAGTTCGGATTCACTGCTTGCTATCAAAGCTGCTACTAAAGCACAGTGAATCCTATGCTCCGTTGAGGAACTCTTTAGGATTGAGTCTATTCCACCTCACTTCCACCGAGTCGAGTCCTCTTCCAACCACTTCCCCAATTCACTAAGCTTACTTCTTCCCTTGCGGAGGCGAAGCGCAACCTGCACAAACTTCCCACAATAGCCCACACAATTGGGTGCTCACCAGATAACACCTAGCCATCTAGGAGCCAAAGCTCCAAGAGTAACAAATGCAAAACACACAATTTCAGCCAATCTCAAGTGCTCAAGGCTTGCTGTGCTCTCTAGTGCTCTCAAGCTTTCACTCTCTCAAACCGAACTCAAAAATATTACAAAGAATCACATAATCTCACAAAGAGAGGTTGGGGAGAGCTCAACAAGGCTACCAAACTTTCTTAGGATGACCAGCAAGCAGCAGAAAAATACCTGGAACAGCAGCCCACCAAGGAGGGATCTCAAGGGCATAAATAGTTGGGTCCAAAGAAACTAGCCGTTATGTGACAGTTATAACCTGGAACTTCCGGATTCCTATACCGGGAACTTTCGAGTTTTCAAACCAACTAGCCGTTAGTGCCACATATGCAAAACCTGAAGCTTCCGGGTTGCCCTTATTAGTTCTAACCAGCGTGCGTTTGAGGATTTTGTGTCTCTCTCAACTCACTTGGGTTATTCGAGCACTGAGACTTAACCAAAACACAATATGATGCATCCCTCTTGATAGTACGCCACACCTATACTCAAGATCAAGGATAGATTACATTTCAACCACTTGAGTTTCTTAAAAGTGTACTATGTTGTGCCTTGATCATTCTCAATCTGAGGAGTGCATCCAAATTGGTTTCTATAACTTGAGCACACCTTCTTGAGCTAGTGACTTGAACCATTACCTTTGAATGAAATCCTCATCTAGTTCAAATCACCATCTTCACAATAAGATTCTAGAAATATTGATACCTGCTAATATGAACACCGTACAAGACCAAGATTCTTCAAGTTGAATCCAAAGAAAGTTTCTTCACCCTAGTGTTGGTGCCTCAGCACAAAACTTCACCCTAGTGTTGGTGCCTCAGCACAAAACAATTGCGCGTCGCCAAGCTTAGTCCCTCAAAACACTATCCCGAATTCCAACTCTTCATCCTTGCATCACATAGAGTTCCATATAGGTTTGTATCATAATTAAATCATCAATGAAATCCATTCTTCATAATTCTTTGCAACTTTTATATTCTATTGATAGATTGTCTATTTCTTCACACGAATTTTCCTTCTAGTGCTATGACTTTTTGTCGGTATTTTTACCTTCGGCCTACCTAGGGATACCCTAAGGTAGGTGATTATTTGGTGAGGGATCACCGGATCTAAAACTTGAAGGTGAACGCAAGGATACAAGATACAAATTTAGACAGGTTCGGGCCGCTAAAGTAGCATAATACCCTACATCCTATTTTGGGGTGTTGTATATTGCGCCCTGCGCTTGAGTGTTGAGTTGCCTGTTGGCTGCTCTCTGTTGGTTCTCTGCCTTTCTAGGTATCCCTGCCCTCCTTTATATATCCCAGAGGATGGGGTTCCTACTAGGATTACAAGGTAGTAGTTCTAGTAGGATTACAAGATATGAGTCCTAATAGGATTACAGTAGAATCCTAGTAGGAATCAGACTTCTTTTTCCTCACGGATAGCTTCCTTATGGTACCCAGGGGATCTATCCCTGACAAGCTCCCGAGCTCTTCATAGCTGAGTACTGCAGGCATTTCAAGTACTTCTGAAGTAGTCTTCGGCTTCTTCTGAAACTGCATCTTGAAGGTCCTCTTCGAGTACTTCCTTGGTTGCATCGAGGCTATGAGGTGCTCATGCCCCGAATAGCTTCAAGCCTTCTTTTGTATGGGGTGCGATGGAAAATCGCACTCCATATGGAGTAACCCTCGAGCCTTAGGTTGAATCGAAGAATCGAGCTGAGGGTCAAATTAGTCTTGAATCTTCCTTACTTACCTTTCGAATATATTCGAAAAATAAATAGTCGATGACACGTATCCTGCAGCCCCCGAGCCTTGAATCCAAAACCCTTATGTTCGAAAAAAGGATCCAAGAATCATGGCATTGGTGTTACTCTGAAATCTTGAGAAAAACTCTTCGCCTTCTGCACAGTGAAATTGAGCCTCCCGCTGGTTTATTTAACCGCGCGGTGACTTAGGGTTTCTTCTGCACTCTCAGTCTTCATATGAGTCGTCTTCGAGTAGTTTTGCAGCATCTAGCCCCCGAGCTTACGAGCCAGGAGAGCCGAAGGAGCCATGTCGAGTAGTGTGCATCGCCCAGCCCCCGAGCCTGGGAACTAGCGGAACTGTGATGGCACGCCATGCTGCCTCGAGGGTTGTTACCGAAGCTTGATCTGAAAAAAGACAATGCATACATTATGTAGCATAATGCAAAGAAACCGAGTAGTACTCGGTAATAATATGAAGACACCAAAATTTATTCGGTGTAAAAATTGCTGTGATGAGCTCTTTTTTAGGCCATTTTGTGGCAGAAACAACCTGAATTATACCGGCTCAAGCACGCGAGTCCACTCCAGAGAGCTTCAACGTACTTCAAAAGGTATAATCCCTTGGTCTGTCGGGTAGCGTCCCGATAAACCACCGATACAGGATCAAATAAGGTTACCTCACACGAAGGTGAGTCCAGAGATAGAGTCACCATCATATTTTACATCACAGGAAATTATTTTACAAAAGTTTCCACCCGTAGTACAAAGTTCCACACTTAGCAAAGTTATTACAAAGTTTGCAGAAACGGCAAAGGTTCAAACTAGGAGTCATTATTACATACTAGTTTTAAAGTTCAAACAGTGGAAATTCAAAGTACGATAACTATACACGTCGCCAGTAAGGACGTCATGCTAAGCCATGGCATAACATCACTCATTATGATCAGGGTTGGCCGGAGACGGGTCCCACTCCACGGACCAACCATCAGGCAAAGCATAAGGCCAAGGCACGGGGTAAGTAGGGTCTTCAGAGATATTACCTGAAATAAACACATATAGCAAGACTGAGTACTCTAATACTCAGCAAGGCTTACCCGGAGATTTGGGTATACTTATCCCATAACTAGAATATGAAGGCTTTAATGAGGAGGTAAGTTTTGTTTCAGCCGAAAAGCAACAAAGAGTACATCCTTACTTTCATATTTTAGCTTTCAGATTCTAGTTTCTTTAACCATTCTAAGTAAGCACCTTTAACTACTCAAGCAAGGTAGAGTCTTTTAAACATACACCAGTATTTCTCATCAACAACATTACTCTTGTTACTCTATGTGGCAAAAGAGTTAAGCAGTCTCAATCTTCGTGAGAAACGGACGATTCGGAATCAAATTTTAACCCTTGCAAGGTAAACCTAACTCACACGTTTGGAACACCAACAGGTCGTTCCGAAGCAACCATTTGCCTTTCATTCCGGGTCATGGAACAAAGCCACCACAAGCGACTGCTGGACCGTACGCACATCCAATGTGCAGGACATACGTCTGTAGCGCGACTACATGACCGTATTCCTGTCTGCTTTGCAGAACGTACTCCCACAGTCGGTGCGTGTAAACATAAAATAAAAGTCGAGTGGTGGGAGACGAGTCCACTTGCCGGGCCGATTGGTTACTAGGCTTACCGCTTACCATATTTCGCGGCATGTGGCTAGTACTTTCAAACGCTTAACTGCCACTACCACACACTGCGACCTTAACCAAATTCATCAACACAGACAGGGTATTCTTTCTGTCCAAGATGCTACTTATAACCCCATCCGTCATCCTTATAGTGATTGCAAAATTGTAATCAATCAATTCCTATATCGTGCGAGTGACCGGAAATCACTCGACTTCTACCGGTCCTATTAGCATAGCACTAGTCAGACTCAGTTTCTAACATTCGGTACATTGGTTCCTAGGGAGATGCATCTACGGTTTCCAGACAACTCCTAAGAACTTAATGCACAAGTATATAAATATATATAGAAGTAAATTGCAGTATAAATAAGATACTGGGTTTATGTCCGGGGCTTGCCTTCACTGGCGGGGCTGGGGTCAGAAATGTTAATAATTTCTTCCAAACTCGGGTTCGGGGTTTCGATTGATTCTCCGACGATGTTCCCAGCGTCGTTAGAGACTTCTCTTTCGGATTCCGGAAAGATCTGATAATCACCGTCAGCAAGAAACGTCGAGTCTACATGTGATGAAAAAGATGCAATTAAGAAAATGCGTAGATTGTCATTCTACTTCACGACAAAATTACAAGCCAAGAACATAACATCATATAATAGCAAACAACACAATTGCCCCTTACTGGGCAGTCATTTATCGAGTATTAAATAAATTACTGAGTTACATTAAGTAACAGGGTCATCTACCCCAAACATTTAGCTAACTACAAGAAGTAACATGGTTGACTACTAAACTAATTACACTTAACATTTTTATTTAATTAACTAGCTAATCACCTTGAAAAACTCTAAGTTATTATTTAATATAGATCTACTAATCAAGTTTTATTTATTTTAGCTATTTTACACCTAATCATAGGTTGAAATTTTGTAGTTATGCTACACTACTTAGGAACAGCATCTTAGAATATTTTCATAATTTTCCAGGAATAAAAGCTAGTATAAAGAATTATCTTTAGAAACAAACCAAAAATTCATAACTTGGGGTTTGATCTTGTATTAATCCTAATATTTTTACCATGGATTACACATCCAAAAAGGAGGTTATGGTAAAAATTTCAAATACAAACATCAACAGAAACACCCCTAATTAAAAATTTAAGCATTTCATCAACATATAACAAAACGTACTCAAAATCTAAGAAAATGAACAGTAAAGTACTCGAACTTTCTACACAGAGCTATACATATCACATACAATCTAAGTTCCAAATTTCAGCTATAACACATGCGTACAACATGAGATACAAATAAAACACTTATTTTCTAGTATTTAATCTACAACAGAAATTATACATATATAGCTCAAGTTCATTACACAAAAGTAGTCGAATTTAGCTCAAGGATGCCAACAAAACTGGTTTGGAATTTTTCTGAATTTTCTACAGTTTTCTATGAATTTTTGAAGTTCACAGCTTTTAAATTGGGGGGGCTCTGGAATTTTACAGGGACACCCTTAACATTTTTGAAATCCTTGCACTTATACCCTTGGCTCATCGGAGAAGAAGGGCAGAGGGGGTGCCGGCCAAATTCCGGCGAGGGGACGATGAGGGGTCGGAGGAGAAGTGGTCAGCGAGCACCAGGAGGTCAAGGCGCACCTGTCAGAGGTCTTGGAAAAAGAAAGGGATGGCCGGAAGGGGCGTCTCCACGGCGGCCGAGACGGCGGCGGAAGGGTGCTCATCGGCGATGGGATTCCCGGTGAGGAGGAGGACCAAGCTTGGGCTGGAGAGCTGCAGCAGGGCAAGGGGAAGCTAATGGGGTAGTCAAATTGGACAGAGGAGGGGTGGAGGTAGGGGTTCGATGGCGGACAGGAGCTTACCGGTGGAAGGAGAATGGCGGCGAGGTAGCTCCGGTGGAGGTCCGGCCACGGAGAATGGTTCGGGAGCTTTAGTGGAGCAAGGGGAAACTTCCTAAGTGTTGTGGTGGTGCGGGGAGGATTGGAGGGGGTTGCCCACGGCGAACAGAAGGGCGCCGGAGATGGAGGGGATGGCGGCGGTGATGCTCGGGGTTCCGGGCAATCAGAGAGCAGGAACAGGAATGGAATGGGAAGAGAGGGAAGTAGTGCTGCTCTTGAACCAGAAGAGATGAGGCGAGAGGGCGTGCACGGGCAATGCCACGGCGACGGCGAGGTGGTGGTGGCAGAGCTGCGGGTCGGCGTGGCGCGCGCGCGAGAGGGCCAGGGAGGAGGAGCTAGAGCGGCGCTCGGGTTGGGGTCGACGCGTGGGGTGGCTAGGAGCTGGAGGTGGCGCCGGGGAGCGACCGAGGCGCAGCACATGGCCGGGGAAATGGTGCTGACACCGGCAGCAGGGGTGCAGCGGCGGAGCAGAGGAGTTGCCAGAGGAGGAAGAAGAGAGGAGGAGGTCTGAGGGACTTGGCTGAAAATTGCAAAAACCTCAGGGACTTCACTGTAAATAGAAAATTTCCCACTGATCCAAAGCCCTAATGAGAAAATAGTTAAAACAGAAGTTGTAGAACTTTTCAAGACCTATAACTTTTCTTTAGGGCTCAAGTTCAGAAACCAAAAGCACACTGAATTATTTTACCATTTTGCACTCAAAATAAACTTTACGTAAAACTTGTCCTAGTAAAGTAATTTTTATGAACTCTTGGGCTTATCTGCAAGCATTTAAGGCTGGTCATGATGACACTCACCTTTTTCACTTTGACCCTTAGTAATTTTTTGAAAGTTACTTTATACTCCAACTAAGTTACATAAAAGGACTTGTATTTTCATAAATTTACACAATTACCCTTATTTTCACAACTTTGCTAGATTTCCACACAAATTAATTCACACCAAACATTATTTCTATTGGTTTGATCTATTTGACACTTAGGGTGTCACAACCTTCCCCCCCAAAAGGAATCTCATCTCGAGATTACAGGAATGAGGTGATATGAGTATAGATACCTAAGAATTCTTGAGAAAGTCTGGGAAGTTCTTCTGAAGATAGTCTTCGGTTTCCCAGGTAGCTTCTTCTTCTGTATGGTGATTCCACTGGATCTTAAACATTTTAATCATTACTCTTCTAGTACTTCTTTCCTTGGTATCTAAGATTCTGATTGGAAGTTCTTTATAGGAAAGATCGGGCTCGATGTCGATACTTTTTGTATCAATGATTTCGGTAAGAACACGAATACATTTCTTCAGTTGGGATACATGGAAGACATTATGAATGGCTGCTAGCTGAGGAGGAAGTTGAAGTCGATAGGCTATGGGTCCACAAATTTCGAGGATTTCAAAAGGACCAACGTAGCGAGGAGCGAGTTTGCCTTTGATACCAAATCGTTGAACGCCTTGAGTAGGAGATACTCGCAGGTATACAAAATCGCCTACTTCAAACTGTATTGGTTTCCTCCTTTTATCTGCGTAGCTCTTTTGTCTTGATTGAGCTGCTTTAAGATTATTCCGAATGATCTTTACCTTTTCTTCTGCTTCATTAACTAGATCCGGTCCAAAGACTTCGCGTTCACCAGTCTGAGACCAATTCAGAGGAGTTCTGCATTGGCGACCATATAAGGCTTCAAAAGGAGCCATTTTGATACTTGACTGATAGCTGTTATTATAGGAAAATTCTGCCAAAGCTAAGCATTTGTCCCAATGCTTGTCGTATTGGATTACACAAGCCCGAAGCATATCTTCTAGAATTTGGTTGATCCTTTCTGTCTGCCCATCTGTCTGCGGATGATATGCGGAGCTCCGGATTAACTTGGTTCCAAGAGTTTGTTGAAACTGTTCCTAGAAATGAGCAACAAACTGTGCTCCACGATCAGAGATGATCGTTTTAGGTATCCCATGGAGACGAACGATTTGGTCTAGATATATTTCCGCATACTTCCTAGCAGTGTAAGTGGTATGTACTGGAAGAAAATGAGCGGTCTTGGTTAACCTATCCACAATCACCCAAATAGAATCATGCCTTTGAGAAGTATTGGGTAAACCTATGATAAAGTCCATACTGATATCCTCCCATTTCCAAGAAGGAATAGACAAAGGCTGTAGTGTACCAGAAGTCCTTAAATGACTGGCCTTAACTCTTTGGCAAACATCACACTCAGAAACGTATTTTGCTATTTCTCTTCTCATACGAGTCCACCAAAAATTCCGTTTCAAATCTTGGTACATTTTTGTACTACCAGGGTGCATAGCAAATTTAGATAGATGAGCTTCATCCATTATTTGCTTCCGAAGCTGATGGTTCTTGGGTACAACTATACATTTCTTAAACCATAGAATTCCTTCAGAATCTTCTTGGAAACATTTATACTTTTCTTCTCCTTGGGCTAATTGTTGTTTGATCATTTGAACTCCCTTATCGTGTTGTTGTGCCGTCACAATACTATCCTAGAGTATAGGCTTAACTGCTAGATGGTTCAGACTGCCTTGAGGAACGATTTCCAGATTAAGCTTCCTCATTTCCCAGCAAAGGGTGTCGTTGAAAACTTCTACTGATAAACAATGACAATGTGACTTGCGGCTAAGTGCATCCGCAACCACATTGGCTATGTCTAGATGGTAGTGTACTTCAAGATCATAATCCTTTATAAGTTCCAACCAACGTCTCTACCTCATATTCAAGTCTGCTTGCGTAAAGATGTAATTTAGACTCTTATGATCTGTGTAAATATTGCACTTAGTACCCATAAGATGATGTCTCCAAAGTTTAAGTGCATGTATTATGGCTGCAAGCTCAAGGTCATGAGTAGGATAATTCTGCTCATGCGTCCGAAGTGCTCTAGAGGCATATGCAATCACTCGATTATCTTGCATAAGTACACATCCAAGTCCGGTGCCTCATGCATCACAGTAGACATCAAAAGGTTTGGATGTGTCTGGTTGAGCCAAAACTGGAGCAGTGGTAAGATGTGCTCTTAAAGTGTGGAAAGCTTCGTCACAATTCTCATTCCAGGAGAATTTAACCCCTTTCTTCAACAGTTCTGTCATGGGCTTGGCTATTCGAGAGAAATCTGGAACAAAATGACGGTAATAACCAGCAAGACCGAGAAAACTGCGGATTTGATGGACCGAAGTAGGGGGTTTCCAATCCATCACTTCTTGAACCTTACTCGGATCGACAGATATACCGTCCTTAGAGATGGTATGACCCAAGAATTTGACGGTACCTAGCCAGAATTCGCATTTAGAGAATTTGGCATACAGACGGTGATCTCGGAGATGTTGAAGAACAGCATGAAGATGTTTAACATGATCTTCAAGAGTTTTGGAATAGATCAGAATATCATCGATAAAAACCACGACGAATTTATCAAGTTCTGGCATGAAGACAGAGTTCATGAGATACATGAAATATGCAGGTGCATTAGTAAGACCAAAGGACATAACCAGATATTCATAGAGTCCATATCTGGTGGACAAGGCAGTTTTCAAAATATCACTTGGTCTAATCTTTATTTGATGATACCCGGAGCGAAGATCAATCTTAGAAAATACCTTGGCTCCGGCTAACTGATCGAACAGAATATCAATGCGAGGAAGAGGATACTTATTCTTAATAGTAACCGCATTGAGGGGACGATAATCAACACATAACCTAAGACTGTTATCCTTTTTCTTAACAAACAAGGCAGGGCATCCCCAAGGTGAAGCACTTGGGCGAATATAACCCTTATCCAGGAGTTCTTGAAGCTGAAGTTTTAATTCGGCCAGTTCATTGGGTGGCATACGATAAGGTCTCTTAGAAATGGGGGCCGTGCCAGGTTGTAACTCTATGACAAACTCAACATCTCTATCTGGTGACATTCCGAGTAACTCGTCTGGAAAAACATCTGGGTATTCACATACAACATGAATATCCTCTAGCTTAATTCCGGCTGTAGCATACACACAAGAACTGATATATTCCTGTGATGGAAGATGAAGGATGGTATGTCCATATTCTGGAGAATTTATTTCCACCTCTCAAGAAAAGATATCTAAAGATACTCGATGTCTGGTCATCCAATCCATGCCTAGGAGAATATCCATCCCTTCTAGATTTAATGCAATTAAGGCTGTCCTTATTAAAGTGCTACCCATCTGGATTGGTACATCTCTACAGATTTGATTTGATGCAATTCTACCTCCTGGGGTTGTTATCATATAGGTTCCATTTGTGGGGTAGAAATCCAAACCTATTTTGGTCCCAAACCTTATACCGATAAAACTATGGGTTGCACCAGAATCAAAAAGTATAATAGTAGGGTAATGGTGTAGAGTAAATATACCCGTCATCACTAGTGCACCTTCTGGAAGTTCCGATAGAGTGGTGAAATTCACCCTTCCTTGACGGACTTGCATAACCTACCTCTTGCCTTTATTCTTGGAGTTGGAGTTGGAAGCCTGTCTAGGGAATGTCCTCTTGGGTTGGGGGCAGTCTTTAACAAAATGTGCCGGACTAACGATGTTGAAACATCGATTGATGTTATTCCCTTGATTAAACTGCGGAGGGTTCGGCCTTGGACCAACTGGTCGTTGCTGCTGCTGCGGTTGAGGTACTGATGACCTGTTGAATCGGGGCTGCTGAGGCGGCCTAGCTACCCATCTGCCTGCGGGAGCATTTCTAGGTGGGGCTCGGGAAGCCGGGTTTTGAACTAACCGATACCTCGAAGGTTGTGCATTCGAGGGTCCAGTAGACACTTTCTGCCTCTTCTCAACATGATGTGCTGAGATACAGTCCTCTTGGGTAATGGCCATATTGACCAATTCGTTGAAATTGTCGGACCTGACCAGATTTAAGCGCTCTTTCAGCTTGGTGTTTAGTCCACGAAGGAATCGATCTCTTTTCTTGGTGTCCGTATCAGCATGATAGCCCGCATACTGGCACAGGTGATTGAAAGCCTGTGCGTATTGCAGTACAGTGCGGTTTCCTTGAGTAAGCGCTAAAAATTCATTGAGCTTTCGCTCAATGAGTCCTTCCGGGATATGATGTGCTCTAAAGGCGGTCTTAAATTCTTCCCAATTAACGACATATCCATCTGGTTGCATGGCATGGTAGTTGTCCCACCAAAGGCGAGCATTTCCACGGAGCTGTTGGGCTGCGAATAGAGTTTTGTTTGCTTCAGAGCACGGAACCGGGAGTAATGCAAACTTGGACTCGATTGTATGGAGTCATGCATCTGCATCCAAGGGTTCTTCAGTCTTATGAAAGAGTGGGGGTTGTGTACTGAAGAAATCCTGATAACCAGCCGAGGGATACTCTTCACGTCCACGTTGAGGAGAACGAAACTGATGTTGCTGGGCCTGCACCAGCATATTCAGGAGTTCGGTCTGAGGGGCCATCACTTCCGCTAGATTTGGTGGTGGCGGAGGTGGTTGTTGTGAACCAGTAGCTTGATCCGGTCTGAATCCCTCTGGGGTTCCGCGCGTAGCACCAACCATCTGAAATATAGAAGTCATCCATAAGCATTTACCCATACTTGCTTCTAATTTCAGAAATCATATAGTACCAATATAGCTTTATTGAACAATGCAAGGTAATAAATCCAAGTCACAAGTGTTAACCATCCAAACAGCAACTCAGATTTACATAACCAACTAAAACTTGTCCCATATTACATCACATGGTTCCAAACCAAACCATACATAGGTTTGCCACATATTCTACAACAAGTGGCTCGCAAGTCATCTAACTACTCACTCCATTACCACACTATCTACATCTAGGATGCCGTCAACTCAAACAAGACTAGAAGTCATCAAGGTTGCCCACAGATGACTGACTACTGGAAGAGGAATGATGAGGACTGAGCATAGGATCTCCATGCTCAGAGTCTATCTCAGAAACTCCTTCGACCTCTTCAGGGTCTTCTTCTTCTTCTTCACTCTCAAACTCATCTACAACAGGCTGAACTGGTTGCTCATGAAGCATGTTGATATGGTCAATGGCTTGGCCAAGGTTAAGGTTTAGCTCATGAACTTGCTCTTGAAGAAAGTCAATGACAGTATCGCGCTGGGTAATGAGAGTATCGCTCTCAACAATTTGTTCCTCTCATGCTGAATGGTTTCTTCCCGCTGAGTAATAACCTCTTCCCTAGCAGTGACAGTGGCTTGAAGCTCCTCAATCTGTATATTCTGCCGGCCAACTTGATTACCATACCTTTGGGCTATGTTGGTCAAGCGATAAATACCATGCTGTTGAAATGTCTGGTAACGATACTGTGCATTCATAAATCTGACTGAGGTGCGTAAAGTCTCTCCAGCTAGAGTTCCCAGTAAGTGGTCACAGTATGTCAATCTGAAAGTCCATTCTGGGTCATGAGAATCCATGGCAGGAAATAAACCGATAGGATATCCTGCAACTTCCTCAGGATGCTGATCGCAAAAGATGTGAATAGCTTCTATAGCTGCTGCTTCAAAAGTATCGGCAAGGCGATGACCAATCACATTTACTTCAATCGGCTGCCACAGAGATAAGGTAGGATGTGGAGGAACAGTCATTTTCACCCTACAACGGGGAACACCTTCTTCTTCATACTCTACTCCATCATAAGGTGGAGGCTCGGTGTAGCCAAACACCTGGAGAGATTCCCACAAAAGACGAGGAAAACCCTCCCAATGCAAAGCATTGGTATGAGTGTGTCCTGCGGAATCCCAAAAGAACCTTGGAAGCTCGGCCATCTGAAACAAGGATTCAAATGGTGAGATTACAAGTTTTCAACCATACACCTTGAGAAGGTTGTAGATACAAATGTGGGTTAGATTGATAGATTGATTGGAAAACTGCTATCCTTACAGGGTAAAAGAAACGAGATGACCTACCCTGATAACAACAAAAATCTGAAGATCGAAAGATGGTTCTAGATCTTGAGAATGAAATGATAAGGTAGAAACTTTAACCTCGGAACTATCCAATTACCCCTTTCAAACTATACTGGTTACTAACATACCCTCTAGATGTCATTGAAACAACAAGCCATGCCATTCATACAATCAAATCAAGGAATATGCATGCACGTGCTATACGTCCTCACAACTCAAAATAATTGCCAAATATGTTTGGACTTACGTAATTAGTTTCGGTGGCACAAAATATCCGTCTCTCCCTATAATAACTAATCGAATATGCTTATTCGTCTTAACCTATTTAACCGGGGTTAGCGTACCTGCAGAAAACCACAATATATATGAACCTTTCATGCCAGCACTCATGAAAGCGTCCTCAAACATTACTGTTTACTATAGAAACAGCATCTGTACAATTACCGCCGTACAGACGACGTTAACATACGTTATCGAAACAACGTATTCACAAGATACCGCAAAATGCGGGGGCATTGCTGTTCATAACCTGCTACTGACCATATACTCCCAATATCATCAACCTAAGTTGATATATTGGCAGCATCTCAAGTAGGCCACTGCTTGAGAAATAGCGTTCGGTTCGCATCACTGACGGGAAGGCTAACTCCCCAGTTAGCTGAGGATCCTTACCTTCTTACCTTACCATCGAAGATGTCGTTACAGAATATAAAGTTGGATTGTGCATGAATTTAAGTTTTGATAGAAAAGTAATGCTGGTAGTTAGGGTTATATATACATATTATAGCCACCTCTATTTCCCTCATAAACATTACCCTAGGCTTTACGTACTAAGCACAATCCTTAACGAATCCAACACAACTTTGCCAAACATTTTGTTGGTCAAATTTTTATACTGAAAGCATTTTTAAAGTAAAATGTATCTCCAGGATAACCTTATAGCTCTGATACCAGCTGTGGCAGAACCAACCTAAATTATACCAGCTCAAGCACGCGAGTCCACTCCAGAGAGCTTCAACATACTTCAAACGGTATAATCCCTTGGTCTGTCGGGTAGCGTCCCGATAAACCACCGATACAGGATCAAATAAGGTTATCTCACACGAAGGTGAGTCAAGAGATACAGTCACCATCATATTTTACATCATAGGAAATTATTTTACAAAAGTTTCCACCCGCAGTACAAAGTTCCACACTTAGCAAAGTTATTACAAAGTTTGCAGAAACGGCAAAGGTTCAAACTAGGAGTCATTATTACATACTAGTTTTAAAGTTCAAACAGCGGAAATTCAAAGTACGATAACTATACACGTCACCAGTAAGGACGTCATGCTAAGCCATGGCATAACATCACTCGTTATGATCAGGGTTGGCCGGAGACGGGTCCCACTCCACGGACCAACCATCAGGCAAAGCATAAGGCCAAGGCATGGGGTAAGTAGGGTCTTCAGAGATATTACCTGAAATAAACACATATAGCAAGACTGAGTACTCTAATACTCAGCAAGGCTTACCCGGAAATTTGGGTATACTTATCCCATAACTAGACTATGAAGGCTTTAATGAGGAGGTAAGTTTTGTTTCAACCGAAAAGCAACAAAGAGTACGTCCTTACTTTCATATTTTAGCTTTCAGATTCTAGTTTCTTTAACCATTCTAAGTAAGCACCTTTAACTACTCAAGCAAGGTAGAGTCTTTTAAACATACACCAGTATTTCTCATCAACAACATTACTCTTGTTACTCTATATGGCAAAAGAGTTAAGCAGTCTCAATCTTCGTGAGAAACGGACGATTCGGAATCGAATTTTAACCCTTGCAAGGTAAACCTAACTCACACATTTGGAACACCAACAGGTCGTTCCGAAGCAACCGTTTGCCTTTCATTCCGGGTCATGGAACAAAGCCACCACGAGCGACAGCTGGACCGTACGCACATCCAATGTGTAGGACATACGTCTGTAGCGCGACTACATGACCGTATTTCTGTCTGCTTTGCAGAATGTACTCCCACAGTCGGTGCGTGTAAACATAAAATAAAAGTCGAGTGGTGGGGGACGAGTCCACTTGCCGGGCCGATTGGTTACTAGGCTTACCACTTACCATATTTCGCGGCATGTGGCTAGTACTTTCAAACGCTTAACTGCCACTACCACACACTGCGACCTTAACCAAATTCATCAACACAGACGGGGTATTCTTTCTGTCCAAGATGCTACTTATAACCCCGTCCATCATCCTTATAGTGATTGCAGAATTGTAATCAATCAATTCCTATATCGCGCGAGTGATAGGAAATCACTCGACTTGTACCGGTCCTATTAGCATAGCACTAGTCGGACTCAGTTTCTAACATTCAGTACATTGGTTCCTAGGGAGATGCATCTACGGTTTCTAGACAACTCCTAAGAACTTAATGCACAAGTATATAAATATATATAGAGGTAAATTGCAGTGTAAATAAGATACTGGGTTTATGTCCGGGGCTTGCCTTCACTGGCGGGGCTGGGGTCAGAAATGTTAATAATTTCTTCCGAACTCAGGTTTGGGGCTTCGATTGATTCTCCGACGATGTTCCCAGCGTCCTTAGAGACTTCTCTTTCGGATTCCGGAAAGATCTGATAATCACCGTCGGCAAGAAACGTCGAGTCTACATGTGATGAAAA
This sequence comes from Panicum hallii, assembly GCF_002211085.1. Classification (NCBI taxonomy): domain Eukaryota; kingdom Viridiplantae; phylum Streptophyta; class Magnoliopsida; order Poales; family Poaceae; genus Panicum; species Panicum hallii. The sequence goes on along the minus strand of NC_038042.1, from coordinate 17,698,825 downwards.
AGATGCAATTAAGAAAATGCGTAGATTGTCATTCTACTTCACGACAAAATTACAAGCCAAGAACATAACATCATATAATAACAAACAACACAATTGCCCCTTACTGGGCAGTCATTTATCGAGTATTAAATAAATTACTGAGTTACATTAAGTAACAGGGTCATCTACCCCAAACATTTAGCTAACTACAAGAAGTAACATGGTTGACTACTAAACTAATTACACTTAACATTTTTATTTAATTAACTAGCTAATCACCTTGAAAAACCCTAAGTTATTATTTAATATAGATCTACTAATCAAGTTTTATTTATTTTAGCTATTTTACACCTAATCATAGGTTAAAATTTTGTAGTTATGCTACACTACTTAGGAACAACATCTTAGAATATTTTCATAATTTTCCAGGAATAAAAGCTAGTATAAAGAATTATCTTTAGAAACAAACCAAAAATTCATAACTTGGGGTATGACCTTTTATTAATCCTAATATTTTTACCATGGATTACACATCCAAAAAAGAGGTTATGGTAAAAATTTCAAATACAAACATCAACAGAAACACCCCTAATTAAAAATTTAAGCATTTCATCAACATATAACAAAAACTACTCGAAATCTATGAAAATGAACAGTAAAGTACTCGAACTTTCTACACAGAGCTATACATAGCACATACAATCTAATTTCCAAATTTCAGCTATAACACATGCCTACAACATGAGATACAAATAAAACACTTATTTTCTAGTATTTAATCTACAACAGAAATTATACATATATAGCTCAAGTTCATTACACAAAAGTAGTTGAATTTAGCTCAAGGATGCCAACAAAACTAGTTTGGCATTTTTCTGAACTTTCTACAATTTTCTATGAATTTTTGAAGTTCACAGCTTTTGAATTGGGGGGGGCTCTGGAATTTTACAGGGACACCCTTAACATTTTTGAAATCCTTGCACTTATACCCTTGGCTCATCGGGGAAGAAGGGCAGAGGGGGTGCCGGCCAAATTCCGGCGAGGGGACGACGAGGGGTCGGAGGAGAAGTGGTCAGCGAGCACCAGGAGGTCAAGGCGCACCTGTCAGAGGTCTTGGAAAAAGAAAGGGATGGCCGGAAGGGGCGTCTCCACGGCGGCCAAGACAGCGGCGGAAGGGTGCTCGTTGGCGATGGGATTCCCGGTGAGGAGGAGGACCAAGCTTGGGCTGGAGAGCTGCAGCAGGGCAAGGGGAAGCTAATGGGGTAGTTGAATTGGACAGAGGTGGGGTGGAGGTAGGGGTTTGACGGCGGACAGGAGCTTACCGGCGGAAGGAGAACGGCGGCGAGGTAGCTTCGGTGGAGGTCCGGCCACGGGGAATGGTTCGGGAGCTTCAGTGGAGCAAGGGAAACTTCCTAAGGTGTTGTGGTGGTGCGGGAAGGATTGGAGGGGGTTGCCCACGGCGAACAGAAGGGCGCCGGAGATGGAGGGGATGGCGGCGGTGATGCTCGGGGTTCCGGGCAATCAGAGAGCAGGAACAGGAATGGAATGGGAAGAGAGGGAAGTAGTGCTGCTCTTGAACCAGAAGAGATGAGGCGAGAGGGTGTGCACGGGCAATGCCACGGCGACAGCGAGGTGGCGGCAGCAAAGCTGCGGGTCGGCGTGGCGCGCGCGAGAGGGCCAGGGAGGAGGAGATAGAGCAGCGCTCGGGTTGGGGTCGACGCGTGGGGTGGTTAGGAGCTGGAGGTGGCGCCGGGGAGCGACCGAGGCGCAGCACATGGCCGGGGAAACGGTGCTGACACCGGCGGCAGGGGTGCAGCGGCGGAGCAGAGGAGTTGCCAGAGGAGGAAGAAGAGAGGAGGAGGTCCGAGGGACTTGGCTGGAAATTGCAAAAACCTCAGGGACTTCACTGTAAACAGAAAATTTCCCACTTATCCAAAGCCCTAATGAGAAAATAGTTAAAACAGAAGTTGTAGAAGTTTTCAAGACCTATAACTTTGCTTTAGGGCTCAAGTTCAGAAACCAAAAGCACACTGAATTATTTTACCATTTTGCACTCAAAATAAACTTTACGTAAAACTTGTCCTAGTAAAGTAATTTTTATGAACTCTTGGGCTTATCTGCAAGTATTTAAGGCTGGTCATGATGACACTCACCTTTTTCACTTTGACCCTTAGTAATTTTTGGAAATTTACTTTATACTCCAACTAAGTTACATAAAAGGACTTGTATTTTCATAAATTTACACAATTACCCTTATTTTCACAACTTTGCTAGATTTCCACACAAATTAATTCACACCAAACATTATTTCTATTGGTTTGATCTATTTGACACTTAGGGTGTCACACATTTAAATCTCCCGAGTAGTCCACCCTTTACGTTCACCCGATCCCAGTTTAGCCTTCGCCCATAGCATGTACAAGTCGCTTAGGTCTATAGCCTTCGCTCATATCATGTATGAGTCACTTAGTGTGACATTCAGGTACTTAGGATTAAAACACACTAGATGCTAGTAGGAAGCATGTATGTTTGATCTTTTGTATGTCTGCTAAAACTTGAATGCAAAGGGAAAAGGTATTTGTGTAATTCTGGAAAATTTAGGTCTTTTAGTGTAAAATGGGTGAGAATGGGAGGTAAAATCAGAATATATGAAGGTTATTTTGCAAAAAGTCAAGAACTTATGTTTAAACCGCACATAGAGGTGAAACTACCCAAAGGATGCAAGTGTAGTGTAGATTTTAAATAGGATTTCTTCGAAGTTTAAAACTTTACGAAGTTTTAAAGTAGATTCAAATCCTTAGCTCTTTTGCAACCGAACCTTAAAGTAATGTAAATCCTACTAAACCCTACACTTTTGCTTTTGGGCACATTTTCATTTGAGCTATGATTTGAAAGTTAACTAGGCTTTACAGTGGAGTCCCTGCACTTTTGGGAAATTGCAACTAAGTCCCCTTCGTCTACCTCCAACTCCCTCCTCTCTCTGTTTCTGCTCGCGCCCGTGACCCGCCGCCCTTGCCGGCCATGTGCCAAGCACCAGCTACCCCCGCGCCGCTTCCCTCTACGCCACGTGCCGCCCTAGCACCCGCGCCGCCGCTCTCCTCCCCCGCTGGCCCTCTCCTCGCTGCTCCACGTCGCGCCGCCGCCGCCCAAGCCTTCACGAGTGCCGCCGGCTTGCCAGCAGCAACTCTCTCGCCGTGCCTCTTTCTCAACTTGAAGTACGTCCTGGAACTCCCCACGGACTCACTCTTGCGCTCACACACGTGCATTTCCACTGCCTTTCGCTTTCCCGAGCTCCACACCTCGCCGGAGCCCCGCCGCTGCCTCGGCTCACCGTCGACAGAAGCCTCCGCCGCCTCCCACCCCCGATCCATTGCTCTAGCAGCACTGCCTCAACCCACTGAAGCTCACAAGCCCGCCCAATTTCGTTCTCCCGCGCTAGATCGCCCGGACCACTACGCCGGTGAGCTCAAGTGTGACATCCAGGTAATAAGATTCATAAAAATTAAACCCTGGATGTAATAGACATAAGTGTTAAGGGTGTATCTAAAAATTTTCCATGTGTTGTAAGTCTTTTGTGTTTAAAGTGTGTGTGCATTGATATGGCTAAATAAGCTCTTAAGTAAAGGCCAGGGGCCTATGTGTAAAAATACAGGTTGCAGGGTCTTTTGTGCAAAAAGTAAGGGGTAAAAATAATTTTATGCTTACTTAAGGACCTATCTGAAAAAAAAAATTAATTATTTGTCATCATGACATCCTAAGAATAATGTAAATATGTCAAAAATTTGATTAAAACTTGGTTTGGTAAGGACAGGGGTAAATTAATTCTACCTTGATTCAAAATTCATTTTGTAATGTGGCAAACTTTGAGTTTTTGAATTTGAGCTTTAAAGCAAAAGTGTAGAGCTTGAAAAACTCTACAATCTTCATGTTGGACTTTCTCTCAGAAAACCCCTGGATTAGTGGGAAAAAGTACTTTTCTGTAGGGTCCCTGTAACTTTTAAAATTTGCAAACGAGTCCCTGGATCTCTTTCTCCTTTCTTCATCCTCTGCACCCCTTCTGTTCCTCTGTTTCCGCTCTGACGCCGGCGACAGAGCGCCTCCCCTGGCCGCCGTCTTGCAGTCGCCGCCGTCCACCTCATGCTGCCCCTCTCCACGCGTCGGTCTACTCTTTGTCCACCGCCGTAACCCCTGCTTCGGTGTCCTCCTGCGCTGGCGCCACGGTGCCCTCAGTTGCATGCCGACCGCCACCTCGCCGCCGCAATCCGGAGCCCGGCCGTAGTTCTTTCTTTCCCTAGGCGTCTCCCTCTCCTCTGCAAGCTAATGCTGCTACAAACCGAACCACACCCCCTCTTTTCCCGATTGATTTGTCTTGTGTTCTTCCTCACGCAGCACCGAACCACCGCCGCCGCTTCCCGTTGCAATTCCCCCTCACCGCACCGCCCCGTTCCAATTCCTTCCACCAGTCGCCTCCCCACCCTCTCCTCTTGCTCCTCAGCTCGAGCCAGATCCACCCCGACCGTTCCTCTGCCGGAATCTTGCTCGCCCCGAGCCGCCGCTCGCCGGCGCCGCCCGAAATCAATCCTCCCGTCGACAGCTTCTTCCACCCGGTCCCCCGCTCCACCAGGTAGACAAACAGCTTCCCGGTGGTCCACTGATGCTTGTGCGCCCCTTCTTGGCCCGTGTTCGCCGTCCCTTCGCCGGGAACGGCGAAGCGCCGCCACGGCCGCCGCCCCCGTCCGTGGGTCGCCCTGTTCTTCTGCTTTCAGTCCTGTGCTTCCTTGTCTTGTGCTCTCCTGAGGTCCTGTAGATGGTGTTAGACCCCCTCCCCTTGGCCGGAGTCCTCGCCGCCGGCGGGAACGCCGTCGTGCCCGACGTGCCGGCCGTCGCAGGGTCGGGCAAGGGCCTTTTTGCAAATAGTTCTTTTGTTCCAGGGGTTCCAGTGCAAAATTACCGAGACCCCCCCCTAGACGTCTGTTATTTCATGTGAGGTGCATGTGCTGCCTTGTAAAATACATAACAAATCATAGGAAATTCCAAAATTAGCAAAACTTGTTTTGTTAGAAACTAGATTATGAACTCTATAACTTTTCTTAAAAGGATTTGATATGAAACCAAATATTTTTTAATCTAATTTAAATTTGAAACAAGGAAATGTAATATCTTTAGTTCTTACATGTTGTTTTGATTGTTTGTAATTGTGATATGTAATTTCTATATATGATATCTAAAATGATGCAAAACATTCAAAACCAAGTTTATACTACAATTTAAATCCTTTTAAATTATTTTAATTTAATATTAGCTAAACATATCTTTTAAACTTTAACTAATTAGATCCTTTAGTTATAAATTAAGAGGTGATCTATTTCTTTTTAAGTGTTCCAAATTTTATAACCTTCTTTACTTAAAAGTTTAAATTCAAATTTAAATTTAACTCTAATATATGCTTTGATGCTTATCTTGAATTAATTCATTAATGTGGTTAAGTTAAGCATCAATTATAAATTTAGGCTAAAATTTTCTTGTTTTGGCCTTTCTCGAAGTGTTAATCTTTGAAAGCATAATCTTTGATGTGACTCAAATAAAGGAATGCACATTTCTTAATAATAATTGCCTTGCATATCATGTAGAACCGATTACCCTCGCTGACGGTGACTACGAGCTGATCGCGGATCAAGCCGAGGAAATTCCTGGAAATCCCGGAGACACCGTTGAGAATCTAACTGAAGATCCGAACCAAAGTTCGGAAAACCTCGATCCTTCTACCCTCAACCCTGCTCAAGAAGGCAAGCCCCGGGCATAAACCTTATTTTATTTACTCTACCATTTATATTATTATATCTATCTCTGCATTAAGTTCTTAGGAATTGCTTGAAACCCTAGTTGCATTCTCCTAGGAACCAATGTGTTGAATACCAGTATTTGAGTCCGGCTAGCTGCTTTGCTAATAGGGCCGGTAGAAGTCGGGTGATTTCCTGTCACTCGCGCGACATAGGAGTTGTAATGCTTACATTTCTGTTATCACTATAAGGATGACGGACGGGAGTTTTGTGAGGTATCATTGTTGAGGTGATACCCCGTCTGTGTTGTTAAAATTCTGCTAAGGTCGCAACATGTGGTGATCGGGGTTAAGCGTTTGAAAGTACTAGCCACATGCCGCGAAATATGGTAAGCGGTAAGCCTAGTAGCCAATCGGCCCGAGTAGTGGACATACCTCCCACCACCCGTCTTGCTTCTTTTGGTTACTTATGTTCGACGTGTAGGCATACGTGTTGCTGGGCAACCGGGAGTACGGGTTTTGTAGTCGCGCTACAGACGTACGTCCTGCACTTTGGAAGTGCGTATGACCTGCAGTCACTTGTGGTGGATCTGATCCATGAGTCGGAATGAAAGGCAAACGGTTGCTTCGGAACGACCCTGTGGTGTTCCAAGCGTGTGAGTTAGGTTTACCTTGCAAGGTTAAATTCGATTCGAATCGTCCGCCTCTCATGATGATTGAGACTGCTTAATTCCTTTGTCACATTGAGTAACAAGAGCAATTATTTTGATGTTATCTAAAATGATGAATGAATAAAGATTATACCATGCTTGTATAGATTTAGATGCTCACCTAGAATGGATATTCAACTAGAACCTCAAAAGCTAAAAGATGAAAATAAGGATCTACTCTTAGTTGCTTTGCTGCTGAAAACTTACCCTAAAACCATTACCAGATTTCATGAGTCTAGTTATATGGCTATGTATACCATCACCGGGTAAGCCTTGCTGAGTATTAGAATACTCAGCCTTGCTTCATAACTTTTGTTCAGGTAATGCTTCTGCTGATCAAGCCCTGCCTATACCGTGGCCTTACCCTCTGCCTGATGGTTGGTCCGTGGAATGGGACCCGTCCCTGGCCAACCTGGACCCCTCCGAGTGATGTCATGCAAGGGCAAACATGACATCTATACTGGCGACGTGTATCATACCGTACTTTAATATCGCTGTTTGTTCTAAGACTTATGTCGGTTTGTAATAATCCCCCGGTTGGGAAGATTATGTTACTTTTAAACACTCATGTATTATAACTGCCTGTGATGTAAAATATGATGGCCTTTGTATCTCTAGACTCGCCTTCGTGCGGGGTACCTTGTTTGATCCTGCTATCGGTGGTTTATCGGGACGTTACCCGACAGGCCAAGGGGTTATACCGTTTGAAGCATGTCGGAGCCCTCTAGAGTGGACTCGCGTACTTGAGCCGGTATAATTCAGGTTGATTCTGCCACATCAAGCTTCCGCCGCCGCTTAGCCTTGCCGTCATCCCGACGATCTACTGCCTCTTAGCCACGGCCAAGCACACCACCAGCACCACATCATCACGTAGAAGCTTCCCAGCTACTTCCCCGCTGCTCTCCTGCCCTCCGACCACCGGAATGACATCGCCGTCCCTCGGACCTCCGCCGCCCGTCTCTGTTCGCCGTCGACCCGCCGCCTCGGTCCTTCTCTTCCCCAACACCGGCCACCCCCGTGACCGCCGTGAGCTCCTAAACCTTTCCCCTCACTTTCCCCTTGCCGCCGGTAAGCCCCCTCACCGGAATTTGATCGGCACCGATCGGCTTTCCTGTGTAGCCCGGCCAAGGACCCAATTGCAAGGATTTGAATCTTTCCAGGGGCCTTTCTGTAGAAAAAATCAGAAAGCCCCCTATTCAAATCAGCCAACTTGTAAAATTCATAGGAATTCGTAGAGAAATCCAAAAATAGCCAAACCAATTTTGTTGTACTCCACACGTTTAACTCTACAACTTTTCTTAGTGGAGTTCAGTTTGAAATCAAATATTTTTAGAGCTATTTTAAAGTTTAGCAAAAGTTAATTTTGAGTGTAACCTTTGCATGTTAAATTTATTTCCTGTGAATTTTGGTGAGTAGCTTGTTTAGGGTATAAGTGATCTATTGTGAAAAATTCACCTATAATACTAAACCCTAGTTTGAATTAATTTAAACTTATGCAAATCAAGCTAGAAATAGTTTAAATTTATTCAAGCATGTTGCTAAGGTTTTCATGCTTAGATCTTTTTACCATGTGATGTTCTGCAATGGAGTAGTCCATAGTAAATATTTTAGGAATTTACAACATTGTTTTGCTTAAGGTTTGCATTTAAACTTGAAATTTGAACTTAATTCAAACACTTTAGTTTCTATTTTCAGAAAATTGTGAAATATTCATAGTAAGCTCATCCACTAGGAATAAGCTTATCCACAAGAATTCAAGGCCATAGCCTTTGTGAATTTCAGAATAAAAATTAAACTTGTTAACTTAATTCAATTAATTCCACTAATTGAATTAAGATACCAATAGTAGGTTTGTATTTAAACCTCTTGCTTTATGAAATTGTGTGAATCAATTTATTAGATTGCAACTTTATCATGAAGTAAAACTCTTAACTCAAGAACCATCTAAGTTGAATCATTACATATCATATAGAGTCAACAACACTCGACGACGGAGACTACGAACTAGTCCTGGAACCAGAGCCAAGGATTTCTTAAGATCCTGCGAACGTCGCTGAGGTTATAGCTGAATCTTAGGAACCTTTGTATTGAGCCTGAGTCCTAAAATAGATGCTCTGCTAATAGGACCGGCAGAAGTCGAGTGATTTCCTGTCACTCGCGCCATATAGGAGTTGAATGTTTACGATCCTGCAATCACTATAAGGATAACGGACGGGGTCATGTGCAATATCATGACTTGGAAGGTTACCCCGTCTGTATTGATAAAAGTTGATAAGGTCGCAGTGTGTGGTAGCTGTGACTAAGCATTTGAAAGTACTAGCCACATGCCGTGAAATATGGAAAGCGGTAAGCCTAGTAACCAATCGGCCCGAGGAGTGGACATACCTCCCACCACTCGTAATTTGGTTTTTCACACGCACCGACGTGCGGGAGTACGTTCCATGCAGCGGACAGGAGTACGGTCATGTAGTCACGCTACAGACGTATATCCTGCACATTGGATGTGGGTCCTACAGTCGCTTGTGGTGGCCCTCATCCACGAGTTGGAATGAAAGGCAAACGGTTACTTTGGAACGATCGTTGGATGTTCCAAGCGTGTGAGTTAGGTTTACCCTTGCAAGGTTTGAAAATTCAATTCAGAATCGTCCGTTTCTCGTAGAGATTGAGACTGCTTATTCCTTCTGCCACATAGAGTAAGAATAGTAACTCTTATTGGAATAATCTTGATGGATGCTAATCTCTACCTTGCTTGTCTAGTATAGGTGCTTACCTAGAATGGTTAATGCAACTAGAATCTGAAAGCTAAGACATAAAAGTTAGATCACACTCTTTGTTGCTTTTCAGCTAAAATTAAACCCAGAACCATTACAAGCCATCATAAGTCTAGTTACATGGCTAAGTATACCATGACACGGGTAAGTCTTGCTGAGTATTAGCATGCTCAGTCTTGCTAGTCAATTTTTCAGGTATGACCGGTGTAAACCAAACGGATAGTCCAGCCTGGTCATTTTCTGTTCCGTTTGGCTGGTCCGTGGAGTGGGATCCGTCCCCAGCTGGCAATGACCCTCCGGAATGACACCAGGTTTCGGGCTGACGTGGTGTCAACTCTCATGACTTGTGTAGTCGCGTGTTAATTTTCTTCCGCTGTTACTCTAGCACAAGCTTGTATAGCTTGTGGTTTTAAACAATGTTTGTATAAATTAACTTTAAAGCTTGAAACTGTCTGTAATAACATTTATTATTCCTGTAAAATTAAAAGTTAGTGAGTTGTGGTGTGATTGTAAACTCACCTTCGTGCGAGGTTAACCTGCTTCGATCCTGTTGAACTGTGGTTGTATCCGGCGATGACCCGACAGACCAATGGGTTGTTCCATTTGAAGTGCGTTGAGTTAGGATTGCCTGTATAGCGATGACTAGCGCGCTTGAGCCGGAATAATTCAAACGGTTCTGCCACACTTAGGTCTCTAGCCTTCGCTCATACAGGATGGGTCGCTTAGGTCAGACTGGAGACTCGAGGTTTCACGGATTAAGGCATTTGCCACTCGAGTAGATTAGCGACCGTTAAGAGGAGACAACAAGTAGAAAGTAGTCATCATGCAACAAAGAGGATGCGCAGTGCACAAAAGTAGTCGACGAAGTGTAGCTCTGGAGGGTTTCAATGCCCGTCGAGAGTCATACATAGATAAGTAGTCGGCGAAGTGTAGCTCTGTAGGGTTTCATGCCCATCGAGAGATATACACAGATTAGTAGTCGGCGAAGTGTTAGCTCTGGAGGGTTTCAATGCCCGTCGAGAGACGTACACAGATAGGTAGTCGATCATGGTGTAGCCCCCAAGGGTTTCATGCCCGTCGAGATACCTAAAAAGGTAGCCGATCTTGTGAAGAACAAGTCGGAAAAAGTATAAGTCACTTAGCTTGATTCGTGGACAAATGTCAAAGAAGCCATGGAGCTCGTTGATGGAGCTGCCACGGTTTGTTGATGAAGCACGACTAGTCGGAGTCGATTCCGACTAGTTTTCAAGTCGAGACGAGTAGTTGATGTAGTCGTTGCTGTGAGGCTCGACCTCGACTAGTTTCCAGTCGAGACGAGTAGTCGAAGTAGTCGTCGGCGGGCTGCCGATCATCCTCACGAAGTTGAAGTGATCGCCGGCGGGCTGTCGAGCCTTCTCGCGAAGTCGAAGTAGTAGCTGGCGGGCCGCCGAGCCTCCTCACGAAGTTGAAGTAGTCGAACTCGTCGTTGCTGCACGCGGACATTGCGGCACAAGCCGAAGTTGAACCGGGTTGTCGAGGTCGGCGGCCGTGGTGCATCAATGTTGCAGCGCGAGGTGAAGTCGAGCCGAGTAGTCGAGGTCGATGTAGCCGTTCGCTGAAGGATCCGATCTCGAACTCGATGAATCGATCCGCCGATGCATATGTACAAAGTAGCAATCCACCACCTTGAGTGGATTGATGTTGATGAAAAAATCCTTCAAATTCGCCCAATGATCACGACGATCGGCCCCATGGTGGGCGCCAGCTATCGATATTTTTACCGCCGGCCTACCTAGGGATACCCTAAGGTAGGTGATTATTTGGTGAGGGATCGCCGGATCTGAAATTTGAAGGTGAACGCAAGGACACAAGATACAAATTTAGATAGGTTCGGGCCGCTAGAGTAGCGTAATACCCTACGTCCTATTTTGGGGTGTTGTATATTGCACCCTGCGCTTGGGTGTTGAGTTGCCTGTTGGCTGCTCTCTGTTGGTTCTCTGCCTATCTAGGTATCCCTGCCCTCCTTTATATATCCCAAGGGACGGGGTTCCTACTAGGATTACAAGGTAGGAGTCCTAGTAGGATTACAAGGTATGAGTCCTAATAGGATTACAGTAGAATCCTAGTAGGAATCAGACTTCTTTTTCCTCAAGGGGATCTATCTCTGACAACTTTGTCAACAAGCTTCATTTAGATATGAGAATAAATAGTTGTCATCAAACAAGTGACTCAATCCATATAGTATTCATTGCTTGTCAATATTGTAACTTTAATCATAGCCTAGTCACAGATCTTGTCATATGAGCCTTTTATCTTTACTTTCAATATCTTTCATCACAAATATTTCATTGATATGACAATAAATTCCTGCTCATATGCTCAACAAGATGTTTAGTTCTATAATCGTGGTGTCATTCAATTCATCAAAACACACTAGTCGCCTAGATGCACTTTCAGGTATCGCCTACTTTCGCAGCACGATGCCGTGGAATAGCGCCCCGGACGGCCGAATGCGCGACCGATCGATGCCCATGGCATCCAAAGTCTCCGCATACATGATGTTGAGGCTGTTGCCCCCGTCCATCAGTACCTTGGTGAGGCGCTTCGTGCCTATGATCAGGTCGACGATGAGCAGGCACCTCCTTGGTTGTGGGACATTGCTCGGATGATCAGATCGGTCAAAGGTGATGGCCGACTCCAACCATCGGAGAAATGCAGGCGCCACCAGTTCAGCCGCGTAGACCTCCCGGCGTGTGAGCTTCTCACGGCACCTGGACTTGTAGGCAGCTGGGCCTCTAAATATCATGAGCAGCCGTTAGGATCGGGGAAGACATTATCCTTCCCCTCGGCGTCACCCTCCGTCGGCTCGGGTCTCTTCTTCTGCTCTCCCTTCCTGGTACATCCTGACATGTACATCTTCATGAGGGCGCAATCCTTATACAAATGCTTGACGGGGAAGGCGTGGTTTGGGCACGGTTTCTCCAGCACCTTTTCGAAATGATCAGGGGTCTCCTCGGTGGCTGCTCTGCCTCCCTTTCGATCAGCAGGGGCAATGAGGGTACCCCCCATTGTTTCTCTTGTTCTTCTTCTTCCTGAGCAATTTGAGCCGCCCTCACCGGTGCTTTCATCGTGCTTTGCCTTGCCCTTGGCACGGTCGAAGATCGCCCCGACCACCTCCTCGCTCGAGGCATGGTTCGTCATGATGTCAAGGAGCTCCTTGATGGTTCGCGGGCTCTTGCGTCCCAGCTTGTGAACTAGGGACTCGCAGGTGGTCCCAGTCAGGAACGCCCCAATAACATCGGTGTCAGAGACGTTGGGAAGCGTGTTGCACTCCTTGGAGAAGCGCCAGATAATCTCGCGGAGAGTTTCCCTCGGCTTCTGCTGGCAGTTCTTGAGATCCCATGGGTTCCCAGGACATTCGTAGGTGCCCTGGAAGTTTCCCACGAAGATTTCCCTCAGGTCCAACCAGCTATGAATCCGGTTGGCTGGCAGGTGGTTGAGCCATGTCCGTGCCGAGTCGGCCAGGGACAAGGGCAAGTTACGGATGATGTAGTCATCATCGACCGCTCCTCCTCCTCAGCAAGCGAGCCAGTAGTCCTTGAGCCACAAGGCATGGTTCGTCTCCCTGGTGTACCTTATGATATTTGCCGGGGGACGGTACTGTGGCGGGAATGGCGCGCTGTGGATGCGCGCACAGAAAACCCTAGGACCCGGCAGGTCGGGGCTCGGGCTTCTATCCTCGCTGCTTTGCAGCGTCCACCACGGCGAGGGTGATATCCTCGGCATGCCACCGCTTGCTAATCCTCATGCCCGCGCCTCCGGGCATTGATAGTGTGGTGTGCGTCACGGTCGGCACCGAGGCGTCCTTGATACCCTACCTCACTGGGGGGTGTTGGCCCATATTTTGCCCACGTCACCGAGACAACGAGCTCTCAACCTATTTTTGCGCCGGTGCTCGATGAGCGTGCACAACTTTTTGTGGGCGCGGCGCCCCTCGGGCATCGCTTGCTTTAGGAACCCTCCCAACAAAGCCGCGGCGGCTATGTTCTGGCTTGCCCGGGGGAAGCACGGGAGACCCTCGTCATCTTTGAGGATCCTCTGGCTTACGTCGCAGGTGGCGGCGGCACGCATACCCTCCGTCCCCACGGCATCCAATCTCTCGCTCGAGTTTGGCGCGCTCCTGTTCTGCCTCTCCCATAGCTGCTCGATTCGTGCGGGTGGTGGGGCTTGGTTCCTCTCGCTAGCCCTATTGTTAGGGCCGCTCGGAGGAGTTTCCCCACTGTAGGCATCTTCGACACGCCCTTTGGGGACACCCGCCATAAAGCACTCCCACGAGGGTTGGTGGCTTCCTCCATTGGAAAAAGAGTTACAGATCGCCTCGGATTCCACCGCAAGGAGATCATGGAAGGATTTCGAGACATCGCCCATCATCCCCACGAACTCGTCGTCTATGGGGGATGAACCAAAAGGTGCCGTGGCAAGGCGATGCGCGTCCTCCTCTGTGTTGCGCGGGCCAAAAGGTAACCTCATCGGAACACCCCTGGCCGGGATCTCCGGGGATAGTGGTTCTCCCCCGGAGAGCTACGCTGTGACGTTGGTGAGCGAGAAGAGAACGTGGTGCAAGTCCTCTTGGTCGGCCGGGGACCCAAGAAAACACGGAGCTGACATCTCAAACTATTGTAGTCAAAGTCGAGGGGCCCACTATCCTTGAAGGCGTCATCCTCCAGGGCACGCAGCCACATCCCCTCGAAAGCTTCGACAACGGGGTCGAGGTTGGCAGTGCGGGCGGGTCGGACTGGAACACGAATCTGCTCCAGTCCCCCTCTTATGGTGACGATGAAATCTAGGCTCCTGAAGCGCACAAGCGCGCCCGGGGCCCATCCTCCAGCGTGTTTGGCCATCTGCAGCCTGAAGAGGTCGACAAGATGCGCAAAGGCCCCTACCTGGCACACCAACTGTCGGTGTCTCGAACCATCGACTAGTAAATTTTGTGATTGCGCATCTGGCCCGGATGGTGTGCAAGAAAGACACAAGGGTTTATACTGGTTTGGGCATAATGTTCCTAAGACCGGTTCAGGTAGAATACCCCTATGTCCAGTTCGAGCCGCTTGTGCTTTTGTACTAAGTTTGCAGTAGGGGTTACAAATGGGCAAGAGAGGGAGAGGGCTCCCAAGTCTCCTGTGAAGTGTGCGTGTGTGAATGTGAGTCTAAACGTTTTTGTCCACCCCGTCGGGGGTCTCCCTTCCCCTTTTATAAGTCAAAGGGAAGGGAGTGGATACAGAGAGAGAGAGAGAGAGAGAGAGATCCCTGGGATCGTGCCACCTCTCCTCCCCTTCGTATGGGCTCCACTGGCCCTGTAGATGATGACAGAGGCACTCCCATATCATGCCCGGGTGTGACATGCGGCGTGCATCCCAACAGAATGGGCGGCGCAGGTCTGCCAGGTCACAGGATGGGTGACGTGCGCCTTGCCAAGATGGGCAGCATGAGCCCCTGGCGCATTTTATGGCTTAACCCCCGGTGCGGAGGATGACCGGGGCTTGCCGTAGTTGCTTGTCTTTTTCAGAGGTCATGTCATTGCATGTCCTTACCTTATCTTTACGCTAGAGGTTCATCCCTTAGCATGGTCTGTCACTTCATGAGGTCCCTGGGCGGCCCACGCCTATGGGGCGGATGTGCCTAACCCCTCACTCTTAGGATTGGGCGAGGCGGATGCATCCGACCCTTCACCATTGGGGTCGGGTGTGGTGGACGCACCCGATCCCTTACCCTTGGGGTCGGGCGAGGCGGCCGTATCCTTCACCAGTGCCTCAAGTTGGGCTGTCGGTGCCCCTTCCCCTGGTGGGTCGCTTGCGGCCATTTGACGGCCTAGCTGGCCCAAGCCGCCTACTTCAGGGGAGCTAATGCGTGATCAGCTTCCTAAGGAACATTCTTTGGGGGATCTATGATATTTGCCCCCGACACTTGTACTTTCCTTCACCACTTCTCTCCCACTTGGGGAGGCGCCCCTCTGGGTGGCGCTTTCCCATGTAATTCAATGGTTAGTTTGGGAGTTAGTGTCAGGAGCTATCTTCGGTTCTGAAGTCATCTTCAGGAGTCTAGGTATGAGTTCCATTGTATCTTTGCTTTCCCGTAAGACTTTGCCTATTTAACATAGTGGTCTTTATGCATTTATACCATGTCGAGTATCATTCTGTAGTACTTTACCTAGATTAGTACATGAATAGTTGTAGCACGGGATCCCTTGTCGGCGTAGGTAGCAAGTTCTACCTATTTGTGAGTGCTCTCGAATGCAGATCACAGTAGGAGTAAGTAAGTAGATTGCTGAGGTATAGTGCTTAGGTTGATAGTTATCTTGGGTGGTGTTCCACCCCCACGAAACTGTGTGGTAGACAGCAGGTGGTGACAACCCTGTCCATCCTTTGTAGTCCACCACATTTGGGTGCTCTCATAGCAATAGTAGCCGATAGCCGTTGGACTCCCTTCTCACCCCTTTTTGAGTCCTCCCCTGAGGCTGCCAAAGTGAATGAAAGGTGATGTTACTTTACATGCCCACTGCCTCCGGGTTCTAAAGTAAGTTGTCTCCTTCGCCACTACTATACCTCTCGAGTAGTGCTATCTTAGCCTAAATTTCCTATATCTTGGCATGAGAATGACCCATCATAGGAACCATGCTCCTGGCTCGTTTACCTCTCAGCTATCGTTATCCTTGTGGTGAGGATGCGTGTCATTATCTTTCCCTTCCTTCCATATCATTTGTGTGGAATAGTTGATAACATTTAGATGATTGATAATATAATATCCATTCCTCGACTGCTTCCCATGGGAGATACGATACTCCGGAATACTCCTGAATGAAATACTACAATGGTGTTTCGTGCTTGCAGAATTATTGCAAAGGCTTAAGAAATGCCAACAACTATTTCTAGCGTCGTTGTCGGGGAAGCGACGAGCTGGATATTATTTTATCATTTGTCTTTTCCATTCAAAACCACCCATTTTTCCATCCCCTTAAAAAATAATTTTTCTTTCCACACCCCATCTCCCGTATAAAATAAAAAGAAAAAACACACTACACCCCACCATGATTTGGAATTAGATTATGAATCCTAGTCTAGGATTCTTGGAAAACCCTCTGTGCAGTTGCAGGAACATCGGCGCTCATAGTGCAGATTGTTCAGTATGATCATCTCAAGGGCAAGTATGAGACACAAAGATCATCAACGACCGCATTGCACGAGAGTGGAAGTACCACATTATTAGAAGATGCAAGAAGGAATCAACACTGCAGCAAGTCCGATAGGTTCTCCGTCCTCAGGATGCTGGCGTCAAACAAAATCAGGTACGTGAGAGGTCCTGCTTTTGACCTAAAACTGAGCCCTTCCCGGAGGTCGCCCAAGGTTCGCCATAACTTTGCTCATTTTTATTTCCATATGAGTTCAGCTATTCCAAGACCATGCTTCATCCACCTCATATGTTGAAAATGGTTAATGAACTGTGAGCAAATTTGACATGGGGTTGAAAATGGTTAATGAACTATGAGCAAATTACGTGCACAGATGTTGTGTGTGTATTGGTGTGGACTAACCCATTGTAACACCCTAATGTAAATATCCTAATTTTTAATGAATTTATTTTGGCTTAAATAAAATTTCTAAGGTTTTTCTTGATTTACCTTGCTTTTAAATTAATACCACAAAGGATTAAAATTTATTTTAGGTTCAACATGTTTGTGCATTCATGCTGGTGCATCTCTTTTGTTTGTTTGAATGGTTAAGTTGGAATTCAAATCTCATTTGAATTCAAATAGAGTTGAGTTAGTTTGGAAAGGAGAGAGAGAAAAGAGAAGTCAGCCAGCAGCCCCTTTCTTTTCCTTTTCCCCGCGGCCGATTCCCCTCGCTCGGCCCACATCGGCTGCGCCCTGCTTCTATCGGCCGACCTCCGCCCACATCGGCCGCCCAGCTCCACCTGTGCCGAGGCCTAGCTCATTCCACATCGGCCGATCTCCATTTCCCATCGGCCGATCCCCGCTTCCATCGGCCAGCCCGAGTCGTGCCTTCTTCCCTCTCTTTCTAGCTCTTGAACCTACCTGGCAGCGTCCTCTCCCCCTTTCCGTTCTTCCTCCCGGCGCACCGGCCTCCCGAGATCTCCCGGGAGCCCTAGCACTGGGCCCGCACGACGAGACCCCCGGCCCGGGCTTTATCTGGCGATCCAGAGCCCCCCTGTATCCTTATCTCCACCCCATGGCCGCCGCCTTCAACCCTAGCGTCGCCGCCCTCCTGCTCCGCCGCACTATGCTCTCTGCACCACCGTGGGCACGCCACCCCGCTGCGTCCCAGCCCACGACAACCCCTGCATCCGCTTCGTCTCATCACCTAGAAGCTTCCCGAGCTCAGCAATTTGGCCCTGAGCCTCTGCATCGTCGGGGATTCGCGAAGGAGCTGCCGCCGGTGAGTTGTTCCGCCATCACGATTGCTCGCCGTCGATGCGCCTTGGGTTGTCTTAACCCCCGTGGCACCTCCACAGGCACCCCTTGAGGCGATCCAAGGCGCCCAGCACCCCGGAGTCCCTCTGCGCTGATCTTCCCCGCGAGCCTCGACTACTTCCGCCGCTTGGACCTCGCCGCTAATCACCCTGCGCTATCGCTCCGGCCGATTCAAGCCCTCGGTGAGCATCAGCATGTCCCCCTGGTCCTTTGCGCTAGATGTGGTAGACCTTTAGCTCTCTCTTAGACCGGAACGCCGCATGCCGGCGATGCACCGCCGCGCAGACCCGCCCCCATCATCGTGCGTGTCGCCTGAGGCTTTACCGAGCCCCGCCTTAGCCCTAGGTGGTTTACCCATGTCGCGCTGAACCTCCTAGACCCAGGCCCGAGTTGTTTTGATCTCCGGCGCACCGAGATCGGCCAACGCCGGCGAGGCGCCGCCGCGGAGACCGGACTCCGGCAACCACGCCGCCGCTCCGAGCGCCCCATTTAGCCCGAGGTGTCAGATCTAGATCTAGTGGCTCAGAATAGAAGGTACTGGTTCGGCCTGCTAGATTTGCTAAAGAACCCCTGCGCTTTTCAAAAATCAACCCGCAGTCCTATGTCATTCAAAAGTATTTGCAGATAGGTCCTGTTTTTATCTTTTAGGCCCCTGAGCTTCCTGGATTTAGTGCCCGCCATCCTAGCCTTGAGTTTTAGCAAGTTAGCCCCTGTGTCTATAGTTTAATTAGGTTTAGCCCCTTAGTTTTTGCCCAGAACCCCCTGGAAGTTCTTTTTTTCTCGCAGAAAAGTCCCTGGACCTTGTTTTAGCCCTAGTTTTTCGCGTCTTAGCTCCGTTTTAGTTGGTTTTCGCGCTCACGCGATTGTTGTAACGCGTAGAACAGTTCTATCATATTTTGGGTGCTATTTTTATGTAATGTTGTACTGTTTCTTATCTTTTGTCTTTGTTTGCATGTGTGTGTATCTGCTGGACCATGTTTTGGCGTTGCGATCGTGAGTAGACGCTGAGCCTTTGGATGAGTACCAGGAGCCCCTTTCTGCAGAGCAGTTGGAGCAGCAGCAGGAGAACTTTGGGGAAGGCAAGTATAACATGAACATCCTATCACTTTTAAATACAATTTCATGCTGCATTCTAATTTTGTATGCCTATAAGGACTTCCTAGCCACCTTTTATCCTTTATATAAATACCTTGGGTTGCATTTTGGTTAGTTGTGCTAGGTGCTGCGCTCTCACACATCCTGGTCCTTTTTAATTAAATTTGATTAATGGTTATATGCAACTTAATTCTAAGAGTGGCCCTCTGTGCTGTGTGCTTGAGCGGCTCACGTCTCGTTAAAATACGTTTTTGTTAGAAACATGGCTTAGAGGGCCAGCACGGTGCTTAGTGCTTGGTTGGCCACTCTCCATAAGGACCGGTTCATAGAGCGACAACCTGGGACAACCGCGATACCACAAGACTGGAATGGGACGGCCTTGGCTTACTAATTAGGTCATTTTGGTTTGGGAGTAACTTACCTGCGGGGCAAGAGGGGTGGTAAGCTTCTATGGCCCTCGTGCTACGTGGCTTGGTCTGTGCTGTGTGCTTGTACCCCCTCGAGGCTTGCTCCATAGTCGCTGATCCAGAATCCTTAGCAGTTACACCTTACCAACATGTTCTTTGTAACGGCCTCGTAGTGTGCTTACTAGTCATCTCACCTAAGGAAGTGTGATGAACAACTAGCGTGGCTCACGACTTGTGGGTGCAGTTGTGCAACCTCTCGGGAGAGTAAAACTGGTATACTAGCCGTGCTCACGGTCATGAGCGGCCCAGATCCTCCGTCTGATTAGTGGGGTTTATCCTTGGTGGTTTGGTTTGGTTTTCAGTAGTCTCATGGTTAATCTTGATTAATTATTATATAACTTGGGTTATGGTAATTCACCCACTTGTAGTAAATAGCTTTAATAAAGTTTGCCAAGATTAAAAGCTAATGCAGTTGAGTCAGCTAACCTTAGAGCCTCATAATTCGTGTTGTACTTGTTGAGTACAAGTTGTGTACTCACACTTGTCTTCTCTACTCTTCTGTTCTCTCTGGGATATCTTCGACTGCTGCTCAGTACCGGCGACGTGGAGAACTACATCAGCGGACTCGACGATTTCTAGGCGTTTGTCTCCCAGCTGACGTCCCTGTGGCACCCTATCCTTCATGTATTTATTTTACGCTTCCGCATTCTTTGAACTGATTCTTGATTCAGTTGTAATAAAGATATTCATTTATAATTTATACGCTTTTATTTCGAGATACGTGTTGTGATATCTTGATGATTCTGTTGTATATATGCGTGACTTGATCCTGGCGCATATATGATTGCTCGGTTTATGTTCTTATAAATCGAGTGTGACAGGATTGGTATCAGAGCCGTGTCGACTGTAGGATGAAGCCTAGATAGAACTGATCGAAGTTAGGACTTCTTTTTCCTTGTTTCCGCAAAACTCACACACTCATTTCTGCTTCTATTCCTTGAGCTCTAAACCTCGATTTTGCTAACCCTCTCTGCATTTTGTGAGGATTAGTCTGATAATTTCAATAGACATGGCCTGCAATTTTCTGACTGTCCTCATAAGTCTAGGATGCCTTTGCAAAAAAATACGCTAGAGCACATGTTTGTTTTAGTCGAGTGGAGTGATAAACTCGGCTAACGTTTGAATATTGAATGTTTGTCATTGTGCAAAATGTTTGATTTGGATTTTTGGTTGATTGCATAGTTTAGAAGTTAAACTTGCTCATGCAAATCGACTTTAATACAAACCTGAATTAAGTAATCAAAATTGAGTTAGAACGTTGGGGGTAAAACCGTACATTCTTTTCTCTCTATTTTATCTTGTCAGAGCTTTCTTTCCGGAAGTTGTACAATATCTATCTCTTATAAATTTCACTCTGCTGCAAACAGATGGTGAACACCAGGAGCACCGGCACCGGTTCTGGCCAGCAGGGGCAGAACAACCAGAGTACCGACCAGCCGCTGCCGATGCCTCCACCTCTGACTCCGGAGCAGTTCTTCCAGCTCCAGATGCAGATGATGGCCACTCTGAACAACACTGTTCAGGCTCTGTCGCAGATCCATGCTCAGCGCCACCTCCTCCACCACCGCAGCCCCGCGACAGGCGGGCGGACTTTCTGAGGGGTCACCCGCCGATGTTCTCTCATGCGGCTGATCCACTCCAGGCTGACGACTGGCTTCGTTCAGTGGAGCACCAGTTGGATGTCACCCAGTGCGATGACAGGGAGCGAGTCCTGTACGCAGCAGAGCAGCTGCGAGGCTCCGCTCTCGATTGGTGGGAGTCCTACCCAGCTCGGGACCGCGACGCCCTCACTTGGGTCCAGTTCCGGGAGCGTTTCAGGCACCACCACATCCCGGTTGGAGTGATGAAGATGAAGCACAAGGAGTTCCTTGCGCTTAAGCAGGTAAATTAAAGCAAATCTTTCCGCAATTCCTTTTTGAGCTCAAGCCCACCCTTGTTTATCTTCGTGAAATTGGAAATGTTGAGTAATTTCCATTCTCTTTTCCGGTACTTATCATTTCAGGGAGCTATGACAGTGACCGAGTACCATGATCGTTTCCTCCAGCTCGCTCGCTATGCCCCCGCTGAGGTCGCCAATGATGGCGATAAGCAGGAGCGCTTCAGGGAGGGACTGGATGACCACCTGGAGTACGCGCTCATGAACCACCGCTTCGACAACTTCAACCAGCTGGTTGACGCTGCCCTCAACACCGAGCGCAAACGCCGGGAGATTGAGGACAAGAAGAGGAAGATGGTTCCTGCTGCGCCTGGCAGCAATACTCGGCCTCGGTACTAGTACCAGCAGCAGCAGCAGAGGCAAGTCCAGCCATACCAGCAATGACAGCAGCAGTACCCGCCTCGTCCTCAGCAGCAACAGCAGGTGGGACAGGGCCAGAGGCTTCCAGCGCCTCCGGCATGCTCAGCTCCACCAACTCCACCAGCTCCGCGGCAGGGAGTGCCTACTCCTCCTGCCGGGCAGCAGGCTCCAGCACTCCCACGGGTGTGCTTTCACTGTGGTGAGCCGGGACACTACGCCAACGTCTGTCCTCGGAAGGCGCAGTCAGGACAGCAAGGATGCCCAGCTCAACCCAAGGCGCCATCTCAGGGCTGGGTGAACCATGTGACGGCCGAGTCAGCGGCCGGGGCTCCCAACGTGGTTATTGGTACGTTCATGGTCAACACTCATCCCGCTACAGTTCTTTTCGATACCGGTGCTACGCATTCGTTTATTACTCGGTCATTTGCTAAGAAACATCGTATACCGGTATCCTGCGTGAGGACTCCTATGATAGTTACTACACCTGGAGGCAAGATCCATACCTGCTCTATCTGTTCCAAGATTAATTTGATCATAAGGGGGGTAGAGTTTTGCACCGGTCTTATCGTTATTGACTCGGTGGGTATTGATGTGATCTTGAAGCGTCCCCCCCCATCAGGGAAGACTTAAAAGTGATGCTTTATCAGTCCCAGGAGGCTGATAACACTTTTATTACATCAGATGGTACATCACCGTACAACTCTACGCGGTAATGGGCAGTGAAGCGCCACTATCGCGAGGATTACAACTAAAACCCACACTACTACACTAGCTACGAAAAGAGGGTCATCAGAGTCTTGTGCCATGCGGAACTCCAGCGGTGGCCCTAACCACAGGCAAGACTGGGTGCAGGACAAAACCCTACTCGACGTCTTCGGGGAGGTAGTCTGGATCTTCTGCTGTAAGAAGTAAGGATGGGGTGAGTACAAACATACTCAGCAAGTCCAATCACACCCACGGAGGGGGTTATATCAGAAACCAATGCACAGGACACTCCAAGGATAAGGTTATGGTTCATTTGCGGAAAACTCGGTTGTATGCATAGGTTCGTTTAAAAACATTTTCGAAACAAGTTTTCTAGTACCGAGGAGCACGTGATGTTGATCCACACAGGATCCAAGTTTTAAGCTGCTAACGGACTCCCCGTCCGCCGTAGCACACAGCACAACTGCCGGATACTTTCCAAACAACCCACACCAGTCCAACCATTCCCAGAGAGAAACACTAGTTATGTGACCACACCATAACTTGCCCAATACCGTGGGTATGGCTATTCGAATAGATTTTAACTCTGCAGAGGTGTGCAACTTTACCCACAGGTGGGGTACCACAGCACGATCACCTTAGTGTCGGTGCAGATCCCAACAAAGCTATTACCCACCTTAGCTAGACCTGACTAGCCACCACGGGATCCATCAAGGGGTCATTCGACCTATCTCTGAGGTTTAACCGGGGCATAAGTCACACAGAGCTTATCCCTTCTCCTTGATCACCCGATGCTCTCAGCTCTCCTAATGGCTATCAGACTAACTAGTGGGGTTTATGCTAAGCCGTTGCCCATACAACGGTCAAGTGGTTTGCACGACAGGAAGCTAGGTGAGATGACACATCAACTCGGTCCTTAGGAGTGACAAGATGGATATCTCCCTTCCTCGCTCAACCACACAGGTACGAGCACACCAACGGCAATTCACACCGGAATGCCATCCATCCTGTCTGACTCGTCTCTCAAAACCACATTTTATCCCTTCCCCCACACACACTTTCTTTATAAAACCAGGTGGTCAAGGTATGGTTATCACAAGTAGGGGTGGCTATCCTACCATGTTTTCAGCAAGCAAAACCATGCAATTTTATAAAACAGGCCATGGGTTGTGTTTGTAAAACTAGGACAGAAACATGCATCAAAGGGCGGGATTAAACTTGCCATCATCAAATCCTTGCGGGAGGTCCTGATCGAAGCACTGTCCCTCGGGTTTGGGGTCGCAGAACTGGTCCTCGTTCGCTTGGTCACAGTCGGGAACTTCCTCGTTCACTCCGTGTCCTATGACGCAAACAGACAGACACACAATCAAGCGAAAGAACTAAAAGCTTTTATCGTTGAGCTTTAATCAAAAATAATTTAGTTATGGAGATGGGGGTAATATTTTTGGGTGGTTTCTTAATGGCATGGTTAAAACTATACTAGAAAGGGTGTGGTAAAGTTTCGGGTCGATCGGAGACCGTTTGGCACATAAAATGACGAGTTAAAGAGGGTTCGGGGGTTAAACAGGGGTCCAGGGGCTCGTTTGTAAATGGTTATGAAACGGAAAAGGACTTGGTTATAAATTTCAGAAACATTTGGGGCATGTTAGAAAGGTGTAGGGGTTTATTTGATATTAGTCTTACATGACGGGGGTTGTTTTCCTAAATAACTAGGAGCAGAAGGGCCTGCAGTTAAAAGTGGCACAAGGGGGGGTTCTTTTGGGGAAAAGGGAGAGGGCCAGGGAGTTTTGTGGCAAACAGCCACCTTCTTCCTCCTCTCCCCACAGGAAATAGAGGAGAGGTGGTGGGGGCGCCGGTAGTGGTAAATCCGGCCGGCCCGAGGCCCGGCGTCGGCCGTGGAGGGAGGGAAAAGGAGGAGGGAGGCTAGGGGGTCGGATTCCCTTACTCACTTTGGCTTGGGACGCGGCGAGGAGGCGGGGCCACGGTGGGGGCGGCGGCCGGTGGTGGCGTGCGTGGCGGCGGTGGTAGGGGCAGGGAGGTGAGGGGCTAATTGGTGCTGCGGGTCGTGGGGGCGCCGGGGTGCTCCTTGGCCCCTTTTATAGGCGCTCGGGGCGGTGGAGCGGGCGAGCAGGTGGCCGGCAGAGGCAAGCTCCAGGGGTGGCCATTAATGGTGCTCGGTGTCGTGACGCAGCGTGCGGCAAAGGCGCGGGCGCCGAGGGCGACGTCAATCACGTGGGGGAGGAGGGGGCCGGGCGCTGTGCGGCACAGGGGCGACGGCGCGAGCGGCCAGGGCGGAGCGCCAGCGTCGGGCGGCGCGGCACGTGCGGGGAAGGGCGCGCGCGTGCGCGCACGGCGCGGCGAGGCGTGGGCCAGGGCGGGGGTGCGAGCGGCGGCCGGCACGGCGCGGCGCGCGGTCACGCGATGCACACGCGGGGCACGCGCGTGGGCGTGGGCGGCCGAGCACAGGGGCGCGTGTGCGCGTGAGGGGAGGGAGGCGGCCGGTGCCTGGCACGGCCGGGTGCGGCCAGGGGCGCGCATGCGGGAGCCAAGCAGGAGGGGGAAAGGGAAAAGAAGAAAGAAAAGGAAGAAAGAAAAAGAAAGAGAAAAAAGGAAAGAGGGAAAGAAAAGAAATGGGAGAGAGAGAGAAAGAAAAAGAAAAAGGAGAGAGCAAGAAAGGAAAGGGAAGGGGATTGCGTCGGCGCCGATCGCGGCGGGTGGTCACGCGTGGGCGACAGGCCACCGAGCTGTGCGGGATGGGACGGCGGTCAAGTTCGTGTCGGTTGTCAGGATGGCGGGGGGGAAGCGGAGAGGGTTAGGGTTAAGATTCGAACGGGCTTTGACGACGAATAGGTTTTTGATCGAAACACTCTAGCGAATGGTTTAATTTGGTAAATTTTTAGGGCGTCACAGATCTTGGGAATGGAGACCCTTGTTAGATGGGGGGTCAGAATTGATTGTGCTCAGAGGACTGTCCACCTATCAGCACCGGATGGATAGGAGGTTACAGTCAGTGCTTCGGAGCCTTCTGGAATTCTTTGTCAGATGGAGGCTAGACCCACAGATGGTATTCGCGTGGTGTCTGAATTCCCGGATGTCTTTCTGGATGATTTGCCAGGTATGCCGCCTGATCACGACATTGAGTTTTCTATTGATCTCTTGTCTGGCACAGCTCCTATTGCTAAGCGGCCCTATCGTATGGCACCCGTTGAGCATGAGGAAGTTAAGAAGACTATCGACGAGTTGCTAGCCAAGGGTTATATCCGTCGTAGTTTCTCTCCTTGGGCCTTCCCTGTATTGCTTGTAGAGAAGAAGGATGGCGCGAAGAGAATGTGCGTCGATTATCGGGATCTGAATGCGGTCACCATCAAGAACAAGCATCCATTGCCTCGTATTGAGGATCTCTTTGATCAGCTCCAGGGTGCTTGTGTATTCTCGAAGATTGATCTACGTTCGGGTTATCATCAGCTAAAGATTTGTCCCGAGGATATTCCGAAGACGGCATTCACCTGCAAGTATGGGCTATACGAGTATATGGTCATGTCCTTTGGCTTGACCAATGCTCCGGCTTTCTTCATGCATCGAATGAACAAGGTTTTCATGGATTATCTGGATACCTTTATGGTGATATTCATTGATGATATCCTGGTATATTCCAAGTCAGAAGCAGAGCATGAGAAACATCTGAGGCTTATGTTGCAGAGGCTCAGAGAGCACAAGTTGTATGCCAAGCTCAGCAAGTGCGAATTCTGGATTGACGAGGTTCCATTCCTCGGTCATGTCATCTCCAAGGGAGATATTGCTGTGGACCCCGGCAAGGTGAAGGATGTACTTGACTGGTTGGTACCACAGATGGTGAAGGAAGTCCGCTCTTTTTTGGGCTTAGGAGGATATTATCGAAGGTTCATTGAAAATTTCTCCAAGATTGCGAAGCCTTTGACTTCCTTGCTAGAGAAGGGTGTGGATTTCTCCTGGACTGATGAGCGCCAGAAGGCCTTCGAGGAGCTGAAGAAGAGGTTGACTACGGCGCCAGTCCTTACTCTGCCAGACCAGAGCAAGAGGTTCACAGTGTATTGTGATGCTTCGAGGGATGGTCTTGGTTGCGTCCTGATGCAGGAAGACAGAGTGATAGCTTTTGCCTCGCGGCAGTTGCACCGGCACGAGCTGAATTACCCCACTCATGATCTGGAGTTAGCCGCAGTTGTGCATGCTCTAAAGATATGGAGGCATTACTTGTATGGGCAGAGGTGTGACATTTACACTGATCACAAGAGCCTCAAGTACATTTTCACGCAGAGTGAGCTGAACATGTGGCAGAGAAGATGGCTAGAACTAGTCAAAGATTATGATCTGGAGATTCACTATCATCCGGGCAAGGCCAATGTTGTAGCAGATGCTCTGAGCAGGAAGAGCTATGTCAACATGTCCATGGCTTTTCAGATGCCTCAGGAGTTATGCGAGGAGTTTGAGCAGTTGAGTCTGGGTTTCTTGCATCACACCTCGAGTGCATCATTCGAGGTAGAACCTACTCTAGAGGCAGAGATCAGGCAACATCAGAAAGAGGATAAGAAGCTACAGGAGATCCGCGAACTGCTCAAGATTGGCAAAGCACCTCATTTCAGAGAGGATGATTAGGGTACCTTGTGGTACAAGGGCCGGATATGTGTGCTAGATGTAAAGGATCTCAGGAAGTTGATCTTGAGTGAGGCTCATGATACGGCGTATTCCATTCATCCAGGCAGCACGAAGATGTATTATGACCTCAAGGAACGATTCTGGTGGTATGGAATGAAGCGTTCCGTTGCGGAGTACGTGGCCATCTGTGACACTTGTCAGCGTGTCAAGGCAGAGCATCATAGACCAGCAGGACTATTGCAGCCATTGAAGATTCCACAGTGGAAATGGGAGGAGATCACTATGGACTTCATTGTTGGATTGCCTCGTACTCAGAAAGGGTACAACTCCATATGGGTAGCAGTGGATCGGTTGACGAAGGTTGCCCATTTCATTCCGGTGAACACTACTTACTCCGGTGATAGACTCGTAGAGTTGTACATCTCCAGGATCGTTTGTCTGCATGGTGTTCCGAAGAAGATCATATCTGACCGAGGATCTCAGTTCACTTCACGGTTCTGGGAGCAGTTGCATGATTCGTTGGATACGAAGCTACGCTTCAGTACCGCTTATCATCCTCAGACAGATGGGCAGATAGAGAGAACCAACCAAGTGTTGGAGGATATGCTTCGAGCCAGCGCTATTCAGTATGGTACCAGCTAGGATAAATGTCTGCCGTTTGCAGAGTTTTCATACAACAACAGCTATCAGGCCAGTCTGAAGAAATCTCCTTTCGAGGCCCTATATGGTCGGAAGTGCAGAACTCCGCTGTATTGGGATCAGATTGGCGAGAAGCAGGTATTTGGTCCGGATATCGTTGAGGAGGCAGAACGGCTGGTACAGCAGGTGCGAGAGAACCTGAGGATTGCACAGACTCGTCAGAAGAGCTACGCGGATGTTCTCGTCGAGATTTGACCTTTGCAGTGGATGATCATGTGTATTTGAAGGTCTCGCCGATGAGAGGAATCCGCAGGTTTAACGTGAGAGGGAAGCTAGCCCCTCGATACATCGGTCCGTTCAAGGTGTTGGAACAGAAAGGTGAGGTAGCATACCGCTTGGAGTTACCTCCTAGTCTCTCAGGAGTGCATGATGTCTTCCATATATCTCAGCTGAAGAAGTGCTTGAGAGTGCCGGAAGAGCAAGCACCATTGGAAGGGTTGGAAGTGCAAGAGGATCTGACCTACACCGAGCATCCGGTGAAGATTCTGGAGACATCTGAGAGAGTTACTAGAAACAAGAAGATCAAGATGTGCCGTGTTCAGTGGAGTCATCACACGGAGGACGAGGCTACTTGGGAGCGAGAAGATGAGCTGAGGAAGACATATCCCGATCTCTTTGCTAGCTAGCCTATTCGAATCTCAGGACGAGATTCCTGTAAGGGGGTAGGTTTGTAACACCCTAATGTAAATATCCTAATTTTTAATGAATTTGTTTTGGCTTAAATAAAATTTCTAAGGTTTTTCTTGATTTACCTTGCATTTAAATTAATACCACAAAGGATTAAAATTTATTTTAGATTCAACATGTTTGTGCATTCATGCTGGTGCATCTCTTTTGTTTGTTTGAATGGTTAAGTTGGAATTCAAATCTCATTTGAATTCAAATAGAGTTGAGTTAGTTTGGAAAGGAGAGAGAGAAAAGAGAAGTCAGCCAGCAGCCCCTTTCTTTTCCTTTTCCCCACGGCCGATTCCCCTCGCTCGGCCCACATCGGCTGCGCCCTGCTTCTATCGGCCAACCTCCACCCACATCGGCCGCCCAGCTCCACCTGTGCCGAGGCCCAGCTCATTCCACATCGGCCGATCTCCGTTTCCCATCGGCCGATCCCCGCTTCCATCGGCCAGCCCGAGCCGTGCCTTCTTCCCTCTCTTTCTGGCTCTTGACCCTACCTGGCAGCGTCGTCTCCCCCTTTCCGTTCTTCCTCCCCACGCACCGGCCTCCCGAGATCTCCGGCGAGCCCTAGCGCTGGGCCCGCATGACGAGACCCCCGGCCCGGGCTTTATCTGGTGATCTAGAGCCCCCCTGTATCCTTATCTCCACCCCGTGGCCGACGCCTTCAACCCTAGCGCCACCGCCCTCCTGCTCCGCCGCACTGCGCTCACTGCACCACCGTGGGCACGCCGCCCCGCTGCGTCCCAGCCCACGACAACCCCTGCATCCGCTTCGTCTCATCGCCTAGAAGCTTCCCGAGCTCGGCAATTTGGCCCTGAGCCTCTGCATCATCGGGGATTCGCGAAGGAGCTGCCGCCGGTGAGTTGTTCCGCCATCACGATTGCTCACCGTCGATGCGCCTCGGGTTGTCTTAACCCCCATGGCACCTCCACAGGCACCCCTTGAGGCGATCCAAGGCGCCCAGCACCCCGGAGTCCCTCTGCGCCGATCTTCCCCGCAAGCCTCGACTACTTCCGCCACTCGGACCTCGCCGCCAATCACCCTGCGCTATCGCTCCGGCCGATTCAAGCCCTCGGTGAGCATTAGCATGTCCCCCTGGTCTTTTGCGCTAGATGTGGTAGAACTTTAGCTCTCTCTTAGACCAGAACGCCGCACGCCGGCGATGCACCGCCGCGTAGACCCGCCCCTGTCGTCGTGCGCGTCGCCTGAGCCTTTACCGAGCCCCGCCTTAGCCCTAGGTGGTTTACCCATGTCGCGCTGAACCTCCTAGACCCAGGCTCGAGTTGTTTTGATCTCCGGAGCACCGAGATTGGCCAACGCCGGCGAGGGACCGCCGCGGAGACCGGACTCCGGCGACCACGCCGCCGCTCCGAGCGCCCCCTTTAGCCCGAGCTGTCATATCTAGATCTAGTGGCTCAGAATAGAAGATACCAGTTCGGCCTGCCAGATTTGCTAAAGAACCCCTGCGCTTTTCAAAAATCAACCCGCAGTCCTATGTCATTCAAAAGTATTTGCAGATAGGTCCTGTTTTTATCTTTTAGGCCCCTGAGCTTCCTGGATTTAGTGCCCGCCATCCTAGCCTTGAGTTTTAGCAAGTTAGCCCCTGTGTCTATAATTTAATTAGGTTTAAGCCCTTAGTTTTTGCCTAGAACGCCCTGGAAGTTCTGTTTTTCTCGCAGAAAAGTCCCTGGACCTTGATTTAGCCCTAGTTTTTCGCGTCTTGGCTCCGTTTTAGTTGGTTTTCGCGCTCACGCGATCGTTGTAACGCGTAGAAGAGTTCTATCATAGTTTTGGGCGCTGTTTTTATTTAATGTTGTACTGTTTCTTATCTTTTGTCTTTGTTTGCATGTGTGTGTATGTGCTGGACCATGTTTTGGCGTTGCGAGCGTGAGTAAACGCTGAGCCTTTGGACGAGTACCAGGAACCCCTTTCTGCAGAGCAGTTCGAGCAGCAGCAGGAGAACTTTGGGGAAGGCAAGTATAACATGAACATCCTATCACTTTTAAATATAATTTCATACTGCATTCTAATTCTGTATGCCTATAAGGACTTTCTAGCCACCTTTTATCCTTTATATAAATACCTTGGGTTGCATTTTGGTTAGTTGTGCTAGGTGCTGCGCTCTCACACATCCTGGTCCTTTTTAATTAAATTTGATTAATGGTTATATGCAATTTAATTCTGAGAGTGGCCCTCTGTGCGGTGTGCTTGAGCGGCTCACATCTTGTTAAAATATGTTTTTGTTAGAAACATGGCTTAGAGGGCCAACACGGTGCTTAGTGCTTGGTTGGCTACTCTCCATAAGGACCGGTTCATAGAGCGACAACCTGGGACAACCGCGCAACCACAAGACTGGAATGGGACAGTCTTGGCTTACTAATTAGGTCATTTTGGTTTGGGAGTAACTTACCTGCGGGGCAAGAGGGGTGGTAAGCTTCTATGGCCCTCGCGCTACGAGGCTTGGTCTGTGCGCTCCATAGTCGCTGATCCAGAATCCTTAGCGGTTACACCTTACCAACGTGTTCTTTGTAACGGCCTCGTAGTGTGCTTACTAGTCATCTCACCTAAGGAAGTGTGATGAACAACTAGCGTGGCTCACGACTTATGGGTAAAGTTGTGCAACCTCTCGAGAGAGTAAAACTGGTATACTAGCCGTGCTCACGGTCATGAGCGGCCCAGATCCTCCGTCTGATTAGTGGGGTTTATCCTTAGTGGTTTGGTTTGGTTTTCAGTAGTCTCATGGTTAATCTTGATTAATTATTATGTAACTTGGGTTATGGTAATTCACCCACTTGTAGTAAATAGCTTTAATAAAGTTTGCCAAGATTAAAAGCTAATGCAGTTGAGTCAGCTAACCTTAGAGCCTCATAATTCGTGTTGTACTTGTTGAGTACAAGTTGTGTACTCACACTTGTCTTCTCTACTCTTCTGTTCTCACTGGGATATCTTCGACTGCTGCTCAGTACCAGGCGACGTGGAGAACTACATCAGCGGACTCGACGATTTCTAGGCGTTTGTCTCCCAGCCGACGTCCCTGTGGCGCCCTGTCCTTCATGTATTTAGTTTACGCTTCCGCATTCCTTGAACTGATTCTTGATTCAGTTATAATAAAAATATTCATTTATAATTTATACGCTTTTATTTCGAGATACGTGTTGTGATATCTTGATGATTCTGTTGTATATATGCGTGACTTGATCCTGGCGCATATATGATTGCTCGGTTTATGTTCTTATAAATCGGGTGTGACACCCATGCTCGAAGCTCATTCGAGCCGGAAGGTCAAGTTCATTTCATTATGGAGATAAAGCAAGGCCGGAGGTCACACTTCATCAACAAAGCACGACATATAAGGAGACATAACAATGAACGAGACTTATTGGCCCAAAATCCTTCACATGTTGGGCACCCTCCTTTTTTGGTAAAAGGGTTATAAAAGCAGAATTGAGAGGCCCCATATTTCTGAATTTCCGGGCCCAGATACAAGAGATTGCGGCCATCACATCGTCCTTGATGATGCCCCAACAGGACTTATAGAACCACCCTGTGAAGCCATCAGGGCCTGGTGCCTTGTCAGACGGAAGACGCTTAACTGTATCCCACACTTCCTCCTCCGAGAAGGGACCATCGAGGCTGGCCAAATCATGGGAAGGGACTCCCAGGGCCTCCAAATCAATAGTGCTGTCCCTGTCCTCACAGGACCCAAGCAACCCATCATAAAAATTGAAAAACTCCTCGGCTTTATCTTTGTGGACAGTGAGCACTCGCCCATCAGCTGCGGCGATGTTGGCGATAAAATTTCTCCTCTTCCGAAACCTAGCATGAGCATGAAACAGATGTGTGTTGGCATCCCCATCTTTGAGCCAGGTAATTCTTGATCTCAACCTAGCAATGGTGCACAAAAGAGAGGCCAAAAGCTTGTAACGAAACTTTTAGCGAACAGACTTGCAGGCCGGCTGCAGCAAATGGTGTCCCCTAATCAGACAGCCTTCATTAAGAAGCGATTTATACAGGATAACTTTATGTTAGTGCCTTTGATTCGGTCTCTTGGGCATTTTTGCTGGAGGTGCTGACAAAGCTAGGCTTTGGGCCTATTTGGTGTGACATGATTAGTGGTCTTCTCGCAACTTCTTCAACTCGGATACATTTGAATGGCACACCTGGAGATCCTTTTGCTCATCGTCGAGGGTTGTGCCAAGGCGATCCCCTCTCGCCTATGCTGTTCGTCCTTGTAATGGATATTCTCTCATTATTGGTGCAGCGAGCTTCAGAGGAGGGTTTGCTGCAGCCGCTCTCCTCTAGACAGCTACAACACCGCATGTCCCTTTACGCAGATGATGCGGTGGTTTTCTTGCAGCTAGTCACGTCTGATATTAATATGACTCTTGATATTCTCTCTCTCTTTGGAATGTCCAAAAGAGCAGCGTGTTCCCAATCAGGTGCAGTGAAGAGGACTTGGCTGTTGTTCAGAACCTGCTACCATGTGAAGTTTCCGAGTTTCCATAAATATTTGGGGCTCCCTCTCTCCCTAAAGAAGATGACCACATCTCAATTGCAAAGCTTTACAGATCATGTTGCTGATTTGCTTCCACAATGGAAAGCGGAACTGATGTCCCGTGCTGGCCGAGCCACTCATGTTCAATTTGTGCTCACTGCTAGGATGATTTATGCAGCTATGGCTGTGGACCTCCCTGCTTGGGCCATCAAGGCTATTGACAAGATATGAAAAGGCATTCTATGGAAGGGTAGGAAAAATGTCAAGGGGGGACATTGTCTTCTGGCTTGGTCGAAGGTTACACGGCCTAAGGAGCTAGGAGGTTTGGGTATCCATGATCTAAAATTGTTGGGCTGGGCCTTGAGAGTCAGATGGTTATGGTTGCAAAAAACTGAACCTGGAAGGCCGTGGGCTGAATTTCCAGTGCAGTCTTGTGGTGTTGTGCAGAGCATTTTTTTCTGTGGCTGTGGTTACTCATGTTGGAGATGGGACTAATACTCTATTCTGGAAAGATAGGTGGCTGCACGGTAAGAGCATTAAAGAACTAGCTCCGGCGGTTATTGCGTCAGTGCCCACAAAAATTGCTAACAAGCGTTTGGTATGCGAGGCACTTATGAATTTTCAGTGGGTTAATGACTTCAGGGGTGCTCTTACTTTTACAGTTCTACTGGAGTATTTTGAGCTGTATGAAACTCTGGCGGGTGTGGTTCTGCAGCCAGAAATTCCTGACACGCATATTTGGAAACTTTCCCCATCTGGTCAGTATTCTGCCAAGTCAGCTTATGAGGCCTTGTTTTTTGGTTCTACATTCTTTGAACCAGCAGAGAGGATTTGGAGAACTTGGGCACCGGGGAAGTGTAGATTCTTCATGTGGTTGGTGGAACACAATCGGTGTTGGACAGCGGATAGACTGGCGAAACGTGGTTTACCACATCCGGAGCATTGCCCTCTTTGTGATCAACAGGAAGAAACAATCAAGCACCTGCTGGTTTCTTGTGTTTTCTCCAGACAGTTCTGGTTTGAGCTGCTTCGTGCTGTCGGTCTCCACGGCCTTGCTCCACAGCAAGATGAATCTTTTGAGGGATGGTGGAAATTGCGCAGCTCTCAGCTTGATGGTCAGCCTAGAAAATTGTTTAACTCTATGGTGATCCTTGGGGCTTGGATAATTTGGAAGCACAGGAATAGGTGTGTGTTTAATGGGGACCCTCCAAGTTTGTCTCCAGCTTTGCTAGCTGCTAAGGAGGAGGCCTTGGCTTGGTCGTTGGCGGGTGCAAAAGGCTTGTCCTTTCTGCAGGCCTTAGATTAGCCAGGTTGAGTCTTTTTTCTTATTTTGGTTGTTTTCGTATCTGTTTTCCCGGTGATTAGTTGTTGGCTGTAATAAGAGGAGTGTGTGTGTGTTGTACTGGGGCTCTTCCCCCACCTTTTATCTTCTTAATATAATGATACGCAGCTCTTCTGCGTATTCGAGAAAAAATATAAGGAGACATATCATTGTTAGTACATTACGAAAACTCCCCCCTTTTTTTTAATCAGATACCTCATGCTGTTGCAGTATCTCCACAAACTTTGTTTTGCAATATGCTAAAAGGGAGATAGACAAATGGTGAACAATAAAAAAATAATAAAATTATGGCAGAAAATAAGATCCATGCTAAGTAAATCTTTGAGGCTAGCATAGGAGCAACTAACCTTTGGTTCATCAAATTAGATTCCAATATCTACTGGACCTTCGGGTATTTGTTGCTCAATAACCTTTTATAGGAAAGACCGAAGAATAGTGACTTCAACACAACTTAGTTCAGTTGAAAGGAATCTGCACGCGTTACTAGACTAAGGCCAACACCCAAAACAACTAAATTTACCCAGATGGATTCCTCATGATATGTGAGGCACACTGAGAGTTTGGATCACTAGGGCATGACAACCCTATGCACATAAGCAAGGTTGACTTTTAAAATGTCCACCAGGACACCTTC
Source organism: Panicum hallii (assembly GCF_002211085.1). Classification (NCBI taxonomy): domain Eukaryota; kingdom Viridiplantae; phylum Streptophyta; class Magnoliopsida; order Poales; family Poaceae; genus Panicum; species Panicum hallii. The sequence continues at coordinate 17,664,088 of NC_038042.1, read as the reverse complement.
TTCGGAGTCCGGGAACCAAGATGGAACCCAGTGAGTTCAACAGCACAATGGCTCAACCTCTCTTGTGCCGTCAAAAAAGAAACCTATCACTAATACAGCACAGCCCTACCCAACACCATCCGAGAAGAGAAGAAGCCTCCATGATATACACTGTATCACTCTCAAGAGGACCTCATCAGCTTAACAACCCCTTGGGTGATCATGAAGCAATTATCGGCAAACTGCTCGAGATCAAGAATAAGTATAGATATACTCCCTTGTCCCCACTACAACGTGCCTGGAGCTGGTGGACGTGATTATGTTCACAACTCCATGAGGACAGTAGAAGATTTTGGGTGACCAAGTCCCTTGGTGGCGTGTCTTGCGTATCACACTCACCGTTAAAGCAACAAGATTTGTGCCCACACCAGAATATCTTCATCCCGTGGACTTCGCGTGCTAGACTTGGAGCTGCTCCCAAAGACCCCTCTCTGGAGGGTAATCATAAGCACAGCGAATGCGAACAACCTCGTCACGTTGGACATGGACACCCTCTCAATTCTGAGAGACAGTATTGCAACATTTGGTTGCACGAGTTGGACATGGATACCCTCTCAAATTCGAGAGATAGTTCCGTAGCAAGGCGAAGATAATCAAAGAGTACGGACTGAGAAACTCAGCTCAACATCAATTGAAGGAGGAAGATTGTATTTTCAGCCCAAGGGTGGAGTAGTACTCATAGTCAAAGAGATCCTGCCTATGCTTGACACAAGCAACCTTGACATATTCATGAAGGAATCTTTGGTGAAAAAGGCGGACCAATGAATACCAAGGAGCACTATGGTAGCTATTGAAGCTTAATCTTCACCAAGATCTAAGCTTGGGGTAGAATCTGCCAGGTAAGTACCTCAAGTGCCCCGTGCCTTACATTCCTATCATGCTTCCTGCTACCAATGCCTAAAAAAAGAATTATGTGTCCCTTTACTTTAATAAAATTAAAAATGGAAAATATAAAAAAATTGCATAATGAAAAATACTAAAAAGATTTGTTGTCAACAAATAAGACTCACTCCCATGCTATAATGCTAGAACTTTGTTTATACCCTTGCTTAAAGGAAATGATGAATAGTTGCTCTGTTAATTTTTTGCAAGTACCTCATTTGCAACTTGATACTCTCCTTGGAAAATTTGAATTTGTTGGCATGAGTTGTGATTCTACCTAGATTCTTCAATCTTGAGGGTTGCAAGTCCCTTAAACCAAGTCTAGATTGTTGTGAGAATGTGAGATAGTCCATATATGAGTTCAATCTGCTTTTGGTCCTAGTAAGGAAAATCTTGGAGTTCTTCTTTTTCAAAATTTAAATTTATACAAGTTCCTAGATATGTCGAAATTTCTACCAGAGCCAAATGATTTACGTGATCAAACCCCCTACAGATGCTACCTTTTGTTATGTTGAGTTTCGTCAAACTTTGGGTCCCTATGAGGTAGTGACATTTCAAACCTGATCTTTCTCCTTTGCATCTACCTTTGACTACTAGCCTTTCCACATCTGGTCATGCTAAATTCCAATTCGGATTCTAGCATCCACCTGGCCAGATATTCATCCACCAGACCTAAAACGTAGTTCTTTCCTTTGTGTTTCCTTGAACCTATCCACTGATATGGTTTTTCCAAATAAATACCCAACTCATCCATCCATCTTCCACAAATTTCCCAAAAATTCCCTTTGCAAAAGGAGGCATGGAGATCTCAAAAAAAAAAAAAAAAGAGGTAGTCCTCAAGCTATCAAGCAAAAAAAACTCAGGAGCTCCATGTCTCTAATGTCTCAAGGGGATCATCTATTAAAAAATAAGGAGTTACACTTAAGACCATGTTTCATCCCAAAACTCGAAACAGGATATGCTGGACTCATTTGTATCAGCCTAGGCATAATTACCCAAAATATCCGAAACCCGAACCGAACTACCCAATAACCTAACCAAAAAGACCGAAACCAAAAAAATCGGTCACCAATTCGGTCATGGCTCTTCAGGAACCGAAATAATGACGGTTAGTTCGGTTCTAAACCTCAGGAAACCAAATTAACCAATGTGACCAAATTTACTGAGGCCCATAGGCCCACTAACTAGCACTACGCAGCCCAGCCCAACAGCAAAAAAGACCTAGCATACTTAAGACTTCATCCCTCCCCCGGCAACTCCCTTCTTAACCCTAGCAACCCACTCGTGGGTCGTGGCGGCTGCTCTCCTGCCCCTCCCCTCCCCAGCCTCCCGCCCCTAGCCTCCGTTGCTTGTGCTTGGATCCACTCCCAGGCGGCAGTTTGGCACGGCGTGAGTGGGCGGGCAGTGGCGCCCTAGCGCGCAGCACGGGTGGCGGCGAAGGCAGCGGCGTGGACGGGCGGGCGATGGTGGCTAGGCGCAGGGTGTACGGTGGCCAGACGCAGGGTGTGTGGCGGCGGCATGAGCGGCGCCGCACGAACAGCGGCGGCCCTCGCGGCGCGGGCCATCCGGCGTGGTGGCGGACCAAGCAGCTCGGGGTACTGCACGAGCAGCACAACGCGAGCGGCACAGCGCGACCTGCAGCACTCAGGCAGCGCGGGCGCAGGCGGCCAGCTTCCGGTGGCAACCGTGCTTCCCCCAGATCTCCCACTCTTTGCGATTTCTAGATTTTGTTCGTTGTACATCAGTTAATTTTATTAGAAACCAAGATCAAACCGAATTAACCAAACCTGAATCTACCCAGTCTTGTTTTCTACGAGGAACTGATCGGTTCCTATTTACCGGGTACCAAATTTTAACAAAAACCAAAGAACCGTTTGGTTCGGTTTGGGTAAACCGAATGCCCAGGATGACATTCGTACCACATATCTTGCAATCGTGTTTTTCTTTGGTGTGTATCCATTTTCTCTCGCACCCTTGAAAACCCCTATTCCAATTATCAGAATTTGATCTGTCATGATCTTCGCTGGGACCAAATTTTAACTTAACAACATACTTAATGCATAAGGCTATCTCCAGTGATGTCCTGTAAAATGTTCTGTTCTCTATTACGGAGGATACTGTTGCTCCTGTAATGTTCCAGCGGTGCTCTCTATCGCGTGCGGTAAAATGGGGGACGAGCTCTGCGTCCCGTACAGAGGAAGGCACCACTGGCGTCCTCCATCCCGGTCGCCCTCCAGCGCATCTCCACCAGCCCCTTCCGCACGGGCGCGGGAGGAAACTGCCGGGGAGGGGAAAGCGACGGCCGCCGTTGGGTCGCCGGTGGGGGAGGGCCTGCCGGGTGCGGCAGGGCTTGGCGGGCGAGTAGATCTGGAAGAGGGGCGGCGGGCCGCGGGAGGTGGGGCACGCGGGCGGCGCTGCGGGGCGCGGGAGGCGGGCGCCGGCTCGCGCGGGCGGCACGCCGGGGAGCGGGAGGCGGCGACGGCGCCGTTCGGCGTTGCGGCAGGGGAAAGGGAAGCTGGAAGAAAGGATAGAAAATTAAGATTATGGGGTATAGAAGATGGAAATAGAGGATGTTGTTGGAGTTAAGTTTGGTATAGAGAATGAAGTTCATATGGAGGAAAAAGGAAGGGGACGACATTTACAGAATATCGCTGGAGATAGTCTAAGAGAGCCTTCCGTATCCCTACATAAAGCTCCACATAAGCTAGGCTCCACATAAGCCTTTAGAGTAAAGGGAAAAGGAGTGGCTCAGGACCTTGGAGACGGAAGAAATAAACCACTTGAGCGAGTTGAGAGTACTATTAGAGGAACTTGGTATTTACTTGAAAATTCCACAAATTTTGGTGGTTTGAGATGTTTTGCAGGATTATGCTCAGAATATGTAAGAAACAACACTAGAAGGAGCAGATGTAAGCATGGTGAAACATGGACATAAGATGAAAGTATTAGAAATATTGTCAAATGCCAAATTGGACATTATCATGTTGAAGAGCTCATTGAGATGATCGAATTGGATATTTGGTTCACCCAGTTCAAAGTCTGGACGCAAAATTTATACAAATCCGGAAGTTCTGGACTTGTGCCATGCAGAGGTAGCAGGTTGGCCGGCCCCACACCTTTGCCAAGCACATTATACATTGCTACAAGACCAATAGGGATCCCCTAATGGACCCATATGCACCGGAGGAACAAGCAAATACAAAGGATATGACCGCAAGGCTTCCACAAAGGATCGACCGGCCACAACTTGGAACAAACTCAATCAAATTCAATGAAATCAAGTGTGGCTGATCCATGATGACCATCCACCACACAATGGAAGTTTGATGGATGGATTTGGTGGAAATCCCAGGCTGGCCGACCTCACCCAGCCCAGCCGACCTACTACTTTGGCGAAATCGATCAATCCTTTTCGGCCAGCAAGTTGACGGCCTCCAGGAGCTAAACCCATGCGAATCAATGCAAGACTGAAGAATCAATGGCCGACCGGCCTAGGTTGGGCCGGCCGACTTGGCTTTCCCATAGAACCACCTCATCTTGCTCTGGCGGCAAGTAAACGACGTGGGGAGTGTGGAGGCGGTAGCACTTCACTGTAGGTGGCTGTAGCAGAGCGTTTGGAGGAGCTCAGGAGCTATCTTTGGTTCTGAAGTCATTATCAGGAGTCTAGGTATGAGTTCCATTGTACTTTTACTTTCCCCTAAGACTTTACCTATTTAATATAGTGATCTTTATTCCTTTCATAGATTAGTCAATCTTAATGTTATATGTGTTAGTGCGCAGTGGAATCCGGCCCGGTCTGATATACCCACGAGCCGGCGCCCTACCAGAAATTTCAAATATGCCTCACCTTCTTCCTTCTCCCACCTTTTCCCCTTTTTATAGCAATTCTTTGCCGTTGAAACCCCTCTGCCATATTCCTCAAGCACACAGCACCATTGCCACCCCACCGACCCGTTTGAGCCCATCCGAGACCAAGAGAACCACCGCAGCAGCCAGACCACCATTTTCTTCTTAATCTGGCCGCCATCATCTAGAAACTGGTAGATCAATGGTGACTCCTACCTTCCTAGGTCTGTTACCTTGCTCCAGTCATGCTAGAGCATTCAATAGCTCACGTAGATGGTATAAGGTCACTTGTCGCCTTGTTTCGTTCCTAGAGTGGCTGGAACACAGGCGCCACCGCGTTCCTAAGACGCAGCCATGGACGCCTTCGTGGAGTGTGGTGCTCCGGCCATCCAGGTGCCCAGGCAGGGAGTGCATCATGATCTAGGGGTGATGGCGAAGCTTGTGGTGCCGCATGTCACCGCCGGTGCAAGGAAAATGGCTCTTAAGCCATTATATGTGATTTTTGTGATTGATTAACAGCATACTAATGGTTTTATAAAGATATACTCCTGTAGATATTTGTAGGTTCCAAGAATGCAATAGAAGCCATCCAAATGATCAAGAAAGAAAAGACCTGCGATAAAGGAAGTCAAAACAAGCACAAAACATCATCGAAGCAACTGACCGAACCATTCAGTCTGGAAGGAGTACCGAATCAATCGGTGATCAACAGCAGCAGAAGCTGAAGGTACTGGAATGACCAGACGCCCATCAAGGGTACCACCGAATCAGTCAGTGGCCTTGGGAAGTTGAAGAACATCTCTGGAATGACCGATTCATTCTGGCATGACCATGAAAACCACCATCGAATCAGTCGGTGGCGCTGGGAGGAAGAAGGATGGCTCTAGAATGACTGATTCATTTGGTCATATCCATTGGAGCACCACCAAATCAGTCAGTGAGGCTCGTAGGGCCCGAGAGTTAGTCGCCCAACAACTGCCCTGCATAGTATCACTGATTCATTCGGTGGTAGCATTATGAGGAGACCGAATCAATCTGTCAAGGCAGATTTTCCGCTCGTTGGAGCAACGGCTAGTTTCTTTGGTTATGGTTATAAATACCCCTCCACCTGGTCATTTCAATTGTGTTAGAGCTTGGAGAAGCTATAGGCTTGGTTCCCACACACATTCAAGTGCTCTATCCACCAAGGTGCTGAAGAGAAGATTAAGGCAATTAGGAAAACTCTTAGGGCTTGATTAGTGCTAGTTTAGGCCTCTTAGCTCATTGCTTTGTGTGTTAGCCTAGAGTTAGGCGAGGTTTGCACATCTCTTTGTTATCCGTGCTTGCGCGCACCAAGAGTTGTAACGAGGATTGTAAGTCTTGCGAGACCCTTGTTGATGATCGTTAATTATAACATCGACCACCAACATCTCGGTGAATAAAGTGGGTATAAATATAATTCTATGCATTATTTTCTTTGATCCAATGAATTCCACAAGTTTTGGTGGTTTGAGATGTTTTGCAGGATTATGCTCAGAATATGCAAGAAACAACACGAGAAGGAGCAGACGCAAGAATGGTGAAACATGGACATAAGATGACAGCATTAGAAATATTTTCAAATGCCAAATTGGACATTATCGTGTTGAAGAGCTCATCGAGATGATCGAATTGGATATTTTGTTCACCCAATTCAAAGTCCGGACGCAAAATTTATACAAATCGAAAGTTCTGGGCTTATACCATGCAGAGGTAGCAGACCGGCCGGCCCCACACCTTTGCCAAGCACATTATACCTTGCCACAAGACCAATAGGGACCCCCTAATGGATTGTGACACCCTAGGTATTTAAAATGCTAAAACAAGGGTCATGAATTTAGCATCATGCATTTTAAACAAGAACAATTCAAATCATGCATCTCTTTTAGGAATACATATGCATGTATGTGTTCATATAAGGTTTCCATAAATACATTCATAACCATACATGCTCAACTTGTCATAAAAAAAGTGTAGCATAAAAACACACTCATATTTTAGTACCTTACAAAGTGTACTTCAAACACCATTTTGCAAATTCAAATTTTAAACACATGAGATGAATAGGAATTCAAATCCTAGTAGTCTTAAATTTAAAATAACTTCTAAACTAAAGCTCAAATGAACTTTGATCCAAAATGAAAGTTGTAGAGTTTCAAATTCCCTACAACTTTCATGTTAGCAGATTTCAAAGTTTTCCTGCAAACTTTTGAGAAAAATTTATTGGAACCCGGACCCTCACTCTTTCTCTCTCTTCCTTCACTCTCCTTCTCTCTATCCCTCCCCTGTTCTATCTTGTCGAGGGGCAGCGCCCGCCGGCCACCAGGCAGGCGAAACCTGCCGGCAAGGCGCACCAAAGGGCAGTGCCCCGACAGGCCCACAGCCCAATCGCCTCCCCGCCCCTAATCCACCCATGCCCGACGCGCGCACCACGCGGCCGTCGATTCCTGACGGCCGAGCCATGACACGCCAGTGATGCTGCGCCTTTGCCGCGGCCTTGTCCCGACCATGCCTCCCTCCATTGTGCCACGCCCAGCTCCACCTTCCCTCTCCACTCTCCCTCGCTCGCCTATAAAAGGTAGGCCGGCTCCCCCCTACTTGCGCCCGCCTCGCGCAGAGCTGCCACCGCCATGGCCACCGCCTAGCTCCTCCACACCGAGCCCCCGTCCCCGCACCTCCTCCATCCCAACAAACCCACTGAACCGGTTTCCCTCGCGCCCCTAAAGCTTCCCAAGCCATAGCCCCACCACTCCGGCTGCCACCATCGCCGGAGCACTGGCCGCACTACTGCCGGAGCTGCTCACTATAGGAAAATAGTGTAATTTCGTCAGCCAAAAACCGACGAAAATAGGCCTAAAGCCGTTGAAAATAGCTATTTTCATCGGCCGACCGACGAAATTAGGCAGACGGAATAAAATAGATGAAAATAGGCACTTTTTCGTCGGTTGCCGATGAAAATAAAGCTATTTTCGTCGGCTAACACAGCCGACGAAAATATGTTCACGTTTTCGTCGGCCTGAGTGGCTGACGAAAACAATGGAAATATTTTCGTCGGCTAGCCAGGCCGATGAAAATCATTGTCGTATTTTCGTCGGCTGCGAGCTTTTTGGTGTAGTGGCTGCTCTAGCGGCCCGCCCATCTTCGACCACCTCCACCCCCACCAAGGCCCTCCATAGGTTCGCCTCGACCTCCTCATGCTCCCCCACCATTTTTCAATCGCCGCCGGCGAGCCTCCTCGCTGGAATTTGACAGCCAACCATGGCAGCCCCACTCAGCAACTATATTGCAATTGTCAAGTTCTTTTTAGGTCCTTTCTGCTAGATCTAGGGACCTATCTGCGAGAACTCGAGTTAACTTTTATTTTCAAGAGACTGTCAATTGTAAAATCAATCTAAAATCATAGAAAAATCAGAATAATACACACTATAATTTGTTGTGACCCTCTTGATAAATCCTACAATATTTGCACAGAAGGATGACTAGTTACAAACTATACCTAGATCTAAAATTAATCTTGTTTTAAATAGCCCATAAATGTATCTCTTGATCTAGAATAGTACTATGGATGATTTTTGGACTGTAAGCTAGTCTCTGCTTGCTAAGACTTGTGTAAAAATCTTAAGGCCAAAAGAAGTCTCTATGAGTAGTTCTTGTTGGATCTTGTTTCATGTGCTATTTTGTTAGAGTTATTTGTTCATGCTGTACTACTGATATGTTAGGGTTAAAACTTTTATAGTAGAGTAACTTTGATGCATAAATACTATGGATAAAGTTTGGAACTTTTTACTTCTATATAACTTGCTCATATATTTTTAGTTAAGAAAAACTACATTAAATCAAAGTAACTAGTTCTAGTGCTTAGAAAAATAAGTAATTTTAACCAGAGTCTACCTTTGAGTAGATTATTATGTTGGAAAAGTTTGAGACACAGAAACTTTTTGCAACTGCCTGTAGAAATAAATCTTGATTAATGTAGATGGATCTTGATTTATTTTCTATGCTCTGTATCTTGCACATTAAAATCTGAAAAAATTACAGTAGACTCACCCTAAGTTTAGGAGTACTCACTAAAATGTTGAGTACCAGTTTTTGCATGGTTTGTTTTGTATAAATGGATCTTAATGGATCTTGATCCTAACAGTAGTTGTTTATGTATTTTTCATAATTAATCTGCTGAATGAAATGGTTGAAAATTTATAATGAGTTTGTACTTAAGTAATGTGCTCTACATAAAAATCTCAACATCAGAAACTATCTCTAGTAGTTGTTTTGTTTTTATTCCATGCTTACTTTTGAAAAATGGCCGTTTATAAAATGACAAAACCCTTCACTTACTTGATGAGTTAGTTAATCTAGATACTACTTGATAAATGACTGCCCAAGGAAAAGAAAATGAAGTGCTTTACAACTTAACTTAAGTTTTATTAAATTACAACTTTATAGTGAAATAGTTATTTATCTTGTACCATTAAAACAACTCATACATATGCATTCATATAGAATCAACGACTCTCGCTGACGGAACCTACGAGCTGGTGCCGGAGCCCGAGAGTGAGCAGTGCAAAGCTCGGATCAATCTAATTGAAGTCATCAAAGACCCTAACCAAAGTTCGGAAGAGCCCAAGGCTAGCTTTGCTCAGGAAGGCAAGCCCTAGAGCATAACCCCTACTTTTAAACTTATGCAACTTTTATTTATATATGGTATTGTACATTAAGTTTGTAGGAGTTGATTGAAACCCTAGTTGCATGATCCTAGGTACCTATGATATGAACACTAGCCTGTGTCCGTCGCTAGATTGCCATAATAGGACTCTGGTAAAAGTCGAGTGATTTTCTATCACTCGCGAGATATAGGAGTTGCTTATTTTAATTATGTTGGAATCATAAGATCGACGAACGGGGCTATGTTATGATATTCCTGTTGATGATTGAGGCCCCGTCTGTTTAGCGAAAATGCTAAGGTCCCGGTGTGTGGTAGTGGTGGTTAAGTTTTTGAACGTACTAATCACGTGTCGAGAATATGGTAATCGGTAAGCTTAAGTACCTATTTGGGCTGGCGAGTGGACTTTACCATCACCCTCTTGACGTCGTTCCCGTAGGCACATGGTGGGGTGCAAGAGCAGCCACGGCCTAGCGTCGTTGCGTGGTTTGTGGACCTCTGTACTCGAGGTGGGTGGCCCTGATCCACAACCTGGGAAGAAAGAGGAAAATTGCACATGTGACTCTAGGAATAACCAGGTGACGTGTGCTTAGGTTTTCCCTTGCAAGGTTAAGAAACTCGATTCGAATCGTCCGTTTCTCAAGGCCATTAAGACTGCTTAACCCTTTTACCACATAGAGTAAGAAGAGGAACAATGATGATGATTAATCTGGTTGGATGCTCAATTAATTATTTCCATCATGCGTGATTTGGATAGTTGCTTACCTAGAATGGTTAATCAACTAGAATTTGATACTAAAACTTGAAAGCAAGGACTCACTCTTAGATGCTTTTTGGCAAAAACAACCCTCAGCCAAAAGCATTGCATGTCTAGAAGTCGGCTAAGTATATACCACTAGTTGAGTAAATCTTGCTGAGTATTAATATACTCAGCTTTGCTTGTGGCTTTGTTTTTAGGTGAGACCTTTGAAGATATGGTTGCTAATTTGACTTGGCCGTGTACTCTTCCTCCTGGTTGGTCGGTGGAATGGGATGCATCTCCAGCCAATGATGATAACGCTGAATAATGTCATGTACGGGATTCATCATGATATCTTGTATCGTCGTTAGAACTTTCGCTTATTTTCCGTTGCACTATTAAACTCTAAAAGTACCTTGTTTTATGATTTTGAACTTTATTTGTAATAATAATTCTTGTTGAACTCTGGAATGTAAAACTTGTAGATTGTTATAATCTTTGGGTTCACCTTCGTGTGAGTTGTATGTATGCATTGTTTCCATCGAAATTCCAGTGGTTCCATCAGGATGTTACCCGACAGACTGTTATTTTACTCCATTTTAAGTGTGTGTCAGCCTAGATTGCCTCTATGGTGATGGTTAGTGCACTTAAGCCGGATTAATTCAGACGGTTCTGCCACATGGACGAACAAGCAAATACAAAGGATATGATCGCAAGGCTTCCACGAAGGATCGGCCGGCCACAACTTGGAGCGAACTCAATCAAATTCAGTGAAATCAAGTGTGGCTGATCCATGATGACCATCCACCATACAATGAAAGTTGGATGGATGGATTTTGTGGAAATCCCAGGTTGGCCGGTATTGACGGCAATAAATTCACGCCTTGTCCATCAGCTTCTCAGGAATAAATCAGAGCTTTACACTATGTTCCATACATAATTTGCTTATTTCTAACAAGTTCAACAAGTTTTGGATGAGTTGTAAATGCAGGAGCAGTTGAACCAAAAATGAGGTAGATTAGGGAAAATCCCAGGCCGATCAGCCTCCCCTGGACCAGCTAGCCTTGCACTGAACCCAAATGCCACATTAGTGATCCAGGGGTAAGGAAACACAACCATAATGCCCTCCGGATCAGTGTGGTAGGCGGCAGGTGGTGACAGCCCTGTCCATCCCTTGTAGTCCACCATGTTCAGATGTTTTCATAGCAGTAGTTGTTGTTTGCCGTTAGACTCCCCACTTACCCCTTTCTACAGTCCTTTCTCTCTCTGGCTGCCGAAGTAAGCTCTAGGTTTCAAGCAGATTTAGTCTAGTGAGGCTAGTTGTTAGTTTAGAAGTGTTTTAGGAGTCTTTCTCGCTCTTTGCCCTCCCAACTGCTTACTACTCTAAGGTTTAGAGTCTCTGCTGGCTTACTCCACTAAGTTAATTCACTAAGTTAATTGGTTGATATCTCTGGACAGCCAAATCAGGTTGAAAAGTCTAACCAAATGCACCCTCAATCTCCCAAAGATTAGGGATTACTTCTTCATTCAGGCTGATATGAACTGCAAAAGAAGGCCCTCATCTTTAGGGCTTTTTTACCCATCGGACTCACATTTTTATCTCCTACGCTTGCTTTTATAGTCCCCCTACGAGCAGCCTGGGAGAAGGGGTGCTCTTCTATCTTTTGATTAGGAAAGCTCGACCAACCGATCTCATGACGATGAGTCACTCTCGCTTACTGTGCGCGCTTTCCTTTCGCCCACATCAAGGCCTCAGTATATAAAGTCTACCGGACAAGATTCATTCAATCAACCATAAAGTAGGGAGGCATATGAGTTAGACGAGGCACGATCGTGAGTTTAAAAGAGCATCTGCGGTTGCTTATTTTGAGTGCTAATTCAACTCATAGAGAGAACCTCACTGACGCATTCAGGGCTCTGCAGTTGAAGCGTTCCGATCTCCTACTTTCCTTTATTCCTTGCCTCTGACTAGAAGCTGTCTACTTCCTTTGGCGTGAAAGCTCTGCTCCGACGCCACTCCCGCTTCCCCACTTGCATGACCAGCAAAAGAAGATTTCTTAATGGAAGGAAACATCAAAACAACGCAAAAACCGAGTGAATGTATGTCTTTTTATCCCTTTCTTTAATCGAGACCAATTCCCTCTCTTCCTACTAAAGCTCCAACTTTATATCTATCAATAAAGTTTATTGAAAAATAATTAAAATAGGAACTTCACATTCATAATTGTATATCTTTCGTGTAACTTTGATTTTGATGTAAAATTAGAAGAATGAAGTAATAAGCAGCCCAAATCCTGAATAAAAAGACAACTCTTCCGGTTTTGACTTAGTGACTTGTGACCTGTGGTCCCAACCACCACCAGGTCTCCCCTCATTTTGTTACCAACAACTGCCAAGGGGGAAAAGCGGGGAAAACACCTTCCTACATAAAAACACAATCACCATCAAATAGAAAAAAAATTAATTATTTTTTGGTTGGTGGTGCCTGCCGCCTGCCGTGTTGAGGGGGAAGAGAGGGAAAGGGGAAGAGGCCTGGAGGACGGGGAGCTTGCAGCCACCATGGATTCCGAGCTGTGGATCTCGCGCCTCATGGCCGCCAAGCGGCAGTTCGCGCTGCAGCGCGCCCAGCGCCAGCATGCCGCTCCGGCTTCCCATCACGGTACTTCCTTTTCGTTTCTTCATCCGGCATAGAAATACCCTGGCGATTGTTCCGGCGAGGAAAAAATTGTCAAGATTGGACTGTACCGTTGGCGCGGGCTCTCTATTGGATCTCGATTGACCACTTGAGAGATCGGATGTTTCCGTCCGGACCGATTAATTGCTATTAATTTGAGCGATTTTAGTTGGATTTATGTTCTCTTCGGTGACCGCGTAAGAAACGTTCGATTTGCAGCGGAAATGGATCTTAGTTTCGTTCCCTTTTGTTGCATTTGGGGGCGTAGGAACGGGCAAAAGAGACAGGAAAACGAGAGAAGATTTTGGAGATAGCTGAACTTCTACGGCTGAAAAAATTATGCTCATATAAATGAACTTCTCGTTCAGCATTTCAATTATCCTCCTTTATGTAAGAATTATTACATTTATCTAAACGGTTGGGACTAGAACTAAATTGCCTGACATGTGTTATGTTATAATCCTTTTAGTACTAGATTTATCTGAAAGTCGTAGTTTGGTCGTCATAGTTCTCAGCAATCTAGAGATGACAGGATTAAATCTCAGAAAAATACAGAATAAATCTACCTAATGTATATTTTAGGGGAACTGTATCTATGATACTTAGACACAAGACACAGAAACCATACCATTGAACTAGTGATTGGTTGGCACAATCCTAAACTCTGTTCTACATACTAATGAATTATCACTTGCAGATCGGTTCGATGATATTGAACCAGAGGATGAGGGACGCTCAGACTTCCCATGCCCTTACTGCTATGAAGATCATGATATTACATCACTTTGCACCCATTTGGAGGATGAGCATCCTTTTGAGTCTAAAGTTGTGGTAAGTTCAGTTCTTTGTATTATGTGTGCTTCTTTAATTTGGCTTGCGATATCCAATATGTTTGGAAGGAAATGTAGATTGAATGTTTACAGGACATGTAGATTGAAAGCAATTGAATCCATACTAGTGACATTCTTTGTGACATTCAAGAACTAAGAAGTATAGTTGGTCTTCCATGGCTGTGCTATAAAATATGGTCATATTTAGCTACCAGTTATTTATGCTGCATATCCATATGGTTTGTTTTGTCCATTGTTGTTGGGCACTGTATTAAGTTGGTTGTTCTAATTAATATTTGTTTAATATAATTTGAACGAAATTATATCGTAAGTGTTCACATCAGAATGTTATTTTTATTCAAATATTGCTTATCATTTTTAGATGATGAAACTAATAAGCACTGAAATAACATGGTCTTGACAATATTTTAAATCACCTGCAAGCTTACTCAAACTCAATGGATCTGAGCTCATCTGTTCGTAAACTTGATTGACTAAGAGGTGCATGTAAATACCCCATGATAACTCATCTAGATTTCTTGAGATGATGTCAAGCTTGAAACATAGTTGCGTCATTCTAGCTTAAGTTTTTAATTAGGGAATGCATATCAGTTGCTTTTAGGAACATTAGGCAATACACAAGTTGCCTCTAGGAACTTACTACCAGGCCCATGTTCATAGTTGGTAGGCAAGGGATGGTGTTTATCAAGTGTCTGAATGGCCTCCAGCAAGCACTTAGAAGTCATTCTGTACCTATGTGTATAGTCCACGAGCTTATATACTCTGTACCCTGATTTAGATTTTCCTCGTGACACCTAACCTTGAGCATAACCCCGCACCAATCTTTACAGAGCCCCACACTCACATAAATAGTTAAGTGAGTGATAGTTCAAAATAAGCACAATCAGCCATGACGTTCCGGTTTGACCTTCTAGAAAATGCTGACAATGTTTTTGGTTATTCGGCCAACTACAGCACCCTTGTTGCAGTTAACCTCTTTCTCTACATCTCTAAGCACTGCCACCACTGCACAGTATCACATAGGGGAAGTTTTGACCCGTCATGGTTTAACGTCTATAGGGGAAGTTTTGTTCAATGGCAGTTGCTAAAGTTTTAATCTGTCATACATGTTTAACATCCATGGGGAAAGTTTTGTTCAATGACAATTGCTAATTTTTAATTTCTCCCATTTTTTGCTTGGTTTTGACATACAAAATGGCTTTATGGGATTGGATACATTTCATTGCAACTAGCCAATTAGGTTATGCAAAGGGTACTTAGAGTACATAAGCACTCAGGCATTAAAGTCACAGCAAGGAAATGTGGGTATCCCAGCCAAGTTTTCCGTTCTTCTCTGTAGTATTGAAATATTCAATGAAAAAAATGGAAGATGCTGTAGGATCTTTTGAACTACTGCAAACGCATGTATGAACAATCAAGATATTAGCTTTGTCAGAGTGTCAGTTAAGGTCTTCTGAACATGGGTGGAGCTAAAACTGGTTCAAGTGCTGTAAAATCTTTGGCTGACTGCCTATCTGCTCATGAACATATAATAAGGTGCAATATCAAATATTCATTCTATGTATGAAACCTAAATTTAGTAGAGGTTTGTTATACTTGATGGTTAGCATGCATACAGTTTGTCCAAGTAATTCACATGTTAAACACACTTTTTTCCCAAGGTACAATTGCTTATTTGTTTGGTCTAGCATTCGCATAATGATATCAGACTGTTTCCTTTTAATTGGGCAAGGACTGTTTCCAATCATATAATGGAAGTAACCTTTTCTCGTTTTTCTCATTGTCTTCTAAAATTGAGCGTACCATATTATACGTGGCTTATTCTAAGTATAAACTGAAGTTTTTGCCAAACTGATGGACACAAAAGGATGGCTTCGGCTTATGTAGGGGAGTAAGTCGTAGCCTTGACACATGGTCTCTTTCCCAATTCACACACCACCATGCCTTCTACTCAAGTAAATTGGCCTATGGTGCTTTTGGCATAAGCTGCATCAGGTTTGCTCTATCGAATTGTGGTGTGCCATCAGAGCCTTTCGTCGTGGAAAAATTTCTCAAGGGCTTCTCTGCAATGGCTTATTGGTTGTCCCCTTTTATTTTCTGTGGCACGATCGAATGTGAACTAATTCTCTAGGGAATGTGCGTGTGGTGTTTGTCTGTGTGTGAGTGGTGTTGCAGTCTTCTTTAATTAAATGACACGCAGATCTCCCACGTGGTTCGAGGAAAAAATGCACCACCAGGCCTATGAGCAAGACATACATGCCCACAAGGTTGTTGGCCTTTTTGCCAAAAACTAGATTCTGTTTGAGGGGCTTATACACTATAAGTTTAGGCCAAATCATATTCTTTTTGTGGGGCTTATACACCATAGGCACAGAAGCTAGCTATTGACATTATAAACATCTCAGCCCATTTCATCCATTATATATGTAATATATTCTACAGTTTCTAACCTCACATTCATACACTCCATAGGCTTGCCCATTTTGCTCGGCCAGGATTTCGAAGGACTTGTTGGAACATATAACTCTTCAGCATGGCTACCTGTTCAAAATATCCTTTTCTTAGATGATTGTCTTTATAGGCAGTTTGCACTGGTGTTGTAGAAGTGTTTTTTGAACTGTAAGTTTCCTATGTTTCCTTAATAATGTGCACTTGCAAAGACATCACAGGTTACGTAGAGTTGCTGGTGCTGGCAGCCACACTCTCTCTTATGCTGGGAGAGATCTTCAAGAGACCTACTTAAAGGTGCTTCTTGGAAATAGCGGTCGAAGCAGCAGTACCACCAATACATCAACTTCAGTCACTGATTCACTGCTATCTTCATTAGTTTTAAATTTATCTTCATCAGAAGCAGAAGACACCTCAAAATCTTCTGCTCCTGCTGTGGCCGAAAATAGTTGGTTTAAAAGATCACTACCTTCAAAGAATTGGAAGATAAGGTACAATCCAATTCTTTTCCTGCCTCTTATCACTATTAGTTTGCTGAGTCTACTGCATGTTATGTGGCTTTTTTTCTTGGTTTCAATGTCAGGTGAAGTTTTTTAGCCTCCTTTGAATGAAAATGTGTATAGCTTAATGTTCGTTGCTAAGCCGCAAAACCTGTTTAGGTACACTTAGCTTAAAGCTGTATGAACTATCCACATTAAATTCAGTTTTGCTGTTATATGCAGGTTACAGTCAGCTTAATATCTACCTATTTAGCTCTCTACTTCTTTTTCTGATTAGACTAAGAACTTGCCTATATTGCGCTTATAGATTATGAACTAACATCTTTCGAGAAGCTCTTTTGTCATGCTGGAATCCAGTTTGGTACGTGCTGACACGGTTGACTTTGCACTAAATATGCACACTAAAACAAGATTAGTGCTGTATTTGATCTCCCATCAAGTTATATACCCGTATTTCCACCTATCATGCAAGTTCATGTAACTGTGGTGCAATTTATTCTATGCTGAATGATTTACTTATAGAAGTTCTCTGATAAGCTTGATCGGTTGATCCCCTTTTCTACATATAAGCTTAAGTTTGATCAAGCATGTCACTCCGGAGTGTAAATTTTTCAGACCTGTTTAATTGTACTGTTCTTCCATTGTGAAATGAAGTTTGCTTCATAAATCATACAACCGACATAAGTTCTACTAATTTTGAGAAACAAATGGCGCTATAATTCCTGTACCAGATCCAGCACTGCTGGCTTCATCTAGCCCTGAAGTTATGCTTTCAGACTGTAGAGGATGTCGATAAATCAAGTCAATGCATATGGCTATGGGTTGAGTAGATTATGCACTTTATCAAATGTTGTAGGCATGCTGAACAAGGTACAAGCATGGATCATAAACTTATCTCTACATAGATGAAATGCATTATTATGATGGAATTTTAAACTCCAATAGAGAGAACTGGATGATTTCCAACATCAAGTCTTCTGAGTGCTTGATGAAGTATTAATGCAATTTCTTCTTTTAGTTCTGCTGATTCCAACCTTAGTCATGAAGAGAGGGAGCAGAGGAGGCGGCAAGCTACGGTGAGATCAGCGTTTGTACAGCATATCCTTGTCACTACCCTTTTCGATGACTAGCAGAACAACAGAGATCATGCATTGAAATCATGTGGGCCTTTTGCCCACTCATTTATCTGGATGAATAATGAGCTAATCACCTCCGGACTCCGGTATCTCGAAGTTGTTCATCCAACTGAGGCTGGTACCTGATTCCATGAAGCTCGATGATAAATTGAAGACGCAGAGGGCCTCTTACCTTATATGTTATATATCGAAGCAGCTCTGAACATTTGCTTTCCAGATCAAATTCAGACTGCTAGGCTATTGGCTAGCGTTCTTATAGTAGAGTCTTGATGTTTTTTCATTGGATTTCGTTTTGTGCTGCAGAACGTGTTGTACCTTATCCTATTTATTATTACTATGGACATTTGAATGTTGTCTTTCCAACTTTGGTATATGCATATGAAATCTGTTTGACCCTTGCGTTCATTCATTTCAACAAATTCCACAGTATGTAAATGACAACTCGATTAAATCCATATGGCATTGGTACTCTGTAAACTGTATTTGTTTGTAGTGTGCTTTTTATGAGTCTGGAGGTGTAGGTTTCGTAGCATCCTAGCCTCAGAATGTGCTCTCTTTGCAAATGTCTGCCGTCATGACGATTTTCATTCGTAAATTTATGACCTCCAATATGCAACTTTGAACACTATGTTTCAGAGTAACTTGGTAATGAGTTGTTGTAAAAGTCACTATGCCATGCCATGAAAGTACATTTTTCATGACTAACCAAATAATATCCTTTCTTCAATCAATAGTCAAAGAGTATTAGGACGGACGTCATGTATTTGTAGAAGTGATCGCCTAGAATTTGGTTTCTCTGGTTGTTGGCGTATGGCCCAAATGAGGATCGACCAGGATACTGAGTAGTTGATAAGAGCATCTGTGCTCGTCCACAGATGTAGGGGACGCAATATTGCTATCTAAAAATGCAGGCAATGGGATCTTTTCCTTGCAGAGCGCGGATCCAAAGCCCCAGCGAGTTGCTTATCTTTCATATTTCTGAAAACAGACAATTGTGAAGCATTTTGCTCAGGCGCTAGGAACTGAGACTTTATGTACCTGTCGCGTGTCCATTTGATGCGACAAGTCGCCAACGTGAAACAACAGTACCGAACTGGCAAAGTGACCTTATTTACATGCGCTACAGATATCTCCACAGCGACAGGTATCAATCGGTCAGTGGTATCTGCTATATGTATCCTAGCCAACTATGCTTCAGAAAATAAATCTTAATTTCAACACTACACCTGAACTCATCCCAAATAAACTGTTGTAGAAAAACAACTCAGAATGCACCAACATCACAGCATAGCCGTTTCCAGCAGGAACCAAGAATGGCACGGCAGAAGGCACATTGAATTATCCTCAAATAAGTCTCACTAACGCACAACCTAAAATACCACATACACCACAGCTACACAACATAGCAGCCCTAACTTATCCAGGAAGTCCCACATCACCTTAACACAGTGTGAGAGAGTCAGCTAGCGAGAAGATAGCTAGACAAAGTTAAAGCAAAGCTGATACTGTAATGTGAATGTGAATGTGAATGCGACTATTAGTTGCCATCCAGATATGGCATAGGCTGCACAACACTGTAAGCTACTTGTTCTGTAAGATACTGACAATCTCTTGAATGTCTTCAGTGCATGCAGTTAAACCTGAGAGGGATAAGTTCTCAATCAGTGGCAACACATAGCAGTGGCAACACATAGTATAGCTCTATGCACGGAAGAACTCAAGAAGCCATGGGGAAAGTGGTGGCAGTACCCTTACCCAATGCTGGACGCTTATTGTCCCTCAGACCGTTCATGTTCCAAACCTGTTGATCTATCAAGCTCCCAGTCTCAGTCCTTGTCTTCTTCATACCTATTATTTTCTGCTGCAACAGTGGTATCACCTTTGCAAGATCTGCAGGTTCAGCACAGTTGCGTAGTCATACTTTTGAACCAGGGCTAACTAGATTGACTGGAGGTTGAATTGACAAATGTGTAGATGTTCTATCTAGATTAAAGGTCCATGTCAACTTTGCAATTGACCTCACTCATTCCGCAAAACAATATAGATATGTTACAAGACATTCAAATGACAGAACTGATATCCACAATTTAGGTTCGCAAGTTTTCTTGCTAAAGCTAATGCATGTGACTTCATGAAATGGCCTTATCTCACAGTGTAAAGGAACATAGTTACCATGTCTCAGTGGTCTATTTTCTTACAATGTGAAAGAACCATGTGGACGAAAAGAATACTGATTCCTTAACAATTCTAGGTCTTGTCCATAAAAAATGACACCAAGCTGCTAGGTGCAAGCATTGCGAGGAATTGCTATGTGTTATCAAATTGTCAAACAAGTTGATGAAGGGAAATCATTAACAAGGTAGTCTGTTCTCAAATAAACAAATAAATAACGTGAAGGCCTACAGTAATCATAACGTCATAACATAGCAACACTTCTCTAAGGTATGACATCCTCCTGAATTAGTATTGTCCAATAAACAACGGAGCAGTTTGAAGCTCTGATCAGAATGACAAGACAATGAATCCACAAACTCCTTACTATGTGCATATTAGTTCCAATTTTATCAAAAAGAAAAACTAATAATTTCACAAGCTAGAAATGGTGAACAACAAAAGAAAAGTGCAACTATCTCTGGAAATACTGGACAGACCTGATAAATTTAACAAGGATTGAATAATATATCGAATCTTGTACGCTTCTCTGCTTCTGTTTTTGGGTTAAACTACTGAATACAATGTCATACCTTCAAAATTTTCCTGCACGAATTTGTCTTCAAACAACTTTTGAATCTCAGCAATAGCAGAATCAAGTTTCCTTTTGTACGTAGTTTGCCTTTCTAATGAAGACATCTCTCTTTGAAGATTTTCAGATTCCTTGTTAGCCTAACGGAAAATGAGCGAAAACACTGTCAATTGTTACAGAAATCTATATATCATAAAATCATGACGACTAAGGTGCTTACACTTTCAAGTTTTCTCCTTAAGGAATCAAGTTCCACATCCAGATCTGAATCAGAAGTCCCAACTTTGTGAGACTCTTTTGCACAAGAATTATCCTGATGAAAGAAAAGACGATCATATATATATATATATAAATCCATTCTACACGCGCTTGTAGCTACTCCTACATGTGTATCTCATGATGTAGGGCGTATCTAACCCAACGAAAGGTACGTACGAGGTGTATGTGATCATACTAGACATCTGTGATGGTATATACTTTAAGTATGTGACCATACATAGAGTATATAGAGTATATGGACATACTCATTTTTATATACTAGTACTAATATATAATCATGATATATTTAAAAAATAGGGATGCTTTTAAAATTTTTCGTACATATCCCTTTAAAGTATCTTAGAATTAGTATATGAACATACTCAAAGTGATAAATGAGTACATGGATATACGCATGGTGGTATACTGATAGTGAGAGAGTAGCTACAAGCGAGTGTAGATAAAACTTGTCATATATATATATATATATATACATACTCAGCTGCATTACCATATATTGCAAGATGAGGAAATAAAGTGAATGTGAAACAAAGCATGGTTCCATTCACTTAACAAAACATGTGGAATCAAAGGCTTATTTTGTAGTTACTGCAACCAATCACAAAAATTAAGGTTAAATGATATTCCACATAGATTCATAATTTTCAAGATCAATGAAAACAATGGTATAACAATTGTTGCATTCACCAGAAATACTGGTTTCAACTTTCAACCACATCAAATTCTCCAAGTCTTTGAGAGATTGGGAGAAACTAAGTTAAAAAAAACTCCAGTATTTCAGTAGTTTAGTAAAATGTCCTATTCAATATTGAATGCGCACATCTTGGCTTTTATGACTGTACAAGAGTGTATGGGATTCTGTGGTTGAGTGTTTACACCAATAAACTCAAAACATCATATTTCTATACTATGAAACTTCATAAACAGTGTTTTTTTTGTTCACTTTCATCTATAATGAATGAGCAACTATGAACACAAATCAAATTTTGCTACAGAAGATCAATGATAAATTTGACATGTTCGAGATAAATCTGTTACTTTAGGATATAAGATACGTACATCTTCAGGCACCACAAAACCTTCAGGTATATTGAAGCAATGTTGGAAGCAGTATTTCTCCCAGTTTGACATTCTTTTATCCAGTGCATCCTTTACGACATGGCGAATGGCATTTAATCCCTACAGAGAAAACAAAGAAATACTTCTACTTATCGCAATGGTCCTGCTGGTCCATAAACGAATGAAATAAGAATTTCCGCAATTACTAATGTTGTGAAAAGCCTTTTATAAGAAAAGACGTGATAATGAATGTCAGCACAAGTAAAACAAGTTAGTGTTAAGCAAACTAATGCACATTGTGGAGTATGAAGTACACAGCTGCCTAAGACATTTGAAGCCCCAAAACAGCTAAGTGCAATGCTGCGATTGGAAGGTTAGTGCACCATATGTAGCTCATAATCTACTTAATGAAGCCATGTTTTTGTGGTCCTATCCTTCACTATACAGCTCTGTAAACAAGCAGAAACTGAAATGATGTAGCCTGTAACAGGCCAGCTAGTGGTCTCCACTACACAAGAAAAATCCAAGACAAAATAAACGTGGCCTAGTGGGAAACGAACCCTATCTGATGATATGTGGTTGTGATATGAATTCTGGTGCATAAGAAAACTTTCATACTCTGTGTTAACCATTCTGGAGTTGCATTTGGTCATTTAAAATTTCGCAGAGCAGAAATTTGTTTATCAAGACATCTTCACACATCAAGGTACTCAAAAGGTTTGTCCCATCGCATAAAAGTTCCAAAATGATCAGCGGAGTGGAATTCACAAGACAGGAACGCGAATCAACTGAGGAAAGGCAGTTAACTAACTATCCACCCCCAAATCTAATCCGCGATTTGGGCTGTATCGAATCATGTCGCCAGAGCCCGTCACTTACCCGCTGGAGCTCCGCAGCCTTCTGGTCCGCCGTGGTAGCACCGAGGACCCCCGGTGCGGCTGCTTCCCTGGAGAAGAAAAGCAACGGGAAAATGGCATGTTAAACAGGCTTGCCGGTCGGTGGCGAAGGGTTAGAGAGAATACCGAAACAAAAATGGAAATCGAGGCGGGGATTCGCGAGAGAGGGATCCGGAGGGAGCGTAACTGGAGGCAGTACTCGAAGGCCTCGGCGCTGACGTCGGCGATGATGTCGAGGACCTCGTCGACGAAAACCTGTGGGCTCAGCCCCAGCGCCGCCTCCGCCGCCGCCGCTGCGGCGCTCTCGTCGCCGTCTTCCATCGTCCCCCTCCTGATTCCCAAGTATTCTGAGCTTTTGGCTGGTGGGAGGCGGTGGATCGGAGCAGGGATGGTCGTCGGCCGCCGGCTCCCCGGTCGAGGGTTTCAAATTTCGCGCTGTTCACGGTCGCTTTCTTTTTGATGTGCCTATTATCTCGGAAGAGGAAGAAAATGGATGAGCCTCGCGGGCTGATTCTGTTGATGGGATAAATCCTATGGACACGGGCGCATGGACCCTAATCCAAGCTTTGCTTTTAGGGCCTGTTTGGAAGCCCGGTTTCAAACCCAAAACCAGTGTAAATTACAGGCCCGGAAACTTTTACAGACCAAAACGAAAAATGTTGTATTGGATGGTGTTGGGAGCTCACTAATTTTACATCCAGTTTGGACCAAAATAACTGGAAATAAGAGTGCGTTTGGACGGGATGACTATACATCATCCGTACTATAAAGTCCACGTCCATTGCCTGAAGGGTAGTTGAGCAGGCCGAAGAAGCTAATTGGACCAAACAAAATTATTTTAGCTAGCCCACCCACATACATGCGTAGGTAGGAGCGGTGCTCCAGAAAACATCCTCCATCTCTTTTTCCGTGCATGGTCGCATGCATATGCACCTCTTCCTTTATTTTCCTCTTCACTTTTCCTTTCTTTTCTTTCTCTTTTTCTTTTTACTTAATTTTCCTTTCGTATCCGCTTCATTCTTCATTTTTTTTCTTTATTTATTTTCCTCTTCTTCCCTTATCTTTTTTATTTAGTTTTCTTTGATTGAGTCCACCAATAGATTTCTTTCTCCTTTCTTTTTTCCTTTTCCTTTTGAACCCTCGTAACTTTCATCACCTTTTCTCTATATTTATTATGTATTCTTATTTTATCCTTTTCATGACCATGTAGATATTTTTAATTTTCCTATTATATTTTGTTTCCTTCTAATTTCAGTCTTTTTTCCCTTATAATTCTCTATATCCATACATACATAAATAGAGTATGAGAATATTTATATCCCAAAACATACTTCTAATTTTATCTGAAATTTTTTTCTTATTTGGAATACTTCTCTTAAATATTTTATTTAATTTGATTTGTTTGCGTGTGAATATATTTTGTTCACTCTTATAGGATAATTATACATCACACACGTGATTTAAAAACTTTTATCACCTGAAGCTTATGCTGTGCGTGTGTGTCGTGGTGAAAAAAACTGACTGATTTGTTTTCCATGCTAACTCATTTGGTACAAATATATGCTCATAGTTCTTCATGTAAAATTATTATTTGCGTGTAACTAATTTTTTTATAATTTTAAATTATTTATTTGTTTTGTAGACTAAATTGTTCGGTGTGTTAACTCATTTGTTCGGATATTTATTTTTTATTATTTATCCTATACATCAAACGTTCGTGAAGTTTAATATTTTATTCGTAGTATATTATTATTTATGCGCTATGTCTAATTTTTTGTTCGAAGAAAATAATTATTTATTCATTTTGTTAAAATATCTGTTCCAAGTAGTTGGGATTAATTATTTAGTATTTAAAAATATGCTTTTAGAAAATATTGTGCAAACATAGTCAAGTGTGGCCTTGTTTTGAAAATCTTATTATAAAAAGATAATGGTTCAACTTAAATTTAATTTTGATGCTCGGTTGGATGTTTGTAGTTTTTTAGTTTCGAATATGCATGCATGTGGATGATATCATCATAATTGTCTTCTTTTGCATGCATGAACGAAATCTCTTTCATGCTAGCTGGCAACATGCATGTACGCGTACATTATTAGGCTGATTTAGCTGGCAACTTGCATGTACGCGTACGTTATTAAGCTGACGGCCCATCTAATAATGTGCTAATTTATCATATTCGATGATAGTTCCTGCTATTGTCGCCTCTGATGACGCGTAGTCTCACCCACGTTTGGATGCAGTCCAGGGCGTGCTGTGCCCACTCCCCATCTCGCATGCGTCTCTTCAACTGCGACTGCTGCCCTTTCCTGTGTGGGTTGACAGCTGAATTAGCTTACAAACTGTTGTGCATATTGAGATCCAGATCTATTTTCTACTCTCTCAATCAACTCACCAAGATCGAATTCTGTTTGTGCGTAGAGTTCACAGATTATTTGAGATTGGATATGAAATTTGTTGAGCTTGAGCAGCAATTTCATGCTTAGTTTTGAAATTCCAACGCATCATGTAGTGGCCAAGCTCACGCTCACTATGATGCCAGCGATCATCGACATCTTCTTCAAATCACCAGTTTGAGGTTGTTTGCAAACTCAAAATAAATGGAAAAATTGGGCCAATAATGTGGATGCAGCGAAATGCACTGTGTATTCTTGAGCAGTAGAACTTACACCAGTGTGCTTGTATTCTTTTTTACCCAAACAGCTGTTTCCAACGGTGAAAAGAAACAACCGTATTCTTTGTGCACTACAATTTACACCTGTAAATCAATTACACATCAAGAAAAAAAATACTAGACTGCCAAACGGGTTACATAGTACATTTCTCACCGGTGGTTTCTTACAGGCACTTTGGCAGACAAAAGTGATCGCCATTGCTTGGCTGCAAGAGCTTATGTGTGTTTTTCATGGTCTGTCTTGGTCTTCGCCGGTATGTTTTATAGTGATTTGATTTCTCTAAATTGGAGATGAATTTCAGTTGCCCATACCCCACTGTTCGCCTACATGACCATTTAGTCTGTGTACACACCGTGTAAACACTACCTAATGGCTAGCCGTGTCCGTTTAATCGACCGTTTACCCCATTTAATAATCATTTAACCCGTTTAAATGGCAGTTTAAATGGCAATTTAGTCTGAATAAATAGCTAAACAGTAGTGTTTAGGCTAACACTGCCCATACCTCATTTTATAACATGGCTCAACTTGGCTCATCGAAATGAACTAATTCTTCAACAGGCCTGGCCAACCATACAGTATATGGAGGACCTTTAAAAAAAACGTATAAAGAGGGCCCTTGCCTGCATACAAGGCAACCCCACACACAGCAAAAGTGACACAAATTGCATTAGATGGACCTAAGGATTTACAGGCATCACCAATGCAAAATATTCGTGTAGTTTGATACTTATGGAATGGAATTGAGCATTGATATGATAAAAGAGAAAAAAGAACACTATGATATCAACACTAAAGAGATTCCATGATCATTTTTAGCCTCAAAAATTAGACGCACGACTGCATGAAGCAACCGGGTTTGCCGCAAAACCAAATGGGATCATTTAACAGCACTTAATCATTGAAACCAAATGCCAACCAATGAACCAAACTTGTACAGCAACTGAGCAACCAATATGAACATTACATTTACAGTACCCAACCGAGTTGCAGGACACGCAAACAGACCAATTGAATCAGACGCCCATCAACTCCAACAAAAGCCAACAATAACATTTTGATGACCTTGACCTTTCTCTACAAAAGGGAAAAAAATGGAAAACATTTGTTGGCCTTGCGAGGGTTCATCTAAAAACATTATATCCTACCAACTCCAGAAGGCCCCATGTTCACGATTGGAATTCCAGACTTCTAATAGGATGAGATCAAGACACAAAAAGAAGGATCAATAGGGCATTAATCAACTGAATATGTTAATTTCAATGTAATGACAATTTTGTCTGTGCCTTGTCCTCAATTCCCTCCCAAGTCACCTATAGTAGGGCTGTCTGACCCATTTTTCTTGCCTCTATTTGGCCTTCTGGCTCTGGTTCAGAACAACTAACATCTGCAAGCAGCATGTAATAGAAAACTTATTTAGTATCTCAAAAACAGCATGGATTATTAATTTTGGGTTGGAACAGAAGAGCACCCTTTACATCACAGATGGATTTATCAGGTTTACCTTGTCGGAGTCATCTGATTCTTTAGTCACATCTCCATTACCAGCTTGAATGTATCCCTGGAGTAGACACAAAATCATACAAAGCATTAGTGATGCCTTTGGTAACACAAAATATACAAAGTATTATACAATCCAGTCGACATTTCTAAACAGATGGTAATATGCTTAAAACAATGCCCTTTGGTAACAGAAGAATGTTCTTTGGACCTCAACATGGACCACAACATGCAACTTTGACCACTAATAAATCTATAGTGATGTAATTGCAAAACAAAGTAGAAATAGAACATTATGAATATACCATTCAAAACAAATAGATGCAAATACTTATCGAGATAAAAATAACAGAGGTTCAAAATTTTAACTGCAAACATTCAAAATGAAACTCTCTTTATGACCAAAGGGAGCATTTTATCATGTCAAAGAACTACAGTTTAGTTTCCACATCCAGAATCAAAATCTCAGTTAATTAACAGCAAACTTGATATGTTACTCCTAAACCACCAGAACATTTTTGAATTTTCAAAAGTTAACAACCATACTGTTATTAATGAATGTGCATACACCCTTGTGGTAAGCACCTCAAATGGAGAATGGGTGATCATGATTTCGAGTTAGAAATGGCACTCAAACCTGATGATTAGCAAAGCAACGCTAGCGAGTACAGCTATCGTTTTGTACTCTAATCCAAGCATCCTGGTTCAAGTGGCTGGAAAATCAACAACAGGAACATGCTGTATTGGTTCAATTATAAGTAATGTGATTAAAAGGAGTATCCAACTTGTCCTGCGTGATTCTAATCTATCATCCTTAAAGAGAAACATAAGGAAATGTACTGGTTGTACTATTAAACTAAACTATGCCCTGTTTCTTTTCCCTTGGCACAACACATAATAGTGCTTTTTAATTGGTGAACAAATGTTGTAAAAGCATAACATAGTAGGTTACCCCCTTTGATCTACAATGAAACAGAGACCAAAGCATCATTATTTCCCCCTTAGCCACAACTCCCAAGTCACGACACAATGTAAGCTATGACTTGCTGACACAAGATCAATTATTTATAACTAGATCTTATAAGTGTGCACGTGTGCACTTTGGTAGATCCTGAAACCAACAGATCATTTTATCTAAAGCTACATTAGAATGTTCCATGCTAACTGATCTAAAGGAGAACCCATTCAACTATAACGAACATCTAATTCCAATGATCAACAACAACAACAATTAACAGCGCCTGATACATGATATTACCCATACTTGAACCTAACCATAATCATGATCCAAGTGATCTCATCCCATCCCTCAGCAGCCACCACTGCGCGGGAAGATGTATTCCCAACACAGATAAATCTATCTTTTTTCTCCACATAACAAAACAATCAAGCTATTCTAGGTGGATATTTCTACCTAGATGCACGCTTTTATGTATGTCTGCTGGCACAAATGGGCATAGTTGAGGCAATACAAAACACAATAAGATAATGGATTGCACCCAACCAAATTCACCAACTCACTCCCAGGATCATCAAAACAACACTACTTAATCCAAGAAAGTAAATCAACAGGTACACTTCAATTCAAGAAGGAAAACAAAATAAAAACAAAATGTGAACCTTAACAAAACATTAAAATGTGCAATCCCTGTACGCAGTATTACTTTTGGTGAAGTGAAACATGTGTATATTCCAGCACTATGGAAAATGACTGTGACACCAAGAATAATGTTTTACTTTATTTTTAATTTTTTGCTAGAATAAACTGCTTACCAGTGATATGCTGAGAGAAGGGAGTGATCTGATAACTTGCTTATTTTACAGAGATAGTAAGAGCATCCATCATTAATTTTTTGCTACATAGTGCTTCTATTGTATGGTTGTTTATTGAGGAAATGTTTGACAAACACTCAAGGACTGATTTTGAATCCATAGATAGGTGTTTAATAGTGACAATAAAATAATGTTATCACTATAGTTACTTCTGCTGCCCTACATTTTCAGGACAAGTTTGAACAGGGATGGGAGAGATCTGGAGCACAGTTTGGGTTGCTATTGAATTGGAGAAAACAAATGTGATTATACCATGTTGCTGAAGATGCATCAATGTATCAAGTTGTTGAAACAGGAGACAAAGGAAATTCCAAGGATTATGTTGTCAGATGCATCAGAGGGAAGGATTGCTGCTTCCAGTGATGATGCTGTGTTTGAATCCAGTGTGTGTGGTAGTATGAGCACTGTTGGCATGAGTTCTAAACATATAAATAATCCAATTTTAGCAGCTAGACCCTAGGTGGCTGTTGTTGGGGTAGTAAATCAGCTGAGTCCCTAGTCTCAACATATTCTGCTTGAAGGTATTGGGCCATAAACTGAAAACACTGTGTTGGTTTCATATGCATGGAACTAGGGGGACTGCATTTTTTTCTAAAAGAATATAAAAAAGCCTTCATTTCTTACTTTTGTCACTAGAGGCATCCTACATTTCTGTAAAAAACATAATTTCCACAAGCAATCCTATCACATAGCTAGATGCAAGCTTCCAGGGAGAGGGAGGTCAGGCAGCACAGTCGAGATACTGATATTACATGACAGTAGCGTCGGCATGAAGAGTACTCACTGCTGATGTTGCTTCTTTCTCCTTAAGCTTCTCCCTTTCCTTGTCTCTCAGCAGTTTGGAGACAAGGCCAGCCCTCCTCTTCCCCTTGGCGATGGCATCCTCCAGTTCAGACACTGCAGAAGGCTTCTTGTCGCGGACCTTCCAGATGTCGCCCCTGCGGATGAGCACCTTGGCAGCTTTCCAGCCGTCGATGCTGGTGTCGATGACGGTGACGTCGGTCTTGCTGGTGCGCTCCCCGTCGGCCTCCGCGGCGCGCTCCGCGCGGCGGCGCTTCTTGGCCTTGGCGATCTTTTCCTTCTTGTCCTTGTGGGGGCGCGGCTGAGGAGGCAAAGCAGAGATCGGCTGGTCGTCGTCGGTCCTCGGGCGGGGCCGGGACTGCTTGCGGAAGGCCTTGGGCGGCGGGGTGCCCGGCGGCGCGGAGGACGGTACTGCGAAGACGTCGGAGATCACGGCGGCGAGCTGCAGATGCTGCTGCTGCTGCGGCGGCGGCGGCTGTGGGGAATTGCTAGAGCTAGGGTTTGGTCGCGAGGGATTGCGTGGCGGGCGGGGCTGCTGCTGCGGCTGCCTGGGCTTAGCGGCGGCCTTGGGAGGCGGTTCCCTGAAGACTACGTCGAGGCTGGTCTGGTTATGGGAGGAAGGAGGAGGCGGCGGCACAGGCGGGGTCGGGGGCGGGGGAGGCTGCGCCTGTCGGCCCCCATACAGGAGGTCGTCGATGTTGAGGTGGGAGGGGAAGGAGAGGCCCTCTTTGGCGTGCAGCCGGTGGAGCCATACCGGCGTGCTAGCGGCGGCGGCGGCGGCAGCGGTGAGCAACGTTTGGCAGCACGGCATTGCCTTCCGTCCTCTCCCCTCCGGCTGCGGCGGTCGTAGGGACTTGGGGACGGCTGAAGAAGAGGACGAAAACGGGGGAGGGAAGTGGGGCCCTACACTGAGAAATAAATTTGGGAAAGGACGGGGGCGATTTGCCACATTGATTTGCCGTCTTTATGATTTTTCCAAGTCACTTTTTTCCCACGTAAAAGAAATCATCTTTTTTCCTAGTATTATGCACACAAGTAATGGTACGACCTAAAATTAAAAACAGCAAGAAATCTCCAGCTGGACAATAAATACGCGCTTTCTACAAGACTGAATCGGTAAGAAAAGTAATGTGAATTCGCATGGCGGTCATCGGATGACGTGGACGTTGCTGGAGTATATAATGACACAATTAATGGCGATGCCGCTGATATTAGAGATGCAGCAGGGTGGAGAAACTATTAGCGTATTAGCGTGTGTTTGGTTTGGGATTAAGTACGTCGTGTTAGGTCCGTGCTAGATTTTAAATTGGGTTCAACCCGTTTCGTGTTTAGTCAATAAGGATGGAGTGTTATAATTTTTTATCTAGTTGGACAGAGTATAGGATGCAATGGATGATAATCTCACGCCGTTGGCAAAGATTATATCCATGACCCAACATGTCATCCCGTGGGATTCATCTATCATCCTCTTTTATTTTTTTTATTCCCCTGCTTCCTCGATCTCCATCCGAACCAGGCAACGGACCTTTCAAAGAAAAAAAAATAGGCACCGCCCGCCGACGCCAGCCTACTCGCCCTGGCCCTCGGCCCCTGCGCTGCTCGCCCTGCTTGTCCCCTGCCTAAAAGAATTTGAAAATTATGAAAATTAACAACTTTTTTATTTTAATAGCTAGTGCTAGTACCACTCTTATCAAAATATGGTCGATCCCACAAGATCAAACAGATCAGAGGTTGATGGGAAAATAACCCCTAGCAAAGGTGTTAGGTTTTGTGTGAGATGCTACAAATAAAATACTCTTTTTTAACAACAAACAAGTAGTTGTACGTGGCTGGCTGCGCCGGTAGGAGAGCGAGGAGAAAAATTAGATTAAATATTTTAATTACTTCCTCCACCTTAAAAAGAATGCAACTCTCACTTCTCGACAAATCAAACAATTTTAAATTTAATCAAATATATAAAAAAGTACTAATATTTATCTCCAAATAGATTTAGTATGAAAATATATTACATGATTAATCAAATGATACTTATTTTGTAATATAAATATCAATACTATTTTGTATAAATTTGATCAAACTTTAAATTATTTGGCTTCTCGGAAAGCGAGAGTTGCATTCTTTTGAGAACGGAGGGATTAGGTAGGTACCAAGGCAAACGCTCTGATCAAGATGACCTGAACTCAGATGGCTTTGAGAATAGGTGCCTTTGGAACTCTCTCGTCTGCTACTGTTAAGAGAAGCGAAAAAGAGGGTGAGCGTCCCCGCCGGTGGTCTCTTCCGCCTCCGACGGCCCCCGGGGGCGTCGCCAGGTGGCGGAGACCATTAGCCTCCTACCGATAGGTAGTATGGGTCGTAGTTTTGGTCCTACAATGTCTAGGTTTAGTTTCCAGGCGGCGGCGCTGGCGTCATGGCAGAATAAGTCCTTCTGGACTCTTCCTCGCCTCGTCGGTGCTCCACTTCGGCACCGGCGGCGAGTCCATGGAAGAGGGGCTTCGCCAGTGGATCCCTTGTACAGGAGTTCTTCGGCGGCGGGCTTGTCGTCTCGGAGGAGCGTGGTTGCCAGCCTTTTGCTTGGAGGATGTGGAGGAAGCTATGGGCTTTATGGAAGCGAGGTTGGATCGCTCTCATGTCTCCCGTGGCGGCAGCGTCATCAACGAGGGTGGATCCAAGGTCAAGGGCCTTGGGGCTTGTCCCTGGCTGATGGGCGTTCAACGATGGCTTCAGCTCATCGGTCGGGTCGAGTGTCTTCTGCGGCTTTTTCCAAAGCCTTCGTGCGTTGGAGTTCCCTTTGGCCTGGGGTGCGGCAGTGGCTGGATTTGGTGTTCCCCGCCGGCCGATGGGGATTCCTGAAGCTTACGGTCAACAAGGGGTCCAGGGACTTATTTGCATTTTTCATTTTTCTAGAGGCCCTTTGTGCGAAAAGGATGGGACATCTGTACTCTGTATCCTTCTACGGTGTACTCGTACCTCTATGGTGTTAGGCCCCGTTTGGTTTCGAAGGGCTAAGTTTTAGTCCTGTCACATCAAAAAAATCTTACCATTTAGGAGTATTAAATAAAATTTATTTACAAAACTTTTTACAAATGGGTGGTAATTCGCGAGACGAATTTGATGGGCCTAATTAATCTATAATTTTTGCTACAGTAGTGCTATAGTAACCATCCGCTAATCATGGATTAGTCTACCTCATTAGATTCATCTCGCGAATTGCTGAGTGGTTCTTGAAAGTGCATCTAGGCTCCTAGTGGGTTTTGGTGAATTGAATAACACTACGATTAAAGAACTAATCATCTTGTTGAGCATATGAGTAGGAATTGATTGTCATATCAATGGAATATTTGTGATGAAAGATATTGAAAGTAAAGATAAAAAGCTCATATGATAAGACTTGTGACTAGGCTATGATTAAAGTGATGATATTGACAAGCAATGAATACTATATGGATTGAGCCATATGTTTGATGACAACTATTTATTCTCATATCCAAATGAAGCTTGTTGACAAAGTCATAGCACTAGAAGGGAATTTCTTGTGAAGAAATGGACAATCTATCAATAGAAGATATAAGTTGTAAAGAATTATAAAGAATAGATTTTATGGATAATTTAGTTGTGATACAAATTTTTATGAAGCTCTATGTGACGCAAGGATGAAGGGTTAGAATCCGGGATAGTGTTTCGAGGGACTAAGCTTGGAGAAGGGCAATGGGTTTGTGTTGAGGAACTAACGCTAGGGTGAAGAAACTTTCTTTGGATTCAAATTGAAGAATCTTGATCACGTATAGTGTTCTAATTAGCAAGTATCAATTTTTCTAGAATCATATTGTGAAGATGGTGATTCGAACTAGAAGTGGATTTCATTCAAAGATGATGGTTCAAACAATTAGCTTAAGAAATATGTGCTCAAAGAAAAGAAACAGAACTGATTGCACGGCTCAGGTTGAGATTGATCGAGGCACAGCTTGATACATTTTTGAGAAGCTCAAGTGGTTGAAATATAATCTACCTTTGATCTTGAGTACAGGTATGCCGCACTATCAAGAGGGATGCATCACATTATGTTTTGGTTTAGTCTCAGTGCTCAAGCAACCTAGGTGAGTTGAGAGAGACATAAAAGTCTCAAGTGTACATTGGTTAGAACTAACAGGGGCAATCCGGAAGTTCCGGATTTTGCATACGTGGCACTAACGGCTAGTTGATTTGAAAACATAGAAGTTCCGGGCATAGGAATCCGGAAGTTCTGGGTTCTAATTGTCACATAACAACTAGTTTTTTTATACCCAGCTATATATACCTTTGAGCCCCCTCCTTGGTGGGCTGCTATTTTAGGCACTGTTTAACTGCTTGCTGGTCGTCCAAAGAAAGCTTGGTAGTCTTGTTGAGCTCTCATCATCCTCTCTTTGTGAGATTGTGTGATTCTTGTAATATCATTGAGTTGGGTTTGAGAGAGACTGCTTGAGATCACTGGAGAGTATATCAAACCTTAAGCACTTGAGTTTGACCGAAATCGTGTGTTTCACATTTGTTACTCTTGGAGGTCTTGCAGATCTTGCCTCCTAGACGGTTAGAGGTTGCCCGGCGTGCTCCCAATCGTGTGGTGAGCCGCGAGAAGTTTGTGCATGTTGCGCTTCGCCTCCGCAAGAGAAGAAGCAAGCTTAGTGAAGGGGGGAAGTGGTTGGAAGAAGACTCGACTCGGTGGAAGTGATGTGGAATAGACTCACATTCTAAAGAGTTCCTCAATGGAGAGTAGGATTCACTGTGCTTCAGTAGCAGCTTTGGTAGCAAGCAATGAATCCGAACTTCGGTAAAACAAATATTTGTGTTCCCCACTATTTTGCTTCTCATTGCACTAATTGTGATATTTGTAAAATTGGTTGATCTATTCGGTTGGTAGTGTTTCTATGTGTAGAAACTGTGTGGACTTGCTCAAAAAACTTCACTGAGCCTACTCTGCATTTGGGGTTTGAATTTGTATTCATTTACTCGCACTAGATTTATTGTGTTTACTCTGCTCTGTGTAAATCCGAAAGTTCCGATTTGCAAAATCCGGAAGTTCCAAGTTCATCTAGTGCCCTACTCAGATTCGGAAGTTCCAGTTTTGGAAATCCGGAAGTTCCGGGTTTGGCAAACAGTGAATTTTATTTGCTACTTTGGAGTGAAATTTGTAGGTGCACCTATTCACCTCCCTCTAGGCGACATCACAGTCCCTTCAGTTCTGCAATTAGTTTTGTAATTAGACTTTATTTAATGCTTCTAAAGTTTAGCCCTCCGAAACCAAACACCCCGATACATGTATGTTTGTTCGAAAAAAAAGATGACTTAAACTCTACCTCCATGACATATCCTTTATACTGCTTCTTGGAATTAATTATGCTCCTACTCTAAGGTCGATTTAGTAAATTTCTCCCATGTCATAAGGTAAACATAAATCTCTCATATGCAACTACAAGTGACTATGGAAGCTTCGTGTATCATGGACACAACAATAACATTTGAAGGATTATGAATTTTCTCAATGTGGTTCATGTGGTTTGCAAATGAGTGTAAATGATAGGGATACTATCCGTCGTTTAGAGATGTTAAGATCCGTCTGTATCTATGATCGGATATTCAGTGTCCGATCCGTATTTGGATTTGGATATTCAGAATTAGATACATATGAATCGTTCAAATCTTATCTGCAGCATCTGACACTTTCCGAATCCAAATTCAAGAAAAAAAGTATCTTATCTGTATTCGTTTCTGTAAGTAACCGTCCATTTCCAATCCGTTTACACCTATACTTTCCCAAGGGTAGAAGTTCTATCAAAGGGATTTGAACTTCGTTGTTTTCTTTCTGGGTCCCACTAGATCCCTCATTGCTCAAGCTGAAGTGTATCATTTGTTGCTCTTTGCTTATTCTACCACCAAAGATCGAGTATTCTCAGGACTCATTCCCCATAGCCATCCACGGGATGTACATGTATATGGCTCTCTTTTAATAGCATGTTAGTTAGGCCAGCGAACCATTATCACCACTCGCTGCACGTGTCGATATATACTAGTAAGAACCCACAACGACTCGAGGGTCTAATGTAACATTGTAATCGGCACGCATACAATTGTTATAACACATAACTTGTGTTCAATAGAAAAACTGACAAAGAACATAAGCTACAACCTATTCTCTTTCGCGAAAGTCGTGTGTATATACATAGCAAAATTCCATTCCATGGGTCTTGGTTGGTTTCTAGAATTGCATATGCAATGTAGATTGTTAAATGGCACCCCTAGCTAAATTGGTACTCAAAGACCAA
The DNA here is from genome assembly GCF_002211085.1 of Panicum hallii. Classification (NCBI taxonomy): domain Eukaryota; kingdom Viridiplantae; phylum Streptophyta; class Magnoliopsida; order Poales; family Poaceae; genus Panicum; species Panicum hallii. The sequence goes on along the minus strand of NC_038042.1, from coordinate 17,628,216 downwards.
AAGCTGACAAGGGACATTACAAACTGCTTGGCCCTGGTGGAAAATGCCAATAAGCAAGATGCTTTTGGACTGCAGGACGCCTTTTCTAGACTCGTCCATGTCCATGACTATTATTTTTTAGACCGAAGACCCTTCAGCTATGCTTTGTATTGAAAGCAAGATAAGATTTGTTCAGGCTGAGGTTACCAGCTCTTACAGACATTAGGTATTAAAAGACTTCACAGAAACATTTTAATGGCCTAAAAGCCAGGAAAAGTGAAGACTCGCTCCAGGCACCCTCTAGCAGCGACGGCCCTGAGGCGGGGCGCGCAGGGCGGTCGCCTCGGGCCCCGGAACGATGGGGCCCCACCCCTAACACCATAGTAGTTCAGGTATCAATTAAATTGGCAACATAAATTGGGCCCCATCGGCAGAATCAAAACTGCAGGCCTTGCTTTCCTGCCGAGGCCTTGCTTTGCTTCCTTAGGAACACCAACCGTCAGGAGTAAATCACGGAAACAAAACGGAAGGACTCAGGAAACAACAGCAGTCTCGCGCCGCCCGTCGTATTTGCTCGCCAAAGTCTGCACGGCACATTGCTTGCCTCTGTGGCTCTGTCTCCGCCTCCGCTCATCGCGGCGGCCGCCGCTTGCTGTCAACCACGCCGGCTGTCAGACCCGGGGCCACGGGGCTGTGTACATCAAGGAGTCCGTATTGGACTAGGGGATAGGACGTGTCCTGTACCTCATTTATGTTGTATTCTACCCGCATGCGGAGTAGAACTAGTCGATACAAAAGGAAACTACTTGAGTTGTACTTGAGTACGATTTCTATGTTAGTATCAGACTAGGATTCATGTAACCCTGTCCCCCCGGATATATAAGGGCGGGCAGGGACCCCCTCAAAAAATAAGATCACGAGATCAACACCAAGGCAATACAAACCATCATACAGGACGTAGGGCATTACGCATATTGCGGCCTGAACCTGTCTAAATCTTGTGTTGTCTGCACCTTCGAGTTCCTGATCTCGGTGCATCCCAACCTAAAACCTACCACCGTGGGTATACCCCTTGGTGGGCAGCCGGATAAAACCCGACAGCTGGCGCGCCAGGTAGGGGTGCGCATCAGAGACCCGCTGGAGAACTCGATGGCGATTTTCAAGTTCCCCAGTCCCGTGCTCCCTGAGGGCACGACCTTTGTTTTTGGCTCGTGGGTCTGCGTTGCCAACGGCGCAGGCGGTTTCCGTCGGCGCACCGTCGATGACACCTTCAAGCTAAAGACACTCGCCGCAAGGCTCGACGACTTTGTCGATAATCTCGACGAGTTGCCGTTTTCTGACTCTGCCAGGGATACCGAGGCAGCGTCTGTTTCTACTGTTCCTTTCTCCACGTTGGAAAAGGACTTGGACTCTTTGCTCCAGGCTGGAGGTTCCGGGGCCACCGCATGTCGGGAGGCCGAGGATCACCTGGCCGCTTGCGGGCTGATGATCACCACCACCTCCGAAGGACGAATTGTTCATTGGAGGGGGATGAACTTGTCCGACTCACTCGGACATGAAGACCGATTGGTAGCCCATCTTGAGCCTTTGCCTTTTCAGGAGGGCAGGGCGTTGGCTGCCATATCCGAGGGCTCGACTGAGCTAGTCGAAGCCCCTTCCGAAGAACTCGCAACTCGCCAAGTCCTGATGGCGGAAGAAGGGGACGACGACGCCCTCATCCCCATTGGCGCACTTGACGGCATATCAGAAGATGAAGACACCGCAGAAGCCGGGAACGAGAACGACGCCGAGCGCGACGCGCGACGTGCAAGGAACAGAGCTCGTGCGGTTCGCAGAAGGTGCGCCAACGAGCGCATACGTTCTGCACAACGCGAACTCGACGCCGAATTCGCCGCGGCAGATGAACATGGCTTCAGGACTCCTGTGGCCAACATCGCTCGGGTAACAGCATTACTCGAGCGAAGCAACGACCCCAACGTCCGACAAGCACTCATCTACGCCCAACGGGCGTGGGTCCAGTTGGACCGGCAGGCTCCGGCATCGCTCGTCAGGGACGAGCACGTCGGAGACAGCCGAAGCCAGGCCCCAAGTCGAACAACGGGTCATCGCCCGCGACCCCAACGCAGCAACAACAATGATGGCGTGGGTGGAAGCCAGATCACCGGTGGGAGGCGACAGCCACCTCCGGCAAATAACCCGAGGCAGCCCAACCCTCCATGTCACCAACCTGATCTTCGCTAGAAGATCAATGAGGGGCGCGATGCTCGGTCAGTCCTCGACTCGAGGCGACGGGAGCGCGAGGTAGTCAAGCGAGACGATGCTGACTGCAGCGATCGTTTCCCCGCGTTCACTGCGAGATTCAACAACTACAAGTACCCGGAGGGTTTCAAGCCAATTGGCATTACCAAGTATGACGGCAAGCAGGCCCCCCAACAATGGCTCCGCTGTTATTCTACTGCCATTGAGGTGGCTGGCGGCTCCAATACTACCAAGATCGTCTACTTTCCGATGGCTTTGGAGCCTGCACCGTTGACTTGGCTGGAAAGTCTCCCCAACGATTCCATCGACTCCTGGGAAGGCCTCAAGAAGGTCTTCATCGACAACTTCCAGGGGGCCATATCTCGAGCAGGAACCCGGCACGACCTCGCCCAGTGCAAGCAAGAGCGCAATGAACTCCTCCGATCCTATACCCGCCGTTTCTTCGAAGTGCGGGCCACCATCGCCAACATCTCAGAAGAGGACATTATCGACTGTTTCTACAACGGCCTCACTGACCCAGGTATATATCGTGATTTTGGGCGTAACAGGCCAAAGACGGTTGCAGGTTTACGCGACATGATGCACGACTGGTCTGAACAAGAAGAAAAGATGCGCGAGAGGTTTCCAATACGTACCGACCTCAACCAGAAGCGCAACAACGACAACCGGGCTGACAAAGGCCAGCGGGATTTTTCGGGTTCTTCCCGAAAACGCAAGCCAGACGATCTCGTCGCGGCTGTGGACCGTCCTTCGCGGGGCAAGAAGTCGACCACGCAGGAGCAGTTTGAAAAACTCCTGCAGAAGAAGTGCCCGTGGTGTGTCAACTCCAAACACGCAGCGATCGACTGTTTTCAGCTCAAGCGCACCTTCGGCTCTCCTGGGAACGGCAAGAAGAACAAGTCGACGGGCAAAGAGCCCGAAGACGAGGAATAGGAAGACAAATCTGAGACGTCTAAGTTCCAGGATGCCTCCAAGACCGTCAATGTTATCTTTGGCGGTGACGAAGATTTTTGCTCCAAGCGGGAACAGAAGTTGCTGCTACGAGAGATCCTATCAGTTGAACCAGCGGTACCACGACCACTCCGATGGTCGGAGGTCCCCATATCGTTTTCCCGTGATGATCAATGGACTAGCTTTTCCGAGCCTGGGAAGTTCCCACTGGTGCTGGATCCCGTGGTCGCAGAAGTCAAGCTTACTCGGGTTCTTATCGATGGTGGGAGCGGACTCAATCTTATCTTCGCCAGTACACTAAAGAAGATGGGTCTGGACCTCACCAACAAGCTTACTCTGAGCAAAGCTCCTTTTTACGGTATTGTTCCTGGCAATGCCGCGCATCCGCTTGGGACAGTTGTTCTTCCAGTCACTTTCGGGACGAGGGAGAACTATCGTACCGAGTTCATCAGGTTCGAGGTGGCCAGCTTCGAATCTTCCTACCACGCCATACTGGGGAGGCCGGCGCTCGCCAAGTTCATGGCGGTGCCACATTATGTCTACTTGCTTCTCAAGATGCCAGGACGTAACGGTGTGCTCACGCTCCGAGGCGACTTGAAGAAGTCCTATGATTGTAACCAAGAGGCCATCCAGTATGCATCGACTTCCCGCGTGCCAGATGCTTCTGCTGAAGTACTCGCGGCCGCACAGCAACTCTCTCAAGCTGAGCTGGACATCCCGACGAAGAAGGTGAGTCAATCGGGCGTCAAGTCGACGGGCGAGGTGGCTCTCAAGACGATGCAGCTCCAAGAAGGCGATTCATCTAAGACAGCCATCATCGGCGCGGGCTTGGGTGACAAATAGGAACTCGCGCTCGTCAGTTTCCTGCGGGCTAACCGAGACATATTCGCATGGAAGCCATCGGATATGCCAGGGGTGCCCAAGGAGCTGATCGAGCATAGTCTTAATGTGTACCCACAGGCTGTACCAAAGAAGCAACGACTTCGTCGTTTTGCCCCCGATAAACGGGAGGCTATCAAACGGGAAATAGCTAAACTCCTCGCGGCTGGATTCATTAAAGAAGTAATCCACCCAGAGTGGGTGGCTAACCCCGTCCTTGTATTAAAAAAGAACAAAGAATGGAGAATGTGTGTCGACTATACCGATCTCAACAAGCATTGCCCAGAGGATCACTTTGGGCTCCCTCGCATCGATCAGGTAGTCGACTCGACCGCAGGTTGCGTATTGTTATGTTTCCTTGATTGTTACTCAGGCTACCACCAGATCGCTCTCAAGGAAGAAGACCAGATCAAGACCGCGTTCATCACCCCGTTTGGGACTTATGCCTACAAGACAATGTCTTTCGGGTTGAAGAACGCTGGCGCCACCTATCAGCGGGCAATTCAGATGTGCTTCGCTGATCAGTTACACCGGAACGTGGAGGCCTACGTGGATGACGTGGTCGTGAAAACTCGAAGTCCCGAGGGCCTCATCACAGATCTGGAGGAAACTTTCGCCAGCCTAAGGAAGTACCGATGGAAGCTTAATCCGACCAAGTGCGTTTTTGGTGTTCCGTCAGGAAAACTGCTCGGGTTCATAGTCAGTAACCGGGGCATTGAGGCCAACCCTGAAAAGATTACCGCCATCACTGATATGGAGGCACCTGCCACAATCAAAGATGTACAGAAACTTACAGGGTGCATGGCAGCTCTCAACAGATTCATCTCCCGGCTCGGGGAGAGAGGATTACCTTTTTTCAAACTCTTAAAGCGTCAGGACAAGTTTCACTGGACAGAGCAAGCCGAGCGGGCTCTGCAGGATCTCAAGCAACACCTACAGTCACCCCCGATCCTCACAGCACCATTGCCGGGTGAGACCCTTTTACTTTACATTGCGGCAACTACCCACGTTATTAGCAGTGCTATTGTTGTCGAGCACTCCGAGGAAGGCCATGCTTTTGGCGTGCAGCGACCCGTGTACTTTGTCAGTGAAGTACTCTCAGAGTCTAAGGTGCGCTACCCGGCGGTCCAAAAGCTTCTCTATGGCATATTGATTACTTCGAGGAAATTACACCACTATTTTGAAGAGTACCAGATCGTCGTTATCACAGACTACCCGTTGGCGGATATCCTACACAACCAAGATGCCACGGGTCGTATTTCAAAATGGGCAGTGGAACTGGGGGCTTTGTCGATCGACTTCAAGCCACGCACTGCAATCAAGTCCCAAGCTCTAGTCGACTTCATGGCTGAGTGGAGGGAAAATCAAGTCTCAAATCCAGTTGACAAGCCAGAGCATTAGACCATGTACTTCGATGGTTCTCTCAAGCTCGATGGCAGCGGCGCTGGAGTTTTATTCGTTTCCCCAAGAGGTGAACAACTCAAATACGTCCTCCAAATTCTCTGGGAGGTATCCAACAATGAAGCCGAGTATGAAGCGTTGCTTCACGGGCTCCGTTTGGCGATATCACTAGGGATCAAGCGACTACTTGTATATGGCGATTCACTCTTGGTCGTTCAGCAAGTCAACAAGGAATGGGACTGCAACAAGGAGACCATGGAAGCCTATGTACAAGAAATACGCAAGCTAGAAAACAAGTTTTCTGGCCTAGAAATTCACCATGTGCTACGGGAACACAATGTTGCTGCCGATGCCTTATCCAAGCTGGGATCAACCCGAGCTCAAGTCCCGGCAGGGGTATTCGTTCAGGAGCTGACGCACCCGTCCATCAGCCCTTCACCACCGGTTTCCACCGCCACTGGCTCCGTACAGCCAGAACGGGAGGTACTGCTGGTCGGTGAGGATTGGAGAGGACCTTTCATCGACTTCATCCGAGATCTCGTCTTACCGACCGGGATGGACCCCAAAAGCGCTGCCGCCGCCCGCCTCATGCGACGGAGCAAGGGGTTTGTCCTAGTCGAAGACAAACTTTATCGGCGCGGCGCACGATCCGGAGTACTCATGAAGTGCGTCACAACAGAAGGCGGTCTGGACATATTGCGAGAAATACACGAGGGCGTGTGTGGTAACCATGCTGCCTCAAGGTCATTGGTTGGCAAAGCATACAGAGCCGGTTTCTGGTGGCCTACCGCCGTGTCCGACGCCGAAGATCTGGTACGTCGATGTCAGAACTGCCAGTTCTTCGGTAAGCAAACTCATGTCCCGGCCCACACCCTCATCACTATACCGCCTTCCTGGCCGTTTGCTTGCTGGAGCCTCGACATGATTGGGCCCTTCACAACGGCGCCAGGAGGTTTTACTCATGTTCTGGTGGCTATCGATAAGTTCACCAAGTGGATCGAGTTCAAGCCGATCACCAAGCTTACCCCAGATAGGGTGGTCGACTTCATCTCCGACGTCTTACATCGTTTTGGCTTCCCCAACACTATTATCACTGACTTGGGTTCCAATTTCACGGCCAAACAATTCTGGGAATTCTGTGAAAACTCATCCATCGAGGTCAAATATGTTTCAGTGGCTCACCCAAGGGCAAATGGGCAAGTCGAGAGGGCGAATGGTTTGATTATCGACGGCCTCAAGAAGAGACTTTACGACGCCAACAGCAAAAAGGGCGGGAAGTGGATTCAGGAGTTGCCACACGTAATCTTGGGGCTCAGGACTCAACCTTCAAAAGCCACAGGGCAGACCCCGTTCTTTCTTGTCTACGGCTTCGAGGCGATTCTCCCAGCAGATATCATGTGGAAATCCCCAAGGGTTGAGATGTATAAAGAAGGCGAGGCGGACGAAGCACGACAGCTGGAGTTGGACTCTGTCGAAGAGGCTCGCTGCTCTGCTCTCGTTCAGTTAGCCCGTTACCTACAGGGAATCCGGCGATATCATGATCGCAACATTAAGGAAAGGTCGTTTAGCATTAGCGACCTTGTCCTTCGTCGCGTTCAGGACGAGTCGGGTTTGCACAAGCTTAACTCAAGATGGGAGGGACCGTTCATTGTCAAGAGGGTTACAAGACCGGGATCTTATCAACTTCGGCACCCCGATGGTCAGGATGTACCCAACTCGTGGAACATCCAGCACCTGCGACGGTTCTACCCCTAAGCAGACTCGTGTCCAATTTCTGTATGCGTCAATGGCAAGTTTTACTTTTCTGGATCGATTTGGCGGCTTGGTGCCACACAACCCGAAATGTAAATTCTTGAATATAATGGTGGCGGCTGTTGGCCACGCTTAAATTTCATATAAAATCGACTACTTGCCAGTGGCACAGGGGTCGTCGCGATGCTAATCGTGTTCTTTCAAACTGGTTAGGCCCGTTTGGCTCGGGTTCTATCTAACTCGTTTGGCTACTCCTGCGGTGGTTACACCTAAGGGTAGTTTTCGACTGTTTGCCATGAGCATCCTAGTCGTCGCGCCACAGACTGCGCGTTCCGGGTCCGAGTGGATCCTTTTTGGCAGGATCTTATTTAGCTCACCCGATGAGCTCTCGTGAAGGGCTAAATCGACTACTCTCTGAGTCGATGCACTCAGAGGTAGCACGCCTATGCTCCAAAGCAGATGGGGCTCTTCGTCTGCACATACGGCTACAAAGGAACAAAAGTGGTTTCTTATATTACAAAAGTCTTACGCACGAACGGTTCAATCCTGGACCATGTTTCCAACAATTTTTTCAGCTACAGGCCGGACCTCTAGCAAATACTCGCGGAAGCTTTCATCAGTACAATCAGCAGCTGCACCCTCCGCGAGTACTTCTAGCCGAGCCTTTGGCCAGAAGGACTTTACAAGGCCTAGGGCATGGCCCACGTAAGATGTGGCAGCCTCGGTGACGAAATTGAGGATCTTTTGTGGCACCCCGCGAAGACGATCAAGCAGTGGTTGCCCATCTTCAGCACCGTCTTCCCGGGGATCCACCATCTCTACGAGTTCTTGAGCTGCCACCTTCAAATCATCGAGTTTCTTCTGGCGCTGCTCTTTCTCCTTGCCCAAAGTCTTGATCTGCTGGAGGCAGTCGACGAGTTGCTTCTCTGTGTCGGCCATCACCTTCCGCAGACCCTCGACTTCATCTGCGCGGCGATATAGCATGTTCTTCAAATCAATCATGAAGTTATCGACTACGGGTATGACTCCGAGAATTGAATTCAACATACCTTGATGGGTTTTCCGCTGTTCCTTGAGTCGGCCTTGGAGCTCGATGATATTCTGCTCGAAGCCGGCTCGCTCCTGCAACAGCTCGTCGATACGCCTGGTGGACTCTTCCAGCTTCGTTGAAGTTTTTTGGTTCATGTCCTACATGTTTTTGGGCGTCAGAGGATATCGACTTATTCATACAGTTACCAGCGGTCTAGTTGAGATTTACCAGAACAAATGAGTCGATCGCCTTGATCATTTGGTGTAGGCGGTTCAGATCATCCCCCGGGAGGTGCATCTCTTGGAGTATAACGGTGTTTTCCCCTACAGGGGTCGGCAACCCGGGCGCCTCGCAAGAAGCATCCGCACCCTCCAAGGCTGACGGCTGCGAGGTCCCTGCAAAGGACAAGTATTAATATAGTAATGATTGTGGCAGAAGGCAGTGGGATCATTTACCTGCACCGCCGACGGGTACGGTAGTGGTGACCTCGACTTGCTCATTGCCGGGGGCTTCGGGTTCCGTGTGCTGGAGCTCGGGTAGTGGCGAGTCACGCATGATTACATCTGCCCCCCCTGCTGGCTCCGGCGCGTTGGGTTGCCCAGGCGACGGCTCGGAGGCTGGTGGAGCCAACTCGAGTTCGGGTGTCATGTAGCTGTTGATCTGCTCAAGACAACAGCACAACATTTTTACTGTGATTTTTACACATGGCTAAGGGCAAGGTCCAAGGCATTACTTACCTCTGGGATCGGATCATTGTCGGTTTCCTCCACACCAGCTTCAACGGCTTCTTTGTCACGGTATTTGTGGCTGGAGGAGTTGGTGTATAGGATGAGGGGGCTGGCAGCTCTGGCAGGGCAATGTCCGGGACACCTATTGCCGGCGGCGGTACTGTTTCAGTCGAGGGCGTGAGCTGCCCCGACCTTGTGCCTGCCACGGCGATAGTTACATCGTCTGCGACAGAAGGTGACGGATCGGCCCTATTGACCTCTATGGGCTCGGCTTCTGGTGCACCTTTTCTGTTGGGGGGCACTTCAGCTACCTTTTGGCGCTGGGAGCCGGGCAAGGAAGACGAGGGCTGCAAGACAGGGTTGTCATCAGTGTTCAGCGAAACAAATCGACAGTTTTTATAGTTCGACAAACACTTACCCGGCAAGGTCAGTGGCGGCTGGCTTTGCGTTTCCTCATATCCCGACGTCGCCGGGGAACGAGAGGTGCGTCGTCTGACCAGTCCATGGATGATCCGGAGGAGTCGTCGGCTTGCACTCTCTCCCCAGCCACCCGGCTGCCCGTGGCTGATTCGCTGCCAGCAATTTGTTCTTTCTGAGCTTTGGCGGCGCTGGGCAGCGTATGGTAAGGCCGGGGCAGATCGGGGTGTGGCGGGTAACTCCGATACAATGCTGATGAATCCTATATTAAGACAATCAGTTAGTATTAACTCTTCAGATCAAGGGAAGAAGTCGAGAAGTCGAACACTTACTGCTGGTGGTCGATTCTGGGCTGTAAACCCTGCTGGAACATACGGGACAGCATCCACATCTACTAGAATTCGCCTGACGCGCATAAGTGCAGCATCGTCCCCAGCTCTTCTGCGCACATACGGGATGGTCTTCAGTTCCCAAGTACTCGAATCCTAAAGTATGGCGCTGCTGAATGGGTTGACCCGGCGCTTGAAAAATGATAGCATCACTGATGCCCCGGTTACCCCTGTCTCTTTGTGCGCGGCAATCAACTCGAGCAGTTCTTTGACTTGGTCCATCTCGGCTTCATTTGGCTCCAATGTCCATTCGCTACGCTGAACAGGAGGCCTGCCGGACCGTACAGGGAGTTGGGGGGCATGGTTCGCAATGTAGAACCAGTGTTGTTTCCACCCGGGGACATTTGACGGAAATTTGTATGATATGTATTTGTCACTAGCGTGTTGCCAAGCTGGATCCAGCGCCCCTATTGCAGAAGGATTTTTTGAGGTGGGCTGGGGCTTCACACGGAAAATAGCGGAAAAGAGCCCAATGTGGTTCAATTCCGAGGAAAGCTTCACAGAAATGAATGAAGATGGAGATATGGCAGATCGAATTGGGGTTGAGGTGTTGCAGCTCAATCCCATAGAAGTAGAGAAGACCACGGAAGAAGGAGCAAGTGGGGAGGGCGAATCCCCGTTCAGAGAAAGAGCAGAAAGAAACGATTTCATCGACATTTTCCATGGGAATGGATCGCGAAGAGGAAGGCGCCAATTGATGAGATCCCTTTCCTGCAGCAGACCCCCAATACCAAAATTTGCTAAATTATGGCGAGAACACTTACTAATTGCCCATTCTCCGGTTGCCGCTTGCGCCTCTTTCAGGTCCTTCTGGTTGTTTTTCTTCGGAGCCATTTCGAATCCTTACAGCCACGAGTTGTTTTTACAAGCGCTCGGGGGCTGCGGCGGTGGGCTCGAAGATCTTCGACTATGCTGGGCGGTGGAAGGGCTCGGGCAGGTTAGACTCTAGTTGGGGTTTTGTTTTTTCTTTGGTGGCGGCGTCAGATCTGATGGCACAGGAAAAACCCTAACTGACCGCGGGGTTAAATAACCAGCGGTCAGGCAGTGGTTTACTGTGTGTAAGATGAAGCGTCGCACGATGGAATTAATTGGATACAGGCGGTTTTTTTGGCAGATTTTTGGGACCGTTACCCGATTCACCATTTTTTCTGGGTTAGTTGTCCCGAAAAAGAGGTTTTTCGGGTTTCGAGTCTAATTTTTGCTAATTGCCTCCTCTTAGACTTTATTTTTCAAAAGGAACTCTTTTTGCCACGATCTTTGGGATCCTTTTTTCCAAAAGATTTGGACTCAAGGCTCGGGGGCTGTACGACACGTGGCATCGACTACTTATTTTTCGAAAGTACTCGAAGGATAAGAAGGAAAGATTCAAGGCTAGTTTGACCCTCAGCTTGATTCTTTGATTCAACCTAAGGCTCGGGGGCTACTCCATATGGAGTGCGATTCATCGCACCCCATATAAAAGAAAAAAATTCGGGGCATGAGCACCTCATAGCTTCGATGCAGTCAGAAGAGTACTCGAAGAGAAGTATCAAGATGGAGCTTCGAAAGAAGTCGAAGACAGCTTCGGAAGTACTCGAAGAGTCTGCAGTACTCAGCTACGAAGAGCTCGGGGGCTTGTCAGACCCGGGGCCACGGGGCTGTGTACATCAAGGAGTCCGTATTGGACTAGGGGATAGGACGTGTCCTGTACCTCATTTATGTTGTATTCTACCCGCATGCGGAGTAGAACTAGTCGATACAGAAGGAAACTACTCGAGTTGTACTTGAGTACGATTTCTATGTTAGTATCAGACTAGGATTCATGTAACCCTGTCCCCCCGGATATATAAGGGCGGGCAGGGCCCCCTCAAAAAATAAGATCACCAGATCAACACCAAGGCAATACAAACCATCATACAGGACGTAGGGCATTACGCATATTGCGGCCTGAACCTGTCTAAATTTTGTGTTGTCTGCACCTTCGAGTTCCTGATCTCGGCGCATCCCAACCTAAAACCTACCACCGTGGGTATACCCCTTGGTGGGCAGCCGGATAAAACCCGACACCGGCCACGCGCGGCGCGAGCGCAACACTGCATCAATAGTGCAGTAGCAGATCGCTGAGACGCTGATTCGCTGTAGGGCAACCATCCGCGGTATAATTTTTTCTCTGTGCTTTAGATGATTATTAATTACTAATTAGACTATTGTTTAGATATTTAAATGAATTGTTTGGGAATTTTACAGCAGGTCATTTATAATTCATCGGTTTAATATTGTCTCGTTATCGCTTTGCTCATTGGTGAACATTGGCTCATCAGTGCCACATAATCGGTAATAATTTTTTAAGTTTATTCAATATTGTTGTAACTAAGCGATAGCTTCAATTCATAATTTTATTTTTTAATTTCAGCATATAGCCATGTCATCTAGAAGGTATCCATCCGGTTCTGAGAAAAGGAAGAGGAAGAAACGAGCAGATGAGTTCATAGAAACACAGAGAGGAGCCATGGACAAATTTTTTTCTAGTAATTTAAGAACTTCAAGGAATCAAAATGAGAAGGCTATAGTTGCTATGGAGGAGCAACCTGATAATAACCCAGAAGATCAGGGCTTTACACCAGAAGAAAATATTGACACCAATAGGAATGATAACAATGTAAGTGATCATGAGCCTATAGTTAATTCACCTCCTACAGAAATTCCAATACGAATGCTAGTGTTGATGAACAACCTATTTTTATTGAGGATATTTATGATCAAGAAATTGGGATAATCTTGATAACAAGTCAAGGGACATATTAGTAGAGAAGGGACCCATCAGAGATGAAAATATTGAATTTCCTTTGGATACTAATGGCAGACATTTTTCATATACTCATTACTCTAGAAAGATGAGCAATGAAGAAGTTTATGATAGAAAGTGGTTGGTATATTCAAAACATGTTGATAGAGTGTTTTGTTTTTCATGCAAGCTTTTCAATACAGAAAACTGCAAGAGTTCATTGGGTCATGAGGGGTTCAAAGATTGGAAGCATATTAATGAGAGGTTGAAAGAACATGAGGCTAGTATACAACATATTACAAGCATGAACTCTTGGAATGAACTGAGGGTGAGGCTCGGTAAGCATGAAATAATTGATAAAAACATTTAGCAGCAAATCACTAAGGAGAAAGAGCGTATCAGGCAAGTTTTACAAAGAATAATTGCTGTTGTGAAATTTCTTGGTAAGCGGAATTTAGCTTTCAGAGGACCAAGTGAGCAACTTTACAATGGTCAAAATGGTAATTTCTTAGCTTGTGTTGAGATGATTGATGAATTTGATTTGGTTATGCAAGATCACCTCAGACGTATTCAAAACAATGAGATTCATTATCACTTAGTCATAAAATTCAGAATGAATTGATTTCTCTTTTGGCTTCTGACATTACTAAATCTATAATAAACACTGTTAAAGAGGCCAAATATTTTTCAGTTATCCTTGATTGTACCCCTGATGTCAGTCATCAAGAACAAATGAGTTTGTTGATTCGATGTGTTAATATGTCTACTGGTAAAGTTGAGGAGTATTTTTTGGGTTTCATGAAGGTAGATGATACATCTGGTGAGGGACTTTTTAATTCATTACTTGATTCCATTAAGTCCTTTGGCCTAAATATTGAACATGTTAGGGGTCAAGGTTATGATAATGGATCTAACATGAAAGGAAAGCACAAGGGCGTGCGAAGACGACTGCTTGATATAAACCTAAGAGCTTTGTTTATGCTATGTGCTTGTCATAGTCTTAATCTTACACTTTGTGACATGGCTAAATCTTGTGGAAAAGCTATTTCATTTTTTGGAATTATGCAATGAATATATACATTGTTCTCTAGTTCTACTAAAAGATGGGATGTTTTGAAGGATCATGTTGAAAGTTTAACTGTGAAGTCATGGTGCAATACTCGTTGGGAGAGTCGGATCAAAAGTGTCAAAACAATAAGATTTCAAGCTCCTCAGATAAGGTCAGCTTTGTTTCAGTTGAGTACGATTAGGATACCGAACCAAAGGATAGGAGTGATGCAAAAAATTAGGAGTGATGCAAAAAATTTATTTGATCTTCTTGGTACCTTTGATTTTATACTTGGTATGGTTATTTGGTATGATATTTTATTTACAGTAAACAAAGTGAGCAAGCAGTTGCAATCCCCATCCATGTGCATTGATGCTACATTAATGAGAATAGAAGATACAGTGAGTTACTTTCAGAACTATAGAAATAATGGATTTGCTTCTAGTTTGATCATTGCCAAAGAGATTGCATCTGAATTGGGTGTAGAGCCATCATTTCCAGGAAACGTCATGCTAAGAGGAAGAAACAATATGATGAAACTGATTGTGAGGAAGCAAATCTTGAAGCTGAAAAAGCTTTTGAAGTTAATTATTTTTTTGGCCATGGTTGATATTGCAATTAGTTCATTAAAAAGTAGATTTGAAGAACTCCATTCATTTAAAGACATATTTGGATTTTTGATGGACTCCATAACCTTGAAGTCATTGGATACTATTGAACTAAGAGAATGTTGCACCAAATTTGCAAACACTTTCTCTTTTGATGGCTCATCAGATGTTGATCTAAATGATCTAATTTCAGAGCTTAGTGTTTTGCGGTTGACTTTATCAGATAAACCAATGTCCGCCATGGATATTTTTGAGTATGTTAGAGAAGTGGATTCTTATCCTAATACTTCTATTGCTTAGCGACTTTTATTTACTGTGCCCGTGACCGTTGCGTCAGCTGAAAGAAGTTTTTCAAACTTGAAGTTGCTGAAGAATTATTTGAGGTCCAAAATATCTCAAGAAAGACTAAATGGTTTGGCTATTTTATGCATCGAGAAAATATTATTGGATGAAATTGATAGTGATGCTATCATCAATGACTTCGCTTCGAGACATGTTAGAAGACAATTTTAAGGTAATCACATATTTATATTTTTTTCTTATGATGAATAATTTTTTGATATATTTTTAAATATTTATTAGCAACATGTATTATATATATATTATTATAATAAAAACCCCCATACTAAATCTTGCCCCGGGCCCCTAATTTATGGGGATCGTCCCTGCCCTCCAGAGGAAAACGGTTCTTGTAAGCGAAGCTGAAAGTGGTTTTTGTTAGCCGCCATCACGCCTCCATGCTGATAATCGCGACACCAGCTTCTGCCGAGCTTGGGTTAGGTCGATGCTGTCGTCCCTCTTGGCCAGCATCTCCCATTTCTGCATAAATGATATAACGCGAAAAACACTTACATCAGAAGAGGACACTAAAAATTCCTGAAGACCAGTGGCGGAACTAGTATAGGTACATGGTGTACATCTGTACACCCAATAATTTGGACAAAATAATTTCAGAAGGTATGTATATGCAATTATACATATAGGTATACAGATAACTAGATTAGATCATGCCTATTTGAGCCCAAATAAGAGAAATAAGTCTGTGGGCCGGCCTGCTTGCTTTGCCTGCTGCCTCACGGTTGCAATCCCCTCCTGAGCCTTGTCGTTTGTTCTTCCGTTGTTCTTCTCTCAACTTCTCATCTTCTGCTGCTGTGCCGCCGCTAGGCGAGGGTTAGCTTCGGTCCGCCGGGCACCGGTGTCGGGCCGAGGAGCGCGAGACTACGGTGGCTCGCCGGCCGCTGATCTGATGGAGCCACGGAGGGCGCGTCGACGGCGGCCACGGGACCATGCTTGCTGCTGTTGCAAATCCGGCGACAGAGGCGGCCGGGTGCGCGGCGGCGACGGCGGCGCCGTTTCCACGGAAGCATCGCCGGCCACGGCAGGCACAAATGCGGAGGAGGTAGGGCCCATGGCTGGCGTCGCTCAATCCTATGTACACCAAATCTTGAATTCTGCGTCCGCCACTGCTAAAACTCATTTCTAATGAGCCAAAGGCTCCAAGCAATACACCCAAACAGGAACAAAAGAAACTTAGTTTTTCTATCTACTCCCTCTAAGAACTGGTCTTGAAACGACTCTACACTGGTCGGAACAAATGGCCACCCAAAGGCCTCACGACACAAACACCAAGTGAATTGTGCAAGCGCACATCGGAGGATAATGTGCTCTGTAGTCTCGGTTAACCCACACATCTTACAGTTTGCATCACCCGGCCACTTCCTTCTCACCAGCTGATCTGCCGATTGAATTCTGTCATTGCAGACTAACCACAAGAAGATCTTTATTTTTAGAGGGAGATTAGCCTCCCAGATTGCTAACATCCACCTATTCATGACCCCCGGGAAGGTAAGCTCTCTATATAGCGATGCCGTCGTATAGGTCCCTGTTCTTTCAAAAGCCCTGGAGACCGAGTCTTTTTCTGCATATAATATTGTGCCATCTAGCATATCCAATAAGGCTCCCCAATCTGCCAGCTCTGTTCCACCAAAAGTCTGTCACGGCCATGCGGCAGTGAGCGTATAGGATACTCATGGGAGGTGGCCGGCCGCTGCGCTGCCGGTTTCCTGCCCGTGATGACGGTAGATGTCGCCGAGATGGCGACGTTCAGCAGGGAGATGAGAAGGAGATGGGAATTAGATTGTAATCTGGCTTGCTTTATTCCTTCTCCCTGCGACATATAAATAGTCTAGGTTTACAATGACCAACCGACTCAAACAAACTCTCTTTAACCAATCTCCTAGTATCTTGCTGACAAAAGACTCCTAATCAAAACAAACTAACAAGCCACCAACTAACTTAACGATCTCCTCTTCACGTACTGTCGCTGGAAACCACGCCTGTGGGTCTTGCGCGCCGACGTCGGTACTGAATACCGACCACGACATCTCTCTCCCCTCCTCCGGAAACAGCTCGTCCTCGAGCTGAAACGCAGGATAGCGCTGCTTGAATTCCTCCACATCCTCCCAACTGGTTTCACAGGCCGGTCGGCCTTCCCAGCTGACCAGCACCTGCCAGCGCCCTCTGGCCAATCGACTGCGAACGACCGCCGCCGGAGTAGGAAGCACACGGCCATGCAACAGCGGAGGCAAAGCAGGAGTAGCAGCAGGCGGCATACCATGGAAGGCCTTGAGAACGCCCACATGGAACACATTGTGGATGCATGCACCAGTCGGCAGCTGAACTGGATACGCCACATCGCCAATCCGCTCCAGCACCTGATATGGCCCGTAGAAACGTGGCGCAAGCTTGCCCTTGGACTGAGCCGGCAAAGACGCCACAGGTCGGTGTAGCAGCTTCACCCAAACCCAATCACCTACACCAAAGGCTATGTTCATGTGCTTGGCGTCGTAGTAGAGCTTGGCATGCTCTTGTGCTTGAAGAAGACGATCCTGGGCCTCCTGGAGGAAGTCATCACGTTCCCGCAGCATCCGGTCGACCACCGGTGCAGGGGCATCACCGCGCGCATTGTCAGATGCAGGTCCACGGGACTGCGCATATGGCGTATATCTTACAGGATAAGGGGTGGGACATGGCCCATGCCTTATACCAGTTATAACTACTCGTAGCGTAATAGAACTACTTATACAGTAGTGAAACTAGTCGGGATATAAGAAAACTACATGAATACTATTCGGGTGGGACTCCTGAGCTCGTATCTGACTAGGACCCCATGTAACCCTGTCCCCCAAACTATATAAGGGTGGGAAGGGATCCCCTTCAAACAGGAGATCATCCGATCACCACCTGAGGCAATTCAAACCACACAGGACGTAGGGTATTTCACTCTTGGCGGTCCGAACCTGTCTAAACTTTGTATTCCTTGCACCTTCGAGTTCCTGATCTCGGCGACACCCTACCTACAAACTCACCACCTCGGGGGTATCCCTCAGTGGGCGTGGCGGTAAAACACCGACAGCTGGCGCGCCAGGTAGGGGTGTTCATCGAGCATCAACCGGAAACTCGATGGTATCTTTCTGCTTCACCAGCACCGTGCTCAATGAGGGCACAACTTTCATCTTCGGCTCTTGGATCCGCGTCGCCAACGGCTTGGGTGGCTTCAACAGCCACCTAGCCGACTCCAGAGAGGCGGAGGCCTCTACAGCAACTCGACGCAACAACCTCGATGAGTTCATCGACAACCTTGACGAGTTGCTGCTCCTCGATCTCGTCAGGGAGATCGAGAGGATATCTATTTTCGATGCAACTTCAATTCGTGCTGCACCAGAACTACTCGGATCGGATTCAAATAGATCCGAGCAGTCCAAGTCCCTCCCCGACTTGGAGGAGGACTTGTATCGTCTTCTCAAGCTTGGAGATGAGGTAGCCACCGCCTGTCGGGGCGGCCCCGTTTTTGACAACTACTTGGACTCAGACGCAAAGTATTTGTCGACTAGTACTACACCTTCAAGTTAGAGCCAAGGAGGACTTGAGGATGAGGGAGCCACCATGAAACGAACCGGGTTCCCAAATCGAGAAATCCGACTCCCTTTATCATCGTGATAGTCCCTGGATCAAGTGCTATCACATACAGAACTCATTCCAGGCATAATATCATAGTCATACTCTGCTTAAGGTCAAACATGGGTTTAATTATTACATAAATTTATAGGATTTGTAGTACGGAATTTATTACAAGCCTCTCGGCTAGAGCGGTTCAGGCAGAAATCGTAAAGCGGTAGCTAGTCTTCGGGCCGTCCTTCATCTCCTGGACCCTCCTCCACAGGCGACTCGAGCGTAGCACGAGCTTCAGTCATACCAACCGTCATCGTTGGGGTCAAACTCTGGATCGGATCCTGCATCGTACCAGGCTATCCCCAAGGTATGGGATAGGTTCACGTCACTATCCGAATGCAAGCTTTATTGTGGACTATACTATGGGTATAACAAAGTTCAAGAGGTAAAGCTGGGGTTTCCTATGCATGCAATATATATATATATATATATATATATATATATATATATATATATATATATATATAAGTATACACATCTTCTTCCATCCTCGACTCGGGCCCTTCCGGCATTCCGGACTCCCGGTTGACGCACACCTTCCAACCACCAAGTCGATGTGAGAACTCCCTCTCCTCGCATCTCAACTGCCCCCTGGCAGGAAGTTATTCTAGAGGGAGGTAGAAGTCACGAGTAACACTAACTAATAAGAGCAACAGAGAAGTAGGGGTGTCCATAACCGAGAATGCGGCTATACATATAGTTTACACCCTGCAGAGGTTGTACACCTGGACCCACTCGAATCGACACTAGCCGGAGATCAGCCGACTAATAGACGAAACACCGGTCTACTGAAACAGAACTAGGAGCCCCGGCACCATCCGGCTTTCCCGGGTCTTGGGCGCATCCTCCCACAGGAGGTCGCCTCGGGACTGTGAAGCCTCCCATGTGTCTCGGGGAATGTGAGGTTAGCACTTCCTTCCCCTGCACCGATACTCGATCCTCCTACCGGCTTGGTACCGCGCTAGCTAGCCCCGGACCAGGCCCACCCTCATAATGGGTAAGTGGTGTGCACGCTTAACATATTCCCACAAGTCATAGTTACTTTCACTCGGTCCTTAACTGCCGAAGTGGGCATCTTCGTCATAAGCGTCTCCACCACGGTGGTCCGCGATTGCACCCTTGACGGGTGCCTCCAACACCTCAACCCTATAACCAAAAAGTTGTACCCGCCATAGGTACTCCGTAGGGTGTGCCAAGATACACACCCAAAGCCCTCGATCCACGATCGAGTTAGTTTTGCCCACTCCCGGCTAAAGCCCTAAACACCGACTCCTGAATAGTATACCTTCACACACGCCAAGACTATCCATCCATTCCCACACATACACATTCAAGGATTGACAAGGCATTTCATATAGTAGACAAGTGTGATAGGATCACAAGGAGTACGGATAAATAAGATAGGCCATGCAGGTTCATCTTGATATAAATTACACACATAGCGATAGCATATCTAACAAGCAATGCCTAATAGGTATTCAGATCGTAGATGGGCATGAACCTGGCATCTCTTCGAAGTCCTCCTAGGCTTCCGGGTAGTCTTGGCCGTCGGTCAACTCCTCGCTGTCGGGTCCTATTCGTAAATACGAGTAAGAGCAGGGATCCAAGTGCAAAATGCACAAAGCTCTTCAAATAAGATCCAAATCACCACAAAACCTACTCTAACAGGTGGTTTATGATTTTAGAGGGATTATGGAACTGGTTTCATAATTTTCGGAGGTCCGGTCGATTTATTATGAATTTTCTAAGGAAAATCCTATTTCTGAAATTAATAAAAGAATTTTGGAAAAGAAAATCAGTCAGCTGTGACACGTGGCAGCACCAGAGCGTGCCACGTGGCATGCTGACGTCAGCATGATGTCACATGTGGGGTTAGTGCCTGCTGACGTCAGTAGTGGGCCTTGCTGACATCAGCATTGACCGGTCAACGTTGACCGGTCAACGGTCAACATTCAAGGGGGTCAGTGGGTCCCACTGGTCAGCCTCACTCCGAGGCTGACGGGTGGGGCCCTCGGTCAGGCCGGGTAAAAAGAAAAAGGGAAGGGGCCCGGCTCGATTTTTGGGCCAAAAAGGGTGCTAGGCCGGCTCGAGGCCCAACTAGGCTCGGCTTAGGCTTCATAGGTCGGCTTGGCCTGCGGCTCAGCAGGCCGACTCGTCCTTGGACTGGCTACACGCGGTGGGCCGGCTCGGCCTAACAGGCCGGCCCGCGGTCCACTCCCCTCCCTCTCCCTCTCACTGACGACACGGGCCCGGGGGCAGCGCCTAGCGCTTCCCCCGACAGGTGGGACCCGCCTATCGGTCACCCACCGGATCTGGTGTGGCTGCCAGATCCGGTGTGGCTCAGGCCAAAGTGGCCCCGTGTGCGTGTGTGCCAGGGTGTGTGTGGCTACGCCCAGAGGGTGTTCGGGGAAATGCCCTAGGGCATGGCCGCGACGCGAACGCGACGTCGCGGCCACATCGCGGGCTCGCCGCGCACGGCGAGGCCGTGGCGGGGGCATGGCGTGGCATGGCGAGGCTGGGGCGTGGCCAGGCCTGACGGCGGTGCGGCAAGGCTGGGCATGGCTCGGCCTCATGGCACGGGTGTGCACGCGCGCGGGTCCTACCTTTCCAGGGCCGCGGCGTGGCCGTGCCGCGCGCGGGGCACCGGCATCCCGGGCCCGCGGCACGACGCGGCGGCGGAGGGGCAACGGCTGCTGCGGGGGGGGGGGGGGGGGGACGAGCGGCGCGATGGGGCTCCTGCACAAGAGTGGCACCAAGGCCAGATGGGGGAGGGGTCCTAAGGCTGGGCTACTGGAGGGTTCATCGGCATCACCGGTAGCACGAGGAAAGAAGGGAGAGAGCGGCGACGACGCTCACCGAGGGCTTGCTAGCAAGATTCTTGGCGCAGTGATGGGCTGTTGTGTAACACCCTAATGTAATTTTCTTAAATTTATAATGAATTTAATTGGGCTCCAGTAACTTTCTAAGGATTTATTTTGCCTAGCTTGCATTTATTTATAATTTAATTCACAAAGAATTAAAATTTATTTTAGGTTCAACATGTTTGTGCATTCATGCTGGTGCATAAGTTTTATTTGGTTGAGTGCATAGGAGTTGAATTCAAATAGAATCGAGTTGGTTTGAAAAAAGAAAAGGGAGGAAACCGGAAAGTAGGTCAGTCATTCCTTCTTTTCTCTCAGTCATTCCTTCTTTTCTCTCGGTCATTCCTTCTTTTCTCAGTCATTCCCGTTCTTTTCTCAGTCATTCCTTCTTTCTCAGTCACTCCCCCAGCTCGACCCCACCTGTCGGCCCCTTCTTCCTCCTTCCTTTACCGGCCGCGCAACGACCGCCCGAAATCTCCGGCGAGCCCTCGTGCCAGCCCGCATGCCTAGGTTGCCCCATCGCCCCACAAATAGGATCCCCCAACCCCCTGCGCCCTTACCCCTACCCCGCTGCAGCCACCCCGAACCCTAGCGCCGCCGCCGCTTGCTCTGCCGCGCAAAGCTTCCTGCTTCACCGTGGACCGGCCGCCCTGCTGCGCCCCAGCCCCAGCCAACCCCCACCTGAGCTTCGCCTCACCGCCAGGAAGCTTCCCAAGCTCTTCCCTCGTGACCCCGGCCCGTGCACTTGCCGGAATTTGAACGGGACCCGCCGCCGGTGAGAAGCTCCGCCATCTCGATTCCTCGCCACCGTTAGCCCTACGACCCTCTTAACCCCCGTGGCACCTCTGCAGGAACACCCCGAGCTGACCCGTGGTGATCAGAAGCCGGAGGACCCCCTGCAGCAGCCTTCCCCTCGAGTGCCGCCTGTTTCCGCCGCTCGGACCTCGTCGCCGACCATCTTGCGCTGCCTCTCCGACCCGTTCAGGCCTTCGGTGAGCACCACATCGTTCCCCTGGTTGTCTTGCGCTAGTTGTCGTAGACCAAAGCTCGCTCTTGTGGCTAGAACGCTGTCGCCGGCGTGCGCCGCCGTGCAAACCCGCCGTCCTCGTGAGCCCGACCAGATCGGACCAGTCCGATCCAGATCGGATCGTCCGGACCCCGCCGTGCAGTTCGGACCGTCCGAACTAGACTGGGACTGAACCGTTCGATCCAGATCTGACGGCCCAGATTAGAAGCCGCGTACCCCTTCGCCCTGCCAGTTTTGCTAAAGAGCCCCTGAGCTTTTCGAAAACCAACCCGCGGTCCACCCTTAGTTCAAAAATATTTGCAGTCAGGTCCTATTTTTTACTCGTTTAGACCCCTGAGCTTTCCAGTTTTAGTGCCCGCCGTCCCAGCCCCGGGTTATCACGTGCTAGCCCCTGTGTCTACCCCTTTAATTATGTTGAGGTCCCTGGTTTTTGTCCGGAACCCCCCTGTGGCTCAGTTTTTCCCGCAGATAGGTCCCTGAATCTTGTTTCAAGCGTAGTTTTCGCGTTCTAACTCCGTTTTAGGTGTTCTTTATGTCCACGCGATCGTTGTAACGCATAGAATAGTTCTAGCATAGTTTTGCATGCTGTTCTATTGTATTGGTGTACTGTTCTCTTATAGTTTGCTTTTGTTTGTGCATGTGTGTATGTGTGGACCATGCTTGATGATCGTGAGTAGACGTCGAGCCTTCGGAGCAGTACCAGGAGCAGCCATCTTTCGAGCAGTTCGAGCAGCAGCCGGGAGAGTACGAGGAAGGCAAGTATAACATGAACCTCCTATCACTTTTAAATACAATTTCATACTGCATTTTAATTCTGTATGCAAGGATTTCCTAGCCACTTTATATCCTTTTTATATATCCTTTGGGTTGCATTTTGGTTAGTTGTGCTAGGTTGCTGCGCTATAACACACTTGGTCCTTGTTAATTAATTTGATTAATGGTCCTATGCAACTTAATCCTGAGAGTGGCCCTCTGTGCTGTGTGCTTGAGTGGCTCACATCTCTTTAAAATATGTTTTTGTTAGAAACTTGGTTTAGGGGGCCAGCACGGTGCTTAGTGCTTGGTTGGCCACTCTCCATAAGGACCGGTTCATAGAGCGACAACCTGGGACAACCGCGCAACCACAAGACTGGAATGGGACGGTCTTGACTTACTAATTAGGTCGTGTTGGTTCGGGAGTAACTTACCTGTGTGGGCAAGAGGGGTGGTAGGCTTCAATGGTCCCTGCTCCTCCGGCTTGATCTGTGCTGTGTGCTTGTACCCCCGGAGGTGGGCCCCATCGTCGCTGATCCAGAAACCTTAGCGGTTACACCCTACCAATGTGATCCTTTGTAACGGTCTCGTAGTGTGCTTGCTAGCCATCTCACCTAAGGAAGTGTGATGAACAACTAGCGTAGCTCACGACTTGTGGGTAAAGTTGTGCAACCTCTCGAGAGTGTAAAACTGATATATCAGCTGTGCTCACAGTCATGAGCGGCCCAGATCCTCAGTCTGATTAGTGGGGTTATCAACCTTTGATTAGGGAGGTTCCCCGGGTGGTTTTGGTTCGGATGGTTCTCAGTAGTTCTTAGCTAATATTGATTAATTTCTTATGCAATTGGGTTATGGTAATTCATCCACTTGTAGTAATCAGCATTAATAAAACTTTGCCAAGACTAAAAGCTAATGCAGTCGAGTCCGCCAACCTAGAGCCTCATAGTTTGTGTTATACTTGTTGAGTACGAGTTCGTACTCACTCTTGCATTTCTACTCTTCTGTTCTCTTGGATATCTTCGACTGCTGCTCAGTGCCCGGCAACGTGGAGGACCACGTCAGCGGCTTCGATGACTTCTAGGCGTTTGTCTCCCAGTCGACGTCCCTGTGGCGCCCTACTCTTCATGTACTTCATTTTACGCTTCCGCAATTCTTGAACCGATTCTTGATTCGGTTGTAATAAAATAATTCATTTACGATTTATGTTACTGTTATTCGTGATATGTGTTGTGATATCTTGATGGTTCTGTGTGGCAGAACCGCTCGAATTATTCCGGCTCAAGTGCGCTATTGATCGCCGTACAACTGCAATCGGCTTAACGCACTTCAAACGGAACAATCCTTTGGTCTGTCGGGTCTCCGCCCGATGCAACCACGGTTCAGCAGGATCGAAGTAGGTTTACCTCGCACGAAGGCGAGTTCCCATCACAGAATAGCTCATCAACTTTAATTTACAACCATATATATATACATTATTACAAGACGAGTTCAAGAGAAGTAAATTTATACAACCATGTTCAAACTGACAAGCGTAACAGCTTGTCTAAACTCACAGCGGAAGGAAAAGTTTTACGCGACTACACACGTCGCGAAAGTAAACGCCAAGCTTAGCCCAGGGCTTGGTGTCACTCCGGAGGGTCAGTGCCGGCCGGGGACGGGTCCCACTCCACGGACCAGCCAAAAGGAACGGACGTTGGCCACACAAAGTTGTCCGTGGGATTCTCAAAGGTTATACCTGAAAAGACATTAGCAAGGCTGAGTATTCTAATACTCAGCAAGGCTTACCCGGGGCTGGGTATACTTAGCCCGTAACTAGACCCATGCAGGCTTTGTAAGGCTCTGGGTTTATTTTCAGCTGAAAAGTAACAAAGAGTATGTACTATTTTCAAGTTTTAGCTTTCAACTTCTAGTTGAGTAATTATTCTAGATTAGCACCTACACTAAGCAAGCAAGGTAGTGTTTATCATTCAACAAGATTATCTACCATTAGTTCCACTTCTTACTCAATGTGGCAGAAGGGATAAGCAGTCTCAATCCTCGTGAGAGGCGGACGATTCGAATCGGATTTAACCTTGCAAGGTAAACCTAACTCACACGCTCGGAATACCAACAGGGCGTTCCAAGCAACCGTTTCCCTCATATTCCGGGTTGTGGATCAGGGCCACCACAAGCGACTGCAGGACCGTACGCACACCCAATGTGTACAGGACATACGTCTGTAGCGCGACTACAAAACCCGTATTCCTGTCTGCCTTGCAGAACGTACTCCCACACGGCGGTGCGTGTAAACATAAAATAAAAGTCGAGTGGTGGAAGCGCATCCACTTGCCGGGCCAATCGGGTACTAGGTTTACCGCTTACCATATTTCACGGCATGTGGCTAGTACTTTCAAAAACTTAGCCACCACTACTACATGGATCGACCTTATCAACTTTTAACAAAACAGACAGGGTAAAACTTCAGGTCATGATGCAGCACATGACCCTGTCCGTCATCCTTATAGTGATTGCAGAAATGTAAACATGCAACTCCTATATCGCGCGAGTGACAGGAAATCACTCGACTTCTACCGGTCCTATTAGCGGAGCACCTATCCGATAAGGACTCGGGAGCATTACATTGGATTCCTAGGATTCATGCATCTAGGGTTTCATTACAACTCCTAAACTTAATGCAAGATATAATATAATAGACATAGATTGCAGTGTAAATAAAGTAGTGGGATATGTCCGGGGCTTGCCTTCTTGGGTGGAGGTGGGGACAGGAGAGTCAGAGACTTCCGAACTCGGGTTCGGAGCTTCAGTTAACCCTTCGACGACTTGTGCTGGATCTTCTGGAAAGCCTTGGTCTTGCCCTAAGACCAGTTCGTAATCCCCGTCGTCGAGTACCGTTGATTCTATATGAGATGCAATAAAGTAAATAAGGTGAAATTTAAATTTAGAATTTCACGTTTCAAATATTATAACTTATCCAATTAACACACAAACATGCATAGAATAAAGAGGGTTTAGATTTGAAACACTATTTATAAAGATATGGTAGAATTTTATTGTAATATAAATTAAATATTTGGATTAAATTTGAAATAAACTAAAATTTGAATTCAAAACTTTAAATAAAAGATCATAGAAATTTGATTATATATTAGCATTATAAAACATTACATTAGTGAATATTAAAAGATTCCAATTAGAGAAGATTATACATTAGGTTTATTTTAAATTGGAAAGTTTCATAATAAAAGAGGTTAAGTTTGAATTAAAATTAAGTTTGTAACCTTGCACGAAGTTACCTAGAGCTCATGAAATATTTAGATCAAACTTCATAAGTAATCAAGTATTGAATATCAAGGTTACGCATAAGTCATTTCCTAATCTTAGGTTTAACAAAGGGGATAAAAGTAAATTGTTTCACACTAAACTTTATTAACCAAAGTTATAGAATTTGAAATCTAGTTTCTAACAAAACTAGTTTTGCCATTTTAGGATTTTTCTGTGATTTGTTACAAATTTTACAAGACAGAAAAGACTCTCACATGAAATAACAAGTACCCCTTACAACCTAGTCCTAACATTTAGCAGAATACCCCCTGGAAGAAAAACAATCAAAGCAATCAAGTCCAGGGGCTATGGCCGGCGGGGAGGAGGCACATGTTCGGCCAAATTCCGGCCGGGGATGTCGCCGGCGGTGAGGGGAAAAGGGAGGGGGAGCATGAGGGGGCCTTGGGCTACCTGTGGGTGGTTTCGGGGGGGCTCGGGATGGCCGGAATCGGGCCGTCCATGGAGGGCCAGACCGGCGGCCAGAGGCGCACGGCGGCGAGATGATTCCGGCGAACGAAGGAGGGAGAGGGCTGGCTGGGGAGGTTCTGTAAGGCACGGGGAAGCTCACGGTGTGGTCGATTTGGGGAGGAGAAGAACGGAGGAGGGAGTTCCACGGCGACCCGAGCCTCACGGCGGCGGCAATGGAGGAGCGGCAGGCTCTGTACGCGCGCGAGGTGTCCTGGGCGGTTCTTTTATAGCCAAACGGGGTGATGGCGGGCCACTGGTGCCGTAGGGCAGAAGAGAGGGGAGGGGATAAGGCTTGCCCGCGGGATTTGCGGCGGCGGCAGAAGCGGCGCCGGCGAGCAATGCTGACAGTGCGCAGGCCCGTGGCACACGGGCGGGGCGCCAGCAAAGGGGGGGGGGTAAAGCGGTGGCCAAGCAGCAGGCAACGCGTGGATGGGGGAGAGCAGGGGAGATGGCCGGCGGTGAGCCAGGGGCGGCGCATTACGCCGGCGGCAGAAGAGCAGGGGAGGCAGAGCAGGGGGAGCAGAGGCGCCTGAGGAAGAAAGGGGATGAACTGATTTATGGACTGATCTGTAATTTCAGAGAAAGGCAGGGGCCTTACTGTAAAGGGCTTGCAACTTTTAAACCAATGCTCAAATGAAGATGGTCCAAAAAGCAAAAGTGCATGGTTTTTCAAACTCTACAACTTCTCTTTAAGGTTCATCTGCATTTGAGCAATAGTTTTGGAGATAAGATAGACTTAGTAATAATTTCATATTTTATGTAAATCCTTAAGTAAAATTACTTTTACACATATACCCTATGGTAATTTCATACATATTTTTGAAATTTAACCACTGATATCACTTTTTGCATACAAACCCTTAAGCTTTTAAACTCTTTCCCCATTTCCATCCATTTTGCATAAAAGGACCTTTAGCTTTTATTAATTACATAAACATCACTTCTTCCATGATATTGCATACATTAAATACACATTTGCCATAGTTTAAACATACAAGCATACCAAGACTTTAATGTGTGACCAAGCTAAATACCTGAGTGTCACATTCTGTTGTATATATGCGTGACTTGATCCTGGCGCATATATGATTGCTCGATTTATGTTCTCTATAAATCGGGTGTGACATGTTGCAGGCGGATCGGGGCTGTGCAGGACGTGCGGCCTCGTCGTGGTCGTTGTACGGTATGGGCCTGGTGGAGCTCCAGCGTGGTGATGGCCTTCTCCTCCTCGCGCTCCTCTTCTCCTCCACTTCCTTCCTCTTCTCCTCTGCTGGTGCGGCGACGGCGGAAAGGGAAAGGCAGGGGCGGCTAGGGTTTCTAGGCGGCGGCCTTAGGGGTTTCTTATGAGGCCGTGCTAGGGTTCGCGGCGCGGGGGAACGACGGCGATGCTCGGCGTCCGTGCCACGGCCACGCAGCACGCATCTGGCAGCTGTAGGTGCGAGGCTAGGGTTCGTGGTGTGGGCGGCCGGGGCGCTGTGGAAAAAGGGGTGCGCGGGCGGTTGCGTTCTCCTGTCGCAGAGCGGGCAGCGCGCGCGCGGGCTGGCCGGTGACGTGAGCGAGCGGGGCCGCGGCGAAAGGGAAAAAGGGAAAGGGGCGCGGCGGTTGGGCGGTGCTATCGCGGAGCGGAGCGAGCGGCGACGCGGGGCTGAGCTGGGAGAGCGAGCAGGGCGAGCGGTGAGAGGAAGGGGAAAGCTGACAGCGGGCCCCGCTTGTCAGCCGCCCGAGTGGGAAGGTGAAGGGGCGCGTGAGCGGGTGAGGCCGGTCGGTGGGCTAGGCTGCGCCGGTGGGCTGCGTGGCATGGGGAAGAAAGGGAGGAGAGGGAAAAAGCTGGGCTGGGCTGTGTTTTCGCGGGCTGGTGGGCTGTGCACGTGTTGGGTTCCGGCCCAAGGTGGTTTAAGAGAATAGTGTTTGGATTTGAATTTGAATGGCCCATTCAAATTCAAATCCCACCCAGTTGAATCAGCAATTTGAAATCCAATCAGGTAAAATCCAACAAGAATTTCAAACCAAGATAATTCGCAAAAAGTTTTTGAAATTCATGATTTTTGCTATTTAAACACTCTAGGTGCAAACATGGAATGTTACACTTGTCGGGAGGCCTCTGTTCTCGACAACCACTCGCAACTTGATGACCACCCTAAATCCTTTTCGGATAGTCACCTGGGTTTGATCATAACATCTACGCCGCAAGACCGTTTCGTGTACTGGAAGGGCTTAGAGCCCTCTGAACTACTCGAGGATGACTTCCCCCTTGTGGCCTTCGTGCAGGAACTACCTTTTCATGAAGAAAAAGGTATTGTGGATTGCATTACTCTGGTTGAATCCATCCTTCGGCGTATCAACCCCAGGGAGCTAGAAAATTTCGACTACTCCGCTCAACTTCAGCTCGCATCACAACATCGACGCGCTACAGCGACGACCTCGACTACTCGGCTCGCACCGCAGCTACGACTGCTTCGACAAATCGGCAGCGCCAATGACTACTTCAACTACTCGTCTTGACTAGAAACTAGTCGGGGATGAGTCTTAAACTACTCGGCAACTAGCTCCGCACGGTCATAGTTGGAATCAGCTTTGTCAACAAATCGCCCACGGATCAAATCTGCGCTTCACCGCCTATTTTTTGCCCACCGCACACTCTCTTCATAGGCAAAACCCCCAAGCCATGTTCAGTTTGGTCTGAGGCGGTTCAACTCAAGACCCTCTCCGCATTGGAAGAGGATTTGGATCATCTAGTACTACTCAGAGAAGGAGAAGCCATCGCACGTTGGGGTTCTATTGTTTCTAACAACTACTCAGATTCAGCTACTCATATGACCCAGGGTCTGGTAAGGGGATTAGATTGGTCGGGCAGGTTTGGGCATCGGAAGGGCATGGAGCCCTCCAGGTTTCTCAAATCAAGTCCACCACGATCCATTACCACACCCAGCGAACTCCTTTTTTAAGAAGACAGACCCCTCCCTCTTCCGACGACGAAGACGAGGGCCAGGTGGTGCGGAGTGCCAAACACTTCACCCCCAATAGAGAAGTATTCATGATTCACGCCGGCGAGGACTGTGAAGGCTTAAAGCGGGTCTAGCTAGACGACTACAACGACTACCTCCTTGATCCACTCTATGAAGATGTGGACGTAACAATGGGTGTTGAATTCTCAGACAACATCAAGACAGAAGATGCAGATGACATCCAGAAGAAACATCATAGGCTCATCAAGGCGGAGTGCACCAAACGCAAGCACCATGTGGTCGAGATGAACCAACAGGGGAGCAGCAACCTCTACGACTCCTCCATGGCCGACCTTCGCGCCATCATCAACGTTGGCTAGGACGCCCGCAACATCATCATCGCCAGGCAACAGGAGCGCGATGAGGTGGCGGCCTATAGCCCCACCAACTATCATATCCCTCTCGACTACCTGGAGACAACTCAGAAGCGCAAGTCAGAAGCTGGGGAATAATCTACCCGTAGAAAGATGACTCCCAGTTCGAAGGAACGATTCGAGGAAGCCCTCCACGGGCGATGCCCGTGGCACCCGAAGAGCAAGCATTTCGCGTTTGAATGTCAAACTCTATGAAGGGCCCTGGGAGCTCTGCCACACAACAAAGACTACGAAGAAAGGCGACGGGACTACCCGAATAATGATTTATTCATAAATTAAGTACCCGATTCAAGGAGGTTTTCTGAGTGTCTTTTAGGTGTTTCATTTGTTTAAACCATTGTTTTTGGACTATATCTCGAAACAAGGGGTTCCGCAAATCTAAAAGCACCCCTTTTTACCACTTAATCAGGGTCGCCATTTATGTTTATTATTCGGGTTAATCACGACTTCATCGCTATACTACTCTGAAACGTGCCCAATGAACGTCCAACCTAATTAGGCAACGTTTTCCAGCCGGTCTCCTGTCACCTATTCCTCATGTCACGAGCCTTTTTACTAACGCTCGGGGGCTAAGGACAGGGCTAGTGGGGATAGGCTTGGGAAAGAAGAAAATGATTCAATTTCTTCAAGGCTAAACTTATTGAACCCTGTCACAACCGAGCCATGCGATTGCCAAAAGTGGTCGCCTCATTTGGCAATGACTAGTGAAACCCGTTGATTAGCCAAATAAAGCACCTACGTGATTATCTATCAAATACTTCCAGTAACACTCAGATTACTAGTTCCTGACTAGTTTTTCTATTTTACTGAAGGGGTCTTGCTCCCAAACTTTCAGTAACACTCCGTTTACTAGTTTTTGACTAGTATTATGTGTAATTTACTGAAGGGGCCTTGCTCCCGTACGACCTCACCAAAGGTCTCGAAGGAAATCAATTTTTCGACCAGAAGCAGCCTGAAGCACCCGTACCACCCATCATGGAAGTCAACCGTGCAATCGACGACTCGATCAACAACCTGGAAACCCTCGAACCGAGTCTACCTCGGTCCGAGGTGCTGTACCACAAGTCCTTCTCTGAGTCAGAGGAGGATTTGGATCGTCTACCACAAGTCGGAGGAGGATTAGCCACCGTCCATCGAAGGGCTCCCGTCTTTGCTGACTACTCGGACTTCATCAATGATGCACCACCCTTATCAAATGGCCACCAGGGCCTGAGGGCACCGCCAACTTGGTCGGGCGGGCCCGGGCATCGGAAGGGCAAGGAGTCCTCCAAGCTACCCGGCTCAGCCCACCTTTTTGCGCTTCCAACTTGGTCGAGTGGGCCCGGGCATTGGAAGGGCACGGAGTCCTCCAAGCTACCAGGCTCAGCCCACCTTTCTGCACTTTCAACTTGATCAGGCGGGCTTGGGCATCAGAAGGGCACGGAGTCCTCCAAGCTACCCAACCTCAGCCCACTTTTCTGCACCATCAATCCTGACAACCTATCGGGCCTAGAACTGTTCTAGGAAGACAGGACCCTCGATTCCTCCGACGAAGAAGAGGGATGGATCACCAAAAGCTCCTCGCCGGATTGCAAGATCTTTATGGTTTTCATTGAAGAAATCCCATTCACGGGGGCGGACGCATCGGATTGCGTCCAACTCGATGACTACATCACCTTCGCGAGGGCATTCGGTGACCCGCTGATGACTACTTAGACTAGAGAACTACTCGGGAGCGGGACTTACTCCATCAGTGACTAGTTGGAATTGATTCCAACTAGTCTGGTCTCATCAACAAACCATCACGGCTCCATCAACGAGTGATACGGCTTCGTCGGCAATCACCTACGAATCAAGATCGACAACTATCCACGCTCGTCTGGTTTCTACGCTCGGGGACTGGGCGCAACAAGGCGGCTCCCATGTGAAGACTGAGACCCGATTCAAGGAGGTTTCACGAAGATCTTTAGGGAACTTACTTAACCATTGTCTTGAGTTTTATCTTGAAACAAGAGGTTTTTGTGGCAGAACCAATCTGAATTATACCGGCTCAAGTACGCGAGTCCTCTCTTGAGGGCTACCTCGTGCTTCAAACGGTATAATACCTTGGCCTGTCGGGTAACGTCCCGATAAACCACCGAATGCAGGATCAAACAAGGTACCTCGCACGAAGGCGAGTCCAGAGATATAAAAGCCATTACACTTTACATCACAGGCAGTTATATTACAACAGTACACCAAACATCATCAGATCCCAGTGAAGGGAGATTATTACAAAACAGTGTTTAAGTTTTTAAGCCAAAACAGCGGAGTTTAAAAGCGTAAATATCGTACACGTCGTTATTACAGATATCATGCTAGCCCTGGCATGATATCACTCGGCGGAATCGGTGTTGGCCGGGGACGGATCCCACTCCACGGACCAACCATCAGGCAAAGGGTAGGGCCACGGTGTAATGAATGCTGGTTCATCAGGGAGATTACCTGAAGTAAATCAACAAAAGCAAGGCTGAGTATACTAATACTCAGCAAGACTTACCCGGGATTGGGTATACTTTAGCCCATAACTAGACTTATGAAGGCTTTTCAGGTTCTGGGTAAAGTTTTCAGCTGAAAAGCAACAAAGAGTAGATCCTTATTTTCAACTTTTAGCTTTCAGATTCTAGTTGATTAACCATTCTAGGTAAGCACCTATAACTACTCACACATGGTAGAATCTTTAATCAAACATCATCTTTGATAGTCACAAAGTTACTCTTGTTACTCTATGTGGTAAAGGGATCAAGCAGTCTCAACCATCATGTGAAGCGGACGATTCCTGAATCGAATTCAACCTTGCAAGGGTAAACCTAACACACACGCTTGGAACACCAAAAGGTCGTTCCGAAGCAACCGTTTGCCTTTCATTCCGACTCGTGGATCAGATCGACCACAAGCGACTGCAGGACCATACGCACTTCCAAAGTGCAGGACGTACATCTGTAGCGCGACTACAAAACCCGTACTCCTGATTGCCCAGCAACACGTATTCCTACACGTCGAACAAAGTAACCAAAAGAAGCAAATACATGTGGTGGGGGGTATGTCCACTCCTCGGGCCGATTGGTTACTAGGCTTACCGCTTACCATATTTCACGGCATGTGGCTAGTACTTTCAAACGCTTAACCACTGCTACAAGTTATGGAATGCATATACTTTTATGTTAATTCACAATAAAGTTGCAATCCAAACAAAAGAACATTACATTTCGACAATAACCTAACTACCCTGTACTGGGTAGTCATTTATTAAGTATTAATTATTTTATCTAGATACATTAAATAGTTAAGTTAACTCTACTAAGTATCTAACTAGTGGCATGGGGCAACAGGTTGGGTGTGTTTTCTAATAATTAAATAACTTTACTTACTTATTATATTAATTACTTACATGAACCTTAAGTTACTTCTAGTTATATTATGTCTAATTTGTTTGATACCTAATCCTTGATTGGAAATCTAATAACAGATTATACTATTAAAGAATAGTACCCTAAAATATTTCCATGATTTTTGGAACATTTAAATGTATAGATATTAATTATACAAAGTAAACTACACATTATTTCTAATTAAACTTGCATATTAAGGAAATAATACTTAATTACTAGGATAATTATTTTTCTTAAATTCTACATGTTAAAAGAAAACTAACACAACTGGTTTCACCATTTTATCATTTTTCTATGAATTACTATGCATTTCTTAAGCCTACAAGTAACCAAACTTAACCTTTAAATTATAGCACAAAACATTCAGAAACTGAAGTTTATCCCTTAAGTAAAGTTGTAGATCTTTATCTAGGGATTCCAGCAAAATTTAGTTTGTATTTTTAAGATTTTTCCCCGAATATATATAGCATTTCTAAGTTGGCAGCACAATTTACACAAGAGGTCCTTCGGTTACCATTTCCCTGAGTCTACTCCTTTGCACCAACCCCCTAGACTTCTATTTCTTCTAACCCGCAGTCCTTCCCCCGGTCAAGGCAGAGGCACGATGTTGACCGGTTTGCTCCGGCGACGGCGAGCGCCGGCGGTGAGGACAGAGGGGCGGAGAAGCATCTAGGGCCCCTTGCGCACCTGTGCTAGCTCGGAATCGGGGAGAGACGGCTCGGAGTGATGGCGCGACGGAGGCTTGCGGCCGGCGGCGAGGTGGAGCGGTGGGGGCGGTACTCCGGGCGTTTTGGATGACAATGGAAGGGTCGAGAAGCTTCCTGGAGTTGTAAGAAAGCTCGAACCGGGATCAATTTGGGCTAGGGAAGGCCGGGAGAGGGAGCTCCACGGTGAGGCCGAGGCGGCGGCAGCGGCGCTCCGTCGGGAACTGGGTTCCGACCGGAATTAAGGAGCTCTGAGGGCTTGGCGAATATCAGCAAGGCACGGGGAAGCTACTACGGGGTTCAATGGGTGCGATGAGCGCTCGGTAAGGGCTGCCCACGGCGACCCGTACTTCACCGGAGAGGAGAAAGAGGCGGCGGAGACAAAAGGGCTAACAGCGTATGTGGCAAAGGGGAAAAAGAGTGCAAATGAACTCTCTACGCTCTCCTGGTCACGTTGAGTAGAAGAAAGAGGACGGAGGGATAAGCGCGGGACGTGGAAACGGCGGCGACGACGTGGCGGCCGGCGAACCGCTCGGGTCATCGTGGCGCGCACGCGAGAGGGCAGCAGGGGAGAGGAAATGGACCAGGAGAGGAAGGAGGCGATGCGTGGGCATGTGCAGAAGCTGGAGGTGGAGCTCGGGGTGCGGCATCGGCGGCGAGCGGCAGCGGCAGGAGCAGAGCAGAGGGGAAGCGGTGGTGCCAGAGGAAGACGAAGCAGGGAGGTGTCAGGGGGACTTGTTTGCAATTCCCATAAATTTCAGGGACCTTTCTGTAAACTAAAATTTCTCACTGCTACAAAGGTCAAATGAGAAAATGCTCAACATGAAAGTTGTAGAGTTTTTCAAACTCTACAACATTGTTTTAGGGTTTAGGTTCAGAAACTCAAAGTTTACAACTTTTTAAATTGCATTTTGAAACAAGGATGGAATTTAAATTAACTTTGTCTTTTCCCTCCTAAATTTGATCAAATTTTGGACATGTTTGAAATTTGTCTGGTTTGTCATGATTACTTGTAGTTTTACACATTAACCCTTAGGTAAATCTGAATTTTACTTTTACACTTCAATTTATTCACATGTAAACCCTTATACCTTTGTGTTAATTACACATAGGTCCTTAGTTTTATACAAAGTCTATTTCTCTTAGGTTTTAACCTAATATTTGTACTTTTCTTCTCTATGGTCATTTGATTTTGACATTTAAGAGCACTTTTTCACAATTGCACATAGGGACTTATAACATTCATAATTTACAAATATACCCCTAGTTCTCTGTACAAACCATAACATACATACAACTCACTAATACCAAGTGTCTATATTTCTAATTACATGAATGTTACAGCCTTCCCCCCTTAAAAAGAATCTCGTCCCGAGATTCCGAAGCTGAACAGAATCGAATGATTAGATTTGGGGATTGGCTTGAAGGAAGTCTGGGAAATTCCGTTGAAGATAAGACTCAGTTTCCCAAGTCGCTTCTTCCTCGGTGTGATGATCCCATAAGATTTTGTACATCTTAACTGCCCTTCTTCTGGTGGGTCTTTCCTTGGTATCCAGGATTCGAAGAGGTTGTTCGATGTATGATAGATCGGGTTCAATCTCAAGGGCACATGTCTCAACGATTTCCGTGGGTACTTTGACACACTTCTTAAGTTGAGAGACATGGAAGACATCGTGAATAGCAGCCAATTGAGACGGAAGGCGAAGCTTGTAAGCCACTGGGCCACAAACATTGAGAATTTCGAAGGGTCCGATATAACGAGGTGCTAACTTCCCCTTTATGCCGAAACGTTGGACGCCTTTGGTAGGAGATACTCGGAGATAGATAAAATCTCCTACTTGGAATTGCAGAGGTTTCCTCCTCTTATCTGCGTAGCTCTTCTGTCTGGACTGAGCGGTTTTAAGATTAAATAGGATAACCTTAACCTTATCTTCGACTTCGATGACTAGGTCTGGTTCGAAGATTTTGCGTTCACCGGTCTCTGACCAACTCAAAGGAGTTCGGCATCTTCGACCGTATAACGCTTCGAAAGGAGCCATTTGAAGACTAGCTTGATAACTGTTGTTGTAAGCAAATTCAGCCAGAGCAAGGCACTTGTCCCAACTTGTACTATAGTGAATAATACAAGCTCGGAGCATGTCTTCAAGAATTTGATTGACTCGCTCAGTTTGTCCATCCATTTGAGGATGATACGCAGAACTTCATATTAATTTGGATCCAAGAGCTGATTGTAACTGTTCCCAGAAGCGTGCAACGAACTGGGATCCTCTATCAGAGATGATAGTTTTAGGAACACCATGCAATCGAATGATTTGGTCCAGATAGACTTCGGCATACTTCTTAGCAGAGTAAGTGGTATGCACAGGAAGGAAATGAGCTGTTTTGGTAAGTCTATCAATAATCACCCATATGGAGTCATGCTTTTGAGATGTGTTGGGAAGACCGACAATAAAATCCATGTTAATGTCTTCCCATTTCCATGACGGAATGGGTAATGGCTGAAGTGTACCAGATGCCTTTAAGTGGCTGGCTTTGACTCTCTGGCAAGTATCACACTCAGATACATATTTAGCAATTTCTCTTTTCATTCTGGTCCACCAAAAATGTTGCCGTAGATCTTGATACATCTTGGTGCTACCAGGATGAATAGAGAACTTGGATAAATGTGCTTCATCAAGGATTTGCTTGCGAAGCTGATGATCTTTAGGCACAACAATTCGATTGTTGAACCATAATGTTCCTTGATGGTCAGTATGAAAACACTTATATTTGGCTTCTCCCTGAGATAGCTTTGATTTGATAATTTTGATACCCTCATCATGTAGTTGCGACATGATGATTCTATCTCGGAGAGTAGACTCAATGGATAGTAGATTTAGACTACCTTGAGGAATGATCTCTAAATTGAGCTTTCGCACCTGATGGCAAAGAGTGTCACTGAAAGTTGCTACGGATAAACAATGACAGTGTGCTTTGCGGCTAAGTGCATCCGCAACCACATTGGCTTTGCCAGGATGGTAATGTACCTCAAGGTCATAGTCTTTGATCAATTCTAACCAACGCCTTTGCCTCATATTTAGATCAGCTTGAGTGAAAATATACTTGAGGCTCTTATGGTCAGTGTAGATATTACACTTAGCACCCATAAGATGATGTCTCCAGATCTTGAGAGCATGGATAACTGCGGCCAATTCAAGATCATGCGTTGGATAATTTTGCTTGTGAGTCCGGAGTGCTCGGGATGCATAAGCGATAACTCGGTTGTTTTGCATAAGGACACAACCAAGGCCAACTCCAGAAGCATCACAATAGACATCAAAAGGCTGAGTATTATCTGGCTGAGCTAGTACTGGAGCAGTCGTCAGAAGTTTTCTCAAGGTGTGAAATGCTTCCTCACACCTATCATCCCAACGGAATTTAACTTCTTTCTTAAGTAGCTCAGTCATTGGTTTGGCTATCTTGGAGAAATCTGGAATGAATCGGCGATAATATCCTGCCAATCCAAGGAAACTTCGGATTTGATGGACTGAAGTTGGAGGTTTCCAGTCCATAACCTCCTGGACTTTGGTTGGATCAACAGATATGCCTTCACTAGAGATAGTATGTCCCAAAAATTTCACACTATCCAGCCAAAATTCACATTTCGAGATTTTGGCATAAAGGCGATGATCACGTAGTCATTGAAGAACGACACGTAGATGATTAGCATGGTCTTCTTTAGTTTTGGAGTATATTAGGATGTCATCAATGAAGACCATGATGAATTTGTTGAGTTCCGGCATGAATACTGAATTCATGAGATACATGAAATATGCCAGCGCATTAGTGAGTCCAAACGACATAACCAGATATTCATAAAGTCCATATCTGGTCGAGAAGGCTGTTTTTGGAATATCACAAGGCCTAATCTTGATCTGATGATAACCAGAGCGTAAGTCAATCTTAGAGAAGACCTTAGCTCCGGCTAGTTGATCAAACAAAATATCAATGCGGGGCAGAGGGTACTTATTTTTGATAGTAACCGCATTGAGTGGACGGTAATCGACACATAGCCTTAGGCTATCGTCTTTCTTCTTGACAAAGAGAGCAGAACAACCCCAAGGTGAGGCACTTGGACGTATATAACCCTTATCAAGAAGATCTTGGAGCTGAATTTTCAGTTCTGCTAATTCATTTGGAGGCATGCGATACGGCCTCTTTGAAATCGGAGCAGTGCCCGGTTGAAGTTCAATGATAAACTCGATGTCTCTATCTGGTGGCATTCCAGGCAAGTCGTCTGGAAAGACATCGGGATATTCACATACTATAGGAATATCCTTGACTTTGATATTTGTGATGGCATAAGTACAAGGATTCAAACATTATGACTGAGACAGATAAAGGGTGGTGATCCCATAGTATGGTGAATCAATTTCAACAACTCGGGAAGAAATATCTAGCCATACTTGATGTTTAGTCATCCAGTCGGTCCCAAGTATAATATCAATACCCTCCAAACTTAGTAAAACCAAATCAGTTTTGATTTCTATGCTACCTAACTGAATTGGTACACTTTTAACCATTTGGTTGGAGGTGATTTTTCCTCCAGGGGTAGAGATCATATAGGACCCTTGAGTAAAACAAGAATCAAGTCCTATCCGGGTACCACAGTTGTTACTAATGAAACTATGTGTTGCTCCTGAATCAAATAAGGTAACAACTGGTTTGTGGTGAATAGAGAATGTACCCGACATGACGGAAGCTCCATCGGGAAGTTCTGCCAGAGTGGTAAAATTAATCCGCTCTTGCCGGACTTGCATTACCGGTTTCTTGCCCTTGTTCTGGTTACCCTGAGTAGAGCTCTGCCCTTGATTAGGTTTCTTGGGCCGCGGACAATCTCGGATGAAATGATCCGCGCTTCCGCAATTGAAACAGCGATAATTGCTGCTTCTCTGTGGCACTTGTTGTACATTTGGCCGTGGGCCAGATGGTTGTGATTGTTGCGGAGGAACGGAAGGTCTGTACCTTCCTTGCTGTTGGGGTGGCCTGAAAACCAGTCTACCAGTTGGGGCATTCCGCTGCGGTGCTCTGAACGGTGTATTGGGAACAACCCGATACCTCGATGATTGAGCACTCGAGGGTCCAGTAGGAATCTTCCTCTTCTTCTCAGCATGGTGTGCTATGATGCAATCTTCTTGAGTTAAGGCCATATTAACCAGCTCGCTGAAAGTATTAGCCTTCACAAGATTTAGGCATTCCTTGAGCTTGGTATTAAGGCCTCGACGGAAACGATCTTGTTTCTTGGCATCATTATCTGCATGATATCCCGCATATTGACACAGATGATTGAAGTTCTGTGCATACTGCAGGACTGTACTGGTGCCTTGAGTAAGTGCCAAGAATTCATTCAGTTTTCGCTCCAGCAACCCTTCAGGAATATAGTGGGCTCTAAAGGCTGCCTGAAACTCATCCCAGGTGATAACATGCCCTGCAAGTTGCATGGCATAGAAATTGTCCCACCAGATCCGAGCAGCACCTCGGAGTTGCTGGGCGGCAAAGGAAGCTTTGCTTGAGTCCGCACAAGGTATTGTCAATAGAGCGAACTTCAATTCAATGATATGGAGCCAAGCATCGGCATCCAAGGGTTCTTCAGCTTTACTGAAGAATGGAGGCTGGGTACTGATGAAATCCTGATAACTGGCCACGGGAGGATTGCGGTCATCACGACCTCCGCGGAACTGTTGATGTTGCTGGTTCAGTTGTGCTTAAACCAGCAAGTTGAGCAGCTCAGTTTGCCGATCCATAACCTCGGCAAGGTTAGCAGGTGGTGGTGGCGGTTGTTGAGAACCGCTAGCCTGATCTGCCCGGAAACCTTCCGGGGTTCCGCGCGTGGCTCCAACCATCTGAAACAAAGGAGATGTCCATCATTAACCATATAGCCTTACTCCCAATTTCAGAAGATATATGACTTAGATAAACAATACACATACTCCATTCAATCATCTCATTTCAGAATCATAAGGATAATGAACAGGATGATAAAACAGGAAACTTATTTTATTACACTGCTTCTGACCGTTCTCCACATCACACATCCGAAAGATCCCTACGCAGGCCATCTATGTTACAACAAATGGCATAAGATCTAGCTAAGTTACATACTACCTAAGTTATTACACTCCCCACAAGTTACATCTAGCTAGTCGACGATTTACGAAACTAGAAATCGTCGAAGTTGCCTATAGACGACTGACTGCCAGAGGGAGAGTGATAGGGACTAAGAACAGGATCCCCATGCTCAGAGTCAATCTCTGAAACACCCTCAATCTCTTCTGGATCTTCTTCTTTTGCTTCAGGCGTTATGGGTACAGTGGGAAGTATCGGTTGCTGCTGCAGTTCCTCAAGGTGAGCCTGAGCATCGTCAGCCTCAAGTATCAGATCATGGATCTGTGCCTGTAGGAACTCAATAACAGTGTCGCGCTGAGTGATTATATGGTCACTCTTGTTGATCTGATCTTCGCGATGAAGGATTGTCTCATCCCTTGCTGCAATAATTTCATCCTTCTGAGTCACCAAAGCTTGTAATTCTACTATTTGGGTCACTTGACGGTCAGCATTCCGATAGTGGCTTTGAGCCACACCAGTTAACTGACTCACACCGTGACGCAGTAGAATCTGGTAATGATGTTGCACATCCATGAACCTGGTAATGATACGAACGGTTTCTTCAGCCAGATCTCCTAGCATATGACCAAGATGCTCTGTCCAAAAATTCCATTCTGAATTATCAGGGTCAATGGTAGGAAATAAACCAATAGGATATGCAGCAACTTCAGTCGGATGCTGATTGCAGAAAAGTTTGATAGCCTCCAAGGCAGCAGTTTCAAGGGTATCAACCAGACGGTATCCAACCACTTCCACTTCTATGGGATGCCATGAGGAGCGGAAAGGGTGTTGAGGAATTATCATCTTAACCCGGCATCGAGGAACTCCTTCTTCACGATATTCCACCCCATCGTATTGAGGAGGCTCTGTATAATGAAACAAACTTAAGGATTCCCACAAAAGACGAGGAAACCCTTACCAATGTAAAGCATTGGTGTGGAAGTGCCCCTCCTGATCCCAAAAGGCATTGGAAGGAGCAGCCATCTGCGACAACAATGCAAATGGTAAGATATATTTACCCTGCGGAAAGCTCACAAGGTAAATGGATTAGGATAGTTGATTCTGATAACAGCAAAGGCTGAAAATCAGATGGATACTTAAGGGACTCAGCTAAAGATTGCTATTCACCCAAACTAAGAAATACCAACATGTTACCTATTTCTTATAGCAACAAAATTAAAGATCCATTTTGTTGATTAATGTATTATGCATGCATGCACTATTCGATCTCACAAACAAAAATAACTGCCAAGTAATCTTGGTCTTACGTGGTTAGTTGCGGTGGCACAATATAAATACGTCTCTCTCAATTAACTAGTCGATAAGTTCTATCCGTCCTAGTTTCGTAATCGTGGTTAGTGTACCTGCAGAAAACCACAATATATATATATATATATATATATATATATATATGTTCAATGAACCTTTCATGCCAGCATGTCATGAAAGCGTCCCCATTCATTACTGCTCACTATAGAAACAGCATCTGTACTATTACCGCCGTATAGACAACGTTAACATACGTTGTCGAAACAACGTATTCACGGGGGTACCGCAAAAATGCGGGGGTATGAACAGCGTTCGCCATACCCTGCGCCGAACCATCTACTCCCAATGTAGTCAACCAAAGTTGGTACATTGGCAGCATCTCAAGTAAGCCACTGCTTGAGAAACAGCGTTCGGTTCGCATCACCGACGGGAAGGCCAAGCTCCCTCAGTTGGCTGAGGATCCTTACCTTCTTACCTCACGATCGAAGATGTCGTTACAGAAAGTAAGGTCGGGTTGTGCATGAATTTAAGTTTTGACAAAAAGTAATGCTGGAGGTTAGATTTATATATATATATTACAGCCACCTCTAATTCCCTTAATAACATTACCCTAGGGCTTTACGTACTATACATAAACCTTAACGAACCCAACGTAATTCGAAAATATTTGATTAATCAAATTTTATACTATAAATTACTTTTAAGGCTAAATATATCTCCAGGGTACACTTGTTAGCTCTGATACCAGCTGTGGCAGAACCAATCTGAATTATACCGGCTCAAGTACGCGAGTCCTCTCTTGAGGGCTACCTCGTGCTTCAAACGGTATAATACCTTGGCCTGTCGGGTAACGTCCCGATAAACCACCGAATGCAGGATCAAACAAGGTACCTCGCACGAAGGCGAGTCCAGAGATATAAAAGCCATTACACTTTACATCACAGGCAGTTATATTACAACAGTACACCAAACATCATCAGATCCCAGTGAAGGGAGATTATTACAAAACAGTGTTTAAGTTTTTAAGCCAAAATAGCGGAGTTTAAAAGCGTAAATATCGTACACGTCGTTATTACAGATATCATGCTAGCCCTGGCATGATATCACTCGGCGGAATCGGTGTTGGCCGGGGACGGATCCCACTCCACGGACCAACCATCAGGCAAAGGGTAGGGCCACGATGTAATGAATGCTGGTTCATCAGGGAGATTACCTGAAGTAAATCAACAAAAGCAAGGCTGAGTATACTAATACTCAGCAAGACTTACCCG
Organism: Panicum hallii; assembly: GCF_002211085.1. Taxonomy (NCBI): domain Eukaryota; kingdom Viridiplantae; phylum Streptophyta; class Magnoliopsida; order Poales; family Poaceae; genus Panicum; species Panicum hallii. The sequence continues at coordinate 17,585,393 of NC_038042.1, read as the reverse complement.
GGATTGGGTATACTTTAGCCCATAACTAGACTTATGAAGGCTTTTCAGGTTCTGGGTAAAGTTTTCAGCTGAAAAGCAACAAAGAGTAGATCCTTATTTTCAACTTTTAGCTTTCAGATTCTAGTTGATTAACCATTCTAGGTAAGCACCTATAACTACTCACACATGATAGAATCTTTAATCAAACATCATCTTTGATAGTCACAAAGTTACTCTTGTTACTCTATGTGGTAAAGGGATCAAGCAGTCTCAACCATCATGTGAAGCGGACGATTCCTGAATCGAATTCAACCTTGCAAGGGTAAACCTAACACACACGCTTGGAACACCAAAGGGTCGTTCCGAAGCAACCGTTTGCCTTTCATTCCGACTCGTGGATCAGATCGACCACAAGCGACTGCAGGACCATACGCACTTCCAAAGTGCAGGACGTACGTCTGTAGCGCGACTACAAAACCCGTACTCCTGGTTGCCCAGCAACACGTATTCCTACACGTCGAACAAAGTAACCAAAAGAAGCAAATACATGTGGTGGGGGGTATGTCCACTCCTCAGGCCGATTGGTTACTAGGCTTACCGCTTACCATATTTCACGGCATGTGGCTAGTACTTTCAAACGCTTAACCACCGCTACCACACACTGCGGCCTTATCAAGTTCCACAACACAGACGGGTATCATCTTAACTATGACATCTCACAAAATTCCCGTCCATCATCCTTATAGTGATAACATGAAAGTAAACATCACAATTCCTATATCGCGCGAGTGACAGGAAATCACTCGACTTCTACCGGTCCTATTAGCAGAGCAGCTATTCGGACTTAGTTCTAGTGTTCAATACATCGGTTCCTGGAATTATGCAACTAAGGTTTCCAAACAACTCCTAAGAACTTAATGCATAAAGATATAGATAATAATATAGTTTGCAGTGTAATTAAATTAGGGGTTATGTCCGGGGCTTGCCTTCGCTGGTGGGGCTGGGGTTAGTCAAATTAATATCTTCCGAACCTTGGTTCGGAGCTTCAGAGAATTCCGCGACGAGACTTCCGGAATCTTCAGAACAAACTCCTTCTGGTTCCAGAATTAGCTGATAATCTCCATCAGCGAGAGTGGTCGAGTCTATATGAGATGCAAAGTTACAAGTTATGGAATGCATATACTTTTATGTTAATTCACAATAAAGTTGCAATCCAAACAAAAGAACATTACATTTCGACAATAACCTAACTACCCTGTACTGGGCAGTCATTTATTGAGTATTAATTATTTTATCTAGATACATTAAATAGTTAAGTTAACTCTACTAAGTATCTAACTAGTGGCATGGGGCAACAGGTTGGGTGTGTTTTCTAATAATTAAATAACTTTACTTACTTATTATATTAATTACTTACATGAACCTTAAGTTACTTCTAGTTATATTATGTCTAATTTGTTTGATACCTAATCCTTGATTGGAAATCTAATAACAGATTATACTATTAAAGAATAGTACCCTAAAATATTTCCATGATATTAATTATACAAAGTAAACTACACATTATTTCTAATTAAACTTGCACATTAAGGAAATAATACTTAATTACTAGGATAATTATTTTTCTTAAATTCTACATGTTAAAAGAAAACTAACACAACTGGTTTCACCATTTTATCATTTTTCTATGAATTACTATGCATTTCTTAAGCCTACAAGTAACCAAACTTAACCTTTAAATTATAGCACAAAACATTCAGAAACTGAAGTTTATCCCTTAAGTAAAGCTGTAGATCTTTATCTAGGGATTCCAGCAAAATTTAGTTTGTATTTTTATGATTTTTCCCCGAATAGATATAGCATTTCTAAGTTGGCAGCACAATTTACACAAGAGGTCCTTCGGTTACCATTTCCCTGAGTCTACTCCTTTGCACAAAACCCCCTAGACTTCTATTTCTTCTAACCCGCAGTCCTTCCCCCGGTCAAGGCAGAGGCACGATGTTGACCAGCTTGCTCCGGCGACGGCGAGCGCCGGCGGTGAGGACAGAGGGGCGGAGAAGCATCTAGGGCCCCTTGCGCACCTGTGCTAGCTCGGAATCGGGGAGAGACGGCTCGGAGTGATGGCGCGACGGAGGCTTGCGGCCGGCGGCGAGGTGGAGCGGTGGGGGCGGTACTCCGGGCGTTTTGGATGACAATGGAAGGGTCGAGAAGCTTCCTGGGGTTGTAAGAAAGCTCGAACCGGGATCAATTTGGGCTAGGGAAGGCCGGGAGAGGGAGCTCCACGGTGAGGCCGAGGCGGCGCGGCGGCGCTCCGTCGGGAACTGGGTTCCGACCGGAATTAAGGAGCTCTGAGGGCTTGGCGAATATCAGCAAGGCACGGGGAAGCTACTACGAGGTTCAATGGGTGCGATGAGCGCTCGGTAAGGGCTGCCCACGGCGACCCGTACTTCACCGGAGAGGAGAAAGAGGCGGCGGAGACAAAAGGGCTAACAGCGTATGTGGCAAAGGGGAAAAAGAGTGCAAATGAACTCTCTACGCTCTCCTGGTCACGTTGAGTAGAAGAAAGAGGACGGAGGGATAAGCGCGGGACGTGGAAACGGCGGCGACGACGTGGCGGCCGGCGAACCGCTCGGGTCATCGTGGCGCGCACGCGAGAGGGCAGCAGGGGAGAGGAAATGGACCGGGAGAGGAAGGAGGCGACGCGTGGGCATGTGCAGAAGCTGGAGGTGGAGCTCGGGGTGTGGCATCGGCGGCGAGCGGCAGCGGCAGGAGCAGAGCAGAGGGGAAGCGGTGGTGCCAGAGGAAGACGAAGCAGGGAGGTGTTAGGGGGACTTGTTTGCAATTCCCAAAAATTTTAGGGACCTTTCTGTAAACTAAAATTTCTCACTGCTAGAAAGGTCAAATGAGAAAATGCTCAACATGAAAGTTGTAGAGTTTTTCAAACTCTACAACATTGTTTTAGGGTTTAGATTCAGAAACTCAAAGTTTACAACTTTTTAAATTGCATTTTGAAACAAGGATGGAATTTAAATTAACTTTGTCTTTTCCCTCCTAAATTTGATCAAATTTTGGACATGTTTGAAATTTGTCTGGTTTGTCATGATTACTTGTAGTTTTACACATTAACCCTTAGGTAAATCTGAATTTTACTTTTACACTTCAATCTATTCACATGTAAACCCTTATACCTTTGTGTTAATTACACATAGGTCCTTAGTTTTATACAAAGTCTATTTCTCTTAGGTTTTAACCTAATATTTGTACTTTTCTTCTCTATGGTCATTTGATTTTGACATTTAAGAGCATTTTTTCACAATTGCACATAGGGCTTATAACATTCATAATTTACAACTATACCCCTAGTTCTCTGTACAAACCATAACATACATACAACTCACTAATACATAGTGTCTATATTTCTAATTACATGAATGTTACAGTTTTTTCCCAAAGAATTCGTTCAACCACTCGGTCAGGGAATCTTGGAATTTAGTCAAGATAGGGCTCTTGTCTATCCATCCATATTTCAACGCCGTACGAACTGTCTTGGCCCTCCCAAGGAATTCCTTCGGGCTAGCCGAGTTATCTTCGCATGATGACCACTTTCGTAACAACGCATGTGAAGGATTGCATCGTCACTTCCTTTGGGCCAACCGAGACATCTTCACATGGCAACATACAACTTGTCTAGGCCCGCCCAAGGAACTGATCAAAATCAAGTGAAGGATTGCATCGTCCCTTCCTTCAGGCCAATCGAGACATCTTCACATGACAACATACGACTTGTCTTGGCCCGCCCAAGAAACTAATCAAGATCAAGTGAAGGATTGCGTCGTCCCTTCCGTCGGGCCAACCGAGACATCTTCGCATGGCAACATATGACTTGTCTTGGCCCATCCAAGGAACTGATCAAGATCAAGTGAAGGACCTCGTCGTCACTTTCCTTCGGGCCAACTGAGACATCTTCGCATGGCAACATATGACTTGTCTTAGCCCATCCAAGGAACTCATCACCCCACATGAAGGACGTCATCATCAATTCCTTCAGGCTAATCGTGATGTTTTCGAATGGCAACATGTGAATTCTCATGGTCCGCCCAAGGAATCGACTGAAGCTACCAGCAAGATTTTGTTTCTCTCCTTGGCTAGTTAATCTCCAGTCACCTATCTCTACTTCTAGTAATGTTCAGATTACTACTTCCCGACTAGTATTCTATGTTACTGAAGGGGTCTCAGTCCCACACTTCCAGTAACGCTCAGATTACTAGTTTCTGACTAGTATTCTATGTTACTAAAGGGGCTTTGCTCTCATACTTCCAGTAATGCTCAGATTACTAGTTTTCGACTAGTATTCTATGTTACTGAAGGGGCCTCGCTCCCATACTTCCAGTACTACTCCGTTCTGCTGGTTCATGACTGGTATTACGTGCAAGTTTACTGGCCCTCACTCCCGTACTTCAAGTACTACTCCATTCTGCTGGTTCACGACTGGTATTACGTGCAAGTTTACTGAAGGGGACTCACTCTCGTACTCCTATTACTACTCCATTTTACTGGTTTATGACTGGTACTACGTGTAGTCTACTGCATGGACCTCGCTCCTATACTTCCAGTACTACTCGATTTTACTGGTTCATGACTGGTACTACGTGCAAGTTTACTGAACGGGCCTCACTCCCATACTTTCAGTAGCGCGCACTACTACAAAAAGCATTTTTAGGGGCGGGTGAAAACGCATTTTTAGGGGCGGGTAGCGCACCCGTTGCTAGTTTTCGCAGATAAAAATAGCTGTTTGCAGGGGCGGGTGTGTTACGCGCCCCTGCAAATCCATTTCCAAGGGCGGGTGAGGGGATCAGCCCTTTGAAATGCATTTGTAGGAGCGGATGACCCCCCGAGCCGCCCCTACACCAGAGTCGAACCATTTCAATACCAAGTTGTTGGAGGTGGAACATGTGTTGGATGTCTTCAAAATTGAACATGATATCAAAGATTTGTTGCCCCTTAAGTCCGAATACATCCGGATGGTGCGGAGCATATATAGTTTTTAGCCCAAGTATACATGCCCTTTTGTACCAATTATGAAACCTCCACATAAAACTATGAAAATCCCTTAGTGCCCAGTCTAGTAGCAAGTCTTTTCCGTACTGAAACTTTAAAGGAGCATCATCTAAGTCTAGAAGGTCATCAACCCCAATGTCCTTTTCGTGCTCCATGTTAGTGCGGGGCGTAGAAAAGCCCGACCGTCTGCTGGCACTACAATCTTCTGATTTATCCTTTGACTTAGCCTTCTTAGCCTTTTCATTAGACTTCTTGTTTGCGGCGTGCCATCTATTCAAATTTTTGACCCTTCCTTGTCGTTTCGGTAAGACTGCAACACTCGAAGCAACAATGATCGGGGCGGTGGTGGAGCCATTTGTGATACCGAGGCCTGTGGGGATGGCTCTCGTGGTGGTGGTGATACCTAGGCCTGTGGGGATGGCTCTCATGGTGGTGGTGATGTTCGAGCTGGCGGTGATCGCGAGGCCGTTGGTGTTGGCTCTCGTGATACTGGAGCTGCTAGTGATGCATCTTGTGGTTGTGGTGACGGTAGGGCCGGTAGTGAATGCTTTGGTGCTGCCCCCTGCTCTGGTTATTGTGATGCTGGCGAGATATGGTCCGAAGCAAGCAATGGTACCTGACCAACCAGTAAGATATCTTGTTTATGCCATAGAATGGTGCTGCGACACATTCTCCAAGGCAACTCTTTCTATCTGCAGTGGGGATGTCTATCTCGTTATCCTCATATCTTGATTTCAAGAGTTGCTCCACTTGTATGCATGCATATAGGGCCGGGATCTATTTTCCCTCAAATAAACCCCTAGCTGGAAGCACCTGGGCCTTGTTAACTTCCTTTGTCTTTCCATCTCTGCCGATCAGATAGAGCAACAAGCAGGGAGTAATACTCGTTATGGTATCCACCGGGTATTGTTGAGCTGTGGTCAAGGAAGCACTACTCTGTGCACATGCCGGACTCACTTGGCCAAGTACCAGAGGTTGCATGCCCACCATCTATTGCTGCCCCACGTCTTGCGACGGGTTGAACATAAGTAGCCCCGACTGCTGCTGCTCCGCAAGTATTGCCATGAACAAATCCTTGAACTTTGCTTGCATTACATTCTCTGCTGCTGCCATGATTTCTTCTTTATAGCGGTCATGGATCTTGTACCTAGCCCGGTCCTTCTCGAACCCATCCTCGATGCTCAACTTAGAGGACAGGCCTCTGACACGGCCTCCATGCTCTTTGGACCCATGGCTGTACTAAGCACATCCTTCTCCCTATGGGGTTTAAACTAACCTTTTTTCTGAAGCCCGGCAAGTTGTAACATTTTTTCTGCCACCGCTTCAGTCTCGGGTCAATCAAATTTTGGTTTCCCTTCAACTATATTTGGCTTCCTTGCTTCAAGCCACCGCCATCCACGTTCGTCCAAGCCTTCATAAGGGTCGGGCTGCCCGGTAGCTATTGCCGCCTCTCTTTCACGCCGCCACTTCTCGACCTTCCTTTGGTACCCACCTGGCCCAAGGTGGATTCTATTTATGTTGCTTTTTGCTAGTTCACTTTGCTTTTGGCTTAGAGCTAGAGCTTCTTCAGTGGTCTTCTATTGAACAAACTCTTCCTATTGTGCTGGTGTAATGTCTCCGTAATCTGCAAATGGCGTTCGACCCTCCTGGATATACCGGGTATTCAGTTCGCTCTTCCACTGGAGGTAAGTTTCACCCAGCATATTCAGAGCATAATGCTTTACTTGTTCTCTACTTCCTCTGGGCAGAATAAAAGTTCTGTTCAACAATTGCCACATCGCTTCTTTCCTCCCCTCAGGAACCAGGGGCCAATTGGGGATCGTTGGATCCAAAACCATCTTTGTTCTGATTATAGCACCGATAGCATTCCGAAACTTGCTACAACCTGCGGAGGATCTATGGGCTCTCCTGCCGTGCTAATTGCATTGACAGTCCATTGCCCTTTGGGGTATTGGTTTCTTCCTCGCTGACCCCGTTTCCTTTTGTTTTGGCTGTCAGAGGTTGTACTTGTAGGATCAGGACCCGAGCTTTCATTGTCTTCCTCTGTGGGGTTAGGGGGTCCGCGTCGGTGCTTAATCCTTCCTGTCGGAGCCGCCTACATAGATAATACATGTCATACAGGTCATTACTCGTATAGTCTGCTTCGTTGTAATTAATTGAGTATTCATTACCTGACGTGCTTCGGTTCATAATCCGGATCGAACGCCTCCCCTGACTGTCTTTATCTTGCTGGAACAGGGTGTGGATCAATCAGATCGTGCCACTTGTTGCCTACCTAGGGCCCTGCTCGTCCCCAGATTTGACACCGATGTCGTCGGACACCTTGTCCCCAGATTGGTCACCGACGTCGTGCTTGTTGTCCCACTCCATCTAGGATGCAATTTGTTCAAGCTTATCTTGCGGTGCGGCATCATCCCTTCATGGGGAAGATGACAACGAAGGATCCATCTACGACTTCTACGCTACATAGCCATCGAAGATATATTTTAATAAATATTTCAATTCACAATGAAATGAGAGAGAGAAATTTCTTACAAATAAGAAATTCCTGAACATTTCACATTTAATATCATGAACATTTCACATTTAAATTACAATTACTTTGAATAGAAATGCTGCAAATATATACATCATTAGATGTCAACATTTGCTCAGCACTGATTAGATGTCAATATTTACTCCGCAATATCAACATTATGACTCTCTCTATATGTCTCCACCATTCGCTCAACACTAATTATCACCAATTTAAACAGGTAAACTCATAACATATACCACCAGAACCTTCCATCAAAGAACTCATAACATAAACAATACTGCATCAAGCGCCCTAGTCCTTAGTAGCATGCATGTATAACTATCAAGCAATGTGGTACTACCTGGATGCTTTTACTCGTACTGCTAAGACAACATAAGTAAACAGTAAATCCATTTAATATTTCTGCTATGGCAGTCAAGGATCTAATAATAAATTTCTCTAGCTCCAAGCAACTAAATAATTGAGGTACAAAAATTTTATGATTTTATGATTTCATGTGTTCACCTGAATATGAAAGTTAATAGACAGACCTCATACTTTCTTATAAAAAGGACTCTGCGATGATAACATTATCACTCTCTCTATGTATTTGTCTCTCACTCTCTCTATGTACTTGTCTCTCACTCACTCTATGTATTTGTCTCTTAGGAAAGAGAGAGAGAGAGAGAGAGAGAAAGAATGGTTATCAGCAGAGTCCTTCCTATAATCGAATCGAGAAATACTATTACACTCACTAATCACATAAATTCATGTTTACTAATTGTTCAGTTTGACACTCTTCAATTCATTTTCAATACATCGTTAGAATACAAAATTAAATAAATAAAAATAAGAACTAACTATATTGCAATAGAAACATATTTGAATATAAAATTTTATGATTTCATCTGTTCACCTGAATATGAAAGTTAATAGCCAGAACTTATACTTTCTTATAAAAAGGAGTCTACGATGTCCATATTATCACTCTCTCTATGTATTTGTCTCTCACTCTATGTATTTGTCTCTCACTTACTCTATGTATTTGTCTCTTAGGAAAGAGAGAGGGAGAAAAAGAATGGTGACAAAGCAGACTCCTTCCTATAATGGAATCGAGGACTACTATTACACTCACTAATTAGATGAATTCATATTTACTAACTGTTCAGTTTGACACTCTTCAGTTCATTTTCAATACATCATTAGAGTCAAACAATATAGGATTTGAAAGATTTAAGGAGGACATGTATACATCATTTTCAATACACTAACTGTTTTAACTTTAATCATCACAAAAATTGTTCCAACAAGAAGCAATAAAAGATTTGAAAAGATTCAAGGAGGACATGTATAACTTAAAAAAAACATCCTAGAGTCAAATAATATGTAAAATTGTGCTTAATATCAGCTTCAATATGACAGCTATCGAGACATTTCATGCTTTCCGAAAATTACAGACCTATATGATGGAGACCTAGTAACAACAAAAGTAAGACAAAAAATCAAAGTAGAGGGGTAAGTCACAGCTACAGCATTGATTGCTCCCTCACAATGATATAATCGTAACTGAGAGCCAATCATTTTTCTTTGTTTTGAGTCTTGTCTCATTTCAAGTTATGACAACTTAATAATACATCTTCCAAATAGTTCAAGGTTGTGGCAATCAGGTCCATGCATATGTAACTACTATAAACCTAGAACAATGCTAGCATGAATGTCAAATGACATAGGGACAGCCATGCAAGCATCTGTCTGAAATTTCGGGCAGCAGCAAACAAAAATTCATATCTCCCAAACCCATTGTCCAAATATTCTCAAATTTTGAAAGCATGTACATATTTGGGCAGTCTACAACTTTTTTTATTATGGGTTTCCACGAATTCCATGGTTAAGGTCATCTAACACACGTCTGAACAGCTACTCTCCAAATCTGGACATTCAGAAACTGCGCCCAAACAATATTTAATAACTGAAGGTATACTCCACCAAAATATGTGAAACTTTGACAGCAGCTAGATCTCATAAGCCTCTATAACTTTTGTATGATCTAACTTTGGAGGAAAAATCGTTTAGGTTGCCAAATCTACAAGGACAGCAGCACTGCCCGAGCTACAGGACTGCAGACCTCAGATCGACCTTCAAACCGTGTTTCCCCCCACAAATCCACTAATCTCCATGACCAAGAACCATCTAGCAACATCAATTAGCAAGGCTAAAATGGATTCACCTCACCTTGGTCGTTTCCCAAACCTAGGGCGCCGCACGGAGGGAGCGGTTGGCCGCGGAGGGGGGGGGGGTGTACCTGCGGCGGGCGAGGGAGACGAGGCGGCAGCGTGGCGGAGGAGGTGCGGGGATGAAGTGTGGGGAGGGGAGGCATGGGGAGGCGGTGCAGCGGAGGAAGCGCGGTGGAGGAGGCACAGGGAGGTGAGGCGCCGCGCGGAGGGAGCTCGAGGCCGCGCGCGGAGGGGAGGCTGGGAGCGGGCGGCGGTGGAGAAGACGCACGCGCGGGTGGCGGTGGCGGCGGTGGAAAGTTTTAGCAGCCTAACGGCGTCTGCTCGCCCCGCCCCGCCCCTCTCCTAAAAACTGATTTGTAGGGGCGGGTGACGCCCCCACCCGCCCATACAAATTCATTTATTTCAAAAAAATAGCAACACACCTCTAAAAATGTGAAAATTTTACCATAATCATATTTTGATATGTGGAACATAAGAAAAATATCAAAATCCAATTGCAATGTATGTAATAAATAAAGAGTGTTGAAACACCAATGCTCAAGTGGTAACAATTCTCGATTCGCCATCTTTACGTGCCCATAACTTGTCGTCTTTTCTTATGCTTGCTTCTAGAATCCTCATCTTTTATGGTACGTCAGTGAAGAGGTTCATCTCATCATACTGATTATATTCTTTCACGTCGTCGATACCATCAACTCCTATGATATCTTGTTTTCCAGGGACAATGATGTGTTTTGTCTTCTTTGCAGGATCAGCTACATAGAGTACCTATGCGACCTGTGAGGCAAGTACCCATGGGTCATCTTTATAACCAACATTGTTAAGGTCAACAATCATGAGCCCATAGCCGTCAACCTCAACACCTTTTGGGTGTTTGACCCAATGACACTGAAAGACCAGGATTTGTATATTGGAACCATAATACACTTCCCATATGTCATCTATGACACCGAAATATGTTGTACTTTGCCCTGTTCTCTCGTCTAAGGCCTCAATACGAACACCACTGTTCTGAGACACGGTCTTCTTATCCTTGGCGGCAGTATAGAATAGATATCTATTAATATCATACCCTTGCCATAATGTGACCTGGCTAGATGGACCAGCTGCCAATCTTTTGATCATTTGCTCCTCCACGGTCTCCCCATGTGGTAGATCCAGGTCCTTCAACCATGCAGTCAGCCGACGTTTGTGCTCTCTCATGATCCAATCATCCGAGTGGCCATTACTTTCTGCACGAATCATGTTCAAGTGTTCATTGGCTAAAGGAGTCATTATCGTGAGTCATTATCATTGGCCTTTGAAATCTTTATCGATGAAGATTTTCCTCCAAACTGTGCCCACACCTTCCAACCTCACCAAAAATCGTGGAATAGGCAAACCAAGGGACACGTTATCCTTTAGGTAACCTAGGCAAGACTCGATGACTTCCTTAGTACTGTATCCCTCTATCATGGACCCCTCAGGATGAGCACGATTCAGTATGTACCGATTGACGATGGACGTAAAATGCTCATACGTCCACATTTTGTGTAGGTAAACTGGACCAAGTGCCCGTATCTGATCGACCATGTGAATCATTAGGTGTTCGGTTATATCAAAAAACCCTGGAGGGAAGCACATCTCGAGCTACGCCATATTCTCCCTAATGAATTGTTGGAGATCCTGCAACTCAACTTCATCGATCACATTTTGTGAAATCCTATTGAAGAAGTAACACAACCGAGTGATTACCATCTTTGCATATACTAGCTTGTTCGCTCTGATTGCAATCGGGAGAAACACCGTCAGCAACACATGAGAATCATGATAGTTATAGCTCCATAGTGACAGATCTTGCATCGAGACTAGTTTCCTTATGTTGGATGTGAAACGACTCGGGACTTTGATCCCTCTTAAGCTCTCGCACATTGCCTTCTTCTCATCATGTGTCGAGTTGTAGCTAGCTGGGGGAAGTTCATATCGGCCATTCCCTTTATCCGCAGGGTGAAGATCTTGTCTTATCTTCATGGCTACCAAGTCCTGACGCGACTTCAAGGTATCCTTCATTTTGGCTGATGTCTCCAGGAGGAGTCCAATTGTGTTACCAAACACATTCTTCTTTATGTTCATACCATCGATTGCATGGCGGACCTCAAGATCCGCCCAATACGGCAAGTACTTGTAGAAGATGGACTGCTTCTTGAATGGTACACCATCGATGGGTGCCTTATCTCTCTTTATCTTCTTCCCATCTTCCTTTTTCTTTCCATAAATGACCTGGATGGTCTAAACCATATTGAAAACATAGTGCCCGTCTCGTTGTACTGGAGCAGAATGTAATTCAGGCCTGCCATCAAAAAGATTATAGAACTTCTTACTTCTGTACCTATGTCCTTCCACCAAGAAGCGTCTGTACCCAAGGTAAACTATCTTTCGAGAACCTTCAAGGAAAGATGATACGGTGTCTTCCACGCACACCGTGCATCCCGTCCTACCTTTGATCTGTCCTGACAGGACAAACAGTGCCTAGTAATCATGGATGGTGATGAATATAATGCCTCTATGATTAAAGGGCTGCCTACAACCATCAAAGATATTGATACCCTCCTTCCATAAAGTTTCCATCTCTTGCATCAGAGGTTCAAGAAAAACATCTATATCGATGCCTGGATGCTTGGGGCCCTATATAAGGACAGATAGTAAAAGATAGTTTCTCTTCTGGCACAACCATGTAGACAGGTTGTACATTGTCAGTATCACTAGCCATGTATTGTGGGTGCTACTTCTTTCACCAAACGGATTCATTCCATTCGTACTCAACGTGAATCGAACATTTCTCGGATCATTCCCAAATTCCAGATAGTACTTCTCATCGAATTCCTTCCACTGCCGAGCATCAGTGTGACACCCTAGGTGTCAAATTGTACCATAATAGGTATGAAATGTAATGAATGTATTGAAATGTATAAGGTTGGATGTATCTGTAGAAATAAGACCTTATGTGTAATTTTATGAAAATATGAGTCCTTTTGTGCAAGATACATGAGTTGCAAAAGTAACCTTCAAAGTTTACTAGGGGTTTATATGTAAAAATGTTAGTCATCATGACAGTTTTGAAAAATTGCATGTAAGTCTAAAAGTATGAGAGTTTTGCTTTGGGAAGGACAAAACTCTTATAAAGTTAAAATTTAGTCCAAGTTATCAAAATAAATATGTATACTTTGAGTTTTTGAATTCAAACCCTAAAGCAATGTTGTAGAGTTTGAAAAGTTGCACATTTTCTATTTTGGTCATTTCTCCATTAGAACCCTGTAACAGTGGGAAATTTAGCTTTACTTTCAGGCCCTTGAAGTTTTTGTAATTTGCAATCAAGTCCTTGGCGCCCTCCACCTTTCTTCTTCCTCTGGCAGTCTCTCTGCTCCTCTGTTTTTCCTGTTCCCCGCCGCCGCCGCTGTTCCTCGGAACTCCGGCCAGGCAGTGCCGCCCCCTTGCCCCCCCTCACTCCCAGGCGCCGCCTTATCCTATCCCCAACCCTATCCCTCGGTTCTCTCGCCCGCTCCTGTGTTGCCACGCACACGACGCCGGTGCCAGTACTGCCGTGATCCCGCCGCCGTGGTCCTCGGCCTTGCGCCCCTCCCGTACCTCCTCCTCCCTATATATAGCTGCCCTAGGACGTGTTGAAGCTAATTCCCACCCTCTTGCGCCTCTCTCTCTCGCCGGAGCTCTGCTCCCAGTGCCACCCTGCCACCGCCCTTCGGCCTCACGCCGGCGACCTCCTTTCCGACCTCCCCAAGCCCGGCCAAGCCTTCAAACGGGTGTGCCTCGGTGTCCTCTCACTCCCCACCCCCTTTCCCCTGCTACCTGAGCTCTCCCTTCGCCGGATTTGAGCTCAACCGAGCTTGCTCCGGCTGGCCATGGCAGAAGGACCTATCTGCGAGGCTTCATTTCTTTCCGAGGGTCTAAATGAAAGTTTTCAATCCTTTCTCCCTTTTCAATGTGCTGAACTTTGGAAATTCCTAGGAAATCATAGAAAATTCAAAAAAATGTAAAACCAATTGGACCTGAATCCTTATTTCAAACTCTATCACTCTTGTTTTGTGACCATATTATGAAAGTATATGGTTTGTGCTGTGTTTAAAATAGAAGTAAATGAATGCTTGTTATTTCATGTGAGTGGTATTGCTGACTTGTAAATTCAATAGAAAATTGCAGGAAATTCCAAAAATTGAAAAACCAATTTTGTTGGAAACTAGATTTTGAACTCTACAACTTCTATTAAGTGAGTTTGATATGACACCAAATAGTTTAGAATCTATGTTAAATCTAAGATAGGAGAGTATAATATCCATAGCTCCTGCATGTTAACTTTGTTGATCCTAATTTTTGGTATGAATTTCTATAGACTAAATATGAATTGATATGAAATTTTCAAACCTAAGTTTGTTTTGTAATTTAAATTCTTTTAAGTTGATCAATTCAATTGGTTTTATAGTAAAATTTACTAAATCTATTCAGTAAAGCTTATCTAATTAGATCTTTTGGTCAGAACCTTTTAAGTATGCAATGGATATGTGTTTAAATTTTCAAAATGTTATAACCCTAATTATCCAGGGTTCACATTCATTTTGAATTTAATTTAAACTTGAAATATTTAATTTCTATTCCTAATTAAATCAATGCTATAATCATAAGTTGAATGTAAATGATTCAAAGCTTAGGTTTCTTTTTGTACCATGAGTTCTTGAGTGTTAACTTTTTGGATTGCAGCTTATTGTGAAATAAAATAAAAAGGCTATGCATCTCTTAATTTTATATTCTTGCATATCATGTAGACCCGACTAGTCTCGCCGACGATGATTACAAACTGATCGTGGACCAAGCCGTGGAAAATCCTACAGATCCCGGAACCAGAATGAGATTGTCCTGAAGACCCCGAGAACTTCGTCAGGGAATTCTCTGAAGGCCCGAACCAAAGTTCGGACGTTATTAACTTGACTAACCCCAGCCCCACCAGTAAAGGCAAGCCCCGGACATAACCTACTATTTTATTACACTACAATCTATATCTATTTACGTATTCTATGCATTAAGTTCTTAGGAATTGTTTGAAACCCTAGTTGCATTTCCCTAAGAACCAATGTATTGAATGTTAGCACTTGAGTCCGGCTAGCTGCTATGCTAATAGGACCGGTAGAAGTCGGGTGATTTCCTGTCACTCGCGCGATATAGGAATTGTAATGTTTACATTCCTGTTATCACTATAAGGATGACGGATGGGAGTTTTGTGAGGTATCATGGTTGAGATGATACCCCGTCTGTGTTGTTGAATTGGATAAGGCCGCAGTGTGTGGTAGCGGTGGTTAAGCATTTGAAAGTACTAACCACATGCCGTGAAATATGGTAAGCGGCAAGCCTAGTAGCCAATCGGCCCGAATAGTGGACATACCTCCCACCACTCGTCTTGCTTCTTCTGGTTACTTATGTTCGACGTGTGGGAATACGTGTTGCAAGGGCAACCAGGAGTACGGGTTTTGTAGTCGCGCTACAGACGTACGTCCTGCACTTTGGAAGTGCGTATGGTCCTACAGTCGCTTGTGGTAGCTCTGATCCACGAGTCGGAATGAAAGGCAAACGGTTGCTTCGGAATGACCCTTTGGTGTTCTAAGCGTGTGTGTTAGGTTTACCTTGCAAGGTTAAATTCGATTCAGAATCGTCCGCTTCTCACGATGATTGAGACTGCTTGATCCCTTTATCACACAGAGTAACAAGAGCAACTATATGATAAGTAATACTGATGGTTGAGATAAAGAGCTCTACCTTGCTTGCTTAGTTATAAGTGCTTATCTAGAATGGATAATCACATAGAACTTGAAAGCTAAAAGTTGAAAATAAGGATCTACTCTTAGTTGCCTTTCAGCTGAAACTTAACCCAGGACTATTATAAGCCTTCATAAGTCTAGTTATGGGCTAAAGTATACCCAATCCCGGGTAAGCCTTGCTGAGTATTAGTATGCTCAGCCTTGGTAGTATATGTTTTGCAGGTAATGTCTGGAAGACCCTACTCTTCCTTTACCTTAGCCTTGTGCTCTTCCAGAAGATTGGTCCGTGGAATGGGATCCGTCCCCGGCCAACACCGATGATCCCGAGTGATGTCGTGCCCGGGCTTAGCATGACATCCGTCTTGATAACGTGCTGTGCATTGACGCTCATGTTTTCCGCTGCCAAAAAATATAGCTTTCACAGTTGATAATGTATGGCTTTTGAAAACTCTTATAATGTAATTCCTTGTGATGTAAAATATGATGGTGATTGTATCTCTGGACTCACCTTCGTGTGAGGTAACCTTATTTGATCCTGTGTATCGGTGGTTTATCGGGACGTTACCCGACAGGCCAAGGGATTATACCGTTTGAAGCACGTTGGAGCCCTCTGGAGTGGACTCGCGTACTTGAGCCGGTATAATTCAGGTTGGTTCTGCCACAATCAGCTGGATGTCGGAGCCTTCCGTCACCCTTCTTACACTTATCTGAATCCCACCATTGCATCAATTCAGCGTCCTTTAGGTTCGAGAAGAAATGCCTCAGGCGATCGGAAACTGGGAGGTACCACATAACCATGGCGGGAATTCTGCTCTGCTTCTTAGGAATGCCTAAACTAGCGTCATCTGACTCAATAGAGGCAACACTATTCTTCACCACGTTCCTTTTATTCACATCGGTTGGACCATGATTGTCGTCACCATAGTAACCAGCATTGTTTTTGTATCAACTTGCAGTACATACAAGGCATTTCTTCAAGTCTTTGAAAGTATCCCCATGATACAAAATACAATGATTTGGACATGCATGAATTCTTTCCACACCCATTGTGAACGGGCTCACAAGCTTCTTTGCTCGGTATGTGTTGGCTAGCACTTTATTTGGCTTTGAAAGCAACCAAGCCAAGATACGCAGCAGATCATTGAAACTACCATCCGAACAACCATGCTTAGCCTTTAGAGTTAAGAGCTCAAGTATGAAACGAAGCATGGTCCAGTGTTTCGGGCATCCCTTCGATCGCTCATATATATTTTTCTCTGCTGATTTTCTCACCATCTTGAAGTTTGCTAACCCTGTAGCACTAGCAACCAATACCTCCACTTTGTTGTGGCGCAACAACTGGATGAGAAAATCACCATCATCAAGTTCATCGCCACTACTATCACCATCCATGGGACCGTCGACATCATCATCTTGGAATCCACCAACCCCATCATCATCAACAACCCCATCATCATCATCATCATCATCATCATCATCATCATCACCATCATCATCCCCACCACCATCAAAATAAGAATGAAACATTCTGTCAAACTCCTCATCTTGCATGATTTCATCCAGTGGATTATTCATCAGAGGGGGAGTATCCGTCTCACCATGATACTTCTAGATCTTGTAGTACTTAACAAAACCACTCACCATCACATGCGATCTGATTGTAGTTGGGTCGCTGAATGCTCTCAAGTTCTTGCAGGCATTGCATGGCAATGCATCAATCGTGTCTTCTCATTTCCTACGTGGTTTTCCGCAACTTGAATGAATTTATTAAGCTCTCCACGGAAATAGGCGTCCGTCCTTTTTGCATTGTACATCCATGTCCTATCCATATCTAAAAAGATAGAAAAAAGTTAAATCAAATTATTTTCTCGCAAGAAATAGAGTCCTAAATTCACATAAATATATAATTCTATAGGTATTGGAAAAAGTCAATTTAACTAATACTAAATAAAAACTGATTTCCAACCTATTATTGTACAACTAAATATTAGGAAAAAAATGTAACATGCATGTATGTAAATATAGAAAAAAATCAAATCTTTTTCTCAAAAGACATGGAGCCCTAAATTGATATAATATATACTTCTATATATGCATAGGTGTGGGAAAAATTAATTTAACTTGTACTAAATAAAAATAATAAAAAATTCAACATATTATTTTACCACTAAATGTTGGGAAAAATCTAACATGCATCTTTGACAAATAGGAAAAAAACAAATCTTCTTCTATCTCCTCCATAGATCTAGGGCATCATTTAGTTAAGAATGATGCTAAAAGCTATAGATCGAGTAAAAATGATTATATAATCTTGTTCTCCTATTAAAATAGCACAACTTCATCCAAAAGTTAGAGCCAAATGGTGTCTCAAATGGCTAATCCACACCATTGAGATCTAGAGCTAGTTAAAGGCAAAGAGAGCTCCATTTGAGCTATAAATCTAATAAAAGAGCTTAGAAATTACAAGGAATTAGCATCAACTTATCTCTTAGAACCCTCAACTCAAACAAAATCAAGTTGAAAAGCTCCCCCCCTTTTTCTTTTTTCAGCTCTTGGGGGAGCTCCTCTCCGGAGCAAACAATGGGGGGTCTGGAGGAGGAAGAAGGTGCCCAAATTTGTTATAGATATTTTTAGGGTCGGGTAGGGGTGGCCGAGGGGGTGAGCTGCCCCTACAAATGTATTTACAGGGGCGGCTCGGTTGCTACAGTACCCGCGTCCTATTTGTAAAAACGTGTGACATTTTGGTCCGCCCCTAAAAAAATTCAGGATGTTGCTGCAAATCGTTTTTTAGTAGTGGCTCAGACTACTAGTTTCTGGCAAATACTCTATGTTACTGAAGGGGCCTCATTCCCATACTTCCCGGTAACACTCTGTTAACCGGTTCATGACTCGTACTCCGTGCAAGTTTACTGAAGGGGCCTCACTCCCATACTTTCAGTAACGCTCAGATTACTAGTTCTCGACTAGTACTCTATGTTACTAAAGGGGCTTCGCTCCCCTACTTCCAGTGATACTCTGTTTACCGGTTCATGACTGGTACTATGTGCAAGTTTACTGAAGGGGCCTCGCTCCCATACTTCCGGTAACACTCAGATTACTAGCTTCTGACTAGTATTTTAAGTTACTGAAGGGGCCTCGCTCCCATACTTCTCGTAATGCTCAGATTACTAGTTTCTGACTAGTATTCTATATTACTGAAAGGGTCTCGCTCCCATACTTCCAGTAGTGCTTAGACTACTAGTTTCCGACTAGTACTCTATGTTACTGAAGGGGTTTCGTCCCATACTTCCAGTACTACTCCGTTTACTGGTTCACGGCTGGTACTATGTGCAAGTTTATTAAAGGGGCCTCGCTCCCATACTTCCAGTAATTCTCAGATTACTAGTTTCTGACTAGTATTCTATGTTACTGAAGGGGCTTTGCTCCCATATTTCCAGTAACGCTCAGATTACTAGTTTCCGACTAGTATTTTATGTTACTGAAGGGGCCTCGCTCCCATACTTCCAGTAACGCTCAGATTACTGGTTTCAGACTAGTATTCTATATTACTGAGGGGGTCTCACTCTCATACTTCCAGTACTACTCTGTTTACTACTAGTTCTTGACTAGTTTTATACATGGAGTTTACTGCAAGGGCATTGCTCCCATACACTGCGTTTACTAGTTTTCGACTAGTTTTACGCGTCGTCAGCTACTTTGACTACTCGTCTCGCCTACAAAATTAGTCGGAATCGACTCCGACTAGTCGACTTCATCGACAATTCAAAATCCAGTGGCAACTCGGCCAATGCCTAGGCTCGGGGGCTAGCGCCACCGACTACTAGGTGTATCTTGTGCGACTCATCTAGCTTCCAGGCTCGGGGACTGGATACGACACGACACTCAGGGAATAAGGTTTGATTTGAGCGGTAATTTAGGGCGCTTTTTGGGGAAGTTATTTGTTTAACTATTTTTTAGGGAATTTATTCCAAAAAAGCGATTTTCAAATTTCTGAACCAATTTGCCCACCTTAACCATCAAATCTTTACCGTCATATATTGCATGCCACGATTCTTTGGATCCGTTATTCAAAACCCTGAGGATTTGGATTCAAGGCTCGGGGGCTGTAGGGACACGTGTCATCAGCAACTTATTTTTTCAAATCTTTTGGAAGATAAGGACAGAAGACTCAAGACTAAATTGACCCTCAGCCTGATTCTATGTGTCAACCTAAGGCTCGGGGGTTACTCCACATAGAGTGCGAGTTTAATCGCACCCCATATAAAAGAAGACTTGACAACTACTCAGGGTATGAAAACCTCACAGTCTCGATGCAGCCAAGGAAGTACTCGGAAAACACCTTGAAGATGGAATTCGGGAGAACTCGAATACGCCTTCAGAAGTACTCGGAAGCCTACAGTACTCGACTATGAAGAGCTCGGGAGCTTGTCAGACCCGGGCCTGCGGGACTGTGCACATGGCCTACATCTTACAGGATAAGGGGCGGAACATGACCCACACCTACACCAGTTGTAACTACTCATAGCGTAGTAGAACTGCTCATGCAGTAGTGAAACTAGTCGAGACAGAAGGAAACTACCCGAATACTATTTGGATGGGACTCCTGAGCTCGTATCTGACTAGGGCTCCCATGTAACCCTGTCCCCCCAAATTATATAAGGGCGGGTAGGGATCCCTCCAAACAGGAGATCACCCGATCACCACCTAAGGCAATTCAAACCACACAGGATGTAGAGTATTACGCTCTCGGTGGCCCGAACCTTATGTTCCTTGCACCTTCGAGTTACTGATCTCGGCGACACTCTACCTACAAACTTACCACCTCAGAGGTATCCCTCAGTGGACGTAGCGGTAAAACACCGACACACATAGACCACCATGGCCGGCAGTTTGTGGCCATAAACTAACTTGAAAGGAGTGGCATGCAGCAAAGTCTGGTAGGCAGTGTTGAAGCGTTACTCTGCCCATGGCAACCACCGCAACCACTGCTCGGGCCGATCAACTGTCAAACACCTCAGGTATATAATGATCACCTTGTTCGTCGCCTCCGATTGACCATCACTCCGCGGGTGAAAACCGGAGCTTATGTGCAGCTTGGTCCCGGACAGCTGGAAAAGCTCTCGCCAAAGCGTGCTGGTGAACACCGGGTCCCTATCGCTGATGATGGACTCCGGCAGACCATGGAGGCGGACAACTTCGAACGCCCGTGCCACCGATGTCGCCGTGTAGGGATGGCTCAGTGGGATGAAGTGCGCTACCTTCAAAAGACGATCGATCACTGCCAAGATGACCGTCTTGTTGTTGTTAACGCGTGGAAGGCCTTCGATGAAATTCATGGCCAAGTCGCTCCAAATCTGCTGGGGAATGGGAGCGGTTGCAGCAGACTAGAGGGATGCAGGTGGCTGGTCTTGTTGCGCTGGCACACCACACAGTCGCGGATGAACGCCTGGACCAACGCCTTGTCACCAGGAACACGGAAGTCGGCGTGGAGACGGTGAAGCGTGCGCTGGAAACTGTAACATTCAGGTATTTAGAATTTTAAACACCAGATCTTAGTGTTAAGTGTGTATGTGTGATCTTATTTATGTGTGTTCAAATTGAAGTGCAAAGGGAAAAAGGGTGTTTATGTAATTTGAAAAATGTGGGCCTTTTAGTGCTATTGGGTAAGAATGGGAGGTAGCATCAAAACCTAGGAAAAATATAACACTAGGTGTCAAATTAACATCACCATAGGAAAGAAAGTGCAATAGATATATTAAATTCTAGGAAAATTGGGTCTTTATGTGAAAATAAGGACCTAAATGTGATTAAAGCAAATGTATGGGTCCTTTTATGCAAATTATTGAAGTGTAAAAGTAACTTTCAAAGTTTACTTAGGGCCAAAATGTAAGAATACAAGTCATCATGACATTTCATGAAAACTTGCAAATGTGTCTAAAATTACATGAAATCTACCTCAGTAAGGACAAAACATATTCAAATACCACTTTTGTTCAAAATTTAAAATGTAAAGCTGTATGCTTTGGGTTTTTGAACTTGAACCCTTAAGCAATATTGTAGGGTTTGAAAAACTCTATTTTGGGCATTTCCTCATTAGGATTTTAGATTAGTTGGAAATTTTACTTTACCGAGAGGTCCCTAAGATTTTTAAAATTTTCAAACAGGCGGCCCTGACCCAGGAGGATTGCATTATGGCACAACGTGCTGAAAAGAAGCGAAGGATTTCCACTGGACCCGCGGGCGTTCAACCCTCGCGGTATCGATTTGTTCAGAATGCACCGCCTAGAGCGCCACAGCGAAATACTCTGTTTGGCAGACTGGTTTTCAGGCTGCCTCAGCAACAAGGAGGGTATAGACCTCCCGTACCTCCACAGCAACCACAACAAACTGGCCCACAGCCAAATATTCAACAAGTCCAACAAAGAAGCAGCACTTATCGCTGTTTCAATTGCGGGAGTGCAGATCACTTCATCAGAGCTTGTCCGCGGCCCAGGAAACCTAATCAAGGGCAAAGCTCAAATCAGAATAATCAAAATAAGGGCAAGAGGCCGATGATGCAAGTCCGGCAAGGGCGAGTTAACTTCACCACCCTTGCGGAACTTCCGGATGGAGCTCCCGTCATGTCGGGTACATTCTCTATTCACCACAAACCAGTTGTTACATTATTTGATTCAGGAGCAACTCATAGTTTTATTAGTAACAACAGTGGTACCCGAATAGGACTTGATCTTTGTCCTACCCGGGGGTCATATATGATTTCTACCCCCGGAGGAAAGATTACTTCCAACCAAATGGTTAGAAGTGTGCCAATTCAGTTAGGTAGCAAAGTAATCAAAACTGATTTGGTACTGCTAAATTTAGAGGGTATTGATGTCATACTTGGGACAAATTGGATGACAGAACATAGAGTACTGCTAGATATCTCTTCCCGAGTTATTGAAATTGATTCACCATATCAAGGAGCCACCACCCTCTATCTGCCTCAGCAAGAATATCTCCATTCTTGTGCCTATGCTATCACAGATATTAAAGTAAAAGATATTCCTATAGTCTGTGAATATCCTGATATCTTTCCAGACAACTTGCCTGGAATGCCACTAGACAGAGATATCGAGTTCATCATTGAACTTCAACCTGGCACCGCTCCTATTTCAAAGAGGCCATATCGTATGCCTCCAAATGAATTGGCCGAACTAAAAATCCAACTCCAAGATCTTCTCGACAAAGGTTTCATATGCCCAAGTGCTTCACCTTGGGGCTGTCCCGCTCTTTTTGTAAAGAAAAAGGACAATAGGTTAAGGCTATGTGTCGATTATCATCCGCTCAATGCGGTCACTATCAAAAATAAGTACCCTCTTCCCCGCATTGACATCTTGTTCGATCAACTAGCTGGAGCTAAGGTCTTTTCCAAGATTGACTTACGCTCCGGTTATCATCAGATCAAAATCAAGCCTTCTGACATTCCAAAAACGGCTTTCTCGACCAGATATGGATTATATGAATATCTGGTTATGTCCTTTGGGCTTACTAATGCACCGGCATATTTCATGTATCTCATAAATTCAGTCTTTATGCCGGAACTCGACAAATTCGTCGTGGTCTTCATTGACGATATTCTGATATATTCCAAGACTAAAGAAGACCATGCTAATCATATATGTGTCGTTCTTCAACGACTACGTGACCATCACCTTTACGCCAAATTCTCGAAATGTGAATTCTGGCTAGATAGTGTGAAATTTTTGGGACATACTATCTCCAGTGAAGGCATATTGGTTGATCCAACCAAAGTTCAGGAGGTTATGGATTGGAAGCCTCCAACTTCAGTCCATCAAATTTGAAGTTTCCTTGGATTGGCGGGATACTATCACCGATTCATTCCTGACTTCTCCAAAATAGCTAAACCTATGACTGAACTACTTAAGAAAGAAATTAAGTTCCGTTAGGATGATAAGTGTGAAAACACACCTTGAGAAAACTTCTAACCACTACTCCAGTGTTTGCTCAGCTAGATAATACCCAACCTTTCGATGTCTATTGTGATGCTTCCAGAATTGAATTTGGTTGTGTTCTTATGCAAAACAACAGGGTCATTGCTTATGCATCTCGAGCCCTCCGAAATCATGAGCAAAACTACCTAACCCATGATCTTGAATTAGCAGCAGTTATTCATGCTCTCAAGATTTGGAGGCATCATCTTATGGGCGCTAAGTGTAACATTTACACTGACCATAAGAGTCTCAAATATATCTTTACTCAAGCTGACCTTAATATGAGGCAAAGGCGTTGGTTAGAACTAATCAAAGACTATGATCTTGAGGTGCACTACCATCCTGGTAAGGCCAATGTGGTTGTGGATACACTTAGCCGCAAGGCACATTGTCATTGCTTATCCATAGAAACTTTCAATGACACTCTCTGCAATCAGATGAGAAAACTCAATCTAGAGATCATCCCTCAAGGTAGTCTGAATCTATTATCTATCGAGTCTACTCTTAAAGATAGAATCATCATGTCGCAACTACATGATGAAGGTATCAAAATTATCAAGTTAAAACTATCTCAGGGAGAAGCAAAATATAAGTGTTTCCACACTGATCATCAAGGAGTTCTATGGTTCAACAACCGTATTGTTGTGCCTAAAGATCACCAACTTCGTAAACAAATCCTTGATGAAGCACATTTATCCAAATTCTCTATTCATCCTGGTAGTACCAAAATGTACCAAGATCTTTGACAAAATTTTTGGTGGACCAGAATGAAAAGAGAAATTGCTAAATATGTATCCGAGTGCGATACGTGCCAGAAAGTCAAAGCCAGTCATCTAAGAGCATCTGGTACACTTTAACCACTACCCATCCCATCGTGGAAGTGGGAAGATATTAGTATGGATTTTATAGTGGGTCTTCCCAACACGTCCCAAAAACATGACTCCATATGGGTAATCATTGATAGACTTACTAAAACTGCTCATTTTCTTCCCGTGCATACCACTTATTCTGCTAAGAAGTATGCCGAAGTCTATCTTGATCAAATTGTTCGATTGCATGGTGTCTCTACGACCATCATTTCTGATCGAGGGGCCCAATTTATTGCACGCTTTTGGGAACAATTGCAGTCTGCTCTTAGAACCAAAGTCATTCGAAGTTCTGCATATCATCCCCAAACTGATGGACAGACTGAGTGAGTCAACCAAATTCTGGAAGACATGCTCCGAGCTTGTATTATTCACTATGGTACAAGCTGGGACAAATGTCTCGCCTTGGCCGAGTTTTCTTATAACAATAGCTACCAATCCAATCTTCAAATGGCTCCCTTTGAAGTGTTATATGGTCGAAGATGTCGAACTCCTTTGAGTTGGTCTGAAACCGGCGAACGCAAAATCTTTGGACCAGATCTAGTTATCGAAGCTGAAGATAAGGTCAAGGTTATTCAAGCCAATCTTAAAATAGCCCAGTCTAGACAAAAGAGTTATGCAGATCGAAAAAGGAAACCTCTGAAATTCCAAGTAGGGGATTTTGTCTATCTCCGAGTATCTCCTACCAAAGGTGTTCAGCGTTTCAGCATAAAAGGAAAATTAGCACCCCGATATGTCGGACCCTTCGAGATTCTAGAAGTCTGTGGCCCAGTGGCTTACAGAATTCATCTTCCATCTCAATTGACTGCCATTCATGATGTCTTCCATATCTCTCAACTCAAAAAATGTATTAAAGTACCTACGGAGATCGTTGAAGCACCCGCCATTGAGATTGAACCTGATCTAACTTACACCGAACACCCTATCCAAATCCTGGATACCAAAGAAAGAGTCACTAGAAGGAAAAAGATTAAGATGTATAAGATCTTATGGGATCATCACACCAAAAAAGAAGCAACTTGGGAAACAGAATCCTATCTTCAACGAAATTTCCCAACCTTCCTTCCAACCAATTCCCAAATCTAATCGTCCGATTCTATTCTGCTTCAGAATCTCAGGATGAGATTCTTTTTAGGGGGAAAGGCTGTAACATTCAGGTATTTAGAATTTTAAACACTAGATCTTAGTGTTAAGTGTGTATGTGTGATCTTATTTATGTGTGTTCAAATTGAAGTGCAAAGGGAAAAAGGGTGTTTATGTAATTTGAAAAATGTGGGCCTTTTAGTGCTATTGGGTAAGAATGGGAGGTAGCATCAAAACCTTGGAAAAATATAACACTAGGTGTCAAATTAATATCACCATAGGAAAGAAAGTGCAATAGATATGTTAAATTCTAGGAAAATTGGGTCTTTATGTGAAAATAAGGACCTAAATGTGATTAAAGCAAATATATGGGTCCTTTTATGCAAATTATTGAAGTGTAGAAGTAACTTTCAAAGTTTACTTAGGGCCAAAACGTAAGAATATAAGTCATCATGACATTTCATGAAAATTTGCAAATGTGTCTAAAATTACATGAAATCTACCTCAGTAAGGACAAAACATATTCAAATACCACTTTTGTTCAAAATTTAAAATGTAAAGCTGTATGCTTTGGGTTTTTGAACTTGAACCCTAAAGCAATATTGTAGGGTTTCAAAAACTCTCCAACTTCTATTTTGGACATTTCCTCACTAGGATTTTAGATTATTGGGAAATTTTACTTTACCGAGAGGTCCCTGAGATTTTTGAAATTTTCAAACAGGCCCCGGACCCCCCTTCCTTCTTCTTCCTCTAGCACCCCTCTGTCCCCCCTGCTTCCTATGCCGCCGGTGCAGAGCACCTCGCCACCGCCGTTGTGCTGCCACCACGCTCCACCTCCTGCTTGGACGGCTTCCACGCGTCGCCCTTTCCCTACCCCGGCCCTGTTCCCCTCCAATGCTGCTCTCCTCCGCGCATGCCACGACTGCTCGGAGCTCTGCTCGGCCGCCACCTCGCCGTTGCCGTGGAGAGCTCGTTGCAGAACCCCAGGGCCTTATCTTTCGCGCGCCTTAGCACTACAAGAGCTCCTACATCCCGTTCCCCTGGTTCTTCTGGCGATTCCCGAACTCTAGACCCGAGCTTCACTGTTGCCCCCTCTTCTTCCATTCCGGCGGCTCGTGCTCGTTGTGGGCAGCCACTGTCAACAGCCCATTGCTCCCACCGACCCTCTAGCAAGCTTCTCCAACCTCGGCTCGAGCTCCCCAGCCCCCAGTCGCTCTCCAATTTCGGCCGGAGCACCGTTGCCGACAACCGCCGTCCGCCGCCATCTCCTGCTCGCCGTGGACAGCCCACCTCAGCCATCCCCGCACCACGACAACCCCTCAGCCAGTCTCCCTTCGACCCCGTAAAGCTCTACGACCCCTCAATTGGTCCCTTGGTGCACCACACTGGCTTCCCGATGTGTGCCGGTGATCTCCACCCGCCGCCGCTTTCTGCTCACCGTGGAACACCCCTCTCCGGCCCCTCTCGACCCTAATTGGCCCCACACCGAGCTTCCCCACACTGCCCAGAAGCATCCCGACTTGTTCTTCGCCGCCCCCGACCACCGGAGCACCACTCCCGCCATTCACCTCCGCCACCGGCCGCACTGCTCTCGTCGCACCGCCGCTACAGGTCACCCCGACCCGAACCCGACCGCCCCCAGGTGCGCACCGACGTGGTGATGCTCCCACGCCCCTTTCCCCTCGCCGCCGGCCATTGCCGTCGCCGGATTTGGCCGGTCAACCATCACGTCCCGTCTCTGACCACGGCCAAGGACCACGGGTTGGAAGAATCAAAAGCCCAGGGGGCTGTCTGCAAAGCCAAGACTCATAGGAATAGTGCCATAAGGCCCCCCTTTGTTATTTTTGCTGCAGACTTTGAAATTCCATAGCAATTCAAGCAAAAATCATAAAAATGCAAACTAAAATTTGTTGGATTCCTTATTCTAAGATCTACAACTTTCCTTATAGGTTGATTTTCAGTTTCTGAGTAGTTTCTATCCTAATTTAAATGTTAAGTTTAAGTAGTTGTAGGCTAAGAAAATGCATAGTAAATAGTAGAAAAATGGTAAAAATGTGAAACCAATTGTGTTAGTTTTGCTTTGAAATGTAGTACTTAGAAAAAATAATTAACCTACTGTTTGTATAATATTTTCATAATGTGTGAGTTTAATTATGAATAATACCTATTTAACCCTACATATTTAATCTCTGTAGATTTAAAAGGGTAAAAAATTATGAAAATATTTGGAGAAGTTGAAATTGAGTAGGGTGACCTGTGCACAGAAATTTAGAACAAAATCTTACATAGATATACAGTTTTAAATAATACCTAATGGATTAGTACTAATGTTAATTATTTTTATAGATCAATTTCTGTAGGAATTAAATCTTAATAAATTTACTATGGCTTAGACATAGCTTACTGTAGATATCAAAATTTCAACCTCAGTGCTATGGTAATTTATTTTGTAACAATAAATTATGTTGCCTAATGTAGCTAACTAGGTTAGTTTATACCCGATAAATGACTGCCTAGTAAAAGGGTACATGAAATGTTTGATGAGTGAGTTATGTTTTCATTGGATTGCAACTTTAGCTGAAATAAAATAAAAGTATATGCATCCGTTAAATTACATCTTTGCATATCATATAGACTCAACTACTCTCGCTGACGGAGACTACGAACTAATCCCGGATCAAGGAGTGAAAATTTCTAAAGACCCCGCGAATGTCGTCGAGAATTTAACTGAAGCTCCGAACCAAAGTTTGGAAAACTTTGACACTCCTGCCCCCAACCCCACTCAAGAAGGCAAGCCCCGGACATAATCCTTACTTTATGTACACTGCAATCTATATTTACTTTTAACTATCTATGCATTAAGTTCATAGGAATTGTATGAGAAACCCTAGTTGCATTTTCCTAGGAACCAATGTATTGAATATTAGTACTTGAGTTCGAATATCCGCTATGCTAATAGGACCGGTAGAAGTCGGGTGATTTCTTATCACTCGCGCGATATAGGAGTTGCAATGTTTACATTCCTGTAATCACTATAAAGATGACGGACGGGATTCGGAAGAGGTATCATGGTTGAGATGATACCCCGTCTATGTTGATAAATTTGATAAGGTCGCGGTGTGTGGTAGCGGAAGTACTAGCCACATGCCGCGAAATATGGTAAGCGGTAAGCCTAGTAACCAATCGGCCCGAGGAGTGGACATACCTCCCACCACTCGTATTTGGTTTTTCCTGTTACTCGCTTCGACGTGTAGGAATACGTGTTGCCGGGCAACCAGGAGTACGGTCGTGTAGTCGCTCTACTGACGTACGTCCTACACATTGGATGTGCGTATGGTCCTGCAGTTGCTTGTGGTGGCTCTGATCCATGAGTCGGAATGAAAGACAAACGGTTGCTTCGGAACAATCGTTGGATGTTCCAAGCGTGTGAGTTAGGTTTACCCTTGCAAGGCTAAAATTCGATTCAGGAATCGTCCGTTTCTTGCGGAGATTGAGACTGCTTGATCCCTTTGCCACATAGAGTAACAAGAGCAACTTTATGGTTATCAAAGATGATGCTGGGCTAAAGATTCTACCATGCTTGAATAGTTATAGGTGCTTATCTAGAATGGATAATCACATAGAACTTGAAAGCTAAAAGTTGAAATTAAGGATCTACTCTTTGTTGCTTTTCAGCGGAAAACTTTACCCATAACCTGAAAAGCCTTCATAAGTCTAGTTACATGGCTAAGTATACTATGAACGGGTAAGCCTTGCTGAGTATTAGAATACTCAGTCTTGCATTGTGACTTTTATTCAGGTAATCCCCTTGAGGACTCTACTCTGCCTATGCCATGGCCTTACCCTCTGCCGATGGTTGGTCCGTGGAGTGGGACCCGTCCCCGGCCAACACAGATCCTACCGAATGATATCATGTCAGGGCTAGCATGATATCCGTACCGACAACGTGTACAGTGACTGTGTTTTAAACTCCGCTGCCATAAATCGAAACCTTAAACGATTTTGTAATAATTTCCATCAGTTGGGAACTTATGTTACTTGTGAACACTCATGTAATATACTTGCCTGTGATGTAAAATGTGCTGGCAATTATATCTCTGGATTCGCCTTCGTGCGAGGTACCTTGTTTGATCCTGCATTTAGTGGTTTATCGGGATGTTACCCGACAGGCCTAGGGATTACACTGTTTGAAGTACGTTGGAGCCATTGAGAGAGGACTTGCACACTTGAGCCAGTGTAATTCAGGTTGGTTCTGCAACAGAAACCCTCATGTCCCATGTCGTGGGCGAGGGCCAAGATATGCTGCAGATATGGCGAAGAGGTCGGCATCCACACTCGGCGAGAGTTCATCACCAACCCGTCCTGCACAGCCCACAACGGCCCTTTGCGACCAGCCTCGACGTCTGCTCATAGCTTTAAGTAGTCGTCCAGGCCCTCGAATTCATGCCGCAGGTCTTCCCAGAGCTAGAAAGACAGAGCCGAGACCGCCAAGGCCACACCCTCATTCGCGTCACGCTGAGACAGGGCGTCCGCCACCGTGTTGGTGTTACCCGGCTTGTACTCCACCGAGAAATCAAAGCCCAGGAGCTTGCTATTCCAGTGATGTTAGGGAATCATTGAGAGCCGCTGGTCGAGGAGGAACTTGAGGCTGTACTGGTTCGTCTTGATAATAAAGGAGCGTCCCCATAGGTATGGGCGCCAGTGGCGCACTGCCTGAGCCAGCGCGATGAGCTCGCGTTCATATGCCGCGAGACCAGCGTGTCATGCCGCCATGGCCCGACTGAAGAAAGCCATGAGGGCGCTTTTCTGGTGCAGCACCGCCCCCATGCCGGAGCCGGACGCATCGCACTCCACCATGAATGGGTTGGTGAAGTCAGGCAGCTGGACCACCAGTGCCGTGGAGAGGGCGTGTTTGAGTGTCGTGAACGCTTACGCCGCCGCCTCGGACCAGACGAAGCCCTTCTTCGTCAAGAGCTAGGTGAGCGGGGCCGCCAGGGCGCCGTACCCCTGGATGAAGCGCTGGTAATACCCGACCAGGACTAGGAAGCCGCGAAGGGCCCGTGCGGACTGCGGCTGGGGCCAGTCGCCCACTGCTTGGACCTTCTGGCCGTCCATGCACTATAGGAAAATAGTGTAATTTCGTCAGCCAGAAACCGATGAAAATAGGCCTAAAGCCGACGAAAATAGCTATTTTCATCGGTCGGCCGACGGAATTAGGCCGACGGAATAAAATAGACAAAAATAAGCGCTTTTTCGTCGGTTGCCGATGAAAATAACAATATTTTCGTCGCCCGACGCGGCCGATGAAAATATATTCACGTTTTTGTCGGCC
Source organism: Panicum hallii (assembly GCF_002211085.1). NCBI lineage: Eukaryota > Viridiplantae > Streptophyta > Magnoliopsida > Poales > Poaceae > Panicum > Panicum hallii. Next base: position 17,554,531 of record NC_038042.1, on the reverse strand, counting down.
TAAGTGGCTGACAAAAATACGTCAAGTATTTTCACGTATTTTCGTCGGCTTTAATGGCCAACGAAAATACGTCAAGTATTTTCGTCGGCTTTAATGGCCGACGAAAATAATCGGATCCCTGCTAAAAAAAGAGGAATCTTCTTCACCATAGCTCCAGCTTTGCACACTGCCAGTGACACCGCGAGAATAGCATTTGCTCCAAGCTTTGTATATGCAAGACATCATCTAATGAAATCAGTACGAACAGTGCAAGATGCAAGCCAAGTTTAGGATTTAGGAACATAAGTATCAAATCCATGATACCTTTTGTTTACACCAGCCCCATTCGTTGGAGGTTCCATCAAGCTGCTGGACCATGAAGTTGTCAATGTCAACCTGCTCAGTGGGGTCCTGAAGCATAATTCACCGGTAAGCTAGCTATCATGTGTTTAGGGTGTTACATCGATGAAATCATATATTATTCTTACTTAACAATTGAGATGCATACCTTTCCAATAATTGCCGGTCCAATGATGCTATTTACATTGTTCACAGCCTAGCAAAAGGCAATAGGACTTATTAATCCAATGTTAACAGAGAAAACAACCCATCAAAAACAGAATGGTTGCAACCAATAATACAGGTTAACTATGGGAAGAAATTTTAAGCCACAAGCTACCTACTAACACTTATTCAGCTTAGTTATTCCTTATGTACTGAAAGCATAGACTTCAAATAGGTTTCATGAATCAATTTTATCGCAAATACAAGATGGATACACATGTTGGTTTCTGTTATATAAAGTTTCTTAAACCAGGACCATTGGACTCATGAATGACCATGGTGCATGGCATATACAGCTAGAATAAACCCTCAAAACTGAATGGAAAAAATGGCTGGTTATAACTAACCTTAAGAACACCCTTGCCAAGATAGTCAGATCCTCCATCCCTCAACTCCAACGCCTCATATATTCCTGAAGTCAATTTTCCAAAAAAAATTGCTAAAATTCTGCATATAGATTTCAAAGAAGGCATGTAGAATTTGAGTCAACAGCAGACAGCACTCCCAAAAGGTGAAAAGAAAATGTGGCTTGAGTAGAGCCATAGACCACAATCTGGAATACTGCATAAAAGTCATTCATGAGCCATAGAATTTGAGTCAACAGCAGACAGCACTCCCAAAAGCTGTTCTCCTTAAAAGCCTCCGCTGTGCTATTTTTCAGCTTCATGATTCTACCAAGGAGGCTGGCAGCCGGCTCAACAGAAATGAAAGAGGTCAGAATATGCAGTAGCACCAGAGCAAGGAAAGAAAACAGATGTAGATCACAAAGGTAGCATGGTAATAAAACTCTCAGTTTCTGAATATTGGATCCAGTAGAGCAGAATTCATGCAACTCATTGTGTTGACATACTATACAATTAATTCATAATAATGTAATAGCTGAATATGCCGGTAGCACTTATGTTGGTAATACATGAAAAATAGTTGTTTCATTAGCAGTTTGAGTTTGGACACATATCGATAATGAGTGAAAGATTCAAAGATCCATATATCAAACTTACACCCAGAAAGCCAGAACAGAGTTGCTGAGTAGCAGCAAATTAAAGATACCATCAGTATGATTAATATGAAGTAAAGCAAAAATAAATGAAGAAAGGAACCAAAAAATCCAAAATGCGAGGGGGGGCCGCGGGGGGCGGGGGCGGGGGGCCGCGAGGGGTGGCGGCGGAGGGGGGGTGGGCGAGGGGGGCCGCGAGGGCGCGAGGCGGCGGCGGGGGCGGGGGGCTTGGGCGCGGGGGAGAGAACACTTGCGTGTGGGCCGGGCCTAGAACAAGATCCGATTGAACACCGCTATTAGGGGTCCTCTATTTTCGTCAGCCACCTGGGCCGACGAAAATAGATATATTTTCATCAGCCTAGGGCAGGCCGACGAAAATAGTCTCTTTGTTTCGTCGGCCAGGGCCTAGCCGATGAAAATATGGACCATTTTTCGTCAGCCTTGCTAATGAAAATAAGTTCTAATTTCGTCGGCCTGTGTTGGCCGACGAAATAAACTATTTACTTTCGTCGGCTTAATTTTGGCCGACGAAATTATATCTAGTTGACGAAATTGAGCTGCTTTGGTGCAGTGATGGCGATACCGGTGGCGGACACAATGTGGCCCAAGTAGGATACCATGGGCACGACAAACGCACACTTGGAGCGCTCGAGTCGAAGGGCGTGCTGGCATAGAAGCTCCAGGATGAGGCGAACATGGCGCAGATGGTCCGCCCAGGACTCACTATAGATCAGTATGTCGTCAAAAAAGACAAGGACAAAGCGACGCAGATACGGACCCAGGACGTCGTTCATCAGTGCTTGAAACGTTGCGGGCGCGTTGACGAGGCCGAATGGCATCACGAGGAACTCATAGTGCCCGTGATACGTGAGGAACGCCGTCTTCTCGACATCGCCGGCGTACATGCGGACCCGGTGATAGCCGGAGCGGAGGTCGAGTTTGGAGAAGTACCGAGTGCCGTGCAGCTCATCGAGAAGCTCCTCAACCACCGGGATCGGGAACTTGTCTTTGATGGTGATGGTGTTCAAGGCGCGGTAGTCCACGCTGAAGCGCCAGGAGCCGTCGTGCTTCTTGATGGTGTTCAAGGCGAGTGTGATGGCGTGGTCCAGGGACCGAGGGTCCTGGAGTTCGACGTCGATGCGGATGTCGTCGATGAGGCCGGACGTGAACATCTGGCGTTCCTGGCGTTCCGTCAGGGGGTCGGCGCGGTTGAGCAGAGCCAGGAAATAACTCTGGTAGTCGGCCACCGAGCCGGTTTGCCGGAGATGGTGTATCTCACCAAGCGGGTTGCTGCGGATGGGGGTCCGAACTGGCGGTTGCAGAGGTCGCGGACCGCGGCTGCGCTCCAGGTGGGCGTACCAATGATACGCGTCGGCGTCGAGGTGGAATGAGGCGAGCCACACCTTGTAGCCGGGCTCCGTTTGCTGGGCGCGGAAATACTGCTCGCACCGTCCCAGCCAAGGCAGGGGGTCATCCTTCCCGTCGTAGTAGGGGAAGTCGAGCTTGAAGTAGCGTGGTACCATGCCGGAGGTCGGTCCGCCAGAACTTGATGGAGCACGGTTGTGGCCAAAGGCGACGCTGGGGCGCACGACGTCGTCGAACCGAGTCATGGGCAAGAGGTCCTCGCCGTACTGCCGATGGCCATCCCGGGTCAGGATGCCACGGCCTGCTAGGACAGCCGATGGCGCCATGTTCTGGGGTGGATCGCCGACCTTCGGAGTGGTGTCCTTCGCGGCGCTTGTTGCTGCGTCGGCTGCCGTGGGGTCGGTGGTGTTCGACGGGGAGTCGGGGACTCTAACTTGTCGAAGCGGTCGATGAGGCGTTGCACCGTCGAGGTGAGTTTGTCGACGTTGGCGGAGAGCGTATTGTAGCATTCGTCCGTGTACCTGCGAAGGAGATTGACGCCGCCCTCCTGCTCCGCAAGAAGCTTCTTCAAAGACTCGAAATCAGCCGGAGCGCCCATGATCACGGAACCTGATCCTGATACCAAATTGTCATGGCCGTACGGCGGTGAGCGTATAGGATACTCGTGGGAGGTGGCCTGCCGCTACGCTGCCGGTTTCCTGCCCGTGATGACGGTACATGACGCCGAGGTGGCAACGTTTAGCAGCGAGATGAGAACAAGATGGAGGAGATAGGAATTAGATTGTAATCTAGCTTGCTTTATTCCTTCTCCCTGCGACATATAAATAGTCTAGGTTTACAATGACCAACCAACTCAAACAAACTCTCTTTAACCAATCTCCTAGTATCTTGCTAACAAAAGACTCCTAATCAAAACAAACTAACAAGCCACCAACTAACTTGACGATCTCCTCTTCACGTACTGACGCTGGAAACCACGCCTGTGGGTCTCGCGCGCCGACGTCGGTACTGAATACCGACCATGACAAAGTCCTTCTGAATGTGAGATTCACCTCCCCATCTCCCAGAACTCGCCTGACTGTATAATTTGTTTGATTGCATATCTCATAGATGTGTCACGTCCATGACTATCCTTTCAGTGAAGATGATTCCAGTGGCACTGCGAGGAGAACAGCATTATTTTAACAAAGTTGGAACAGATACGTCTCTACAACGTTAATAGATTATAGTAGCATCTTTTAAACAAATGCATGGTCCTGATGTGTTTGATCAAGAAATCAACATTACCGATTCAAGCAACATAAAGAAATAGAGAGACTTTATGGGGAACACTAGAAGCATACATGAAAGGATTGCTGACTGATGGAAGGATCATAATGTAAGCATGTCATTGCTCCACAGCATTATGACAGAGAGCTTTTATTTCTAATTTTTTTGCAGAAGACAATAACATACATTAATTCATTGAGCCTATACTTATATTTACAGGTGAAGATGCAATATGATCAGATCTTCCTTACAGAATACTAAATCTTTACTTGAAGAAGGGAAATAACCTTGGTGTTCACAATCCTGTAACATGGCACTTCTCAGTCTCTACTTAATTTTTCTCTGTAACATATTAAGGCACACCATGATCTCTAATGCAAAATAAAAACAGCTATTAGCCTGCCCAACAAGATGTGTAAAATATTCTAGCCAAGGACTTCCACTTATCAGTAATTGTAAATGGAACATAATGGACTATGCTAGGAAACAATCAGATGCCTGGAGGGGAAAAACATATAGAACTGATCGATAATGGAGATATTCAGCAAAAACAATATGTGTAGTTTTGAACTAATAAGCAGACTGAAATTACAAAAGTCAAGCTTCAATAGGATTTGAACTACTCCCTATGTCCCAAATTATTAGTCGTTTTGGCTTTTCTAGGTGCATAGTTTTTGTTATGCATATTTATATCTAGATGCATAACAAAAACTATGCACCTAGAAAAGCCAAAGCGTATATCTAGATGCATAACAAAAACTATGCACCTAGAAAAGCCAAAATGACTAATAATTTGGGAACGAGGGAGTAATAAATATGGGTGGAGATTTTCAATAATTCTTTGAATTGTCCATTAAGCAACATAAGTGAACTAAAGTTAATCAATCTGCAACATCGGAATCTGCAGTGTAACAAGTCATTACAAGAATGAGGATACCGAACTTTCTGGGAATATCACTAAATTTTACGAAGTCAAATTCTCAATGCAGGCTAGTAAAGCAAAGTAAATGGTAGATATCTAACAATTTAGATGTTATGAACCTTAGTTCATCAAGGAGGTAAACATCAGTAGAGAGGATACCCGGGCGGTGACAACTGCTTAGACTGGGAGTAGACTTAGATTGGGGATTGGGACTAGATTGATTTCTCTTCATTGCTTGCCTTTCATTGATACATCCCCTCCTTATATAGAGAGGCTTACTTGCCCCTAAGCAAGATATCTAATCTTATTTCTAACCCTAACCCAGCCCAGTCGGCCCAGCCGACTGCCCATAACACTAACATACATCATTTCAGCTAGTCTTTCAGTATGCACTACACAATGTATAGAGTCCATGAAATATTTACCCAAATATTGCTGAGAAGTAAGCGCACAAAAAAGTAGAAATATATCCTCCATAACAAAAAGAAAAGGCTTGACAAGAAGAGAAAATACCTAGAGACTATGTGCTTTCAAACCTGCAGTAACTAAAAGAAAAACCATTAGATAGAGGTCATTTTAAATTAAATAAAAAAAAATGATGCAGCTAGCATTAGCATTGAATTTTGTAGATCTCATGGATATTTTCCATGTCAAGATAGGCCGGATAACAGATATGTGACTATTTGCATAGATGTAAAATGATGAGTTCAAGTAAAAAGATATAGGATAAAATGGTAACCTCAGGATACTGTATACAGCTTCCTCTGCAATTTCCTGCAGGACCCAAGTTCTCACATTCATATTCCAGCTGTCTTTTTCCTTTTAACTTTAGAGCTGCAGTTCAAATCACAAACAGAGTTAAGAAGAAACAACCAAATTCTGTGTACTTCCATAGTTCAAATCGCTATGTTACTAATGTTCTGCTTTTCCACAAGTCACAATGCACAACACATAGCCAACCATCAAAATATGGCGTGTTAATATCTCTTAGAGAGACAATAAATGATCAGATTCGGATCAGACAGGTGCAGGTAGCTCGTTATCCATGACTGAGAGTCTGAGACACAAGCTGGAGATGTACATACATAGTAGCATTGTTTTAAAATAGTCAAACATGTCCCCCCAAAACCTGAGGGAAACTCACAAATACTTACCCTTGTACCTTTCACCATGCTAATTTAGAGATTTAGCTTCATCATGTTTGTGACAGAAATGCATATAAAACTGCTCTCTGCCTCTCACCAGTCACCAGCCAGCGGAATAGCAAAGATATACCATTCAAACACAAACTGATTATGCTCAGGAGTCAGGATTCAGGAATGCCAACCATTAGCACGACAATAATTTCGTGAGTGAGCAAGTGCTCGTGCATCTTTGACTTTCTTGAATAGATTATATGCGGTCTCAACTTTGTCCAATTCTAACAGCTTGTTGTTCAGTTTGCTGTAAACAATCCTCCCAAGACAGAAGCCATTCCGAAGTGATTCCTCCACCACAGACACAGCTGCATCAACCTTGCCCACATTGCAAAGCCCATTTACAATAAACTCATAAATCTCTTTATCAGGTTGATATCCACACTCTTGCATCTCTTCCCATATGTTCAAAACAATTCCGCTCTTCCCAAATTTAGCAAGCCTTTTGAGCAAAAGCTTGTAAGCTTTCAAGGATATTACACAACCAGCCTTCCTACTCTTTTTGTAAATCATCAAAGCAGCATGAGGCGGTCCAAATGTACACAATGGCTCGATAAATTGTGTTATCACCCCGGTATTTGGCAGAACTCCTCGAGCCAACATGTCCTCAAACATTTGGAGTGCATCAGCCACCCTTCGCTCTTTCAGAAAGGCTTTAATCATCTTGAAGTATGTGTCAATGTTTGGCAGACAATTCTTGTCCAACATATCCTTGTAGTACTTGATGCACATGTCCAAATCCCTAATGGAGATAAAATTGAAAATAAGTGCATTGTAGGCCATAGTAGTTGGACCATATCTCTCATGTACCATATTCTCAAACACCCTGAGTGCATCCTCAGTCCGCCCTGCTCTACCCAAGGCCTCAATAAGATGGCAGTGTGAGACTTCATCTGGCACCAGACCATCCTCCTGCATCTTTGTCCAAATCTCCTGCATCTTATCAACACTCCCGATCCTTGCCAAGCCACCCATCACATCATTGTACACATGGTTATCGAGACCAAGTAACTCCTTTCGAGCAGCTTGCAAGAGCGAACTGGCAAGGCCTACATGTGACCTCCGGCAAAGGCAACCCATGAGGATATTAAGTGCCTCCTTTCTGTAGCAAGCTTTCCCAATTCTAAATCCAAATTGGTCAGTACTGAGCACTTCAACAGCCCTGCTGACATGCCTGGCGGCAATTAGGCTATCCAAAATGATCTCCAGTGTGGTCAGGTCTGGGAAGATGCCATTTCTGCGCATGATTTGCAGGGCATCGTCAATGAAACCGAAGAATTTCTTCCTCCCTAATGCCCTGATGACGATGTTGCAGGTGTGGACGGATGGGCGCGGATTGGAGTTGGTGACCGCCCAGTCGAAGAAGGCGACGGTGGCAGCGCCGCCGAGATCGCCGGCGTTGACGACATCGGCGAGAACCTCCGGCGAGAGCGCAGTGGCGGCATCGAGGCCCGTGGAGGAGAGCGCCCGGTGGAGCGAGGCGCGACCTAGGGGCTTGCGGAGGAATACCCCGCGGAGGCGGTCGGCGGCGGTGAGGAGCAGGGCGGTCGGCGGCGGCGGAGGTGGTGGACAGGGGTCTGGAGGGAGGTCGATACATTGGGGATGAGTGGGGAGTGGAGGTGGGTTGGCAAGGGGAGTGGAAGGGAGGAGGCGGAGGGAGGAGATGACCATGTCCTCGGCGGCGGCGAAGGCGGAGGCGGAGTAGCTGAGACTGTGGAGGAGGAGGCCGCGGGCCGCCATCCGTGCGCCTCCCCCGCGACCGTGCTGCGCTGGAGTGGGGTAGCCGATCCGCCTGACCTTCCTGCGGGATCACTACTCGATGGGAGCGGCTGGCGGTGGAGGAGAGAATGGGCCAGATCCACAAAACTACAGGAGGGCGTCTCTCGTTACCACTCGCTGCCCAGTGGGCTTGCCGTGTGGTCAGGTTGTGTTTGGTTAACCTGACGAGTTTTTTTTAAAAGGGGATAAAAAAAATTAAAATTCGAAAAAGGAGCCGGATGGGAAAAATTGGAAAAATAGGTACCCCGCCCTTTGATTGGGCGGGAAGCGTGGGGCCGGGGACCTCCCGCCCACCCATCGAGCGGGAGGTTCAAAAAAATTTTCAAGGGCCTCTTCGCGAATAAGAAAAATTTCTTATTCGCGAAAAGGCCTCTGAAGCAGGCGTTCCGCCTGTCCAGCGGGCGGGAGGCTTCCCGCCCGTCTAGTGGGCGGGATGCTCCCCGCCCGGCCAGTGGGCGGGAGGTCCTCTGGTTATTTTTGTTATATTTTCTTAGAATTTATGTTTCACAGACAATTTGAAATTCAGACTTTTTTCAAATACAAGATTTATTCACGTTACTCTTATGTATGCATATAAAATTTTAATTCAATTTTATGAAGAAGATTACGGTATCTAAAACTTGTACGAAGATGGTTAAACGATACCATTTTGCAACGTAGAATCAAAATATTACGATAGTACAATACATGAAGCTATTAAAAATAAAATAATATGATAACAAACATTACAAACATTACAAATATTACTAATACATGAATCCAAATATTCTGTCTTTAGTCAATGCGGCAAATATTATAAATACACATCCAGGTCTGATACAATCTCAACACGGCAAATATTACATATGAGCAAACAACGTTCAAATAAAATTACAACTAAATGATGCCTGATGACGTACTAGCACTCGATCGGCGACGTCTCCCACTCCTTGATGCAACCGGAGGTCTTCCATCTGTAGCATCACCTGTAGGGCCAGCTTCAGCAGAACTGGGGCCAGCATCATTGTTTGGACAACGTTTATACGTGTGTCCAATCTGATTACATGCACTGCAGCGCTATCCTCGGACGGAGCTCTGACTCATCCATATCATTACGAATACGCTGTGTCTGACGGCGCCCTCTCTTAACCCGTGATGATCTTGGGTCTGGAATATGTATAACAGGATTCGCTGTCTCAGTGAACGATCCAACCAAACGGAACCCATAGATCTCATACTGCCAGGTGCTGGCAATTGTCTCCTTTCTGAAGTAATGGGAAACATATATATCGACAGGATGTCGAATATCGCAGCCATTACATGAGAACAAGGTAAGTGCAGGAACTTTGGCCTCATGCATGAGCAACAACAAGTTCCATCAAACTTGAGAATGCACTCCTTTACAGGAGTTTGACGTCTCATGCCACGTCGCGCTCTGTCTTTAGGAGATACCTCAAACTTGAGCTCCTGTGTACCACATTGCCGTACGTGGTGTAGCCGGGCGCTTTCTGCCTTCTTAGTCATATATTCTGTTATCATTTTCCCAAAATATCTGTCAGGATCTCGCATGAATACCTGATTTTTAGTGAACCGCTTCCTAAAGTAATCGACACACCCGTGGACGATGAATTCCACAATTGCAACCAGTGGAAGCGCACGAACACCTCGCAGCACCCAATTGTAAACCTCGGCGAAATTGGTAGTCATTATGTCGTACCTTGCACCATCGGTATCATAAAGTAACGCCCACTTCTCTTTGGGTTCATTCTCAATCCATTCAGAAAAGGTTTTCACCGCTGACCCAGACCTTCTACGAGTACGTGCAGTATCTGTTGGCAAAGGACACAAAGCCTCTGCTTCATCCTGTGCAGTTATATTTTTTGATGCGTCCTCGGCTCTTTTCTTCCCGGTCAGTTCATCAAGTTTCTGCCACTGCTTGTTAAATTTTTGCTGATTCGTTTCCTTGCATAGCCTCTTGAACATATCCATAAGGTGCTTGTTCTTGAATTACCTGAAAAAGTTTGCACCGATATGTCTCATGCACCACCTACTGCGAACATCACGCCACTTGGGCGGCTCTCCGGTCTCCACACACCCCTGTATTGCCCTCAGTATGCCGGCGTGACGATCATGAATCAGGCAGACATCTTCCCTATCCCGAACGACTGCAAGCTTAACCCGTTCCAGGAACCAGTACCAACTGTCTGTGTTCTCACTCTCAACAAAAGCAAAAGCAACAGGAAACAATTGATTGTTTACATCCACTCCAATAGCTGTCTGCATTTGCAATCTATACTTTCCTGTGAGAAAGGTCCCGTCGATGCACAGGAGAGGCCGGCAGTGATGGAATGCGTTAATGCATGGACCCAAGCTAAAAAAGACCTGCTGCAATATGTACGGCGGACCTTCTCCTCTGTCTAGAGTTTTCAGGTCATAATAGCTTTCAGGATTTCTCTAACATAGGACGGCCAGCAATCGAGGAACATTATCATATGCAGCCTCGAACGTACCAAACCTCATCTCCAACACCTTTTGTTTTGCACTCCACGTCTTGCTGTACGAGATGGTATACTTGTACTTTTCCTAAATTGAAGCTTCCCCCATCAGGGAAGACTTAAAAGTGATGCTTTATCAGTCCTAGGAGGCTGATAACACTTTTATTACATCAGATGGTACATCACCGTACAACTCTACGCGGTAATGGGCAGTGAAGCGCCACTATCGCGAGGATTACAACTAAAACCCACACTACTATACTAGCTACGAAAAGAGGGTCATCAGAGTCTTGTGCCATGCGGAGTTCCAGCGGTGGCCTTAACCACAGGCAAGACTGGGTGCAGGACGAAACCCTACTCGATGTCTTTGGGGATGTAGTCTGGATCTTCCGCTGTAAAAGTAAGAATGGGGTGAGTACAAACGTACTCAGCAAGTCCAATCACACCCACGGAGGGGGTATGACAGAAATTAATGCACAGGATAATCCAAGGATAAGGTTATGGTTCATTTGCGGAGAACTCGGTTGTATGCAAAGGTTCGTTTAAAAATATTTCCAAAACAAGTTTTTCAGTACCCAAGAGCTCATGCTGTTGATCCACACAGGATCCAAGTTTTAAGCTGCTACCGGACTCCCCGTCAGTCGTAGCACACGGCACAACCGCCGGACACTTTCCAAACAACACACACCAGCCCAACCATTCCCGGAGAGAAACACTAGTTATGTGACCACACCGTAACTTGCCCAATACCGTGGGCACGGCTATTCGAATAGATTTTTAACTCTGCAGAGGTGTGCAACTTTACCCACAGGTGGGGTACCACAGCACGATCACCTTAGTGTCGGTGCAGATCCCAACAAAGCCATTACCCACCTTAGCTAGACCTGACCAGCCACCACGGGATCCATCAAGGGGTCATTCGACCTATCTCCGAGGTTTAACCGGGGCATAAGTCACACAGAGCTTATCCCTTTTCGTTGATCACCCGTTGCTCTCAGCTCTCCTGATGGCTATCAGACTAACTAGTGGGATTTATGCTAAGCCGTTGCCCATACAACGGTCAAGTGGTTTGCACGACAGGAAGCTAGGTGAGATGACACATCAACTCAGTCCTTAGGGGTGACAAGATGGATATCTCCCTTCCTTGCTCTACCACACATGTACGAGCACACCAACGGCAATTCACACAGAAATGCCATCCATCCCGTCTGACTCGTCTTTCAAAACCACACTTTATCCCTTCCCACACACACACACACTTTCTTTATAAAACCAGGTGGTCAAGGTATGGTTATCACAAACAAGAGTGGCTATCCTACCATGTTTTTAGCAAGCAAAACCATGCAATTTTAGAAAACAGGCCACGGGGTTGTGTTTATAAAAACTAGGACAGAAACATGCATCAAAGGGCGGGATTGAACTTGCCATCATCAAACCCTTGCGGGAGGTCCTGATCGAAGCACTGTCCCTCGGGCTCGGGGTCGCAGAACGGGTCCTCGTTCGCTTGGTCACAGTCGGGACCTTCCTCGTTCACTCTGTATCCTACGACGCAAGCGAACAAGCACACAATCAATCAGAAGAACTGAAAGCTTCTATCGTTGAGCTTGAATCGGAAATGATTTAGTTACGGAGATCGGGGTAATATTTTTGGGTGGTTTCGTAATGGCATGGTTAGAACTATACTAGAAAGGGTGTGGTAAAGTTTTGGGTCGATCGGAGATCGTTTGGCGCATAAAATGACGAGGTGAAGGGGGGGTTCAGGGGTTAAACAGGGTTCAGGGACTTATTCGTAAACGGTTATGCTATAGAAAGGACTTGATTATAATTTCCAGAACTATTTTGGGGTATGTTAGAAAGGTGTAGGGGTTTATTTGATATTAGGTTTACACGGCGGTTGTTGTCTTTCTAATTAACTAAGAGCAGAAGGGCCTGCAGATAAAAGTGGCACAAGGGGGGTATTCTTTTGGAAAATACAGAGAAGGGGGGGGCTTTTGGGCAAAAAGCCCTTTCTTCTTCCCCTCTCCACGGGAAACAGAGGAAGGGGAGGAGGAGCCCTGCGCCGGGCGATTCCGGCGGCCAGGGCTCGACGGCGGCTTGGGATTGGGGGGAAAAGGGAGGGGGAGAGGAGGGGAATCGGTTCCCGGCCTCACCTCGGGCCGGGGTGGCGCGTGGAAGCCGGACGACGGCGGGCAGCGGGCGGCGGCGGCGGCGCTGCGGCTTGGGGAAAGAGGGGCCGTGTGGTGGTGGAGGTCGTGGGGAGGGGCGGGCTGCGTGGGGGCCGATTTATAGGCCGGGGAAGGCGGTGGAGGAGGGGTTCGGCCGGCGGCTCCGCGGGCGGCCATTAATGGCGTTTGGCCGCTCGCGGCCGTCGTGACGTGGCGTGGTGGCGAGGGCGCGGTCTTCGCACGTGGGGGAGGGTCGGGTGCTGTGCGGCACAAGGCGGGGAAATGACGGCGCGCGCGGTGGGGCGGGACGCGGCAGCGGCGGGCGGCGCGGCGTCGCGGGTCCGGGCACAAGCGTGCGCGCACGGCACGGCACGGCGCAGGCCTGGGGTGTGGTGCGGGCGACGGGCGGCACGGCGCGGCGCACGGCCACGTGTTGCGCGTGCGCGTGCGTCGCGGCACGGCCAGGGCAGAGCAGGCGCACAGCCCGGGCGGCGCTCGGGCACGCGGCAGGGGAAGGAAGAGGAGAGAGAGAAGGGAGGAGGGAGGGAAAGAAGAAAGAAGGAGAGAAAAAGGAAAAAGGGAAGAAAGGAAAAGAAAGAAAGAGAAAGAGAGATTGGGGAAAAAGAAAAGAAAAGAAAAGAAATGGGAGAGAGAAAAAGGGGAAAAGAAGGACGAGAGAGAGAGAGAGGGGCGCGGCGGTGCCAATCGCGGCGGCGACCGCGGCCGGTCGGCCACGCGCGCGCGTCATTCGCGCGTTGCGCGAGGAGAAAAGAATCGCGTCGGCACTGATCGCGGAAAGGCGGTCGCGCGTGGTCGTCGGCCGCCGAGCGGTGCGGGATGGGACAGCGGCGAGGAAAAAGAGGGTACGGTCATTGGAAAAGGGGTTGGGTCAACAGCTGGAGCCGAGTGTTTGGTCGGCGAAGAGTTCGGGAGGCGATTAGGGTTTCAAGGTTTTGAACAAAACATCTTAGCGCGTAATTTGATTTGGTAAATTTTCAGGGCGTCACAAACCTACCCCACTTAAAATGAATCTCGTCCTCGAGATTCGGCTGGCTCCTAAACAGATGGGGAAACTCCTTCTTTAGGGCCTCTTCGCGTTCCCATGTCGCTTCTTCCACTCCGTGTCTGCTCCATTGAACCCTGCATATCCGTACTTCGGAGTTTCTTGTCCTTCTAGTGACAGTGTCCAGAATTTTGACCGGCACTTCCTGGTATCGCAGGTCCGGCTGTAGATCTATTGTTTCCACCGGCACGTGTTCTTCCTCGGGTACTCTCAAACACCTTCTTAATTGCGAAACATGGAACACTGGGTGTATGTCTGACATTTTTTCTGGTAACTCCAGTCGGTATGCCACTGCTCCGACTCTCTTTAGAACTCGATACAGTCCAATGTATCGAGGGGCCAATTTTCCTTGTACCTGAAATCTTCGCGTTCCTCGAATCGGTGAGACCTTGAGATAAACAAAATCTCCAGGGTTGAAACTTATTTCTCACCTTTTCTTGTCTACGTAGTCCTTTTGTCGGGATTGAGCCGCTTTCAACTTCTCGCGGATCTCTGCTACTTTTTCTTCTGCTTCCTTTATAAGTGCGGGTCCTACTAGTGCACGTTCTCCCACTTCTAACCACATCAGGGGAGTTTTGCACTTTCTTCCATAGAGAGCTTCGAATGGCGACATGCCCAAGCTGGCTTGGTAGCTATTGTTGTACAAGAATTCTGCATAAGGTAGGCTCTGCTCCCAATCATTTCCATAGGTCAGGACGCATGCTCTTAGCATATCTTCCATGACCTGGTTTACCCTTTCGATTTGACCATCCGTCTGTGGGTGGTATGTGGAGCTGAAATCTAACTTAGTGCCCATGGCTTTATGCAGGCTTTTCCAAAACCTAGAGGTAAATTGGGTTCCTCTATCTGAGATAATTCTGCTAGGCACTCCATGTAACTTTACTATGTTTTCCACATAAAGCTTTGCCAGCTTTTCTCCACCGTAATTAGTTCGTACGGGTATGAAATGAGCCGATTTAGTGAGTCGGTCCACTATTACCCATATGGAATCGTGTCCCTTCTGTGTTCGGGGTAGACCCACTACAAAATCCATTCCTATCTCATACCATTTCCAAACCGGAATGGATAGGGGTTGCAATAACCCTGCTGGCTTTTGATGTTCGGCCTTGATCCTTTGACAAGTATCGCAATGTGCCACAAATCGTGCAATATTCGCTTTCATTCCATTCCACCAATACTTTTGCCTTATGTCCATATACATTTTGGTGGATCCTAGGTGGATGGAGTAGGCCGAGTTATGGGCTTCGTCCATGATTATCTGCCGGAAGTCTCCATTCTGGGGTACACAAATCCTATCCTCGTACCATAACGTTCCCTTATCGTCTACTCTGAAACCCGGTGCTTTGTTTTCTCCAGTTTGTTTGCAGATCTTTATTAACTCCTGATCTGAGCTTTGAGCCTCTCTAATTCTATCCTCTAGTGTCGATTGGACGTTCAGCACATGGCTGGAACCTCGAGGAACAATGTGCACATTTAATCGTGCCATTTCCTCGCGCAGATGGTCATCTTTGGGTCCATAGGATTTCTGACTTAAAGCATCGGCTACCACGTTTGCTTTCCCGGGGTGATAGTGAATTTCCAAATCGTAGTCCTTGACCAACTCCAACCATCTTCTTTGCCTTAAGTTTAAATCCGGCTGGGTGAATATATATTTCAGACTCTTATGGTCAGTGTAAATCTCGCACTTATTTCCAATCAAGTAATGTCTCCAAATTTTAAGGGCATGCACTACGGCTGCAAATTCCAAATCATGGGTCGGATAGTTCTGCTCATGAGTCCTGAGTTGGCGGGAAGCATATGCAACGACTTTCCCGTCCTGCATCAGAACACACCCTAATCCTTGTCGGGATGCGTCACAATAAATGACAAAATCCCGATGAATGTCCGGTAGGGTCAGCACTGGGGCGGTTGTCAACCTTTGCTTCAGTTCTTGAAAACTTCTTTCACAAGATTCTGTCCAGGTGAACTTCTTCTCCTTCTTAAGAAGTTCCGTCATGGGTCGGGCTATTTTGGAGAATTCCTCAATAAATCTCCGATAGTACCCGGCTAATCCAAGAAAGCTTCTGATTTCACTAACATTAGTCGGTCGCTGCCAGTTGGAAACTGCTTCGACCTTTTCTGGGTCCACAGCTACGCCTTCTGCGGTCAGGATGTGACCAAGGAAAGCTACTTTCTTCAGCCAGAATTCACACTTGCTAAATTTGGCATATAGCTTATGTATTCTCAGCTTTTCCAATACTACCCGCAGGTGTTGCTCATGTTCTTGAATACTCTTGGAGTAAATAAGTATGTCGTCGATAAAGACTACGACAAACTTATCCAGCTCATCCATAAATACTTTATTCATGAGGCTCATAAAATAGGCAGGGGCATTGGTTAGTCCGAAGAACATTACGGTGAACTCGAACTGCCCGTAGCGGGTGACGAAAGCTGTCTTAGGGATGTCACTTTCTCTAATCCTGAGCTGAAAATATCCTGACCTTAGATCGATCTTGGAAAAGTACTTGGCTCCTTTTAGCTGATCGAAAAGGTCATCAATCCTGGGGAGGGGGTACTTATTCTTAATGGTAACCTCGTTCAGTGCTCGGTAATCTACACACAACCTCATACTCCCATCTTTCTTCTTGACAAACAGAACTGGGGCTCCCCAAGGCGACGAGCTTGGTCTGATGAAGCCAATCCGTTGCAGTTCTTCTAGTTGCTTCTTTAACTCCATCAACTCAGAGGCTGCCATCCTATAAGATCTCTTGGCTATAGGGGAGGTTCTAGGGATAAGGTCTATGACGAACTCTATATCCCTGTCCGGTGGCATACCGGGAAGTTCTTCAGAGAAGACATCTGGGTATTCATTTACTACCGGGACTTCTTCTAAGGTCTTGGCTTCCATGCTAAACACCATTGGGCTAAGCCCACTGTCCTGGGTATGGTAGGTTACTCGTACCCCTTCGGGGTTTGTTAAGTGTACCACTTTGTCAGCACAGCCTATGAGACCATTGTGTCGGCTTAACCAGTCCATTTCAAGGATCACGTCTATTCCCCCAGACTAAAGCATTACCAAGTCTGCTAGAAATTCTACCCCACTTAAATTGATCCTTATCCGGGGACAACCTAATTGACAATTGATGTCGCCTCCAGGCGTCCGGGTTAACAGGGGTGTTTTTAGTAGTACTGTAGGTATTTTGTGTTTTTCCACAAAACTCGAGGATATGAACGAGTGCGATGCTCCAGAATCAAATAGTACTGTTGCCAGAGCTGAGTTGACTAGGTACTCACCGAGCACTACGCCCTGAGCTTCTTGAGCCTCCTGCGCATCGATGTGATTGACGCGGGCTCGTCCAAACGATTGCTGGGGCTGCTTCATCTGGTGGCCGTTGTCGTTGTTGCGGAGAGGCACTCAGTTGGCACCGGTCAGGGCTGGTTTGGGTCCATTCACCGTGTTGGAGAAGGCCGATGTAGCCGGCTTATTCTTGGCATAGGGGCAATTGGCGATGAAATGCCCTGTCTCACGGCAGTTGAAACAGGCCCTAACATTGTTGTTGTCGGAGGTGACCAGGCTTGCATTGCTCTGCGGGGCCCTCATGGTATTCTGGCTCTTAAGCTGCGTGTCAGGGGCCCGTGGTCCTGTCACTTGGGACTGAGTCCTATACTGCATTGGGGCCTGAGATCTTGGTGCAGTGTAGCTAAAGTTCCTCGGCTTTTGGAAACGGTCCTGTTGGCGGGCCTTACTTTCCAAGAATTTGCGTTTGTTGTCCTTCCTTTCTTCAGTTTTGGCCCTCTCCGTAAGGATGGCCTTGTTCATCAGGGTATTAAAGTCAGGGTAGATCTGAGGGGTAAGCAGGGTCCGGAGTTCTGGGTTTAGCCCCTTCTTGAACATGTCTTGTTTCTTGTCATCGTCGTTCACTTCCTCCGGTGCATATCGGGCTAATTCAATGAACCGGTGGGTGTACTCCTCCACCGTCATGCTTCCTTGCTGCAGTGCGCGGAATTCATCCGCCTTGCGCTTCATGGTGGCCGAAGGGATGTGATAACGGCGGAACTCCTTCACGAATTCCTCCCAAGTGATGGTGGAGGCATCCTCGGCTGCGGCACAATAATTCTCCCACCAGGATAATGCTGTTCCGATGAGTTGGTGGGCTGCCAGAAGGACTTTGTCTCGGTCCTGGCATTCGAACGGTTCGAGTTTCCTCTGAATTACTCGTAACCAGTCGTCTGCATCCAAAGGGTTGCAGGATCCGGCAAAGGTGGGCGGCTTGGTCCTCAGAAAGGCTATCAGCTTGTCATTCATGTTCTGCCCCCGTGGTTGCCGGTTAACGAGGGCGTTGGCCAGTGTTTCCAGTATGAGGGTCTGGTTGTGGATTATTTGTGCCAGGTCTCCGAGGGGTGGGGGTGGTGGTAGTTGTTCTCCTCCTTGATTTTCTCCTCAGTTCTGGCTTACTTCCTGTTCTCCCTGAGGAAGATTTTGTCCAACAGGCTGCGCTTCGGCACCAGCGGCTGCGGGGTTCCGGCTACGGGAGGCCCTCGCGACGCTCCGGGGAGCCATCTGTTGATTGGGTAGAGTGGGGTTACGATTATGTGATGTTTAAGTTGTTTAATTCATATATAAGGTAGAATCTACCCCCTTGCAGTAATCGTATAAACAAGCAGTACACAACAAGCCAGCACACAACATTACAAACAGCAATCACAAACAACTTCATTACTGCAAGGGGGTACAGCTTGGGGGTAAGACTAGGTCTCGAACTACTCGTCCGGGGTCATGCCTAAGGGCACAAAAGAGGCTGGGGGTACATCACTAGGGTGGCGTCAGTTACTTTACTCGAGGGGCGTGCCTTCTTCTGGGGCGGGGGTTGTGAGTAATCCTTGTTCGCCGTTCTCTGGATTCCCATCTGTCAAGGGTTGCGCTGCAGCATCCCTTTCAACGGCGGCAGCAGAACTTTCAGGGTTCTCGGGTGGGGCTTGTGTGTTTCCAAAGAGAGGTCCCCATCCGATGACGGGTGTCCCGAGTAAAACATGGTCTTCTCCAATTGCGGGGACTGGTGTTCCACTTTGGGTCCATTCTTGCATACGCCGGTCTCGGGCCTGCCTGAGGCTCTCTTGGGCGACAGCTTCGCTGCTGACCGCGGCTGCGGCCCTTGCCTCGGCTTGGGCGGCTCGGATCTGCTGCAGTCTCACTGTGAGCTCTGCTTGCTCGGCTTGATGGGTCTGCTCCCTCAGGAGGTTGGCTTGCTCATCGAAGAGTTGGTCCAAGGCGGCTAGATAAGTAGCCACTTGGTACAGAGGGCCTTCTTCATGGCGGCGTTGTTCTAGACTTCTCATGCGTGCTTCCCAAACTGGGGTTCTGATGGCCGGCGGGAAGAACCTCACTGGTGTGGCGGCGAGGTGTCCTTCAAAAGTTCGGCATAAATAACGGAGTGCTTTTCTAACGGTCAAGGGGTAGGTGTCTTGATGCATAAATCCTGTGGCAGTCACTCGCCATGGCTGGATGTCGGGGTAGCGGTTGCTCCTGGCGATGACCAGGATCACCCTGCAGCGGAGGGTACCATGGTGTTCGTACTCTCTGCTGTAGTACCTTGGGCGTTCCGTAACGCCAAGGCTTTCCAGGGCGTTGATCAAAAGGCTGGGAAAGCCAGGTGCAGCTTGGCAATTGCCCTGGGTCCATCCTTCCTCAGCCATCTGAAACAAGGACAGGGTAAACAATCTAGCATAGGTACAAAAGGGAGTAGATATCATTTATTATTGCAACATGGGGGTACAGTTTCCATGGATACGTGGTTATTAGGGTAGGGTTCTAGCTTGGAGTGCTACTCCTATCATGGGGATTCTTCCTCGATTCTGATAGGGCGCTTCTTTATTGGGAGGCACCGATCCTTCACCTCATCTTAGGTCTGCGTACCTTTATCCCAATGGGTCTCCTCGGGTTCCTCTTCTTCCTCTATCCATCCACCTATTCCTCTGCGGTTTTCGTATTCCTGCATCTAGGCTTGGAGGGCGGCTAAGGAATACTCGGCGCGTGCGGCCCTTATCTGTTGTTCTTCCAGTTCCTGGGTTGCCTTTTCTACCCCATGGATTAACTGCTTCAGTTGTGCCGCCTGTTCACGGTAGAGCGCATCCAGGTTGGTAAGGTAGATGGATAGGTGGGAGACCGTATCTTCTAGGTCCTCTTCTTCTCTTCCGAGTCCTCTCATCCGGGCAATCCAAGTGCGTCCTCTTCCTTCAGTAGGTGGGAAAAATCCCATAGGAGTCCGCTGAAGGTGGTGCTTGTAGATCACACGCAGTCGTCGTAGGGCTTTATGGGCAGCCTTTCGGTAGGTGTCAGGGAAGCGAAAGATAGAGTTGGAGATGAACCAGGGGTCTACATCAGGGTAGCGAGTGCTTTTTCCCACAAAGACCATCATGTCGCACCGAAGGATGCCCTTGGAGGTGTATTCTCGATAGGCATACTCTGGTGGTTCCATAACTCCGATGCGTTCCAGGCTGAGTATCAATAACTTAGGAAGGCCGGGCTCTGCGTGGCAGATTCCGTCAACCCATCCATTGTCAGCCATCTGGAACAGGGCAAGAACCAGTGGTAAGTGTTTGTGCAGGAAAGAATTAAGCCAGAACATGTCCCCATCAGGGAAGACTTAAAAGTGATGCTTTATCAGTCCCAGGAGGCTGATAACACTTTTATTACATCAGATGGTACATCACCGTACAACTCTACGCGGTAATGGGCAGTGAAGCGCCACTATCGCGAGGATTACAACTAAAACCCACACTACTATACTAGCTACGAAAAGAGGGTCATCAGAGTCTTGCGCCATGCGGAGTTCCAGCGGTGGCCTTAACCACAGGCAAGACTGGGTGCAGGACGAAACCCTACTCGATGTCTTCAGGGATGTAGTCTGGATCTTCCGCTGTAAATAAGAATGGGGTGAGTACAAACGTACTCAGCAAGTCCAATCACACCCACGGAGGGGGTATGACAGAAATTAATGCACAGGACAATCCAAGGATAAGGTTATGGTTCATTTGCGGAGAACTCGGTTGTATGCAAAGGTTCGTTTAAAAATATTTCCAAAACAAGTTTTTCAGTACCCAAGAGCTCATGCTGTTGATCCACACAGGATCCAAGTTTTAAGCTGCTACCGGACTCCCCGTCAGTCGTAGCACACGGCACAACCGCCGGACACTTTCCAAACAACACACACCAGCCCAACCATTCCCGGAGAGAAACACTAGTTATGTGACCACACCGTAACTTGCCCAATACCGTGGGCACGGCTATTCGAATAGATTTTTAACTCTGCAGAGGTGTGCAACTTTACCCACAGGTGGGGTACCACAGCACGATCACCTTAGTGTCGGTGCAGATCCCAACAAAGCCATTACCCACCTTAGCTAGACCTGACCAGCCACCACGGGATCCATCAAGGGGTCATTCGACCTATCTCCGAGGTTTAACCGGGGCATAAGTCACACAGAGCTTATCCCTTCTCCTTGATCACCAGTTGCTCTCAGCTCTCCTGATGGCTATCAGACTAACTAGTGGGATTTATGCTAAGCCGTTGCCCATACAACGGTCAAGTGGTTTGCACGACAGGAAGCTAGGTGAGATGACACATCAATTCAGTCCTTAGGGGTGATAAGATGGATATCTCCCTTCCTTGCTCTACCACACAGGTACGAGCACACCAACGGCAATTCACACAGAAATGCCATCCATCCCGTCTGACTCGTCTTTCAAAACCACACTTTATCCCTTCCCACACACACACACTTTCTTTATAAAACTAGGTGGTCAAGGTATGGTTATCACAAACAAGGGTGGCTATCCTACCATGTTTTCAGCAAGCAAAACCATGCAATTTTAGAAAACAGGCCACGGGGTTGTGTTTATAAAAACTAGGACAGAAACATGCATCAAAGGGCGGGATTGAACTTGCCATCATCAAACCCTTGCGGGAGGTCCTGATCGAAGCACTGTCCCTCAGGCTCGGGGTCGCAGAACGGGTCCTTGTTCGCTTGGTCACAGTCGGGACCTTCCTCGTTCACTCTGTGTCCTACGACGCAAGCGAACAAGCACACAATCAATCAGAACAACTGAAAGCTTCTATCATTGAGCTTGAATCGGAAATGATTTAGTTACGGAGATCGGGGTAATATTTTTGGGTGGTTTCGTAATGGCATGGTTAGAACTATACTAGAAAGGGTGTGGTAAAGTTTCGGGTCGATCGGAGATCGTTTGGCGCATAAAATGACAAGGTGAAGGGGGGGTTCAGGGGTTAAACAGGGTTCAGGGACTTATTCGTAAACGGTTATGCTATAGAAAGGACTTGATTATAATTTCCAGAACTATTTTGGGGTATGTTAGAAAGGTGTAGGGGTTTATTTGATATTAGGTTTACACGGCGGGGGTTGTCTTTCTAATTAACTAAGAGCAGAAGGGCCTGCAGATAAAAGTGGCACAAGGGGGTATTCTTTTGGAAAATACAGAGAAGGGGGGGGGGCTTTTGGGCAAAAAGCCCTTTCTTCTTCCCCTCCACGGGAAACAGAGGAAGGGGAGGAGGAGCCCCTGCGCCGGGCGATTCCGGCGGCCAGGGCTCGACGGCGGCTCGGGATTGGGGGGAAAAGGGAGGGGGAGAGGAGGGGAATCGGTTCCCGGCCTCACCTCGGGCCGGGGGTGGCGCGTGGAAGCCGGACGACGGCGGGCAGCGGGCGGCGGCGGCGGCGCTGCGGCTTGGGGAAAGAGGGGCCGTGTGGTGGTGGAGGTCGTGGGGAGGGGCGGGCTGCGCGGGGGCCGATTTATAGGCCGGGGAAGGCGATGGAGGAGGGGTTCGACCGGTGGCTCCGTGGGCGGCCATTAATGGCGTTTGGCCGCTCGCGGCCGTCGTGACGTGGCGTGGCGGCGAGGGCGCCGGTCTTCGCACGTGGGGGAGGGTCGGGTGCTGTGCGGCACAGGGCGGGGAAATGACGGCGTGCGCGGCGGGGCTGGACGCGGCAGCGGCGGGCGTCGCGGCGTCGCGGGTCCGGGCGCAAGCGTGCACGCACGGCGTGGCACGGCGCCGGCCTGGGGTGTGGTGCGGGCGACGGGCAGCACGGCGCGGCGCACGGCCACGTGTTGCGCGTGCGCGTGCGTCGCGGCACGGCCGGGGCAGAGCAGGCGCACGGCCCGGGCGGCGCTCGGGCACGCGGCAGGGGAAGGAAGGAGAGAGAGAAGGGAGGAGGGGGGAAAGAAGAAAGAAGGAGAGAAAAAGGAAAAAGGGAAGAAAGGAAAAGAAAGAAAGAGAAAGAGAGATTGGGGAAAAAGAAAAGAAAAGAAATGGGAGAGAGAAAAAGGGGAAAAGAAGGAGGAGAGAGAGAGAGAGAGAGGGGCGCGGTGGCGCCGATCGCGGCGGCGACCGCGGCCGGTCGGCCACGCGCGCGTCATTCTTGCGTTGCGCGAGGAGAAAAGAATTGCGTCGGCGCTGATCGCGGAAAGGCGGTCGCGCGTGGTCGTCGGCCGCCGAGTGGTGCGGGATGGGACAGCGGCGAGGAAAAAGAGGGTACGGTCATTGGAAAAGGGGTTGGGTCAACAGCTGGAGCCGAGTGTTTGGTCGGCGAAGAGTCCGGGAGGCGATTAGGGTTTCAAGGTTTTGAACAAAACATCTTAGCGCGTAATTTGATTTGGTAAATTTTCAGGGCGTCACATAAATATACCTGATAATAGACTTTGGTTCATATGACAAGTTCTCTACTATTGTCCCGTACATCTCATTTGCGATGTATTGCGACGTGAGGTTGCGATGGGTCTTCTGCACCCCAGGAAAATGACAAGTGTGCTGAGTGACAATGGAGCATTCCCAGTAATCTTTCCATTTACCCTTATAGGCATGCACCTGCCACGGACAGCCCTCCTTCACACATACCACATCGTACTTACGAGATTTGCACTCGACTGTTTTAAACTCTCGCATAAGAGAGAGAGACCAGCACTCAACAGCTTCCTTCACCTCTTCAATTGAGTGGTACCTCGCACCCTGGACAATTTCATTCTCCTTGCAATCCGAAGGCCAGCTAGATCCATCATTTACAACAAGATGACTGAAGTCGCTGCTTACCCAATCTTCAGGCACATCATCGTCATCATCAGACGAATCGGCATTCATTGCTTCGTCCAATTCACGTTCTTCGTCTTGCAGCTGTTCAACAATGAAGGGTATGTTCTCCCCGTCATCAGCCACGCATTGAGGTGCTGCGGTGCCACCTGCCTCAATGTTTGCCTCCTCAACTTCTTCATCAATATTTTCATCCCCCGGAGCAGCTTCAATGTTTATCAAAGGGTTCTGGTGCACACTGACAAGGAGTACCAGTGGCCATTGCCAATGACTTGCATTTTGCAGATAAGTTAACCAGTCCTCGTTGCTTGCAAGTGGCATCAGCTCCCAGATCAAAGCGTGAGTGGTACAATTTATGACGCATTGAACACTCACAGTGTGTGTCTCCTGATTAATCCTTAATCCCCTCATTAACCAGTTGCATAGGGATTCAAATATCCTCTTGTGCGGTCTGGTAATTCCTCTGACCGCACAGTTGAATTCACTTAAATCTACCCCATTTGGCTCATAAATCACATTTCCTTCTCCGTAATATATACTGAAAATACCATTCTCCGAAGACATATCTGAAAATACCACACAGTTGAATAAACTAGTTATACTACATATTAATACACAACGACAACCCTAAGTTTCAGCGATTCTCAGATTATATTTTACAAATTCTAAACTATTCAGAATATAAATTATACTAAAAATAAATGAAACTACTAAAAACTATTCAAAACATAACTACTCTAAGAAATATTTCCTAGATTATAGTTATTTTGAAGTAATTATACGGCTAGAATGAGAATATACCTCCAAATCGACGTGTGAACAGGGCTTTGCCGCTTCCTCTTCTCTCTTCCTCTCCTCTCTTTCTTTTTCTTTTCTGATTTTTGCTGGATAAAATGAAATTTTCGGGGCAGATTGGGGCTTATATAGCCGCCGGGGGAGGGGGGGACCTCCCGCCCGACCAAAGGGCGGGATGCCCCTCAGGACAACATCTCGCCCTTTGGGTGGGCGGGATGCCCCCACAGGCCCCCGCAGGGACCTCTTCGCAAATAAGAAATTTGTGAAGAGGCCCTCGGGGAACCTCCCGCCCGCTGGATGGGCGGGAGGTTTCCTCCCGCCCGATCAGCGGGCGGGAGGTACCCATTTTTCAAAATGTTCCCCACCGGCACCCCTTTTTCCAATTTTATTTTTTTTATCCCTTTCTTTAAAAAAGTCTTAACCTGACTAACCATGGCCAGGCTGAGGTCTTTCCCAAAATCCAGCGGCCCGCGGTACTGCTAAAACCTGTGATTGGTTACCTGACCAGCCATAGGCCTGCCCGATAGGCAAAGATTCTAAATTCTAGCTTAGATAATCTAAGCATTGGATCTTAAAATGATCGGGTTCTAATTTTATTTAATTTTAAGCTAAATATACATAAAAAAATCAAGTTGGATCGTGAAGAGAGCACTAGGATCATAATCCGTTACCACTCCTACTTGCCGCTGACTTTGGGCTGGATTTTATGAGAACAACCATATATCAGAATTTTTTTAAAAAAAGGGTTAAAAAAGTTTAAATTGGAAAAAGAGGTGCCGGTTCGGAACAATTAGAAAAATGGGTGCCTCCCGCCCGTTGAACGGGCGGGAGGAACATCCCGCACATCCAACGGGCGGGGTGTCGAAAAATATTTCTCAGGCCCCCTGCAGGGGCCTCTTCGCGAAAGTTACGACGCATCCAGCCCTTCCAACGGGCGAGAGGTCTCCCGAGGGGCCTCCCGCCCGTTGGGCGGGCGGGAGGTTCACCCGAGGGGCATCCCGCCCCACCAACGAGCGGGAGGTTCCCCAGAGGGGCCTCCCACCCTCCCAACGGGCGGGATGTCACCCCCCCACTATTTAAGCCTTCCACCCACCCCTAATTCTTATTATATTCATCAAAAATCAACAAAAAAGAAAGAGAGGAGAGGAAGAGAGAAGAGGAGAGGAAGCGGCGAAGCCCTGTCCACACGTCGGTTTGGAGGTATATTCTCGTTATAATCGTATAATTATCAATTGTTTTTATGAATATTTGTTAGGGTAGTTATATGTAGAATAGTTTTCAGTATTTTCAATTATTTTTACGAAATATTTGTTAGGGTAGTTCTATTTTAAATAGTTTTTAGTATTTTCAATAGTTTTTAGATATATTTGTTAGGGTAGTTATATTTTGAATAGTTTTTATAATTTCAATAGTTTTTAGATATATTTCTTAGGGTAGTTATATTTTGAATAGTTTTCAGTATTTTTAATAGATTTTTGAAATATTTGTTAGGATAGTTCTATTATAAATAGTTTTTAGTATTTTCAATAGTTTTTAGATATATTTGTTAGGGTAGTTATATTTTGAATAGTTTTTATAATTTCAATAGTTTTCAGATATATTTCTTAGGGTAGTTATATTTTGAATAGTTTTCAGTATTTTTAATAGCTTTTAGAAATATTTGTTAGGGTAGTTCTATTATAAATAGGTTTTAGTATTTTTAATAGTTTTTAGATATAGTTCTTAGGGTAGTTATATTTTAAATAGTTTTTAGTATTTTCAATAGTTTTTAAGAATATTTCTTAGGGTAGTTATATTTGAAGGAGTTTTTACCATTTTCAATAGTTATCATAAATATTTCTTTGGATTGTTATATTTTGAATAATTTTTAGTATTTTCAATTGTTTGTAGGAATATGTCTTACGGTACTTATATTTTTCATGCAGATATGGCGCAGACACCGGAGCTCCTTGACGCGAACATCGACGAACGGCACAGGTCGTACCTGACAACGGTGGAGGGGCAGGAGCTTCACGAGTTGCGCCCTCGTGTAGCAAAGGAGTTGTTGCACCTGGACGATCGCTGGCTTGGCAGGTGATACTTTGTATTTTTTTTACGAAACTAATGTATAGCTTGTATGATAATTGTAACCACAATGCAAAATATACAGGTTACGTGAGGCTGGTTTGCTGCCACTCGCACGTATGCTTCAGGCCGGCGACGGCCAAGACGGTGGCGCCAAGAAGCGGATGCAGCTGGACCGCTCTCTACTTACGGCGTTGGCGGACAGGTGGCGTCCGGAGACGCACACGTTCCACTTGCCGTGCGGGGAGATGGCCCCCACGTTGCAGGATGTGTCGTACCTGCTCGGGCTTCCCATTGCGGGTGAAGCTGTTGGCCCGGTTCCCGTGCCACCTACCTGGAGGGCGGAGCTTCAGGAGCGGTTTGCTCCAGTGAACCCGCCACTTTTTGCGAATATACCTGATTTGCCTGGCCCCGCCAAGAGTTGGGTAATACAATTTAGGGTACGTCCGATTATTCTTTAATTATTTTAATTGAATCATATGTGACTACCTCTAAGTATTGAACAAATATATTTCAGGCTCAGGATCTCCACCCTCTGGCTGGGCAGTACGAGGTGTCGCGATGCCTGGAGGCATATTTGTTGTGGTTGTTCGGCTGGACTCTTTTCTGCAACTCTAGCGGCAATTATGTGGACAAGGTGCTCATGCAGTACGCGCGCGCGATTGCTGATGCGGAGCCGGGCCAGGTACCTGGGTGGAGCTGGGGATCGGCAGTGCTTGCTGCCACGTACTGAGGCCTTTGCCAGACCTGTTTGAAGACGGAGAGGACTGCCGTCATCACAGGCTGCCCACTTCTGCTACAGCTATGGTCGTACGAGCGATTCGCCATAGCACGCCCCCTAATCAGCGAGGAGTCTTATCCGCCCGAGATGTATGGGATGTGGGACGAGTATAGCCCCACGATGGGTTCGCTTTGGACCGATCGACGGGTAAGCTCTTTAATTTATTGTTGTACATTTCTGTATATGCAAAGTACCGATGCAGTTGTGTAATTTTGCAGATGAGCTGGGCACATCGGCAGGTCCGAAAAGCATACCCGCAGTTCATGTCCGAATTTGATCGGATGCGGCCATAGGATGTCATCTGGACCCCGTACACCGCTGCGGCTATCCAGACACGTGCGCCGCACGGGTTGTCTTCCCTCTACACGAGTGACGAGGAGTACTGGCTCACAAAGGTGAACCTAGTCTTCGATATTATCGTCGAGCCATACTGCGTCGAGCGAGTGATGAGGCAGTTCGGGCGACGACAACACTTTCCTCTCCTACCTCGAGCGTTCCAGGCCGTGCCGTGCAACGTACACGAGTAAGTTTGTGATAACTCGTTTTGTATTAATTATATAATCGTTGTCACAAAATAATGTTATCTTTCAAATGTTTGCAATAGATATTCGCGCAGGGGATATCATGCCAACGAGGTCAACTGGGTGGTCAAGCTGCAGGAGTACATAGGAGGGTGGCTGGACGCACGTGACGATGTGTGGGACGAGCCGCACCCACACACGGAGGCGTCTTACGGGGCATACCTCCACTGGTACCTCCCTCGCACGCGTCCGTACATCACTCTTTCACGTATTGATGACGCGGAGCATCAGCACTAGCCGACCATCTCGGACACGTATCCCTCATACCATGATCAGGCGCAGCGTGGCGTGGTACGTCTTTCGCAACTTGAATTACTTAATCTTTTTTATAAAAGATCGATAACAATATTACTCTGCTTCCCATTACGTATGCAGATCGATCTGATCAACTTCGCGGAGGTCGAAGCTACATCTCAGATCACGTTGCTTGAACGTGGAGTACGTGTACCGGAGGCACAGTACAAAGACAGCTTGCGTAAGATTCAGGACAACTTGATGCGAGCGTTACGTGCACTGACGTGTCGCGGCAGAGATGATGTGGGGGCCTCCAGTTCATCTCATGCCTCCGCCCACGTGTACACAGCTGGCCCGTCAACCTCTGCAGCACCGCACGCAGCGTCCAGCGGTACTGTCCCTAGTTCAAGCTGTAAATCCTTTATAATTGCTATTTTGATCACCTTTGATTTACACGACTAATTTCGTTTGTTTTTATAGTCATGCACTCGACGGCAATGGGACCTCCTCCTGCAAGAATGGAGCCTCAGACGTTGGCGCCTATGCTCCAGGAACGTCTCTCCCATTGGGTTCGATGCCAGCTGCACCGTAATCTCAGGGCTATACTCAGCATGCATGGTCGACGGGAGCTCCTGCATACGGTGGTCCATTCGGTGTGCTGGACTGGGACGACTGGGAGGGCGGCTCCGCCACTTGGTCGGAGTTGGTGGGCGGCGGCGCCGGGCCTGACATCATTGGTCCCTCCCAGACGTATGACGCTCCAGGTGCATAGTCCCAAGATGACCCGTTCACGCCTGCACCTTCTCCGCCTCTTCCTCACCGTGCTCCAGATGCATTTACGTACTCGGAGGACCACATACGCCGACGGGCTAGGACTAGGGGGGGAGGACGAAGAGAGCGCGAGGTCCGGGATAGGCGGGGTAGATACTCCTGTCTTCCTAAGTTTGCTAAATGCCACTGGATGCGGTTGTGCCCCACGGGCTGTAGAGATAGGCGGGAGGTGGTGACAACCTTATCCATCTTTTATAATCCTCCATATTCGGGTATGACATAAGAGTTCATAAATTGCCATAATGGGCTGGCAGACCGCCGCGGTTTGGTCTCTCGGTAGTGCTTGCACTGCACCAAAGCAGCTCAATTCCATGGGCCACATCTAATTTCATCGGCCAAACGCAAGCCGATGAAAATAACAAGCTAATTTCGTCGGACTACACAAGCCGACGAAATGTAAGCTTGTTTTCGTCGGCCTAGCACGGGCTGACGAAAAAATATCCATATTTTCATCGGCCAGGACTAGGCCGACGAAATAAAGAACAGTATCCACTTATTTCAACGATTTCTGTTGACTCGGATTAGATAATGTTGTGGGACTGGTGGCATTGAAAAGCTTATCTCCTTAGCTTTCCGTACATATGTAAAACATCAAATTTGGACTTTGTATGCGACCTGAGCGTCATTTTTAAGGCAGCTTGGTCTAGGACTCCGAGCTGGAGTCAAATTTGATATGTTGTGGGCCTCCCGCTTGGCTTGGACGCCCAAGCTGGTATTCTCCTCCTCCATACCTCTCTCAAAACACTTATTGGGCTTCTTTATTGTTTCTAATTATAATAATTTCCTTAGGTAGCAATCTATTTCTAAAATTACTAAAAGTGCATAGGAACAAGCTCGCCGTATGTTCTTCTTGAATGATTGTATCCATGCATGTCATGCCCATATCATTATTTAGCAATGCAGGCATGGTGCCTAAGTTTGCTAAATGCCACTGGATGCAGTTGTGCCCCACGGGCTATAGAGGTAGGCGGGAGGTGGTGACAGCCTTGTCCATCTTTTATAATCCTCCATGTTCGGGTATGACGTAAGAGTTCATAAATTGCCATAATGGGCTGGCAGACCAGCACGGTTTGGTCTCTCAGTAGTGCTTGCACTACACTAAAGCAACTCAATTTCGTGGGCCACATCTAATTTCGTCGGCCAAACGCAAGCCGATGAAAATAACAAGCTAATTTCATTGGCCTACACAAGCTGACAAAATTTAAGCTTGTTTTTGTCAGCCTGCCCGAGGCCGACGAAAATAGATCTAATTTCATCGGCTCACTCTGGCCGACGAAAATATTGGTACCCTAAGTACCGGCCTTGTCTTCTACGCCCGCAGCAGATCGAGTCGAGCCCCCTGCCCCCGCGCCCCGCCGCCACCGCCCCCGGCCCAACGCCCCGCCGCTACCGCCCCCGGCCCAGCACCTCGCTGCCACCGCCGCGGCACCTGCCGCCTCCTGCCGCCGCCCCACGCAGCCCCCCCTATAACATTCAGGTACTTAGGAGATAGGCATATTAATTCTAGTATATGTTGTGCTTGTTAGAATGAAGTGTGTCTTGCTTTGATAAATACTTTTAAAACCTAAATGCAAGTTAAAGGGTATTTTTGTAATTATGGAAAAATTAGGGTTCTTTTGCTAGATGTGTTTGAGGGTAGGGTAATTTCAAATTTGTATGAGGGTTAGTTTTGTAAGGGCAAGAATTTACTTTTAAACCACTGTAAGTAGTGGAATTATCCTAAGGTTTCTTTTTGAATGTGAATTTTAAATAGGTTTTATATGAAATTTGATAGTTTGTCGGATTTCAAATTAGTTTCAAAACCCTAACTCTTTTGAAGCTGACTCTTAAAGCAAAGTTGTAGATCTTTTTAAACTCTATACTTTTGCTTTTGGGCATATTTTAATTTGGGCTATGGTTTGAAAGAAAATTTTACTTTACAGTGCACCCCTTGCTCTTTTGGAAAATTACAGAGAGGTCCTCGTCATCTTCCTCTCTCCCCTTCCTCTCTATTTTCTCTGCTGTTCTGCTCCACAGCCCGCCGCCCCTCGCCGGCGAGCTCCCGCGTTGCCAGCTGCCCCTCGCCGCTTTAACCTCACCACGTGGCCCTCCAAGTCACCTGCCCGCCGCTTGCCCGACCCCTGCTGGCTTCTCCCTGCCCCGCCACGTCGTGCCGCCGTCGCCCGCAGCCGCCATGTCCCGCCGCCGGTCGCCAGCAGCTGCTCCAGCTCGCCCGTGCTCTTCTTGGTTCCGCAGAGCGTCCAGGAGCCCTCTTCGACTACTTTTACCCGCTCGCGCGGCCACATTTCGCTTCCTCGGTTTCTTCTCCGCTCGACCACCATCGCCACCGCTCCACCGCCGTCTCTGCTCGATGTCGTCAGCCACCTCCGCTGCCCCACACCCACAATCCCGTGCTCCACCGGCACCACTACACCGCACTAAAGCTCCCTGACCAGTTCTTCTCCATCCCCTCACGCTCACGCAACTAGGACGCCGCACCGGCCGTCCTGTCCATCACCGCCGTTCGGTGTCACCGTCGTCCCGTAGCTTCGCCCCCTCTTGGCCCTCACCGAGCTCACCACCAGCACTACATCTACTCGAAGAAGCTTCCTAGCCACTTCTTCACTGCCTTCCCGCACTCCGGCCGCCGGAACGCCACTGCCGTCCTCGGAGCCCCGCCGCCTCAGCCCCTTCCTTCCTCGATTCCGGCCACCCCGAGCCCGTCGTGAGCTCCTGAACCTTTCCCCCACTTCCCCCTCGCCCCCGGTGAACCTCCTCGCCGGAATTTGATCGCCGCCGCTGGTGTCCCTCGGTCAAGCTTTCATTTCTTTCTAGGGCCCTCTCTACAAAATATCAGTACCCCTCCCCAATTCAAAGCTGTCAACTTTGAAAATTGATAGGAATTTGTAGAAAAATTCAAATATTGTCAAACCAGTTTTGTTGTACTCTAGGAGTCTAGCTCTACAATGTTTGTTACTAGAGTTTAGTTTGAAACTAAATGCTTTTAGAGTTATTTTAAAGTTTAGCAAAAGGGTATCTTGTGTATAACTTTTGCATGCTAGCTTTATTTCATGTGATTTTTGGTATGCAACCTGTTTAAGGTGTAAGTGAACTTGTGTGCAAATTTCACCTTCAGTACTACAATCTAACTTGAACCCATTTAAATTTTGTGCAAATCAAGTTTGAAATGAAATTGATTTATTCAAGCATGATGCTAATACTTTCCTACTTAGATCTTTTAACATGTGTAGTTCTGATATTAACTGACTCATAGTAAATTTTCAAGAATTTAAAAGCACTGTTTTGCCTAGGGTTTGGATTTAAACTTGAAATTTGAACTTAATTCAAATGCCTTAGTTTCTATCTTCAAGAATTTAGGAAAACTTTACAATAAGCTCATCTGATAGAAGTAAGCACACCCACAAAAATTCAAAGCCAGAGCCCCTGTAGATTTCAAACTAAAAATAAAACTTGTTGACTTAAGTTTTAGTTTAAACATTTTTATACTACTAATCTGTTAGGTTTAAAAATGAGCAAAATTAACAGAAGCTCTTCATCAACTTCAAGTGTGTATAGTTAAATTTGTAATCTCAATACTCTCATACTTGAAGCTATAGAAATTAATTATGATGCTAGTTGAGATGATTGAATTAATGTACAAAGAGTAAGTTTGAATTCAAATTTCTTGCTGTGTGATGTGTTGTTTACAAAGTATTAGATTGCAACTTTATCGTGAATTAAAGTTCTTAAATCAATAACCACCTAATTCAAATTACTGCATATCATGTAGAATCGACGACACTTGAAGACGGAACTTATGAGTTGGTCCACGAACCCGAGCAGGGTATATTTGAAGACCAAGTGAATGTCGCCGAAGGTCTTACTGAAGGCCTGAACCAAAGTTCGGAAGCTATTGACATTCCTAACCCCAGCCCCACCCAAGAAGGCAAGCCCTGGTGCGTAACCCAGTATTTTAAATTATGCACTTATGTTACTATATATCTATCTTGTGCATTAAGTATTAGGAGTTGTTATGAAACCCTAGTTGCATGAAACTTAGGAACCTATGTAATATTTTTGAGTCCTGGATGAGTAGATGCTCTGCTAATAAGACCGGCAGAAGTCGAGTGATTTCCTGTCACTCGCGCGATATAGGAGTTGATTGTTTACTATTTTGCAATCACTATAAGGATCACATACGGAATTATGTGTAGTACCATGACTTGGAATGGTACCCGTCTCTGTTGATCAATCTGACAAGGCCACAGTGTGTGGTAGTTGTGGTCAAGTGTTTGAAAGTACTAACCACATACCGTAAATATGGTACGCGGTAAGCCTAGTACCTGATTGGCCCGGCAAGTGGACTTACCCCACCACTCAAATTATGGTTTTTGTTGCACACACACACCAACGTGTAGGAGTATGTTCTGCATAGCAGACAGGAGTACGGTCATATAGTCGCACCGTAGACATACATCCTGCACATTGGATGTGCGTACGATCCTGCAGTCGCTTGTGGTGGCCCTGATCCATACCCCGAAATATGAGGGAAATGGTTGCCCGGAAAGGAAAGTTTCCGAGCGTGTGAGTTAGGATCCCTTTCAAGGTTATGAAATTCAATTCATAATCGTCTGTTTCTCACGGAGATTGAGTCTGCTTGATACTTCTACCACATAGAGTAAGAACAGTAACAGTTACTTAAATAATTTTGATGGATGCCTAATATCTGCCTTGCTTGACTAGTATAGGTGCTTACCTAGAATGGCTAAAGAAACTAGAATCTGAAAGCTAAAATATGAAAGTAAGGACATACTCTTTGTTGCTTTTCAGCAAAAGAAAACAAGAGCCATTCAACCTATCATGGTCTAGTTATTGGCTAAGTATACCTAAAGGTCGGGTAAGCCTTGCTGAGTATTAGTATACTCAGCCTTGTTAGTAATATGTTTTTCAGGTATGTCATTCATGACTCAAGAGGATAGTTTGACTTGGCCCAGCACTATTCCTCTTGGCTGGTCCGTGGAATGGGATCCGTCCCCGGCCGGCAATGACCCATCGGAATGACGCCATGCTCTGGGCTAAGTATGGTGCCTTCTTGGCAACGTATGTAGACGCGATGTTATATCTTTTCCGCTGCCCCCTCTAAATACTGTAAGTTAAAAACTTGAAGTTTTCAAACAAGGCTTGTATAAATTCGTATTAGCTAGGATGAAATAAAACCCTTGTGTAATAATGTTTAATTATCCTGTGGTGTAAAAGTTGTCAGCTGTTGTAAGTCTGGACTCGCCTTCGTGCGAGGTAAACCTACGTCGATCCTGTGTAACCGTGGTTGAATCAGGCGGTGACCCAACAGACCAATGAGTTGTTCCGTTTGAAGTGCGTTGAGACTCTGTCGCATGTTTAGCGATGGTCTGCGTACTTGAACCGAAATAATTCAGGCAGTTCTGCCACAGCTGGTATCAATGCTGTAGGTTTACGCTTACAGATTGTAGCAGCTCTTAAAAATGATTTCTGAATTAAAATTTGTCTAACAAAAGAGTTTACAAATTACGTTGGACTCGTTAAGGTTTGTGGTTAGATCGTAAAGCCCTAAGGGTTTTATATGGGAGTTATCAGGTGGCTACTAATATATATATAGTACTACTCTAACTTCCAGCACTACATTTCTGCAAAAACTTACTTTTAAGCACAATCAACCTTATATTTTGAAACGACGCAATCGACGATGAGGTAAGAAGGTAAGTATCCTCAGCCAACTGAGAGAGATTGGCCTTCCCGTCGGTGATGCGAACCGAATGCTGCCAATATATCAATAATAAGTTGGTCATATTGGGAGTATATGGTTAGGCACAGGGTATGGTGATCGCTGTTCATACCCCCATTTTATACGGTGCCCCCGTGAATACGTTGCAGAGGTAACGTATGTTAACATTATCCGTACGGCGGAAATTGTACGGATACTGTTTCTATAGTGAACAGTAATATTTGGGGACGCTTTCATGATATGCTGGCATGAAAGGTTCATGATATACAACTGTGGTTTTCTGCAGGTACATTAACCATGATTAATAGGTTAAGACGGATAGGATATATCGACTAGTTATTATAGAGAGAGACATATGTATTGTGCCACCGAAATTAACCACGTAAGTCCAAAGATATTTGGCAATTGTTTTTGGTTGTGAGGTCAAATAGTACGTGCATGCATAATCCATCATCAAGCAAAGTGAGTGCATTGAATGTGTTGTTCTTTTAAGGAAGTATAGAGTGTTGTCTATCTCCAGTGTGGTTTCAATAGGATTCTTGTGGCAGCCTTAGTTGAGTTCTCGGCAGGGTAATTGCTTTTCGGCCATTCCATGCCTCTAATTCACCTTTATTGCCCAGTCTATTCAACTCTTGGCTGAAAACCTTCAAATCTCACCATTTGAATTCTTGCTTCAGATGGCGGAATTTCCAAAGATCTTTTGGGACCACGAGGGACATGCTCATACCAATGCCTTGCATTGGGAGGGTTTTCCACGTCTTTTGTGGGAGTCACTTCAGTTATTTTGCTACACCGAGCCACCACAGTATGATGGAGTTGAGTATAGTGAAGAGGGTGTTCCTCGGTGCAGAGTGAAGATGACCATCCCTCAACATCCTTTTCGATCTCTATGGCAGCCCATCGAGAGTAATGTGGTTGGTTATAGCCTCATTGACACTATAGAAGCAGCAGCCCTTGAAGCTATCCACATTTTCTGTGATCAACATCTAGAAGAAGTTGCCGGATATCCTATTGGCCTATTTCCTGCAGCTGATTCTCGTGACCCCGAGTGGGTTTTCCGAGTATCGCATTATGGCCATTTGCGGGGAGATCTGGCCGAGGAGACGTTATGTACTATGATCAGATTCATGAATGCACAGCACCACTATCAGATACTTCAGCACCGCGGTATGAACCAATTGACCAGCATAGCTCAAAGTCATCATAGAAATGTTGATCAACAGGTTACTCAGATTGAAGAGCTCCAAGCTACGGTCACGGCTAAAAATGAAGTTATCGCACAGCGGATGAAACCATCATTCATCGAGAGGATCAGATTGTTGAGAGTGACACATTAATCATTCAGCGTAATACTATTATTGAGTTCCTCCAGGAGCAGGTCCATGACCTCACCCTTGAGCTAGACGACGCCATCGCTCACATCAATGTGCTCCAAGAGCAGCAGGTACCTCTTGATGTACCTGGGGAACCTGAGAGTGAAGATGAGGAAGAAGACCCAGAAGAGATTGAAGGAGTTTTAGATCTCGATTCCGAGCATGGAGATCCAGAATCAAATCCTTAGCCCAATCGTTCTTCTTCCGGCAGCCAGTCTTCTGTGGGCAACCTCGACAATTTCTAGTTTATCCGTATCGTCGATATCCTAGATTTACTCAGTGTAGTATAGTGTGACATAGGGAGTGAGTAGTCTAGTTTGACCTAAGGGCCACGTTTTGTATTTGATGTGGCAGGTGTAGGTATGGTTTGATGGTAATTAGTAGATTACCAAGATGTAACATAAAGACCACCAGTTATGATCCTTAATCTGAGTTCCTGTCCAGTTCTCTTCTGAGCTATCAATCTGTTGCACCATCTATATATGTTTTATTTTGTGCGGTATATTTCTGAAAATGGAAGCAAGTATTGGTGATTTCTAATGGATATCTTCCATTCTTCAGATGGTTGGCGCTACGCATGGAACCCCTGAAGGTTTCAGGCCGGACCAGGCTAGCGGTTCCCAACAACCGCCCCCAGCAGCCCCAAATCTGGCAGAAGTAATGGCACGGCAGACTGAGTTACTCAATCAGCTAGTGCAGGCACAGATGAACCAATTCAATCACCAACACCGAGGTTGGGATGAACCTCCATCTGCTGGTTATCAGGATTTCTTCGGCACACAGCCTCCACTGTTTCACAAGACTAAAGAACCTCTCGACGCCGATGCACGGCTCCGTACTATTGAGTCCAAGTTTGCACTACTATCCGCACCATGTTCCGAAGCCAATAAAGCACTCTTTGTAGCACAATAGCTTCACGGCACTGCCCGCATTTGGTGGGATCATTACCATGCCATGCAGCCAGAAGGACATATGGTCACATGGGAAGAGTTTTGGACCGCCTTTAGGGCGCATCATATCCCTGAAGGACTCATTGAGCGGAAGCTCAATAAATTCTTAGCTCTTACTCAGGGAACCCGCACCGTAATGTAGTACGCACAAGCTTTCAATCACCTGTGTTAGTATGCGGGCTACCATGCAAACACCGATGCCAAGAAACGAGATCGTTTCCGTCGTGGCCTAAACACTAAGCTCAAGGAACGACTAAATCTTGTTAAGACAGATACCTTCAATGAGCTGGTCAACATGGCCATTACTCAGGAAGATTGCATCTCAGCCCATAGGGCTGAAAAGAAGCGAAAGATATCCACTAGACTCTCGAATGTTCAACCCTCGAGGTATCGATTAGTCCAGAATACAGCTACATAAGCCCCACCTCGGAACAATCAGCCAGGCAGATGGGTAGCTAGACCCCTTCCATAGTCTAAATTCAATAGGCCCCCAATGCCTCCGCCTCAGCAGCAGCAACAGTTTGGATCAAGACCGAACTTTCCGCAGTTCAACCAGCGAAGCAACAACAATAGTTGTTTCAATTGCGGTAGTTCCTTGCATTTCATCAGAGATTGCCCTCAACCTAGGAAATCATTCCAAGGGCAGATGTCCAACCCGAACGGCAAGAAGCAAGTTGTGCAAGTCCGCCAAGGGAGGGTGAATTTTACGACTCTCTCCGAACTTCCTGAAGGTGCACCAATCATGACGGGTACATTCACTATACACCATCAACCCGCAGTTATACTTTTTGATTCTGGTGCAACTCATAGTTTTATCAATTCAAAGTTTGGAACAAAAGTAGGCTTGAATTACTATCCTACTAAAGGAGCATATATGATAGTGACTCCTGGCGGTAAAATTGCCTCCAATCAGATTTGTAGAAATGTGCCAATTCAGTTGGGTAGCAATCTGGTAAAGACAGATTTACTTGTGTTAGAGCTAGAAGGAATGGATATCCTACTAGGCATGGATTGGATGACTAGGCACCGAGTATCATTAGACATCTCTTCCCGAGCAGTTGAGATAGACTCACCCTAACAAGGCACTACTGTTCTTTATCTCTCACCACGGAAGTGCATCAACTCTTGTGCCTATGCTATAGAAGAAATCAAGCTAGAGGATATCCCTATTGTATGTGAGTACCTAGAAATTTTCCCAAATGATTTGCCTAGGATTCCTCCAGATAGAGACATTGAATTCATTATAGAGCTACAGCAAGGCACAGCCCCCATTTCAAAGAGGCCATATCGTATGCCACCCAATGAGCTAGCGGAATTGAAAATTCAACTTCAGGACCTCCTTGATAAAGGTTTTATTCATCCAAGTGCTTCACCATGGGGATGCCCAGCCCTATTCGTGAAGAAAAAGGACAATAGTCTAAGACTATGTGTAGACTATCGCCCTCTCAATGCGGTAACCATCAAAAATAAATATTCTCTTCCCCGCATTGACACTTTGTTCGATCAATTAGCCGGAGCCAAGGTATTCTCAAAAATTGACCTTCGCTCTGGATATCATCATATCAAGATTAGGCCTAGTGATATTCCAAAAATGGTATTTTCCACCAGATATGGACTCTATGAATATTTGGTTATATCTTTTGGTCTTACCAATGCACCGGCATATTTCATGTATCTTATGAATTCAGTCTTTATGCCGGAGCTCTATAGATTTGTTGTGGTATTTATCGATGATATCCTGATCTATTCTAAAAACCTAGAAGATCATGCAAGACATCTCCATGTGGTTCTTCAGAGATTGAGAGATCACCGTTTGTATGCCAAATTCTCCAAATATGAGTTTTGGTTGGATACAGTTAAGTTTCTAGGTCACACCATCTCCAATGACGGTATATCCGTCGATCCAAGTAAAGTTCAGGAAGTATTGGATTGGAAGCCTCCTACTTCAGTCCATCAAATCCGCATTTTTCTTGGTCTAGCTGGCTATTATCGTCGTTTCATTCCTGACTTCTCCAGAATAGCCAAGCCCATGATAGAATTACTGAAGAAGGGAATTAAATTTTCCTGGAATGAGAAATGTGAAGAAGCATTCCACACCCTTAGAGCACATCTCACTACTGCTCCAGTTTTGGCTCAACTTGATAATTCTAAACCTTTTGACATTTATTGTGATGCTTCGGGCATCGGACTTGGTTGTATACTTATGCAAGATAACCGAGTGATTGCTTATGCATCGCGAGCACTCAGTACTCATGAATAGAACTATCCTACACATGATCTTGAACTCGCAGCTGTTATTCATGCACTTAAGATTTGGAGACATCATCTGATGGGTACAAAGTGCCATATCTATACTGACCATAAGAGCCTCAAGTACATCTTTACACAAGCAGATCTAAATAGGAGGCAAAGATGTTGGTTAGAACTCATAAAGCATTATAATTTAGAAGTACACTATCATCCAGGCAAGGCCAATATGGTTGTGGATGCACTTAGCCTCATGGCGCACTGCTCTTGCTTATCAGTAGAAACCTTTAGTGAAAC
The DNA here is from genome assembly GCF_002211085.1 of Panicum hallii. Classification (NCBI taxonomy): domain Eukaryota; kingdom Viridiplantae; phylum Streptophyta; class Magnoliopsida; order Poales; family Poaceae; genus Panicum; species Panicum hallii. Next base: position 17,514,789 of record NC_038042.1, on the reverse strand, counting down.
TCTCTGCTGGAAAATGAGAAAACTTAATCTCGAGATTATTCCTCAAGGTAGTTTAAATCATATCGCAGTCGAGACTACACTTAAGGATAGTATCATCATGGCATAACAGCATGATGAAGGTGTCAACATAATCAAGCAGATGCTAGCCCAAGGGGAAGAAAAGTACAAGTGTTTCCAAGTGGATCACAAAGGGATTCTATGCTAGCCCAAGTGGATCACTTTGTATATCTACGAGTATCTCCTACCTGAGGTGTTCAACGGTTTGGTATAAAAGGAAAGCTCGCTCCTCGGTATGTCGGACCTTTTGAAATCCTTGAAGCTTGTGGACCTGTAACTTATCATCTTCAACTTCCTCCTCAACTAGTAGCCGTTCATGATGTCTTCCATGTGTCTCAACTTAGGAAGTGTATCAAAACCCCTACTGAAATCATCGATCCGCAAGCCATCGAAATCGAATCAGATCTATCTTATACTAAGCATCCGATCAGAATACTGGATACCAAGGAAAGAAGCACAAAAAGAGAGACCGTCAGGATATTCAAAATTCAGTGGAACCATCACACCGAAGAAGAAATGACTTGGGAAACCGAGTCATATCTTCAATGCAACTTCCAGACTTTCTTAAAGCCAATCCACCTATCTAATCATCCGATTCCATCCTGATCCGGAATCTCGGGGCGAGATTCTTTTTAGGGGGGAAGCCTGTGACATTCAGGTACTTAGGAGATAGGCATATTAAATTCTAGTATATGTTGTGCTTGTTAGAATGAAGTGTGTGTTGCTTTGATAGATACTTTTAAAACCTAAATGCAAGTTAAAGGGTATTTTTGTAATTATGGAAAAAAAGGGTTCTTTTGCTAAATATGTTTGAGCGTAGGGTAATTTCAAATTTGTATGAGGGTTAGTTTTGTAAGGGCAAGAATTTACTTTTAAACCACTGTAAGTAGTGGAATTATCCTAAGGTTTCTTTTGGAATGTGAATTTTAAATAGGTTTTATGTGAAATTTGATAGTTTGTCGGATTTTGAATTAGATTCAAAACCCTAACTCTTTTGAAGCTGACCCTTAAAGCAAAGTTGTAGATCTTTTTAAACTCTATACTTTTGCATTTGGGCATATTTTCATTTGGGCTATGGTTTGAAAGAAAATTTTACTTTATAGTGCACCCCTTGCTCTTTTGGAAAATTACAGAGAGGTCCTCGTCGTCTTCCTCTCTCCCCTTCCTCTTTGTTTTCTCTGCTGCTCTGCTCCACCGCCCGCCGCCCCTCGCCGGCGAGCTCCTGCATTGCTAGCTGCCCCTCGCCGCTTTAACCTCACCACCTGGCCCTCCAAGTTACCTGCCCGCCGCTTGCCCGACCCCTGCTGGCTTCTCCCCGCCACGCCACGTCGTGCCGCCGTCGCCCACAGCCGCCATGTCGCGCCGCCGGTCGCCAGCAGCTGCTCCGGCTCGCCTGTGCTCTTCTTGGTTCCGCAGAGCGTCCAGGAGCCCTCTTTGACTACTTTTACCCGCTCGCGCGGCCACATTTCGCTTCCTCGGTTTCTTCTCCGCTAGACCACCGTTGCCACCGCTCCACCGCCGTCTCTGCTCGCCGTTGTCAGCCACCTCCGCCGCCCCACACCCGCAATCCCGTGCTCCACCGGCACCACTACACCCCACTAAAGCTCCCTGACCAGTTCTTCTCCATCCCCTTGTGGCAGAACCGCTCGAATTATTCCGGTTCAAGTGCGCTATTGATCGCCGTACAACTGCAATCAGCTTAACGCACTTCAAACGGAACAATCCTTTGGTCTGTCGGGTCTCCGCCCGATTCAACCACGGTTCAGCAGGATCGAAGCAGGTTTATCTTGCACGAAGGCGAGTTCACATCACAGAATAGCTCATCAACTTTTAATTTACAATCATACATACATTATTACAAACCGAGTTCCAAAATAAGTAAATTTATACAAACCATGTTCAAACTGACAAGCGAAACAGCTAGACTAAACTCACAGCGGAAGAGAAAGTTTTTACGCGACTACACACGTCGCGAAGACGGACACCAAGCTTAGCCCAGGGCCTGGTGTCACTCTGGAGGGTCAGTGCCGGCCGGGGACGGGTCCCACTCCACGGACCAGCCAAACGGAACGGACGTTGGCCACCCAAGGTTGTCCGTGGGGTTCTCGTAGGTTATACCTGAAACAAACATTGGCCAGGCTGAGTATTCTAATACTCAGCAAGGCTTACCCGGGATTGGGTATACTTAGCCCATAACTAGACTCATGAAGGCATTGCAAAGGCTCTGGGTTTATTTTCAGCTGAAAAGTAACAAAGAGTATGAACTATTTTCAAGTTTTAGCTTTCATTTTCTAGTTGAGTATTTATTCTAGATTAGCACCTACACTAAGCAAGCAAGGTAGTGTTTATCATTCAACAAGATTATCTACCATTAGTTCCACTTCTTACTCAATGTGGCAGAAGGGATAAGCAGTCTCAAGCTTCGTGAGAGGCGGACGATTCGAATCGAATTTAACCTTGCAAGGTAAACCTAACACACACGCTTGGAATACCAACAGGGCGTTCCAAAGCAACCGTTTACCTTTCTTTCCGACTCGTGGACAGGCCACCACAAGCGACTTGCAGGACCGTACGCACACCCAATGTGTACAGGACATACGTCTGTAGCGCGACTACAAAACCCGTATTCCTGTCTGCCTCGCAGAACGTACTCCCACAGGTCGGTGCGTGAAAAGAACCAAATTAATCGAGTGGTGGGAGGTATGTCCACTTACCGGGCTGATTGGTTACTAGGCTTACCGCTTACCATATTTCGCGGCATGTGGCTAGTACTTTCAAAAATGTAGCCACCACTACCACACTTTTCGACCTTAAAGCTTTTATCAAAACAGACAGGGTAAACTTCCAGGTCATGATACAACACATGACCCTGTCCGTCATCCTTATAGTGGTTGCAGAAATGTAAACATGCAACTCCTATACCGCGCGAGTGACAGGAAATCACTCGATTTCTACCGGTCCTATTAGCGGAGCAACTATCCGATAAGGACTCGGGAGCATTACATTGGATTGCTAGGATTCACGCATCTAGGGTTTCACTTCAACTCCTAGACTTAATGCAAGATATAATATAAATAAGTATAGATTGCAGTGTAGATAAAATAATGGGATATGTCCGGGGCTTGCCTTCGGGAGTAGGGGTAGGGGCAGGAGAGTCAGAGATTTCCGAACTCGGGTTCGGAACTTCAGTTAGTCCTTCGACGACTTGCGCTGGATCTCCTGGAAAGCCTTGGTCTTGTCCTAAGACCAATTCGTAATCTCCGTCGTCGAGTGTCGTTGATTCTATATGAGATGCAACAAATCAAATAAGGTGAAATTTAAATTTAGAAGTTCACATTCCAAATATTATAGCTTATCCAAATAACACATAAACTTGTATAAAGTGAAGAGGTTTTTAGATTTAAAATACTATTTATAAAGATATGGTAGAATTTACTAAAACATTTAAATTAAATTTTACATGAACCAAAATTTGAACTAAAAGTTTTTAAATAAAAGTCCATAGAAATTTACTTATATATTAAACATTGTAGATATTACATTTATGAATGATAAAAGGTCCAATTAAAGAAGGCTATACATTAGGTCTATTTAAATTTTGAAAGTCCAAGTTAAAGATGTTAAGTTTAAATCGAATTTTGAGTTTGAAATTGCACAAGATTACTTAGGGTTTAAAGAACATCCATGCTAAACTTAAAGATAAACAATAGAGCATGAAATGACAAGGTCAAATGTGTATTACCCCTTAATCTTAGATGTTTAATAAAGGCAAAAGTATTTTGTTTCACACTAAACTCTATTAACGAAAATCATAGAGTTTGAAATCTATTTTCTAACAAAATTGGTTTCACTATTTTTAGATTTTTCTGTGAATTGTTATGAATTTTACAAGACAGAAAAGACCCTCACATGAAATAACAGATTCCCTTTACACATTAGCCCCTACTCTTTAGCAGAAAACCCCCTGGAAGAAAAACCCTTCACGCAATTAGATCCAGACCATGGCCGGCGGTGGGGGAGGCACAAGTCCGGCCAAAATCCGGCCGGAGACGTCGCCGGCGATGAGGGGAAAAGAGAGGGGGAGCACGAGGAGAGCTAAAGCTACCTGTGGGTGGTCTCGGAGGGGGCCAAGGTGGTCGGAGGAGGGCTACCCGCGGTGGGCCGAGCCGGTGACCGGAGGCGCACGGCGGCGGGGAGGTTCCGGCGTGCGGGGAAGGGAAGGAACGGGCGGGGGAGGTGCAGTGGGGCACGAGGAAGCTACGGATGCAGTCAATTTGGGGAGGAGAAGAGTGGAAAGGCAAGTTCCACGGCGACCCGAGCTTCACGGCGGCGGCAATGGAGAAGTGGCGGCTCTGTACGCGCGCGAGGTGCTCCGGGCGGCCTTTTTATAGACAAACGGGGTAATGGCGGCTCACTGGTGCCGTAGGGCAGAAGGGAGGGGAGGGGATAAGGCCTGCCGCGGGGTTTTGCGGCGGCGGCAGGAGAGGCGCCGGCGGCGGTGCGGCAGTGCCGCAGGCGCCGTGGCGCGCGGCCAGGACGCCAGCAAAGGGGAGGGGTAGAGCGGTGGCCAAGCAGCAGTCGACGCGTGGATGGGGGAGGGCAGGGGAGATGGCCGGCGGTGAGCCAGGGCGGCTCATAACTCCGGCGACAGAGAAAACAGAGAAAGCAGAGCAGGGGGGGGGCAGAGCGCAGGGAGGAAGAAGAGGTGAACTGACTTAGGGACTGATCTGTGATTTCAGAGAAAGACAGGGGCCTTACTGTAAAGGACTTGTAACTTTTAAACCAATGCTCAAATGAAGATGGTCCAAAAATCAAAAGTGCATGGTTTTTCAAACCCTACAACTTCTCTTTAAGGTTCATCTACGTTTGAGCAATAGTTTTGGAAATAAAATAGACTTAGTAATAATTTCATGTTTTATGTAAATCCCTAAGTAAAATTACTTTTGCACATACATCCTATGGTAATTTCACATATATTTTTGCAATTTAACCACAGATACTACTTTTTGCAATATAACCCTTATGCTTTTAAATTTTTTTCCTCATCTCCATCCATTTTGCATAAAAGGACCTTTAACTAATATTAATTACTTAAACATCCTTTCTTTCATAGCATTGCATACATAAAGTATATTTTTGCCAAACTTTGAACATACAAGCATGCTTAAAATCTAAGGTATAACCTAACTAATTACCTGAGTGTCACAGCCTTACCCCCCTAAAAAGAATCTCGTCCCGAGATTCTGAAGCAGGATGGGACAGGAAGATTAAGCTCGAAGATTGGTTTGGAAGAAATCGGGAAAGTTACTTTGGAGATAAGATTCGGTTTCCCATGTTGCCTCTTCCTCTGTGTGATGGTTCCATTGAATCTTGTACATTTTGGTGGTCTCTCTTCTGGTACTTCTCTCTTTAGTGTCAAGGACTCTGATGGGATGTTCTGTATAGGTCAGATCTGGTTCGATTTCGATAGCTTGGGAATCGATGATCTCGGTGGGGATTTTAACACACTTTCTGAGTTGGGATACATGAAAGATGTTATGGATGGCCGCTAATTGAGAAGGAAGTTGGAGACGATAAGCTACAGGTCCACAAATTTCAAGGATTTCAAAGGGTCCGATGTATCGAGGAGCAAGTTTCCCCTTTACACCGAATCTTTGAACACCTCGGATAGGAGATACTCGAAGATATACGAAGTCTCCAACGTAAAACTGTAATGGTCTTCTTCGTATATCCGCGTAGCTTTTCTGTCGAGATTGGGCAGTTTTTAGATTGTTCTGGATAAGCTTGACTTTATCCTCTGCTTCTACAACTAGATCAGGACCAAAAATTTTACGCTCGCCGGTTTGTGACCAACTCAAAGGAGTCCGGCATCGGCGACCGTATAATGCTTCAAAGGGAGCCATTTTAATACTTGTCTGATAGCTATTGTTGTAAGAGAATTCTGCTAGTGACAAGTACTTATCCCAATTTTTGTCGAATTGGAGTACACAAGCTCTGAGCATATCTTCCAGAATTTGGTTTATTCGCTCAGTTTGCCCATCCGTTTGGGGATGATAGGCGGAGCTTCGAATTAATTTAGTCCCAAGAGCATTATGGAGCTGCTCCCAGAACCTAGCAACAAATTGTGCTCCACGATCTGAAATGATCGTTTTAGGTATTCCATGGAGTCGAATAATTTGATCTAGATAAATCTCGGCATACCTTTTGGCATTATATGTGGTATGCACGGGAAGGAAATGTGCAGTCTTGGTTAATCGATCAACGATTACCCAAATAGAGTCATGCCTCCGAGAAGTGTTGGGCAAGCCAACAATAAAGTCCATACTGATATCCTCCCACTTCCACGAGGGAATGGGTAGAGGTTGAAGGATACCAGCAGTCTTCAAATGACTGGCTTTGACTCTTTGGCAGGTATCACATTCTGACACATATTTGGCGATTTCTCGCCTCATACGAGTCCACTAAAAGTTGTGTTTCAGATCCTGATACATCTTTGTGCTGCCAGGATGTATAGAGAATTTGGATAGATGGGCCTCATCCATTAGTTGTTTTTGGAGCTTATGGTCTTTTGGTACAACAATACGCTCGTTGAACCATAATACTCCTTCAGGATCTATTTGGAAACATTTATACTTCCCTTCTCCTTGCATCAGTTTCTGTTTAATGGTTTTAATTCCTTTATTACGCTGTTGTGCTAGAATAATGCTATCTCTGAGTGTGGCTTCGACCGAAAGATGGTTTAAGTCACCTTGGGAAATGATCTCTAGATTGAGTTTACTTATTTCCCAACAGAGAGTTTCGTCAAATGCTTCAATGGATAGGCAAGAACAATGTGCTTTGCGGCTAAGAGCATCTGCAACGACATTGGCCTTGCCTGGATGATAATGGACCTCCAACTCATAATCTTTAATAAGTTCTAGCCAGCGTCTTTGCCTCATATTCAGATCTGCCTGAGTAAAGATATACTTGAGGCTTTTATGATCGGTATAAATATAACATTTCGTACCCATCAGATGGTGTCTCCAGATTTTTAAGGCATGAATAACGGCTGCGAGTTCAAGATCGTGGGTGGGGTAATTTTGTTCATGAACCCTAAGTGCTCGTGATGCATATGCAATTACTCGGTTGTCTTGCATAAGTACACAACCAAGTCCAGTTCCCGATGCATCACAGTAGATGTCAAAAGGTTTTGAGATATCGGGTTGAGCTAAGACTGGAGCCGTCGTAAGATGACTTCTGAGAAGATGAAATGCATCTTCGCATTTTTGATCCCAGGAGAATTTCATACCTTTCTTTAATAGTTCGGTCATAGGTTTGGCTATTCTAGAAAAGTCAGGAATGAAACGACGATAATAGCCAGCTAGACCGAGAAAACTGCGAATTTGATGGACGGAGGTTGGGGGTTTCCAATCCATCACTTCTTGTACTTTGCTGGGATCGACGGATATTCCGTCACCAGAAATGGTATGGCCTAGAAATTTGACTGTATCTAGCCAAAACTCACATTTAGAGAATTTGGCATATAGGTGGTGGTCTCTTAATCGTTGAAGGATGACATGGAGATGCTTAGCATGATCTTCTGGAGTTTTAGAGTAGATCAAGATGTCATCAATGAAGACCACGACAAATTTGTCGAGTTCTTGCATGAAAACAGAATTCATGAGATACATGAAATAGGCTGGGGCATTTGTGAGACCAAACGACATGACAAGATACTCGTATAGACCATACCGAGTGGAGAAGGCTGTTTTTGGAACATCGCTGGGCCGAATCTTAATTTGGTGGTAGCCGGAACGAAGATCTATTTTAGAGAACACCTTGGCTCCGGCTAATTGATCAAAGAGGATATCAATGCGGGGTAGAGGGTACTTATTTTTGATAGTCACCGCATTGAGAGGACGATAATCAACACACAGCCTTAAGCTATTATCTTTCTTTTTCACAAATAAGGCCGGACAACCCCATGGTGATGCACTTGGACGAATGAAACCTTTATCTAAGAGATCTTGGAGTTGAGTTTTTAATTCGGCCAACTCATTAGGAGGCATACGATAAGGTCTCTTAGAAATAGGGGCTGTACCAGGTTGAAGTTCTATAATGAACTCGATATCTCTGTCTGGAGGCATTCCAGGTAAGTCATCTGGAAAAACATCTGGATATTCACAGACGACTGGAATATCTTCTAGTTTGACTCCAGATACAGCATAGGTGCAAGAGTTTAAGGATTTTGGTTGTGGAAGATAAAGAATGGTAGGCTCATTTTCCGGGGAACCTATCTCCACGGTTCTTGAAGGAATATCTAGAGACACATGATGTTGGGTCATCCAATTCATACCCAAAAGAACATCCATCCCTTCAGGTCTAGCACTAGCAGATCGGTTTTGATTAGATGACTACCTAGCTGAATGGGTACCATTCTACAGATTTGATTGGACAAAATCTTACCACCAGGAGTTATAATCCTATAGGCTTCATTTATATAACCGATTTCCATGCCCACTTTGGTCCCGCAATCTATACTAATAAAACTATGGGTGGCACCAGTATCAAAAAGAACAGTAACGGGGTAATGGTTGATAGAAAATGTACCCGTCATTATTGGTGCCCCTTCAGGAAGTTCGGAGAGTGTAGTAAGATTCACCCTCCCTTGTCGGACCTGCACCACTTGTCTCTTACCCTTGCCCTTGTAGTTTGGATTAGATGTTTGCCCTTGGAATGATTTCCTAGGTTGAGGGCATTCCTTAATGAAGTGGGACGGGCTTCCGCAATTGAAACAACGATTATTGTTGTTTCCTGGAGTAGCTGGCGGAAAGCTCGGCCGCAGACCTTGTTGGGGTTGTTGTCGAGTTTGGGGCAAGGGTGGTCGATTGAATTGTGCTTGCTGGGGAGGTCGGGCTATCCATCTGCCAGATATATTGCCTCGAGGCGGAGCTCGAGGGGCGTTGCTCGGAATCACCGATACCGCAGTGACTGTGAAGTTGCAGGCCCTGTAGGTACCTTCCGTTTCTTTTCAGCTCTATGAGCGGCAATGCAGTCTTCTTGAGTTATGGCCATATTGACCAACTCATTGAAATCATTGGCCTTCACTAAATTCAGCCATTCTTTGAGCTTGGTGTTTAAGCCTCGACGGAAGCGATCACATTTGCGGGCATCTGTGTCCGCTTGCGATCCCGCATACTGGCACAGGTGATTGAAAACCTGTGCATACTGTGTGACAGTACGGGTACCCTGGGTCAAGCTCAAAAATTCATTGAGCTTTCGCTCAATGAGTCCCGCTGGTATATGATGTGCTCGGAATGCAGTCCGAAACTCATCCCAAATGACCACGTGTTCGGCGGGTTGCATTGCATGAAACTGGTCCCACCAAAACGTGCATGGCCTCGGAGTTGCTGGGCTGCGAAGAGCACTTTGTTCTCCTCTGAACATGGAGCTGACAGTAAAGCGAACTTAGACTCGATAGTCCGCAACCAGGCATCTGCGTCCAGAGGCTCATCGGCCTTGTGGAATAAAGGAGGTTGGGTGCTGAGGAAGTCCTGATAATTGGCCGACAGAGGTTCACCTCGGCCTCGAGGTTGCTGCTGGAAATGGCCCATCTGAGCTTGTACAAGTTGATTTAGAAGCTCGGTTTGCCGGGCCATAACCTCGGCCAGGTTTGGAGGTGGCGGTGGTGGTTGCTGGGAACTACCAGGTTGTCCTGCCCGGAATCCTTCCGGGGTTCCACGAGTAGCTCCAACCATCTGAAATCAAGGAGACATCCATTGTTAACCATAATCTTGCTCCAGTTTCAGATAAGATACAATTTATCCAGCTGAAATATAATGCATATGCTCCATTCAATCTACTCACAACAGGTACACAAGTGTTGAACAAGATATCCCAAATCAGGATTTAGATTACTATAAAGATACTACTATCTTACATCAGCACACTCAAAATGTTACAAACTTTTACCTAAAAGTACATGCCACATATACAACAAGTGGCTTTATAACTAGATGTTCTACCCACTACTTATGTTACATCTTATACATTTATTACATCTAAACCACCACGCTGTCAACCAAACTAAAAGTCATCAAAATTGCCCACTGATGACTGGCTTCCAGAGAGGAATGATGGGGACTGACGACGGGTCCCCATGCTCAGAATCAAGTTCGAGACTCCTTCGATCTCTCGGGATCTTCCTCTTCAGCTTCAGGTGCTGCAGGTGCAACGGGAGGAATCGGGGGCTGCTGCAATTCTTCAATCTGAGCTTGAGCATCATCCACTGCAAGGATCAGATCTTGAACTTGTGCCTGTAGAAATTCAATAACAGTATCCCGCTGAGTGATTATGTGATCACTCTCGTTGATCTGATCTTCACGATGATGGATGGTCTCGTTTTGAGTAGCGATTATTCCATTCTTCTCAAGTACCACTGCTTGAAGTTGGTCTGCCTGGGTGAAGTATCTAGCAGCGTCCCCGTGGAAACTTCGCGCAGCAGTAATCAGATGGCCTATCTCACGGCGTAGCAGCATGTGATAGTGGTATTGCACGCCCGTGTAACGCCTCATTCCTTGCACTACTTCTTCTGGTGGACCTTCCAGCCTATGACTTTCAGGAATTATTCTGAGGTCTCGCTCCACTTCACTAGGATCTGTTGTGGCGAACAAACCTATAGGTTGTCCTACAACTTCCTCGGGGTGTTGATTGCAAAAAGCATAAATGGCTTCTAGGGCCGCTGCTTCAATAGTATCCATAATTCTGTAGCCCGTCGTGCTGATCTCAATGGGCTGCCATTGTGAACGGAAGGATGCTGAGGTATACTCATCCTAACATGGGCCCTATGGATTCCGTCCTCCACATGTTCAACAGCGTCATACTGAGGGGGTTCTGTGTAATAGAAAGCCTGCAAAGATTCCCATAACAAACGGGGAAAACCTTCCCAGTGAAGGGCATTGGTGTGGAGATGCCCTTCCGGATCCCAGAAAACATTGGAAGGTGCTGCCATCTGCGACCAGGATGCAAATGGTAAAACTTGTTATCTTGTTAGAAGAATACAAGATAAACAGATCAAGATAACCAATTTGATAACAGCAAAGGCTGGAAATCAGATGGAAAACTAAGATCCCATATAAGATACCCAACTTAAAGCTATCCTTAACTCTTCATTACCCCATTCCAAAAACAAATGGCACATCCATGATGTATAAATTCTTTCATTGAGAAAAGATGTATGCACGCGCTACTCGTCCTCACAACCAAAACAACTGCCGAATACATTCGGACTTACGTAGTTAGTTTCGGTGGCATAACCATACGTCTCTCACTATATATAACTAGTCGGTAAACCCTACGCGTCCTAATAGCGTAAACGTGGTTAGTGTACCTGCAGAAGAAACACAGATATATATATATATCTCATGAACCTTTCATGGCAGCACAACATGAAAGCGTCCCCAATCATTACTGTTCACTATAGAAACAGCATCTGTACAATTACCGCCGTACAGACAACGTTAACATACGTTATCGAGATAACGTATTCACGGGGGTACCGCAAAATGCGGGGGTATGAACAGCGATCGCCATACCCTGCGCCGAACCATATACTCCCAATATAATCAACCTAAGTTGGTATATTGGCAGCATCTCAAGTAGGCCACTGCTTGAGAAACAGCGTTCGGCTCGCATCACCGACGGGAAGGCCAAACTCCCTCAGTTGGCTGAGGATCCTTACCTTCTTACCTCCGTACGTAGATGTCATTACAAGAAGTAAAATTGAGTTGTACAAAAATTTAAGTTCTGACAGAAAGTAGTGCTGCAAGTCAGATTTACATATATATATTCTCTTATTGCCACCTGATACTTTCCCAAATAAACCCTTAGGGCTTTACGTTCTGATTACCAACCTTAACGAATCCAACGTACTTTATAAACTCATTTGTTGGCAACTTTTATCCATAAAACACTTTTAAGAGCTTTCCTAGATGCAAGGATAAACCTACAGCTCTGATACCAGCTGTGGCAGAACCGCTCGAATTATTCCGGCTCAAGTGCGCTATTGATCGCCGTACAACTGCAATCAGCTTAACGCACTTCAGACGGAACAATCCTTTGGTCTGTCGGGTCTCCGCCCGATTCAACCACGGTTCAGCAGGATCGAAGTAGGTTTACCTCGCACGATGGCGAGTTCACATCACAGAATAGCTCATCAACTTTAATTTACAGCCATATATATATATTATTACAAAACGAGTTCAAGAGAAGTAAATTTATACAACCATGTTCATACTGACAAGCGTAACAGCTTGTCTAAACTCACAGCGGAAGAAAAAGTTTTACGCGACTACACACGACGCGAAGGCGAACGCCAAGCTTAGCCCAGGGCTTGGTGTCACTCCGGAGGGTCTGTGCTGGCCGGGGACGGGTCCCACTCCACGGACCAGCCAAACGGAACGGACGTTGGCCACCCAAGGTTGTCCGTGGGGTTCTCGTAGGTTATACCTGAAACAAACATTGGCAAGGCTGAGTATTCTAATACTCAGCAAGGCTTACCCGGGTTGGGTATACTTAGCCCATAACTAGACTCATGAAGGCATTGCAAAGGCTCTGGGTTTATTTTCAGCTGAAAAGTAACAAAGAGTATGAACTATTTTCAAGTTTTAGCTTTCATTTTCTAGTTGAGTATTTATTCTAGATTAGCACCTACACTAAGCAAGCAAGGTAGTGTTTATCATTCAACAAGATTATCTACCATTAGTTCCACTTCTTACTCAATGTGGCAGAAGGGATAAGCAGTCTCAAGCTTCGTGAGAGGCGGACGATTCGAATCGAATTTAACCTTGCAAGGTAAACCTAACACACACGCTTGGAATACCAACAGGGCGTCCCAAAGCAACCGTTTACCTTTCTTTCCGACTCGTGGACAGGCCACCACAAGCGACTTGCAGGACCGTACGCACACCCAATGTGTACAGGACATACGTCTGTAGCGCGACTACAAAACCCGTATTCCTGTCTGCCTTGCAGAACGTACTCCCACAGGTCGGTGCGTGAAAAGAACCAAATTAATCGAGTGGTGGGAGGTATGTCCACTTACCGGGCCGATTGGTTACTAGGCTTACCGCTTACCATATTTCGCGGCATGTGGCTAGTACTTTCAAAAACGTAGCCACCACTACCACACTTTTCGACCTTAAAGCTTTTATCAAAACAGACAGGGTAAACTTCCAGGTCATGATACAACACATGACCCTGTCCGTCATCCTTATAGTGGTTGCAGAAATGTAAACATGCAACTCCTATACCGCGCGAGTGACAGGAAATCACTCGACTTCTACCGGTCCTATTAGCGGAGCAACTATCCGATAAGGACTCGGGAGCATTACATTGGATTGCTAGGATTCATGCATCTAGGGTTTCACTTCAACTCCTAGACTTAATGCAAGATATAATATAAATAAGTATAGATTGCAGTGTAGATAAAATAATGGGATATGTCCGGGGCTTGCCTTCGGGAGTAGGGGTAGGGGCAGGAGAGTCAGAGATTTCCGAACTCGGGTTCGGAACTTCAGTTAGTCCTTCGACGACTTGCGCTGGATCTCCTGGAAAGCCTTGGTCTTGTCCTAAGACCAATTCGTAATCTCCGTCGTCGAGTGTCGTTGATTCTATATGAGATGCAACAAATCAAATAAGGTGAAATTTAAATTTAGAAGTTCACATTCCAAATATTATAGCTTATCCAAATAACACATAAACTTGTATAAAGTGAAGAGGTTTTTAGATTTAAAATACTATTTATAAAGATATGGTAGAATTTACTAAAACATTTAAATTAAATTTTACATGAACCAAAATTTGAACTAAAAGTTTTTAAATAAAAGTCTATAGAAATTTACTTATATACTAAACATTGTAGATATTACATTTATGAATGATAAAAGGTCCAATTAAAGAAGGCTGTACATTAGGTCTATTTAAATTTTGAAAGTCCAAGTTAAAGATGTTAAGTTTAAATCGAATTTTGAGTTTGAAATTGCACAAGATTACTTAGGGTTTAAAGAACATTCATGCTAAACTTAAAGATAAACAATAGAGCATGAAATGACAAGGTCAAATGTGTATTACCCCTTAATCTTAGATGTTTAATAAAGGCAAAAGTATTTTGTTTCACACTAAACTCTATTAACGAAAATCATAGAGTTTGAAATCTATTTTCTAACAAAATTGGTTTCACTATTTTTAGATTTTTCTGTGAATTGTTATGAATTTTACAAGACAGAAAAGACCCTCACATGAAATAACAGATTCCCTTTACACATTAGCCCCTACTCTTTAGCAGAAAACCCCTGGAAGAAAAACCCTTCACGCAATTAGATCCAGACCATGGCCGGCGGTGGGGGAGGCACAAGTCCGGCCAAAATCCGGCCGGAGACGTCGCCGGCGATGAGGGGAAAAGAGAGGGGGAGCACGAGGAGAGCTAAAGCTACCTGTGGGTGGTCTCGGAGGGGCCAAGGTGGTCGGAGGAGGGCTACCCGCGGTGGGCCGAGCCGGTGACTGGAGGCGCACGGCGGCGGGGAGGTTCCGGCGTGCGGGGAAGGGAAGGAACGGGCGGGGGAGGTGCAGTGGGGCACGAGGAAGCTACGGATGCAGTCAATTTGGGGAGGAGAAGAGTGGAAAGGCAAGTTCCACGGCGACCCGAGCTTCACGGCGGCGGCAATGGAGAAGTGGCGGCTCTGTACGCGCGCGAGGTGCTCCGGGCGGCCTTTTTATAGACAAACGGGGTAATGGCGGCTCACTGGTGCCGTAGGGCAGAAGGGAGGGGAGGGGATAAGGCCTGCCGCGGGGTTTTGCGGCGGCGGCAGGAGAGGCGCCGGCGGCGGTGCGGCAGTGCCGCAGGCGCCGTGGCGCGCGGCCAGGACGCCAGCAAAGGGGAGGGGTAGAGCGGTGGCCAAGCAGCAGTCGACGCGTGGATGGGGGGAAGGGCAGGGGAGATGGCCGGCGGTGAGCCAGGGCGGCTCATAACTCCGGCGACAGAGAAAACAGAGAAAGCAGAGCAGGGGGGGGCAGAGCGCAGGGAGGAAGAAGAGGTGAACTGACTTAGGGACTGATCTGTGATTTCAGAGAAAGACAGGGGCCTTACTGTAAAGGACTTGTAACTTTTAAACCAATGCTCAAATGAAGATGGTCCAAAAATCAAAAGTGCATGGTTTTTCAAACCCTACAACTTCTCTTTAAGGTTCATCTATGTTTGAGCAATAGTTTTGGAAATAAAATAGACTTAGTAATAATTTCATGTTTTATGTAAATCCCTAAGTAAAATTACTTTTGCACATACATCCTATGGTAATTTCACATATATTTTTGCAATTTAACCACAGATACTACTTTTTGCAATATAACCCTTATGCTTTTAAATTTTTTTCCTCATCTCCATCCATTTTGCATAAAAGACCTTTAACTAATATTAATTACTTAAACATCCTTTCTTTCATAGCAGTGCATACATAAAGTATATCTTTGCCAAACTTTGAACATACAAGCATGCTTAAAATCTAAGGTATAACCTAACTAATTACCTGAGTGTCACACCAAGTAAGGCTTTAGATCTGAAATGTTAAAGGTAGGACTAACCCCGAACTCGGGAGGCAATTCAAGTTTATATGCATTATCATTAATCTTCTCAATTATTTTAAAAGGACCATCAGCTCTAGGCATCAACTTAGACTTTCTCAAATCTGGAAATCTATCCTTTCTTAGATGCAACCAAACTAAATCACCCGGTTCAAGCTTAACTTCCTTTCTACCTTTTCTACCAGCAATTCTATACTTTTTGTTCATCTTTTCAATGCTGTGCTTAGTTGTTTCATGCATTTGCAAAATAAAATCAGCACGTTCTTTTGCATCACTATGAATCCTTTCACTAGTAGGCAAAGGCAAAATATCAATAGGAGTATGAGGGTTGAAACCATACACTACCTAAAAAGGACTTACCTTGGTTGTAGAATGTATTGCCCAATTGTATGCAAACTCCACATGAGGCAAACATTCTTCCCACATTTTCAAATTCTTCTTCAAAACAGCCCTCAACATGGTACCTAAGGTGTGATTCACCACCTCCGTTTGTCCATCTGTTTGTGGGTGACAAGTGGTAGAAAATAATAATTTGGTACCCAACTTGTTCCACAAAGTTTGCCAAAAATAACTCAAGAATTTTGCATCACGATCTGAAATAATAGTAGAA